>NC_138772.1:319774226-320974226 GCF_965119305.1 Pelophylax lessonae | reverse complement strand
AGTAGGCTAAATAAAAACTTTACACAAAACTTGGAACAGTACCAGTTTGTCTGGTTCAGAAAGGACAGAAAGAAGACATGCATGAAAAGATTAAATAAGCCAAAGGTTTAGGAAGAGGTATGCAGAACGTCAGCAGTACTTAAGTGTTAGTACAAGAGGTCATGTCCTGGAACTGGGAGGGTGGATATCGAAGCGGTATGATAAGAAGCTGTACTGTACTTAAAGTGACACTAAATTATATCCTTACTCTCCATAAATAATCTATGCACATCCACTACTCAATAGTCCATTAATCTATTTTTTCATTAAATTGTGTCTTATTGTAACATGTACTGTATTGAATGTCCTCCGTGCGCTCCTGAACCTGTCCCCCCCCCCCCCCATCTCTGTTTGTTTGGAACAAGCAGTGCATGTTACTTATGTGCACTGCTCTATGCACACTGCATATCCTATCATCTCTAGTCTGTCTCAGTAGAGTGTGCAAGAGAGAGGATGGAGAGTATTTTCTTACATACAGTGGGAACATGGAGAACAAACCTAGCTACCCTCTGACAGGAAGTCAGATCAGAGCTGCAGGAAAGGAATTTGGAAATTTGGAGGAGGCTTAGTGTAATGGAAGGTACTCAAGAATATGTACTTGAATAGAGTTTTTAAACCAGATTTCATTTTCACTTTTAAGTGTTACTAAACCCACAACAGTAAAGTCCGTCTGTATATGCAGTAAAGCATGCTTGTTATACTCCCTATGGAACCTAAGGTGTTAACCATCTGCATTGTGTAAGTGTAAAAAGGCTGTTTTTTCCCCAGTCCCCAATCCATCTGCTGATAGTACAGAGTCTTTGGGACACTCCGCACATGCTCAGTTTGGTGTGTATTGCCAGAAATTTTTGTTTTAGGGATTGCATCTGTTCAGCACAAGGCCAATCCGCTCGGTCCAGACAGAAGGTCAGGGGTCCTGCAGCCTCATAGGACAGTCAGAGTAGAATGACAACTCCTCCTACAAGCTTTAACCAGACATTGATAGCAGTCACAAGACTGCTGGGACTGCTGATGATAAAAGGTATTTATCAGTTTATATTTACTAAAATAATTGCATTTCCATGTTCTGTGTACTGTGGGAGACCAGATATAGTGAATGCAGGTCCTGGGTTTAGTAACACTTTCAGGCAGTGTTTCTCAACCTTTTTTCCATCAAGGCACGCTTTAAAATTCTGCACAATCTTGAGGCACTCCTTTTTAAAATGTAAAAAAATAAACACAGCAACATCGACTCCCAACGTTAGAGGTGATTTATTTTTCCAAAGCAGAATACACCCTTGCAGACTAGTACTGACTAGTATTCCAGCGTTTATCTTCTCCCTCCCTAGTCCTGAGGGAAAGGGGCAGGGATGGGCAAACAAGGATTATGTGCAGGCACCTAACATCCTCCTTATCAGTCGATGTTGTAATTGAGCACACCAGCCAATTAGAAGGTTGTAATGGTACACAACGAAAAGCTGTGGCTTTGTCCAGGCTTTGGTTGGTTTGCATACAAGTTTTGGGCAGTTTTTAGGAATTTTGCCAGGGCAGCCCTGAAGAAACCGGAAAGGCACCCCAGGGTGTCTGGGCATTCTGTCTGAAAAAGGCTGCTTTAAGGGCTGGCGGATACTTGGAAGGAATAAATTCAAAACTGGAACCAATTGCAGTTAACATTGTGTTCATGAAAATGGTGGTCATTTTTGTAAATAATATCCATAATAAATTATAGTTAGTAAGTTTATTAATCAGTTTCAGCTGCTTTGGTGTTAATGAAATTAACAACAAGGGCACTAGATGGGCAACAATGAGACAACCTCCAAAACAGGTTTTACATTTGGAAATGAGTAGGGGAAATTTTTTCCCCTACTCCTCTTTTCTGACTGTTTTTCACAAGTTTTACATTTGGCTAGAGTCAGTGTCACTACTGGTAGCATGAGGTGATACCTGGACAATATAGAGGTTGCACAGGCAGTCCAACTCCTCCAGGATGGCACATCGATACATGCCATTGCCAGAAGGTTTGCTGATTCTCCCAGCACAGTCTCAAGAGCATGGAGGAGATTCCAGGAGACAGGCAGTTACTCTAGGAGAGCTGGACAGATCAAGATGGTCCTTAACCCATCAGCAGGAACTGCCAGAGCCCTACAAAATGACCTCCAGCAGGCCACTGGTGTGAATGTCTCTGACCAAACAATCAGAAACAGACTTCATAAGAGTGACCTGAGGGCCCAACGTCCACTAGTGGGCCCTGTGCTTTTCACAGAAGAGCGCAGGTTCACCCTGAGCATGTGACAGACGTGAAAGGGTCTGGAGAAGTGATGGAGACTGTTATTCTGCCTGTAACATTGTTCAGCATGACCTGTTTGGTGGTGGGTCAGTGATGGTCTGGGGTTGCATGTCCATGGAGGGACGCTTAGACCTCTACAGGCAAGACAATGGCACCCTTACTGCCATTAGGCATTGGGATGAAATCTTTGGACCCATTGTCAGACCCTACGCTGGTGCAGTGGGTCTTGGGTTCCTCCTGGGGCACAACAATGCCCAGCCTCATGTGGCGAGAGTATGCAGCCAGTTCCTGGAGGATGAAGGAATTGATACCATTGAATGGCCCCTATGTTCACCTGGCCTAAATCCAATAGAACACCTCTGGGACATTGTTTTGGTCCATCTGACGCCACCAGGTTGCACCGCAGCCTGTTCAAGAGGTCAGTGATGCCCTGGTCCAGATCTGGGAGGAAATACCCCAGGACACCATCCGTCTTCTCAAAAGAAGCATGCCCTGACATTGTGAGGCATGCATACAAGCACGTGGGGGGCTATACAAACTATTGAGTACCATTTTGAGTTGCTGCAATGAAATTTCAGCCAAATAGACTAGCCTGCTGCATCATGTTTTCACTTTGATTTTCGAGGTGTCTTTGAATTCAGCCCTCTGTAGGTTCATAATTTTCATTTGCATCATGCGATGTGGCATCCTTTCGTTCCTAACAAATTACCCAGCCCATATCAGTATAGATATCCAGCATGATATTTTCCCCCTTTTGAGATCTGATCTTTTGTGGATAATAGGGTTGCAATAGCATAATGCGAGCAGCACCGTGTGACCACAGATATGCTTTTTCACTTATCTGGTTGCTATGGGTTACACCATAATCCAGTACTTTGTACAGTTCTAAATGAGACAGGACTAATTTGGAGCAAATTATAGAGATGTAAAGGGGTCTGATTATTTTGCACTGTAACACATCACGTTTGTGGTGCCATGTTGAGGAAAATATTTTGTATATATTTAAAGTATAACTAAAGGCAAAGCTTTTTTTTAGTTTTGGACAGAGGTGACAGGGATTCGAACACCTGTCAGTTTTTATTGTTGTCTGTGCCCCCATTAGGAGATTCATCCTTTCTATTTGTCCTATTTGCCATCATCATTAAATGTGAAAGCCAAAGAAAATCCCAAATTTTGGGTTGGCCCCAGAAAAGTAATCGAGGGGAAATCTTCCAATGATGGCCCTAGTTCTGATGGCCTGGGGGTCACCAAGGATTTCCTTTAATTTTAACGGATTATCTCTCACTTCCTGTTTGACTATGGGACAGGAAGTGAAGGGAAATCTCCGCAATGGGACACCAATGGCAAAAAAAAAAAAATCTGACGGGGTTTTAATTCTCTCTTGCTCTAAAAAAGGTGAAAAAAAAAAAAAGTTTTGCCTATAGTTCTACTTTAAGAAAACAAATTGCATTAACCATTGGATAGTCAGATCTTAATAGCTCATTTTCATGCAGTAGTCAGGTCACTGTAAAATATGGTGAATGGTATGCTTGGTCTGTGGATAGAAGTATAAAAAATGTGTAAAAATATGATTTTGTTTCTTCTGTTCCAATCCACCCAGAGATAGGTTTCTTCATTTTCTTAAAGGGATTTTATTGTCCTTTTTCTTTTTTTTTTTTTTTTTTTAATGATGCACATGTTATCAGCTTATGACAAGTAATGTTGTACACCTGTTTTTAAAACATTTTTTTTTTTTACTTGATTTCATTGGTTGTTCAGCAGGGAAGCAGTTCATACTGCCTAGTCTAGAGTCAGTCAGTAGAGGGAGAATCGAGAAATCTGTATGTCTAATACATTCGTAAAACTATGTAACACAAAGAATGTAAAAAAGAAGTAAATGAAAAGTCACATCAGTCGTGCTTTTTTTTTTTTTTTTTTTTTTTTTGGCAGTCTGAAGCAGATTTTTCCTGTTAGCAATGTTTTTTGATCTGTTTACTGTACTAATAAGAATACCGTTTACTACCCACATTACCCTGCCTTCTCTCTGAACCCTACAAAGGACTATAGGTATTTATATAGCAGCATTACGGAATTGTCATTATACAAATCTGTGGTCTTCATTTTTTAGAAATAGAAATGAGGTTCTCCTCAATTCCCATTCAGAAGCGTGCACAGTTCATTCAAGCCATGACCTATAGATACAGTAGGCACAGACCACAACTGGAACTTTTTCATGCAAAAAGAGGTGCAACTCCAGGTAGGGCTGCACAGTGAAGATCTCCAGAATGGGGCTAAATAAAAGTATTTTACTATGTGGGTTGTATTGGAAGTGTGGGGGGAGATTTGTGTGAATCAAAAGACTACAGATTTGAAAATCATTTGGTAAGTGTACCGTTCTACATTGATGTATTTCAGCTGTTTACTTGGAATTATGCATTAACATTAATAAAAAACAAAAAAAAAAAAATTCTACATGTAAGGGCCCTTTCACACAGGCTTTCCTGATCAGGTCCGCCTGTCAGTTTTTCAGGCAGACCTGATCGGATGCTCCATGCACCCCTATGGAGCAGCGGATGTCAGCGGTGACATGTCCACTGACACCGCTGCTATCTGATCCAATCCTGTCCGTGAAATTCAGATGGATGAAAACCCTATTTCTCTTACGTCCTCCGACAGTCGCCGCCTCCTCTAAGTCATCACTATTGGGTATTGACTTCCTATCCGTAGGAATAGCTAGGCATATAGACTTAGTCAAAAGACAAAATGCATTAGCATATACACCCCCATGGGGGCTGTCTCACTGGTCAATACCCCCCCTGCATCACCACTCCCAACTCAGTTTTACTTTGCCTAGCGTCAGGAAGTCAGGCTTCCCTTGTGCTGGGGCTTCAGTCTCAGCCTTCCTAATCTTTTATTTGATTTTCTTTGAAAATGTCAGTTTTTCTCTCACTTTACTAGCTGTTTATTTTGTCAGCTTCTAGTGTTAGTCTTCTCTTCGGATGAAGATGGATCTTGCGGTGCTGGGATTCGGACTGACCGCCCTGGTTCTCCAGAGCAGAAGGGTCAGATGGACCCCCAGCCCGCCATCGAGCGTTCAGCTATGGTTCGCCCTGGCACTACGAACGACCCATCCCTGTTCGCTGCAGGGATGCAGCCCTGAGGTGGCTACCTCACAGGACTCGTCTGCGGTGCTGCAGCGTAATGTCCCTGGCTCACGGCACTCCCTGTCAGATGAGGACAGAGGTTTATCCGTGCATAGAGGCTCCCCCACGCCATCTGGTACAGGTAAGTACTTCTGTGTGGGGCCTCTGTCTGGGGTGGCAGTCTGTGTTGCTGTGTGTTCCCCATGTCTGTGCCTGTGTGACTCCCTGTGCGATCCCTGCGGGGTTCGCTTGTGCAGATTTGTATGTTTGCCGGGGGTCCCTGTCCCTGTGTCACCTTAGGTGCATGTTTGGGGGTGCAGACGTCTGTGCTTGTGCGGCGACCGCAGCGGGGCAATTTTGCGTGGTCCGCCATATTTACTGTGGGCACACGTGTATAGCTCCTCTGGGGCAATTATACATGTCATTTTGGCGCCATCCGCCGCCATTTTGTGGGCGGTGGAACGATCGGTCCGACCGCATGTCAGCGGCCATTTTGGCGTAGCCTCCAATGCATTCCTATGGGGGCAGCCATTTTCCCGGGGCCTGGCTTAGTCCAGCCCTCTCCAGCAGCATTCCATCAGCAGCAAGGACACTGGTAGCAACGCTCTGCGGGCTCTGCAGGTTATCACTCTGTTTTTCCCTCTGTATATCGCTTCTGGCTCAGTTTCTTTTCTCCTTTGGGGGTCTTTCATCACTGTTGCAGTAGCGGTGGGCTGCGCACACCACAGCGCTGTTGAAGGGGTCAGTACATCTTTTTTGCACTGTAGTTGTTTTCTGATAACTTGAGCCATGGATTCTCAGGAAAGCAAGTTTCCTCCAGCTCTAGTGGGGGGTCCCAGTTCTCCTGTGGCCCCGCTGCGCCCCGCTCTACTTGCGGCGGCGAATAAGGAATTGCTGATTTCTGAACGGGCTGCGAGTAGGAGTCCCAGATTGTCTCTCTCTTCTGATTCAGATGGGGATTTGGCTGCTGCTGCTGCTGCGAGCGTGCCCTTTTCAGGGTTCCGCTCATCCTTGGACCCCTTGGGGTCTGAGGGGGAGGCTGAGATGGAAGGGGTTGATACCCCCTCCCCGGGGTCGCCTGCAGTATGGGCGACCATGGATGATTTGATTGTGTCTATTAAGGACACCTTACATTTAGAGGATGAGCCCTATCCTCCGGGCGTTGTGTCCCCGTTTGGGACGCACAGGACCCGCAAGTCTGCGCAGGTTTTTCCCTGCCCAGAAGAATTCCATGACACTATTAATGAACAGTGGCGCACGTTAAAACGTCCATTCCTGGTACCTAGTTGGTTTGGGTTGCTTTATCCTTTTGATCCGGCTACGGAATCACGATGGTGGATCACACTGTGGCCGTGCTGAACAAGGCTACCTTGGTTCCTACTGAGGATGCCCCAGTTTTCCGGGGTCCCACGGACCGGCGGTTGGAGTCCCTATCTCTCCATTCCTATGCGGTGGCGGGTTCATTGCTCAAACCCGTTTTCGCGTCCGTTCTGGTGGCTCAGGCGGCTGCTGCTTGGACTAGGATGCTTAAGCGCAATCTTGTGTCTGCTGGTGTTACACCTGCCCGGCTGAAATTGGTGGATCAAATCCACCAGGGAGTCATGTACTTGTGTGATGCAGCCTTGGCCGAGGCTCCCTTAGTGGCTCGCCTCTCTAGTGTCGCGGTGCTTCAACGGCGACTGATTTGACTGAAGAGCTGGTCGGCCGACCAGTCCTCAAGGGAGACGGTTGCTGATTCTCCCTATGATGGCTCTCGCCTTTTTGGCGAGGCATTGGACACCCTGGTAACAGGCGTCACGGGGGGCATGTGCTCTATGATGTCCCAGAACCCGAAGTCAAAGTCTTTTCGAGGCAGGAGGCGTTCTGCGTCTGGTTCTAATCGGGGGTCCTTTCGTGCCTTTCGGGCCCATCCCAAGGGCAAGACCTTCCAGGCCCAGGGCACCCAGAAGAAGCCCTGGGCAGGTGAGCAGGAGTCCGGCAATGCCGGCTCGGCGGGTCAATCCGCCTCTACCTGAAGGGGCGCCCTCACCCATTTTAGGGGTGGGGGGACGTTTGCGCGGTTTCCTCCGACCTTGGCTGCTCCGGCTATCGGACAGGTGGGTCCAGGAAATCGTTCGATCGGGCTTCCAAATCGAATTCCTTTCCCGGTCGGCGGACAGATTCCTTCCCTCCAGTCTTCATCTGCTTCTGGGGCGTCTGCAGGACTTGCATCACGCGGTGCAGGACCTGCTTGCTCAGGGAGTGTTTGTCCCGGTATCTCATCGGGACAGGTTTCGGGGGTTTTTATGTTCGAATCTGTTCACTGTGCCCAGGAAGGAGGGCAAAGTGCGTCCTATTCTGGACGTGCAAGCGCTGACCCTGATCAAGGCTAGGAAATCCTCCTCTGGTAAGATCTATTACCGTACCTGGAAAGCCTAGTTCACCTGGTGTGAGTCTAGGCGGTTCTCCCCTCGTTCCTACTCAGTGTCGAGAGTTTTTGCTTTCCTCCAGTCTGGAGTGGATCAGCGCCTGGCGCTGGCCACGATAAAGGGCCAGGTGTCCGCACTGGCTGTCCTTTTTCCAACGCCCTGTGGTGTCTCATTCCTTGGTGTACACCTTCATTCAAGGTGTGCGACATTTGGCTCCTCCCAGGAAGGAGCCCTTACCTCCGTGGGACTTGAACTTGGTTCTGTCCGCGTTGCAGCGTGCTCCCTTTGAATATATCAGGGAGATGTCTTTGCCTCTGCTGTCACAGAAGGTTGCCTTTCTGGTGACGATCACTTCGGCTCGCAGGGTGTCGGAGCTGGCGGCGTTGTCTTGCCGCTCCCCTTACTTGATCATTCACAGGGCTAAGGTGGTTTTGCGACCACCCCCATCCTTCCTTCCCAAGGTGATCTCTGAATATCACCTTAATGAGGACATTGTCCTGCCTTCGCTTGTACGAAGCCTAAACATCCAAAGGTGATTGCTTTGCATTCCTTGGATGTTGTCAGGGCAATCAGGGTTTACCTGTCGTCTACGGAATCCTTTCGGAAGATGGATTCTCTCTTTGTCCTTCCTGAGGGACCTCGGAAGGGCATGGCTGCATCTGCAGCGACTATTGCCAAATGGATCAGACAGACCATTGAGCAGGCTTACGCCTTGAAGGAACGGGTTCGGCCCGTCCCTGTTAAGGCGCACTCTACCAGGTCTTTGAGTACTTCCTGGGCCTGTTGGCATCGGGCCTCGGTGGCCCAGGTGTGCAAGGCGGCGACTTGGTCGTCGGTGCACACTTTTTCCAAGTTCTACAAAGTAGACGTTCTGGCATCAGCTGATGCTTCTTTTGGCCGCAAAGTTCTCAGTGCGGCTGTGCCATGATGGACCCTTGAATTTTTCTCTGGGTCCCTGGCTGTTGGCATTTGCTTTCCTGGGCTGTTGCTCCTGTTGAGCATTGTTTTTTCTGTTGACCAGTTGGATCTTACGGTGCATGTAAGATTCCTTTCTCTGATGTGGGTACTGCGTTGCCTTTTCTACGGTTGCGTCTCCCACCCCTCATGTCTATACTGCTTTGGGACTTTCCAATAGTGATGACTTAGAGGAGGCGGGGACTGTCGGAGGACGTAAGAGAAAATGGAATTTTTGTAAAATCTTACCTGTAAAATTCCTTTCTCTGAGTCCTCCGACAGTCGCCGCCCCCGCCCCTCTTTTGGGGTTCTTGTTACCTACTGCTATGCTACCAAACTGAGTTGAGAGTGGTGATGCAGGGGGGGTATTGACCAGTGGGACAGCCCCCATGGGGGTGTATATGCTAATGCCTTTTGTCTTTTGACTAAGTCTACATGCCTAGCTATTCCTATGGATAGGAAGTCAATACCCAATAGTGATGACTTAGAGGAGGCGGCGACTGTCGGAGGACTCAGAGAAAGGAATTTTACAGGTAAGATTTTACAAAAATTCAGTTTTTCCATCCATCTGGATGATCGGATAGGATCAGATGAAAATGAACATGCGGTCCATTTTCATCTGATCTCCCATAGGGGAGAGCAGGGCTCTGACAGGTCTGTCTCTGCAAAGTAAGCGGAGACAGACCTGTCATCCGACTGCTCATCGGGGATCAGCAGATCAGTCCCTGCTGAGCAAAATGGAGTCCGCCGGGCGAAAAGCCCGTGTGAAAGGGCCCAAAGGCCTCATGCAAACTGAGCGTTTAGGTGATCAGAATAAATTATCATTCTGGCCAATGAATTTAACACCCAACTACTTGACGTGCCTGAACGCATCTAGATACATTTACATGCATCAAATGTTTATTCTGCCAAAGTGCTGTTGCCAGGAGGAAAGGCGTTTAGGAGAGCTGGGCAAACACCTTTTGTACATGGGGCCTTACTGGGACAAAAGGTATTGCATAAACTTGATGTATTATATAGCAAAGTATTCAAAATTAAAGCCTGTTTCTAGCATTCTTTCTGTTTGAATCTGTTGCAATTCAAGCTGTGGATGGCTCTGTTGGCACCAAATGGCTCAGGAAACTCAGACTGAAAAATCAAATCAGCCAGGTAGAAAATTGTCAGTCAAACAGTGGCTGCATCCTAAGAATTAGAAGACAAGCCATGCTCAAACAAATTGCTCTAAATCAGTATGCTTAATACATTTTGCAAAAATCCCCAAAAAAAAGTGGAGTACTCAAAATACCATAAATTCATAAGTGTATTAAAATTCATAAGAAATAATGTACTTATTTAATGTAAATAATCTATGTGCTTTAATCCACAATGATCCCAAATAAAGTGCTTTGTGCCAGTCCAATAATTATCATAAATTCATGTGAAATGTCATATGAATCCTAGTAAAGTGCTTGCTTTGGTAAAAAAAAATAAAAATAAAAGGTGATTCAGTGTTGAAGCGGTTGTAAACCGCTGTGTGTGTTGGGTTTTTTTTTTTATGCAACCTGTAAGGTAAAGCCATATTGTGCTAGTATGCATCACATACTAGCACATTATGTAAAACTTACCTGAAGACGAAGCTATACAGACAGTGGTGTCACCACTGAGAGGGCTTCCATCTTCACCCTGTCTTCCTTCCGGGTTCGCAGACTCCGGCTGTGTGAGTGGCCAGAGCGGCAATGGCGTCACTCCCGCGCAGGCCGACGCTTACTGCGCAGGACTCTGAAGGAACGGCTCGGGGGGCTGTTCCTTCAGAGTGCATTCCTTGGTTACATGACTGGCTGCATATACAGTAAATATTTCCTCAACTGTGCATGTTTAGGAGATATTTACAGTACCTATAGCCAAGCCATATTATAGGCTTACCTATTGGTAAAAGTCAGAGCTTACGCCCACTTTAAAAGTTCAAATAAGGATAACAGTGACACTCCAATGGTAAAAAACATGCTCTTCTTCTCCCAGATAGAAACATTCCATACTTACCAGAAATATATGACCTCTTGTCTCAAAGAAGGTCAAAAATGCTTATGGCAAGTATATCTCCAAGTAGATGTTGTACATAATCTTCTGCCGATATTCTGAACATTTGGACAACTGCATATCAATATATACTGAAAAGTATTCCTGTGCCTTTAGGAGATCCTATGAATGACTCATTCACAAGGGGAAGATATGGCGGGATCTCTCATAGTGTAATTCATTAGGTTTTTATTGACGAATAATAAAAATTACACTTGCATTGTTCAAAGTGAAACCAAACTTAAAATGGCATCTAAAAACGCTGGTTTGGGCTCAACCTGCGTTCCGCAAATGGCGTTTCCCAGGAAAGTCCCAACCTACGTGTTTCGTCAGAAATGTCTGACGCCATCAGGGGTCACATCATAAATTTTGATATGAATTTATGGTATTTATTTTGATATGGAGTACAGCACTTTTTTATTGGGATTTTTGCCTTTTTGGTATTAATATGCATACTGATTTAGAGTAATTTGTATGAACCTGGCTTGTCTTCTAATTTATAGTATTATCTAGCTTTTTTAGCTTGAAGGAACGCAGCTCTTTTTATGGTATATGACCATAAAAATGATGATCTTATTTGCGCAGGGGTTTATTGTTATTACACAGGGTAACTTCATCCCGTCAGATTAAATTATTGTTTGTATTATTATAAGTCAGAATACAACAGCCGGAAGGGGAAATTCCTCCATCCACAGTGTCTATTTGATTTCTCTCATTCAGTCTGCAGCCTGAGCTTTACTATCCTAACCCATCTCCAAAGTATATGCGTTAACCCCTTCAGTAATCTGTTTATGCACAATAACCCCTTAGCGACCCATGTATGTACATGGGCCCCTTGGTTATCAGTCTTGGTGTATGTGCAATAACCCCTCAGTGGTCAGTCTTCCACTAATGCACTTTAACCACTCAGTGGTCCGTGTATACATAGTAACCTTTTAGTGACAAGCCTGTCAGTGCCCTAAAAAAAAAAAACAAAAAAAAACTATTAGGTCCTTGCAAAATAAACCCCTATATTTTTGCCTAACATTATCCATGTTACAGTTTTTTTGTGTGTTAACTTTAAAACACTTATATGGAGCAAGCTTTAATCCATATATAGTTTTTTTTTTTTTTTTTTTCTATAACGCATATAAGGTTAGAACCCCTGGCAGGTTTGAGGTGGCTATGATGTTAGAGAAGCATACATTTTCTTTTGTTCATTGACAGACACCGCTCCTGATCTTTACCATTGGGTTATACTGCCCACTACAGGAGTAGAACACTAGGCAGAAAAAAGTCCCATAGGGTAAACTACCTCTCTCTGCTATAAATACCCAGTTGTTTCTGCCTAGTCAGGAGTGAGGACCTAGTTCCTTGCTGGGATCTCTGGTCTTGGCAATATTTTTCTTTTTAGATAGATTTTTTTCTCCTGGTATTTTCCTGTGAGATCTATAATCAACTGCCGACTGGGCGATGGGCTGGATAATCTAGATCCAGTGAGTACCCCAGTCTGGGCAGCGAGACGCACAGACCTCAGCTCTGCGCTAGGTCGGCCGTGACATTGCCCTGCCGGGGGCTGGCCTCGCGAGGTCGCATACCACCGGGTCTCGGCCCAAATCACAGCGTTCCTCCTGGCCGACAGCCCCCTATTTCGATGGAGAGGAAGTTCTGTCTGGAGCGATGCCCACCTTTTTCCTGGTATGCTAAGTAACTTTCCCCCCTCTTACCCTGGAGGGTTTTGGGGTGGACGTAGGCGTTGGTTCCCTTTGGCACTCACAAGCCATCTAGAGTGGCAAAGGTGTTTCCTTTCCCCGCCTATTTTGACACAATGGTCGCTAAAGAGTGGGAACGGCCAAAACGTCCCCTTGTGGTCCCTAAGCGATTTGCTATGCGGTACCCCTATGGGGAGCCCCTTCTGGACTGTTCCACTGGTAGTGGACCCTCCGGTCTCTAGATTGAACAAAGCAACCATGATTGCGGGTTGAAGAGTCCCCGGCTTTTAGGGACCCGGTTGAAAGGAAGGTGGAGGCTGTGGCCCACAATATGTAAACTGTGGCTGGTTCGGCACTGGTGTTGAAAACTGACCGATTGGGCTAAGCTTTTACGCCATGACTTGGAGGGGGAGCAGCTTCCCCTGTCTTTGCTGAGCTGGCAAACCAATTGGTCTAGGGGCTGCAGTTTATCTGTGATGCCTCTTTGGACGCAGCACCCCTAGTCACTAGGCTCTCTGTTTCAGCAGTAGTCCTTTTCCATATTTTTTGGCTCAAATGTTGGTCTGTGGACCAGGCTTCTAAAAAGGCCTTGACCGATCTCCCTTTTCAAGGAGATTGCCTGTTTGGAGCTACCCTGGATGACATAATTAAGTATCTCATAGGGGGAAGAGTACCTTTCTTCTGCAGGCTAGTAAGGGCAAGGACCCTCGTAGATATGGGCCATCCTTCTTGGCTAATTTTTTTTTACCCTCAGGGGCGACTGACAAGGGATCAAAGCCTTTCAGGGCCTCCCCTGGTTGATCCAAGCGAACTTGGTCTGGCAAGTCGAGAGCGAGCTTCTTCAGACCCGCAGACAAGGCTCCTTAAGCATAAAGGTGCGCCCTCACCCGTATTGAGGGTGGGGGGACATCTTCACTGGTTTCTGGACCCGTAGACTTCCCTTGTACAAGACAAGTGGGTCCACAAAGTCATACGGTCCGACTACAAGATCAAGTTTTGCTCTTACCCCCGGCAAAGTTCTTTCCTTCCAACGTTCGCCTGTACCTAGACTGCTTACAGGGTCTGTTTGGGGTGTTGCAAGACCTGCTACTTCAAGGGGTGATTGTCCCGGTTCCGACATCGGAACATTTTCAAGGGTTTTTACTCAAACACTGTTTACAGTTCCCAGGAAGGAAGGCAAGGTGCATCCAATCCTGGACCTCAAGGCACTGAACTGCCTGGAGATCACTATACGAACTCTGAGGGAGTTTGGCTGAATTCTGAATTTTCAGAAGTCTGCTCTGGTTCCATCCACAAAGGTGGACTATCTAGGTCTAAATCTGGACACAGGCTTAGCCAGAGTGCTCCTTCCTCTGGACAAACTCCAGAAACTGCTGGCTGGAATTTCTCTCCTGCTGTCTAGCAGATGGTCATCCCTCCAGACTTGCATGCGGATGCTGGGACTGATGATGTCTACCTTTTGAGGTGGTTCCGTTTGCACAGTTCCATACGAGGTCCCTGCAAAGGGAGATTAAGGGTAAATGGGACAGGAATCCACAGTCTCTGGACAATCTTATCCGGCTGAGCCGGGGAACGAAAGAGTCTCTGATAATCGGGGCTTCGGCTGGACAAATCCTTCCTCCCCTTGTATTGGACAGTGGTCACCATGAATGCCAGCCTGTCTGGCTGGGGAGGCGTTCTCTGCAAAAATTCTGCTCAGGGGGTCTGAAAACTGGCAGACGAAGAGTCCAGCGATCAGACTGTGCCTCAAACATTGGATGGATCGTCTTCAGGTATATCCAGTGCGCATTTAATCAAACAGTGCCACAGCGGTGGCTTATGTCAATCACCAGGGGGTCACAAGAAGTGTCCTGGCGGCTCTGAAGGTAGCTGGCATTCTAAGGTGGGCAGAATGATTCGTTCCAGTCCTCTCCACCATACACATTCCCAGGGTGGAAAACTGGCAGGCGGATTACCTCAGTCAGGGTTTCAGGCAGACGGTGATTTATTATGCCTTCCCACCTCTCAAGCTTCTCCCAAGACTTCTATGCAGGATCGAGACAGAAGGGATTCCGGTCATCTTAGTGGCCCTGGACTGGCCTTGCCAAACTTGATACGCCGATCTGGTGGCCGACGTTCCTTGGAAGCTTCCTCTCAGGGAAGACTCATCTTCCATCCTGCTTTACAGTCGCTGGCTTTGACAGCTTGGCTGTTGAACACCAGATGCTAATGGATAGAAGTTTGTCTGAGTCGGTGATTCCAAAGCTGTTAAAAGCTAGGAAATCTACTTCTAGAAAGATCTACCATGTTATGTGGAAGATGTACATTGCGTGGTGTGAGTCTCTTGGGGTTCATCCTCACTCTTTTTCGGTGGCTCTGATCTTGACCTTCCTTCAACGGGGGGGGGTTAAGCAGAAACTGGCCTTGAGTACTATCAATGGCCAGGTGTCTACCTTAGCGGTCTTCTTTCAACGGCCCTTGGCCACACACTCTCTGGTGCATACTTTTCTTCAGGGAGTTAGGCACTTGGCCCCTCCAGTGCGGTCTCCGTTGCCGCTTTGGGACCTCAATTTGCTATCAGTACTCCAGAAGCCTCCTTTTGAGAATCTTTATGAGAGTCCACTGCTTATGTTGTCCCAGAAGGTGGCCTTTTTTCGTGGCTTTCACATCTGTGCACAGGGTGTCGGAATTGGTGGCGTTATCCTGTCATTCACCTTACGTTGTGATTCACAGAGATATGGCGGTTCTTCGCCCCTGTCTGTCGTTCCTTCCAAAGGTTGTCTCTGATTTTCATTTGAATGAAGATATTGTGTTGCCTTCTCTGTGTCCCAGGCCAAAACATCTGAAGGAAATTGCCTTGCATTTTATTCAATTAGGGTGTATCGGACAGGTACAGAGTCTTTAAAAAAGTCAGACTCTCTATTTGTGCTCACAGATGGGCCTCGAAAGGGTTGCCTGCTTCCTCTGCGACCATTTCCAGATGGATCAGACAGACGATGGTTCAGGCCTATTCCCTCAAGGGTCAGGTTCCTTCTTTCCCTGTCAAGGCGCACTCTATTCAGGTGCTCAGTGCCTCCTGGGCCTTTCGTCATCAGGCATCAGTGACGCAGGTTTGCAGGGAGGCCACCTGGTCGTCGGTGCACACTTTCACAAAGTTCTATAAAGTGGAGGTGTTGACATCTGCGGATGCTTCCTTTGGCCGCAGAGTTTTGCAGGCTGCTGTTTAGAGGACCTGGTCCTCTTTGAGGGTGTATTGTTCTTTTCAGGTGGGCTCCAGTTGTTTTGGTTGAGCTCCTACTTACCTGGTTGGCTATAGTTTAGCCTTGGGAATTTCATTTTCGCTGTTACCACCCCCTTGCTTAACAATGCTTTGGGAGGTCCCAATGGTTAAGAAGATCAGGAGCTGTGTCCATTAATGAACAAAAGGGAAAATGGGAATTATTGACATACCGTAAAATCCATTACTCTGATGTTCATTGATGGACACAGCACCCACCCTTCTGTGGAGTTGTAATTCTTCTGACACTGCTTGTAACAAAATTGAGTATCTATAGCAGAGGGAGGGAGTATACCCCCTGGGACTGCCCATAGGCATAGCCAGACTTTTTTTCTGCCTAGTGTCCTACTCCTGTAGGGGACAGTATAACCCAATGGTTAAGAAGATCAGGATCTGTGTCCGTCAATGAACATCAGAGAAATGGATTTTACGGTAAGTCAAAAATCCCATTTTTAATATAGTCACAGTGACAGAAAGTGGGGGTACTGATGACACAAATAAAAATCCAATACAAATCTTACACATGTTTAACCCTTCTCCAATCTATCCAACACTAAATGTCTATAGTTAAAAGTGGAACTAAACCCTCCTATTGTATTCAGCCAGGGCAGATGCCATCTTGGCCTCTGTTTGATCTTCAACTGCCATGATGCTGCACATGTGATCAAATATGATACCAGCCATTTGATGGTTTGACAGTTTTGGTTGAGGACACAAGCAAATGGGACAGTTGCATTCCCGGCACGTGCCGGAATGTAACTGGTTTTTTGAAATTGTTAAATCAATGAGTTTAGTTCTGCTTTAAAATGTTAGATAGCTTTGTCGGCATACTAAGAACTTGCTCTTGACCTCTATGTCGTTCCTTTATGTCCATGCCATTAGAAGGTACATTGTTGCCGACACAGTAGTCTACTGAAACAAGCTTGCCTATTTTGTTACGGAGTAACAGAAGTAAGATAGATATTTAAAAAGGTTGCAACCCTAAAAAAAAGGATCCTGTTTCTTTAAAGTAGGTTAAACAACATAGTTTCTATGCGTTAAAAAAAACCTGGTTGATCCTGCCTATTCCTATATCCCTCTTTGTAAACTGATCAAGGTAATCATGGCTACTTATCCATGATACCCTGGTCAGTTTACGTGCCTTAGTCATCCCGCAGTCTCTCCTCTTTCCCCCTACCTCCCTGCCTGTTAGCTCCTGTGTGTGAGCGATCTCCTCCCCTCCTCCCCTCCTGCCACTATTATTAGCTGGCAGTAAAGTTAGAGTAGGATTACTGCCATCCAGTCTGTTATACCAAGGTATACCACACAGTGTAAATGTTTGTTTAAAATTATGCTGCTAAATACCTTCTTTCCGATCGCCTCTGTGCTGTCACGTGAAATCACTACTTGCCCCCTCCCTGTTCTAAGGGCTACAGCAGGAGGGGCTGAGCAGACAGCTTAGCAGTCACGTAACCTCCTGGCTGACATCAGAGGGGGACATCAGTGGGAGGTCACGTGACCACACAGAGGTGATCTGAAATAAGGTATTTATCGGCATCATTTTAAACAAACATATACAATGTGTAGTATAACTTTGTATAAGAGAGGGGCTGACAGTAATCCTACTCTGACCTCACAACCACTTTTAAGCAGGGCTAGATTTATTGTTCTGCACAATAGGACTAAGCCTATAAGTTGCAGAGGACAAAAGCTTCTCCTTGTTTGGTTAGTTAAGACAGTTTTTATTCTATCATGAGGAGAAATACAATCCTTTCATGAAGTTTATTTGCACAAAGTTCTATGCCAGATATGACTAGTAAAACAAAAAGTTCATCTTAAAAAATAGGCCATCCTCGCAGAGGGTTGTTGCTTCGGGTACCAAGGTGGTTTGGTGCCCATAGGCTCCAATGATGTGAAAATGTCCTGTTTACACGTATGACAATATCCTAGTACTAACTGTAAAGTAAAATTGATCCTTTGTGGTCTTGCTACTGGACTTTCAGAAGATTATGTGTACAGCATGTCTTCTGTTTACTGAATTTTCCTGAGTCATGCTTGCTGAGAAGTTCATCACAAGCAGATGTATAACTCTTATAATGGCTTGAAGGGCATCCTCCAGACTTTCAGAGTTCCCGCAAGTAACCACTAACAGTTTTCATACTGCCAACTTGTGTACACCGAAATTGCAATGTCCTTGAGAAGTTATTTTGGTCCCCTGTTGATGGTAAAAGTCAGGGTTTGACGAACCTGAAAGGACTGGCCAGGTGGCAAACACACAGTGATTTGCATATAACAAAACAGAATAAACTTTCGGGTGAATAGTGAGGTAACACGTATTGTAACAAATTTTCCTGGAAATCATCCATGATTGCATGCATGGTTTCTACAAAACCTCATAATAAAATGACCTGTATACTTATGTAAATGTGTTTTGTTCTTTTTTTGAGGAGGAGGAGAGTGTAACCCAGCACAGTAAAGTACTTTCCAATAGGGTTCAAAGGGGCCATCTTCGATGCATTCCATGTAGCAGTTTGCTGGATAAATATCAATAGAAATCTATTCTAGGGAAAGACACAAAGCATGAATGCTTATATTTTAGGGAATTAAAGCTGATATAACCACATTTGGTTTCCAATTTAGGTTTTAAAATAAAAACAAACTTCATTTTACAGCAATTTATTGAAAGAGCTCAACAGTATTTATCCAGTTGGACTCTGACATAAATTCAGGAGCCAAATACGTTTGACATTTGTAGCTAATTGATACATTTCCATAGATTTTTATGGCTAAATATTGAGTTTATGCAGACATTTGTAATGCCTGCAAGGGCATTTTGGAGGTACAATCCCTACTAAAGGTGAAAAGTTTTCAAATTCCTGTATGCAATAACATACTGCATGTGTAATAGCTGAAAGATATTGCTAATGCAGAAATTAGATTTTTATAAAGCATACAAAGGTCCATTTTAATCACGCTGCAATGTCACTTAAAGCTACACTTTTAGCTGCTGGCAGACCTTGAACCCCCTGTACCTCCAACCACCACTAACTAATCACTGCCATGGAAAGATTAACAAAAAATGCCCCTTTTTACTCACCTAAATCCATCATCACCTGATTACCCAGTCCCAGGTCTTCTCTTTTTTTTGGTGTAAAGGAAGCATGGTCTTTTTTGGGTGCCCGTGTCTCTGCCAGCTTGACCTGGAATCTTCCTATTGGCTATCTATGGTGGGACCCTCACTGGATCCAGAAAAGGCTGGTGTCTGCAAAAGGGAACTGGCGGCGACCAGCCATTGCAGGCACATCTGCTGTGTGGGATAACTATGGGAGAGTGTCTACGATTTCTGGAAAGTCGGTGAGCAATGTGGATGGAACAGTTGAAGATCAGTACAGGATGCATCAAAAAGGTTAATAAAAGGTTAAAAAAAAAAAAACTATTTCTCTTTCGTTCTTTGACGGACACAGCTCCTGTGATTCTTGACAATTGGATTATACTGCCCCCTACAGGAGTAGGACAAGAGGCAGAAAAAACTTCTGGCTACACCCATGGGCAGTCACAGGGGGTATACTCCCTCTCCCTGCTATAGTCACTCAGTTTTGTTCTGCCTAGCCAGGAGTAAGGACCTAGTTCCTTGCTGGGACCTTTGGTCCTGGCAAAATAGTTTTTTCCTCCTGGATTTTCCTGTATCAACTGCTGGACTGGGCGATGGGCGGGATAATCTAGATCCAGTAGTCACCCCAGTCTAGCCAGCGAGCGTGCACAGGCCTCAGCTCCGGGCTAGGTTGGCTGCGACAAAGCCCCACTGGACGGGGGCTGGCACTGCGAGTTAAATGTCTTGTGTTCCTTCTGGGCTGCAGCGCCCCCATTTCAATGAAGAGGAGGATCTGTCTGGAGGGGTGCCCATCTGGTTCCTGGTATAGTAAAAAGCTGTTCCCCCTCTACCCCTAGAGAAATTTGGGGTGGACGTGGGCCCCTCCTTGGGACGGTTGGACCCCCGGATTCCCCTCCTTCCCATAGGCCCCCCTATTGTCAAGTCCCTCACCCTGCCCCCCTTCCACATAAGCTGGGGATGTATTTTTTTGGTTGGTCTGGCCACCTTCCTGGGGTGGGGGCAGGACGCTAATGGTGATGGGGGCTAGGGGGGTGCGCACCGCCGGCAGCCGTAAGATTGATTTTGCGGGGGGGATTGCACCTGGTAGGGGCTCCTGGCAGGGCCCTTCATCCTGCCTGGATCTGTTCTGAGGCCTGGTCCCTGTATGCCTCGTAATGCCGCCATTTTGTTGTGGCCTGTGTTTCTATACACGGCGACCATGTTTGTGTAGTCCGGCAGCCATTTTCTTGTGGTTTACCAATGCAAATAACGGCAGCCATGACAGTAAAGCCCTGTCACTGGGCTACTTGGATGATCTCCTTCTGCGAGTGGAGTCTCTATCTGCTCTGGTGGAGAACCTGAAGATCACAATACGAACTCTGTGGACGTTCGGGTGGATTCTGAATTTTCAGAAAGCTGGATTATTTGGGACTGACTTTGGACTTGGCCGTAGCCAGAGTGCTCCTGAAATTGCAGGCTGCAATTCGCCTCCTGCTGTCCAACAAATGGTTATCCCTCCATACTTGCATGCAGGTGTTGGGCCTGATGGTATCTACCTTCCTGGCTGTTCCGTTTTTGCAGTTCCATACGAGGTCCCTGCAAAAGGAGATTCTGACCAAATGGGACAAGACTCCACAGTCTCTGAACAAACAGATACGGCTGAGTCAGGAAACAGAGGAGTCCCTGATATGGTGTCTTCCCTTTCCAGCACTTCGGCTGGGAAAATCCTTACTCCCCTTGTATCGGACAGCGGTCACCACGAATGCCAGTCTGTCTGGCTGAGGAGGCGTACTCAGCAAGAATTCTGCTCAGGGGATATGGACACTGGAAGAGTCAAGACTACCGATCAATGTCCTGAAACTCCGACCGATCATTGGATGGATCGTCTTCAGGGATGCCCTCTGCACATTCAATTGGACAATGCCATGGTGGTTTATGTCAATCATCAAGGGAGCACAAGGAGTGGGCAGAACGGTTCATTCCAACTCTCTCCGCTGCACACATTCCTTGGCTGGAAAATTGGCAGGCGGATTACCTCAGTCAGCAGGCGTTGAACCAAGGGGAGTGGTCCCTTCATCCGGAGGTGTTTCATCAGCTGTGTCTCTGGTGGGGCACCCCCGAGAGGGATCTGTTGGCATCCCGGCTCAACAGAAAGATGCAGAGGTTTGTGGCTCAGTCAAGTAATCCTTTGGCGGACGCCACAAACGCACTGGTGGCCCCTTGGGGTCAGTATCGTCTGATTTATGCCTTCGCTCCTCTCAAGCTTCTGCCAAGACTTCTTGGCAGGATCGAGGCAGAAGAAATTTCGGTCATCTTGGTGGTTCCAGACTTGCCTTGCCGGGCTTGGTACGCCGATCTGGTGCAGCTGGTTGCCAATGTTCCTTGGAAGCTTCCTCTTAGGGAGGAAATGCTGTCCCAAGGACCGATCTTCTATCATGCTTTACAGTCGCTGGCTTTGACGGCTTGGCTGTTGAAAGCCAGGTGCCAAAGGATAGAGGTTTATCTGAGTCAGTGATTCCTACACTGTTAAAAGTGGCTTGGATCTTAACCTTCCTTCAAAGGGGGGTTGAACAGAAATTGGCTTTGAGTTCCATCAAGGGCCAGGTATCGGCCTTGGCGGTCTTTTTCCAACAACCTTTGGCCACACACTCCTTGGTGCATACTTTTCTGCAGGGTGTCCGACATTTGTTTCCTTCAGTGCAGGCTCCGTTGCCGCCTTGGGATCTTAATTTGGTGCTTTCAGCTCTACAGAAACCTTCCTTTGAAAACATTTGGGAGATTCCCCTGCTTACACTGTCCCAGAAGGTGGCCTTTTTGGTGGCTATCACCTCTGCGTGCGTGGGAACTGTCGGCGTTATCCTGTCGTTCACCTTATCTGGTGATTCACAAGAATAAGGTGGTGCTTGGCCCCTGTCGATCATTCCTTCCTAAAGTGGTCTCTGACTTTCATTTGAATGAAGACATTGTGTTGCCTTCTTTGTGTCCCAGGCCTAAACATCCGAAGCAAATTGCCTTGCATGCCTTTGATGAGGTCCGGGCAATTAGGGTGTACCTTGCAGCTACAGAGTCTTTCAGGAAGTCAGACTCTGTGCTCACGGATGGACCCCGCAAAGGGTTATCCGCTTCCTCTGCGACCTTTTCCAGATGGATCAGACAGGCGGTGGTTCAGGCCTATTCCATCAGGGGTCAGGTTTCCCTGTCAAGTCGCACTCTACTAGGCCGCTTAGTGCCTACTGGGCCTTCCATCAGCAAGCGTCCATGACGCAGGTTTCCAAGGCGGTCTCCTGGTCGTCTGTGCACACTTTTACAAAGTTTTATTAAGTGGATGTGTTGGCATCTGCTAATGCTTCCTTTGGCCGCAAGGTTTTGCAGTCTGCTGTTTAAGAAGACCTTATCCTCTTTGAGGGTGTATTGTGTTCTTCAGGTGGGCTCCAGTTGTTTTGGTTGAGACCCTGTTGCCTGGTTGGTTAATATTTAGCCTTGGGAATTTTTTGCTGTTTCCCACCCCTGATGTTAAAAACTGCTTTGGGATGTCCCAATGGTCAAGAATGACAGGAGCTGTGTCCATCAATGAACTTTAGACAAATGGGTTTTACGGTAAGTCAAAAATCCCATTTTCTCTTTCGTTCACGGAGGTGTGCAGGCGTGTGACCGGTGGACCCGATGTCCGCCGTTCACACTATGATCGTCGGTAGAGCGGGAGAAAGGCGGAGCGGCTTATGTAAACAAGCCGCCTGTCATTCTCCCCTGTGTAAAAATGGAGATCAGACGGTTCTACTATGTAGAACCATTCATCTCTGTTTTTACACTAGTAGCCATGTCCCACTACAGTTAGAATCACGCCCCTAGGACACACTTAACCCCTCCCTGTCCAATACAGTTAACCCCTTCCCTGCCAGTGTAATTTTTACAGTAACCGTGCATATGTATAGCACTGATTACTGCAGTAATGTCACTGGTACCCCCAAAAGTGTCAAAAATGTCAGTCAAGGGTCCGATCTGTCCGCCGCAATGTCGCAGTACCGCAAAAAAAATCGCCGCCATTACTCGTTAAAAAAAAAAAACCCACCAAAAATGACAAAAATCTTTCCCTTTGTTAGTAAACGCGATAACTACATATGTAGCATAAAACAAATTGGCCGAAAATGTTAAAAAATTTTGATTTTTACATTTTTTTGGGGGGGGGGGGAATTTCATATAAAAAAAGTGAAAAATATTGTTATTTTTGCAAAATTTACGCTCTTTTTTTGTTTATAGCGCATGATCAAAAAATCGCACAGGTGATCAAATACCACCAAAAGAAAGCTCTGTTTATGGGAAAAAAAGAACGTGAAATTCGTTTAGGTACAGCGTCGCACGACCGCGCAATTGTCCATTAAAATCACGCAGTGCTGAATCGCAAAATAGGCCCTGGTCAGGAAGGGGGTAAAATCTTCCAGGGCTTAAGTGGTTAATCAAGGTCAAATGATGGTATTTATTGTATATATCTCCCAGTCTTCCAGTTTTCTATGTTACAGAGAACTTGGGGGAGGGGATGGGGGTACATCCTGTTTTATTAGGAGGAATGAGACCCCACAGTAGATGGGCACAAAACTTAGACATCATCAATAAGTCTGAGAAGCCAGTGGGTGGGATGGGAAGCCAGACTTCACATCACTTACTGTATAGTTAAACTCACCCTTTAAGAAAATCAGCCATGAT
Source organism: Pelophylax lessonae (assembly GCF_965119305.1). Lineage (NCBI taxonomy): Eukaryota > Metazoa > Chordata > Amphibia > Anura > Ranidae > Pelophylax > Pelophylax lessonae. Next base: position 320,950,664 of record NC_138772.1, on the reverse strand, counting down.
TATATTCACATGGGGAACTGAATATGCAATCTTTAGTTATAATGTTTCATCCTTACTTATGTCAGATTTATATGTCATTTAATTTGTCTAAGCCTTAAACTGGTTCCTGCTGAACTGGCCGAATTTCTATCCATATGATTGTTTCCATTCAAGATCTAGTGATCAACATCTCCCGAACTGAACTGTTGGTATATTTTTGCTGGATCAGCACTTGGCTGCAGTGCTGATCAGTGTTTTCTAGCAGCAGAGGAGACCTGCTGCCTGAATACAGTAGCACAGATGGGGATTCCCCCTTCCACCTTGAATGTTTGGATGGGGGAACTTAAAGCGGAGTTCCAGCCATTTACTCACCTGTCCAACGGTCCAGCGATGCGGCCGCCGGAAGCCTCGATCCTCTCCCTCGGCGCCGGCATCACTGCTGTGGGCACCCGGCTGTTACAGTTTGCGGCTTCACAGCCGGGTACCCACTGCGCATGCGCGAGTCGCGCTGCGCGCCGTGATTGGCCGGCAATCTTCTGGGACCTCTGACGTGTCCCAGAAGATTGCAGGGAGGGAGGGGGAGAGGAGAACTTCCGCTCAGGGCGCCGCGGCGCTCCGAGCGGAAGTGGGAGCGGGTACCTGTCAAAACTAGGTACCCGCTCCCCCCCCCAAAAAATGACATGCCAAATGTGGCATGTCGGGGGGTCAGGACTCCCTAAAGCGGAAGTTCCACTTTTGGGTGGAACTCCGCTTTAAGACTTTACCTGTATCAGTAATTCAGAAGTCACCTGAAGTCTTAGGCCCATGTCAGCAATTTTGTGCAAGCTACAGAATCTTGATATCTAATGCAGCTGCTGATGACAATGATACACCAGTGACTTGTAGCTTCACAGATGAGCCTTGTAGTCCGCTATAGGTAGGCACACACTGTAATTAAATTGGGCGAACAATCGTCTGGTTTTCCTCGATGTTACACAGCAAGTCAAAACCGACGATGGAAATAATGTATGAAAATTCCCGTACAACAAAGGCTTTTTATTTGTTGATTTTTGTTTCTTATCATGGGCAGTCTTTCGTATCTGAATTTTTCTCATACAAAAACAGTACACAATAAACAAAAATCATTAGCTCTGTTTAAGTACAAGAAGAAACTTGGAGATTGTCCCTTCGGAAATTTCATTTGGAAAGTCTGAATCAGATGTCGAACGATCCTACCTCGTACAAATTTTTTCTACCGATTTTCTTATAATGTGTACCCCACTTAACTCTAGCTAGCTACAATCACCAGAGAAAATAGGTAGAGATTGCTAATTACAACTGATCTCTGCTAAAAAATTGGCAATATGACATGATTGTGGTTGCCCATTTGCAGACCTCACATGCTCTACACTTAGAAGATGGGACCAGTGCGTGAAGTCAGGCAGCTTACAGTTTGAGCATATCTCACACTTTAGAGGATATCTGACCTGATTTCTTTAGCAATACTAATTCCTATATTTTCAATCCTGATAGGTTCTTTTTAATGCATTCATAAAATTAAGGGCCAGTATAACTAGTACAATCAATGCTTATGCTGTAGCATAACCATAAGAATTTTAATGTAGTTGTTTTACTCTTAGTATTTTATGGGATATAACCCAGAAAGTTCAATCACTGTTCAATATTGTTTCAGAATTTCAAAAGCTTAATTACTCCAATTCCTAACCATCAAAACTAGATAAAGTATCTCCTGAAACCAAAAATCAGCCAAACCGATACAGTGAGAACTTGAAAAACTAGAACAACTTATAAGATTTCCCAATTGTCAAGGGTTGAAACAAGCGAGAGTTAAATTTCTAAAACAAAATCACAGTTTTCTGTAAAGCGTGATGGAGGGAGACAGTGAATAAACTGCTCACAAGCACTGTTTCCATCTATGCTGAATATTGCTGTGAGAAGAGTACAGGAATTTGAATTGCTGTCAATAACTTAACAACCATGTTGGTGATAAGATCTAAAATACGGAAACCGCTCAGTTATAGTTAGAAAAATTACTGTGGCTACATTTAATAATCTTTTCATTCGGCCAAGAGGCAATGGTTTAAATCAAGCTTTTTAAACCCTTTTTATTAATAGCTGCTGTTTGCCCCCTGTTTAATGATCATCATACATTTTATTGTTCTTAGAGCACATGTATACTTTGACTTAGTTAACACTTTGGGAATGTTCTGGCTGCTAGATACCTTGATATCAATTTCTACTATTAGTAAAGTAATGGTACTTTCATGTTCTATTACTATTTGAATTGAAGCCAGTAACTGGTAGGCCTTAATTATATGTCTACTTTCTTATAAAGAATACCATTATAGCTTCTTGTTGTTAATGTTACCAAGTTGAGTTCATATTTGATAGTATACATCCAAGTCCAACAAAAATTGTCTCAATAAAAGTTTGACCTGCTGTTAAATTCGGATGCCATTGTTTTACCCCGTCATCAAATTGCATATGTATCCTTTATATATCATTTTGAACAACTCTGTATCTCTGTGCAGAGAATTTGGTTTATTTTTTTTATATACCCAAATTTAATAATCAACAAAAGCTTTATTTTCAAGTTTAAATTGTGTGAGGAATAACACAGGGTGTCCAAAAGAAAACCGGTTGTAAAAAAAATTACTTGTGCCAGCTTGGTGTATTTATGTGTGTGCACTGTAGGAGGTATAATATATGTGTAGAATATTGTTGGTTTTCAAAGGTTACTGGGTAACCCACAGCTTGAGGCATAGAATAAATACAGATGTGTGTGTGTATATATATATATATATATATATATATATATATATATATATATATATATATATATATATATATAATATATCTTCGTTCCTTTAAATTTTGTAGTTAACTTTTTTTGTCTGGTTTTATTTGCATATTCAGCTGGTACTTTCACGTGCAGTTCCCTGTTTTATTTATTATCCTTTATTTTTCTTGTGTATAAAAATTCTCTGTATTGTCCTATTCTTGTTTTATCATTTTAATTAATGGACTAAAGCAATAGATTTCCGATATTTAGGAATCATTTTAATTTAAATATTGTGTAAGAAAGATCTTGTTACAGGATAGGCTAACCTTTTGTAGTAGAACTATACAGCATATCTAGTATACTTTAAAATATGATAAAGGAAAAGGAATTGGCAGCACTCCAGGTTGAGTCAAAATCCAGATTTATTGACTGGACATCCAAATTATGACAATCGTGACAAGGTAGACGCGTTTCACTGGATTTTGACTCAACCTGGAGTGCTGCCAATTCCTTTTCCTTTATCAAGTTTTCACGGAGGCGAGGCGGGGCATACACCGGTGTGAGTCATCAGGCAATTACACCACCTTGAGCAGTGAGTCCTTGTCTCTTCAATTACTTTAAAATATAACTTCAATTTTGTTGAAAAAAAAAAAATCCCTCTGTGTGATCGGTCTACAAGGATTTGAACTGTTGTAGGTTCCTACCCTTTCTCTGTTGTGAAGAAATTGAGGTTTGTTTACCCATGTCCTTTTCAGACATATTTTAGAATCAGAGGGTCAGCCTTCAGTATAACCACCTGGTGCACTTTCAGGAAAGCTGCATTTTCTGCACCACCTTAATAGACATGCGAGTATAATAACAAAAATGAAATTCCTATTGCAGGGAATGCCTAAATGGTTACTTGTATCTTAGCACAGATTATAGGGAAAATCAGTGAACCAATCATTCAAGCATAAAAGGTAATTGAAATGAGATTGAAAAAGAGAAGTCATTTTTAATAACATTAAATTACAATAGGAGTTTTGAAGAAGTTGTAAGTGCTTTAATGCATTCTTTTAAAAAAGTTGAGTTTTTCTTTACAGCAAATAATACCATTAGTACTGCATAATTGTAGTGGGATGACCAACAATTCTTAAACTAAACAAGATATGGAGAAGAAAGAAACACGTTAATAAACAGAGAGCAGAAAAGTGGATGGACCAAAGGCCTAACCTCCTGATAATGTTATTAAGTTGGCTTGGGACAGCCAACTTACTGATATTGTATTTAAACTTCTTCTTCTTCTTTCTTCTTTCTTCTTTCTTCTTTCTTCTTCTTCCCACAAAATATTTGGACACTAACTCCTCCTAGACCGTTCAAGCTACATACTCCAAACTCGGCACAGACCTTCATACTGTTCTGACTCGGTGTGCTATATCTTTTCAGACTGGTTTGAGTTACAGTTTTCCTAAAAATTAAAATTAGAAATCAAAAAAATGCCTATAGACTTTCATTGACAGGATGTTCAGATGACCCAAGCTCCAAATCCCATTAGACTCAATCAAGCTTTGATGCTAATCAATTTAAACTCATTCAAACTCATCTAATCTATCTATCTATCTATCTATCTATCTATCTATCTATCTATCTATCTATCTATCTATCTATCTATCTATCTATCTATCTATCTATCTATCTATCTTCAAACCTTTTCTATCTATCTATCTATCTATCTATCTATCGATCTTCAAACCTTTTCTATCGATCTTCAAACCTTTTCTATCGATTGATCGATCTTCAAACCTTTTCTATTGATCGATCGATCTTCAAACCTTTTCTATCGATCGATCGATCTTCAAACCTTTTCTATCGATCGATCGATCTTCAAACCTTTTCTATCGATCGATCGATCGATCTAAACTTTTCAAACTTTCTGGTCACGCTTTCTCAAGCCAACTTAAAGTTTGTCTCGACAAACTTTTTTTTCTAGTTGATCATTGCAAGTGCTGGTTGGACCATAAGTTTTCAGAAAAAATAGTGTAAATTCTGCCTTTTTATTCTATTGTTGCTAGGTCTGGAATTCTGATATACAACCAATCATATAGCAGTAGCTGCAGTTTGCTTACCCCCCCCCCCTTTTGGAGAAATGATGTGATACATTTATACACATATAATTTAGAATGTATGAATGTATAAATATATCCAAAGGACACCACATTTATTAGGTTCTGAAAACATATATATATATATATTAATAATGATTCTTTATCTTTTTAAAGAAAATTCTCAAGTGGCACAATATCTAAAGGTTTAAGCATATGAACTACAAAATGTCTTTACATAATCATCTGGATATCGGTTACCAACCAAAATGCATTCAACATACAGTATGTGGCTGTGAAGTGATATGATTAGTATTCTTTAGAGAACACTACTACTATATAAAATATAGAACAATGCTAGTATTTTTGTGGTCATCCTGTAGTCTGTCGGTGTGGTTGATTTACTAAATGAGTAGAGGTTGTTTTTCAAAGTTTATGTTCACTTAACTTAGTAAATAAATTAAGTTGTGTTCATTATGAAACCCAATCATGGCCAAGAACATTTTTAAAAATGGGATTTTTGTTTGCACTGGATTGGGTAAAAAAGAGCTTAATTTATTGACTAAGCTAAGTGAGCGTTCTCTATGCAGCTTATCTGAGCAGCAGAGCTCCTAATATTGATAACCTCACAGCTGCCAAACAGATTCTTCTGCCACAACACCTGTTTTTCATGTGAAACAAAAGCTCTCATTATAGCTCAGCATGTTTCACATAAGCTACTTTTTCTTCTCTCGACATTCAACTTTCGAGTTTCATATGAAACAGCTGGCTTAGTTTAAAGTTATTTCCTATCTAGAAGATTTTGAAGCGTCTTTTTTAAATTGTTGGTAGATTTTACCATACATTCAAGACAACGAAGTAATGTTCTTGAAAAGTCAATGTGTTTGCAAATGAAATTCAATCTTCTGCAAGGGAAGCAGGGGAATGTTTACATTGTAATGTCCATATGTGCAGTTTATGCTTACCTCCCAAATTCAGAGAAAGAGGCATAGTTTGGAATGGAGAAGACATGTGGGGTGTTCTGTGATAAAAATGAGCATTTGCTCTGAATATTGGGTCTGGCTTAGGCTTTATGTACACTAACCTATACTGGTAGATCCTAAACTTGAGTTTAGGAGCTTTAGGCATTTTTTGGCCGAAGCTTCTAAACTCAACTCCATAAAAGCCTATTTGTCAATGTACACATAGGCTTTTAGCAGAGTTTAGGAGCTGCCACGTTTTAGGTAAACTTCAACCTTCCTCTCCTGAAAGCGGAAGAATTGTGTTCAGGATAGGAACATTTTAACCGCTGGCCACAACAGAATAGCAGCAAAATATGCTGCTTTTTTGTCATGATTTTTCTCACATTTTTCCCTTGGCCGTGGTAAATGTAGGCCAGTGTACATAAAGCCTAAAAGGAGCAGGAGTTAAATAGTCTGAGCCTACATACTGTATACACTCTACACAGTCTGTAGTCCATGTACCCACAAAATATTCCATAAATACAATATAAGTGAGAGCCTCACTTACATAAACCTAAAGGATGAAAAAGTATATACTCAGAGAGCTAACGCTTTGTCCCCGTATACTTTAAAAAGGAAAATCTTCAGTGGTGGCACACTACAGCCTTGTCCAAAACTCTTGAGAATGACACAAATAATTTTCACAAAGTTTGCTACCTCCGTTATTATGATGCAATTTGCATATACTCCAGAATGGTATAAAGAGTGATCAGATGAATTGCAATTATTTGCAAAGTCCCTCTTTGACATGAAAATTAAATTAATCCCATAAAAAAAACATCTCCAATGCATTTGTGAAGAAGGCTTCAGGGCACCCAAGAAAGTCCACCAGGAGCCAGGACAGTCTTTTACAGTTGATTCAGCTGCCGGATCGGGGCCCGCGGAAGACATCAACCTATGACAAAATTAGTCGGTTGATTCCAGACACGACATAGCCACGCCCCCAATGCCGGCTGGAGGTTTTTCCTGATACATGCGGGACACCGCATCTTTTGATATGTATGGGATACAAAGTTCTTCTGCTCGCCTGTCTATTTTACTGAGTAAATGCAATCTTTTTAAATAAAAACATTTTTATTGCGGTATTATGCTATGTGCCCTCTTTCCTTCCTGGATCTATTCCCATGGGCTCCACCCATCTCTAAGTGAGGATTGCTTCTTGTTATCTGCAAAAGCATTTCCTGTATCTGCCATTCTGGAGAATGTCCTGTGTGACCTCTGTGACTGGCCCATGTTGTTAATCAAGTTGTGGTCTATCTATCAAATTAGATGACCATATGAGTCTGGTAAGCAGCCTTATTTACATCTCCCTTGATCACGGGTGCTTTTTGGTGGATGCTCCATTGGACAGTTTATCATTCGCTGGGACTTGTGGTTCCTCTCCACTGGGATTCACTAATTCTTTCTTTACAAGGACTTATATATATATATATATATTTATATTATTTTTGTGGGATTGTTTTCTTCACTGAAGAACCCCCTTTTTTATGCACATTATCTCACATGCCTCTTTTTCATCAGTGTTCAAATTTTTTTACATGTATAGGCATATTAACATTAATTTTTAGCATATTCATTTTCTTCACTTGTTCACTATTCATTTTTTAGCGCAACACATAGCGGTTTTATATTTTTTAATGTGTGAGGGGAGCCTATCAGAGGCATTTCCTTACATGGGAGATCTGCACAGATAATCAGGGCACTGATCAACAGTGCCCTGATTATCAGTGCAGTCCCAACAGTGCCCAGCAGTGATGCCAGTCAGTGCCCATCAGTGCTGCATATCAGTGCCCATCAGTGCTGCATATCAGTGACACCTCATCAGTGCCTATCAGTGCAGCCTCATCAGCGCACATCAGTGAAGGAAAAAATTACTTATTTAAAAAATGTTATATAACCGAAACTAAGAAAAATGTTTTTTTTTTTTCCAAAATTTTCAGGCTTTTTCGTTGTTTTTATCAAAAAATAAAAAACCCAGTGGTGATTAAATATCAGCAAAAGAAGGCTCTATCTGTCTAAAAAAAAAAAAAAAAAAAGGTAAAACTTTGTTTGGGTACATCGTTGCATGACCGCGCAGTTGTCCTTCAAAGTGCGACGGTGCTGAAAGCTGAAAATTGGCCTGGACAGGAAGGGGGTAAAAGTGCCAAGTAGCTTAGTTTTCAATGGTTTTCCTAATTTTCTTTTTGCACAGCTAGAAGTAGAATTCTTTCCCCAGCTAGTTATCGAAAATGTACGCCTACAAAGTATATTCAATGAACACAAGCTGTGTGCTATAGTGTCAGTAGGGTCAGTATGGTCGGAGTTTGGCTGAATACATTTAACACAGTATTTATGATTTCAGAGTGTGTGTTCTGCTGGGAAGGAGGTGAGAATGAGGCCATCCTTTACACCATGGATCTGGGTCTCCCCCTCCACTCCGTTCAGCAGGGATTTCCCAGCCAAGTCATCTGATTTCTCATCAATACTTGTTCCACTAACAAAAGTGTAAACATGAAACTAATTAGTTTCAAAGAAAAGTGTTGAGTAAACCATTGCTGACCTTGCTTTCTGAAAATGCTAGTTGTCTGGTTGCCGTACGTATTTGTTTGCATTGAATATATACCATACATATACCATATTACCATATGTCGATTTGGACTGTGGCTAGCTTTTCAGATCTGCATAATTTTTGAGAGTCAGTGACTCTACATTAAAGCTAGTGGGTCAACTGGAATTTCCAGGATGTCAGTAAGGATTGTACCCCCCCCCCCCATTCTCAAATCTATCTATGATAGTAATTGTAATTTAAACTGCCCCAGTGTTTTTTTTTTTTTTTTTGTTTTTTTTTTATACTATGTTGACCCTGTATTTCACAAGCTCCAGTGCTGTTATCTGTATATGTAGGCTGTGGTGATTTTTATTTATTTCCGGTGAATGTTTCTGACCTACACTGCCCAGAATTCATCTCATTTGATGTTTGAGTTCTGTTCAGTATGCAGAAATAAACCTGACGTGACATTCATGTTGAGCAGTGGTTGTCAACTTATGAGCAAAAAGGGGCCTCAAAGGGCCATACATAATGTTCAATTTGTTTAATGCTTGAGAGAACTGTCAGAAACTGCAGACCTGATGGAGGAAATGAGGGTCATAGAGCGTGGAAGTGCTACATTTTTGGCTGGGGATATGCTGCAGAAGACAATACGAAACTGGGAACATGTTACACGTGGCTAGTAGAGATCAATGCTATTACTCTAATCAATGTTCCCACTACAGACTACTGAGGTTCGAGGGCCACACATAATATATCAAAGGGTCTCATGCAGCCCTCGGGCCGCAGGTTGGGCACCAGGGATATAGAGAAAGAGATTAATTTTCTTCTTCAGAGAATTAATTTTCTTACTGACCTTGCTGAATCCTCAGAGAGACAACTCGCAATTAGCGTGTCATTTTAAAAAACTTAAAGTGCTTGTAAAGTCTCGTGTTTTTTGAATACCAAACATGTTATCCTTACCGGCTCTGTGCAGTTGGTTTTGCACAGAGTGGCCCAGATCTTCCTCTTCTCGGGTCCCTTTTCTGTTATCCTGGCCCCTCCCGCCTGTTGAGTGCCCCCACAGCAAGCAGCTTGCTGTGGGGGCACCTGAGTCAAGTCACAGCTCCCTGTGTCCATTCAGCCATGGAGCCGAGACCCGGCCCCACCCCCCGTCTCTCTCTCCTGATTGGCTGACTGACTTTAAATGACAGCAGCAGGAGCCAATTGCGCCACGCTACTGTTTCAGCCACGAGGAGGGGAGTCCCGAGCAGCTGATAAATTCCTGCAACATCGCAGGATATAGATGGGCTCAGGTAAGTATTAGGGTGCTGCTTCAAATGGAAGGTTTTTTTATCCTAATGCATAGAATGCATTAAGAAAAAGAAATCTACTGCCTTTACAATTCTGTTATTTCATAAAAATATTATAAATACATTATCACTTATTGAGGAACTTTTGCATTGTTCACTGTACAATGAGCAATCCCTTTTAAAATTGGAATTTTCTCTCATTTATTACCATTTTTTGGCAAACTGTAACATCCATGTTGCCAATTCAGCTCTATTACCACCAGGTGCTTTGCTGGCAGCAGATGCATTTCCTCTAGAATTACAGCTGAAATCCTTTAATTGTTTTATTATTCTGAGCCACATAAAAACTCCTGTATAACATTACAATAGAGTGACAGAGGTGATCCTGTATTCCAATATTGCAATTCAGTTTATCAAAAAAAGTGTCACAAAATATAGTTATCTTTTTAAAGGTTGTCCTAGAATGATTATTGTGCAATAATTTATTTTTGCATGTTCAGTATTTTGCTATGTTAAATTGCTATCTAAAAAGGGTTATATGAAGTGTTTGTATACTTTATTTCCCTAATTTATTTATGTTCAGGACTAAAACATTAGAGTGGTATTCCTTTATTTATGTTTATATACAATATTGCATATGAATAAATTATATTTATAATTTTCAGCAAGCATATGGCAAGATCTACACAGTTTTTCTGGAGGCAGTTCATTGCTATGCTGTGAACAGCCAATATTAGTCGTTTAGCAGGTCACATTACACACAGGGATACAACCTCTCCCCCTGCTTAGCTTAGATGGAATTATGTACTTGTTTTTGCTAAAAAAAAAAGCACAGAAATACAGTGGTAAGAAAAAGTATGTGCACCTCTTAGATATAACTGGTTTTCTGCAGTAATTTGCCATTAATTGTGATCTGAACCTCATCAGTGAATGTGATGCATAACTGGACTTTTCAGTTGGTCTTTGAATAATGCCCAAGTTAAATGTTCAACGAAAACTGCATGTCAAAGCAATCAGTGGACCCAGATACAGTATATAGGCAGCAGAACTATAGGCAAACCCTTTTTTCTGTTTTGGATAGAGTAAAGGGGGTTGGGGCCCCTTTTCTGCCATTTGTGTCCCGTTGGTGAGATTTTCATTTACTTATTTTCCCGTAGCCAGGAGGAAATTCCTCCAATGTTAGGTTGTTTCCAGGTTTACCAGAATTAGTGTCCCCATTGGAAGATTTTATTCCTTTATTACTGGTCCAGTGACAACCCATATTTGGGAATTTTTGTTTATTTTCACTCTCGGTGATCATGGTAAACATGACAAATAGGCTAAATATCCCTAATGGTCCTTTCACACGAACGATCCGATCAGATCTGCCTGTCAGTTTTTTAGGCGGATCTGATCGGATCCTCCATGCATCCCTATGGGGCAGTGGATGTCAGCGGAGACATGTCCGCTGACACCCGCTGCCATCCGCATCCGATCCTGTCCGTGAAATCCAGATGGATGGAAACCCTATTTTCCATTCGCCCAGGGAATCGGATCGGAGGAGAGCGGACAGGCAGTCCGTTCTCATCCGATTCCCCATAGAGAGCAGCGGGGCTCTGACACCTCCCTCTCCGCACACAGAGCGGAGAGGGAGCTGTCACCTGCCTGCTCAGCGGGGATCAGTGTATCGATCCCCCGCTGAGCAGCACGGAGTCCGCCGACGAAGGCGGACCGTGTGAAAGGAGCCTTACACAGACAACAATAATCCTCCTTCAGTCTATCAAAAATGAAAAAATAAAACATTTTTGCCTTTAACTATACTTTTAAGTAAAACATGATCATATCCCTTTCTGGATTCTAAGCCCCCCTGTAGGCTGTTCAGTGTAGCGGGATATGATGATCACTGACCAACTGAAAGGCACAGGAGGTGGGTGGGAATCAGACTAATTCCACTTTTACAAGAAGGGTCAAGATAAAAAAATAGCTTTAGCTGCCAGTATTTATGCATCTCCTGATATGTTTTGATATGTGGTTTTAATTTTTTTTAATATGCTCAACGGAACTGCACATGTTTGTGTCCAGTTTACTTTAAAGGCAAAAACATATTTTCTCTTTCGTTCACTGATGGACACAGCTCCTGATTCTTCTTAACCATTGGGTTACACTGCCCCCTCCAGGAGTAGGACACTAGGCAGGAAAAACCTTGACTGTGCCTATGGGCAGTCCCAGGGGGTATACACCCACTCTTCGCTATAGTCACTCAGTTTTTTTCTGCCTAGTCAGGATTAAGGACTTAGTTCCTTGCTGGGATCTCTGGTCCTGGCAATTTTTTCATTTTAAATATAATATTTTTTCCTATTTTATTATTATGTTCCTGTGAGAACTACAATCAAGTGCCGGACTGGGGGAGGAACTGGATAATATAGATTCTTAGGGTCCCCCCATTCCGGCCAGCAAGCACGTGCAGACCGTAGCTCCATGCTAGGTCGGCCGCGACATAGCCCCCCACTGGACACGGGATGGTGTCCACCCTGTTCCTGGTGTGGTAAGTAGCTGTCCCCCCACTACCCCTGGAGGGCTTTGGGGTGAACGTGGGTCCCTCCCTGGGATGGTCCAACCCCTGGGTTCCCCTCCCTTTCCCAGCCCCTCTAGAATTTTGGTCACTGTAGGTCTTTCGGTTGAGGGGACTGGCTGGCTTTGCCACATGCTCTTAAGGGGGCTGGTTGGAGTGCTGCTGACTGGGTTTTCCTGGTGCACAACAGGGAGTTGAACAGGGTTCCCCTGCCATTCTGGGGGTTGGTGACTGGGGGAGGAACTGGATAATATAGATCCTTAGGGTCCCCCCAGTCCGGCCAGCAAGCGCGTGCAGACCGCAGCTCCATGCTAGTTCGGCCGCGACATAGCCCCCCACTGGACATGGGATGGTGTCCACCCTGTTCCTGGTGTGGTAAGTAGCTGTCCCCCCACTACCCCTGGAGGGCTTTGGGGTGGACGTGGGCCCCTCCCTGGGATGGTCCAACCCCTGGGTTCCCCTCCCTTTCCCCCAGCCCCTCTAAAATTTTGGTCACTGTAGGTCTTTCGGTTGAGGGGACTGGCTGGCTTTGCCACATGCTCTTAAGGGGGCTGGTTGGAGTTGCTGCTGACTGGGTTTTCCTGGTGCACAACGGGGGGTTGAACAGGGTTCCCCTGCCATTCTGGGGGTTGGTGACTAGGGCAGGGTTGTGCGCCTTATGTGGCCAGATCTGGCCAAGCGTTTAGGCCATAGCTTTGCGGCCTACTCATCGAAACCTATGTAAGGCGGCCCCTGTGAGGATGGCTGAAGCCACTGCCACCTGTTTGGGCTCTCACCTTCTCTTCTGCTGCCCCTGGGTGGTCGACTCTGCCTTGGACCAGGTGGCACTGTGGGGGTACTTCAATTTTATAGACAGTCTTGCCACCATTATTGTGTGGGGCACCTGCCTTATTTTAGCAAGGGTACCCTGCCTGCGCGTCCACATCAAAGCGGGCGGCCACCTTTTAAGGGGGCTATGTTCTATTATGTCCTGCTCTGAAGGCGACCCCCAATAGGTGGTCCATTTGTGGAGCCTTGGCCAGCGTTCCCTTTGCAGGATTGCAGTCGGCGGCCTCCCCTTATGTTTTCAGGATGAGCTCAGTATAAAGCGACACTACTGGGTCTGCGTCCATGCACCCTGAGTGCTCCGATAGTGAGGATGATTCCTCTGCTCCTCTAACCACACTTAAATAGGCGCTGGTGGATGCACTGTTTGTGTCAGAGCATGAAACTTTAAAAATGGAGGTTGCGGCTGATGCCCCGTCGGAGGCACCGGTTCCTTATGGCACCCACAGGCCCTCCAAGGCGGCGAGGGTGTTCCTCTTTCCACTTATCTTGACAACATTGTCACAAACAGTGGGGTTGTCCAAAAGGCAGTGGATGCTAGGTGTTTTTTGCTTGCGGTATCCTTATGAGGATTCCCTGTGTAAAAGGTGTACGGCCCACCTGTAGTGGGACTCGCCTGGTTTCCAGGTCAAATTACCTTCATCCTAGTTCAGGAGACCCCGACCTTTACAGGTCCAGCTTATAAGAGGGTGGATGCTCTGGGCTGCCATATGTGCGCTGTGGCTGGTTCGGCAACTAGGCCAGTAATAACTATTGCCCTGGTGTCGCAAACCCTGACCTAGTGGGCTAAGCTTATACACTGGGACTTGGAGGGAGAATAGCTTCCCCTTGTCTTTGTGGAGCTGGCGGACCGGTTGGACCAGGGGCTACAGTTTGTCTGTGATGCCTCTTTCGATGCGGCTCCTTTGTTTTCTAGGCTGTCTGAATCAGCAGTGCTCCTTCGTCTCTCAGGATCTCAAGATTCGGGATCAAAAGTCAGGGCCTTCACCAGAGGACCTGGTCTGGCAAACCACGAAGGACTCTTCCAGATCTGCCAACAAGGTTGCCTCTGCATGAAGGGGCGCCCTCACCCGTATCTGGGGTGGGGGGACTTCTTCGCTTCCTAATCCATACACCTCCCTAGTACAGGTCAAGTGGGTCCACTAAATTATTCAGTCAGGCTATGAGATCGAGTTCAATCTTTTCCCCTGGAAAGGTTTTTTTCTCTTGCGTCCTCTGACAGTTGCCGCCCGATGGTATTAGCCTTCACTAATGGGTAATGGCGCCCTCTGCAGGAGCAAGGCTAGGCGGCCATCCCTCAGCCATTATCCTGAACCCAATCTGATATTACCTCAGTTTTATGCTGCCTAGCTTAGGAGCTGGTTAGGTCTTTCTGGCCGGGACCTTGTGTCTCGGTTTTCTTTGGTTTTTTTTCTGAAATCATGTGTTTTTTCTTTGCAAGAGGTCTTCCACAGGCGGTCATCCTTACCTTGTTAAAGACTCATACAGCTGCCTCTAGGATGTTTTATCACCGCACCTGGAAGGCGTATATTGCCTGGTGCGAAGCGCATGGTTCTCATCCTTGTTCCTTCTCGGTGGCGAAGGTATTGGCCTTCCTGCAGAAGACATGGATCAGGGTTGGCGCTGACTACGGTCAAGGGTCCGTTGTTGGCCTTGGCCTTCTTTTTTTCAAAGTCCTTTGGCATCGCATTCCTTGGTCCGCACCTTCTTTCAAGGGGTGCAGCGTTCGGCTCCCACGAGGGTCCCTGGGATCTGTATTTGGTTTTGTCTGTGTTGCAACAACCTCCCGTCGAGAACATCAGAGAGATTACTCTCGGTGTTGCCCCAGTAAAGTTGCCTTTCTGGTGGCCATCACGTCAGATCGCAGAGTGTCTGAGTTGGCGGCCTTATCCTGCCGCTCTCCTTATCTGATACGTCATGGAGATAAGGTGTTTCTGCGATCCAATCAGTCTTTTCTTCCACGGGTGGTTTGTCTTCATTCCACCTTCAATGAAGATATCGTGTTGCCTTGTGTGCGCGGCTCAAGCATCCCACGGAACTTGTCTTGCATTCCCTGGATGTGGTCCGGGCGGTCAAGGTCTCCCTGTCCGCCACGGAGTCTGTTCGGCAGTCTGAGTAAATCAGATAGGCGATTGTTCAGGCCTATTCTATTTAGGCATTCTATTTGAGCCGTCAGCGCCTCTTGGGTTTTTTCGCCATCGGGCTTCTGTGGTTTAGATGTGCAAGTCTGCGACTTGGTCGTCCGGGCACACTTTTCACAAAGTTCTACGAACTTGAGGTTTTTGGCATCTTCGGATGCTTTATTTGGCCACAAAGTTTTGAGTGCGGCAGTTGTTTGGAGGGGACGTTCTTTTTTCTGTCCCTTCTTCTTGGAGTGTTTTTTTTTGTTGTTTCTGGATTTGTTCCAGTTTTTTTTCTGTGGGCTCAGGTTGTTACTGGCCCATCTGTTTACGTTACCTTCTGAGTTGGTTGCATTTTTTTCCCATCCCTCATACCTGCACTGCTTTGGGACGTCCCATTAGTGAAGGCTAATACCATCGGGCGGCAACTGTCAGAGGACGTAAGAGAAAATAGAATTTTTTTAAGGACTTACCGTAAAATTATTTTTTCTGAGTCCTCTGACAGTTGCCGCCCCTGGGGATCTGGGGTTGTTGCCTTCCGGTACTGCTTGCTACAAATTGAGGTAATATCAGATTGGATTCAGGATAATGGCTGAGGGATGGCCCTCTAGTGGCATGCCGAGGTATAAAAGTTTTTTTGTATTAACCTAATAATCAATTATCTGCCTAGCCTTGCTCCTGCAGAGGGCGTCATTACCCATTAGTGAAGGCTAATACCATCGGGCGGCGACCGTCAGAGGACTCAGAGAAAATAATTTTATGGTAAGTTCTTACAAAAATTATATTTTTCCCTTTCAACCTGCACTTGTCCCCAGATCACTTATGGGGTCTCTTTGGTCTCTTGTTATTTCAAAGGGTGATTGTTCCGGTTCTGACTTTGGAACATTTTCAAGGGTTTTTCACTCAAACCTCTTTACAGTCCTCAGGAAGGAAGTCAAGGTTCCTCCAATTCTGGACCTCAAGGTGCTAAGCTGCTTTGTGCGAGTACAGAAGGTCCGCATGGAGTCCATTTATATGGAAGTGGCATCAGGGGGATTTCTTCTTGCTTCTTTCCACATCAAGGACACCCACCTGCGCATTCTAATATGTGCTGGTTGCCAGCGCTTCCTCAGTTTTTCCATGGATGAGGAGCATTATCAGTTTGTAGTGCTGACCTTTTTGTCTCACCTCCGCACCTCGGGTCTTCACAGGAGTGTTGGCCCCAGTGCGGGCATTGTTTGTTAGTGGGGGATTGCGGTACTGGGGTAACTGGACGATCTTCCTCTGCGAGCGGAGTCTCCGACTTCTCTGATGGACTACTGGAGATTGCTCTGCAAACTGTGAGGGAGTTCTGTGGGATCCTACAACAGGAGTCTGTGGGACAACAGGAGTCTGCTTTGGTACTGTCCACAAAAAATGGCCTATATGGGTCTGACTCTGGACTTAGCCTCAGTGTTTCTTCCTCGGGAAAAACTCCAGACATTGCAGGAGGCAATTCAGCTTCAGTTTTTCAGCAGACGGTCATCCCGCTTGCATGCGGGGCTGGGCCTGATGGTGTCCACCCTTGAGGCGGTCTGTTTCCACACAAAATTCTGGTGAAATGGGTCAAGGATCCTCGGTCTCTAGAGGTGGCTTTGCTCTCTGGCACTTTGACAAGGAAAATCCTTCTACTGTACTGGACGGTTGTCTCCAGGGATGCCAGCCTGTCCGCTTGTCTTGGTATGCAGATCTGGTACGGCTGGTCGCTGATGCTCCTTGAGAACTTCCTCTCAGGGAGGATCTGCTGTCCCAAGGACAAATCTTCCATCCTGCTTTACAGTCACTGGATTTAACGGCTTGGTTGTTGAATGCCAGGTGCTGAAGGGTGGAGGTTTGTTTGAATCGGTGATTCCTACACTGTTAAAAGCTTGGAAATCTGCCTCTAGGAAGATCTACCTTCGTACGTGGAAGACATACATTGCGTGGTGTCAGTCTTCTCGGTGGATTGGACCTTGACCTTCCTTCATCGGGGGTTTGAACAAAAATTGGCCTTGAGTACCATCAAGGGCCAGGTATTGGGTTTTGGCATTCTTTTTCCAACGACCTTTGGCCACACACTCCCTGGTGCGTACCTTTTCTTCAGGGTGTCTGACATTTGGTTCCTTCAGTGTGGGCTCCGTTGCCGCCCTGGAACCTGAATGTGGTGCTTTCAGCTCTAGAGGAGCTTCTCTTTGAAAATATTTCGGCGGTTTCCCTGCGTAACGTTGCCCCAGAATGTGGCCGCCTTTGGTGGCTATCCCCTCTGCATGCAGGGTGTTGTTATTCTGTCGTTCGCCTTATGGTGCTTCACAAGGATAAGGTGGTGCTTTGCCTGTCCGTCATTCCTTCTTAAGGTGGTCTTTGACTATCATATGAATGAAGACATTGTGTTGTCTTCCCCGTGTCCCAATTAAGGTGTACCTGGCAGCTACGGAGTCTTTTAGGAAGTCAGACTGTCTATTTGCGCTCACAGGCTCACAGGCAGACCTCACAAAGGGTTGTCCGCTTCTTCTGTGACCATTTCCAGATAGATTAGACAGACGGTGGTTCTTGCCTTTTGCATCAGGGGTCAGGTTCCTCCTTTCCCTGTTTAGGCGCACTCTACTAGGGCGCTTAGTGTCTCCTGGAATTTCCGTCTTTAAGCGTCAGTGACGCATGTTTTGCAAGGCAACTACCTATTCGGCGGTGCACACTTTTACAAAGTTTTTTGTAAAGTGGTTGTGTTTGCATCTGCGGATGCTTCTTTTGGCCGCACCCTCTTTGAGGGTGTATTGTTTTTCAGGTGAGCTCCAGTTGTTTATGGTTGAGCTCTGTTACCTGGTTGGCTATGGTTAGCCTTGAGAATTTTTTTCTGATGTTTTCCCAACCCTCATGTTTAACACTGCTTTGGGACGTCCCAGTGGTTCAGAAGAATCCAAAGCTGTGTCCGTCAATGAATGAACTTACCGTAAAATCTATTACTCTGATGTTCATTGACGGACACAGCACCCAACCCCCTCTGTGGAGTTGGGCTTTCTTCTGACACTGTTTGTAACAAACCTGAGTGCCTATAGCTGAGAGTGGGTGTATACTCCCTGGCACTGCCCATAGGCATAGTCAAGCTTTTTCCTGCATAGTGTCCTTCTCCTGTAGGGGGCAGTATAACCCAATGGTTAAGTAGAATCAGGAGCTGTGTCCGTCAATGAACATCAGAGAAATGGATTTTACAGTAAGTCAAAAATCCCACTTTTGCTTGCTGTTTCTTTGAGCTGGTAAAAATATTTTTTTCGATATCCGTGATCTATTATGAATTTTTAGTCTATTGCCTCGATTTGTCCAGATTTTAAAATATAACCATGCCAATGTTTTTTTTATTATTGTGCCTATCCAGTACTTTGTGCATGAGCCTCAAAACAAAGAACCTTCACAAGTATATTGATGTGTTCACTACTAATGAGCTTCTAAAAATGTGATTGTACAGTTAAAGTGATATTAAAGGCACGTTTTTTCTTTTTAAAAAAATAACAAACATGTCATACTTACCTTCCCTGTGCAATGATTTTGACCCGAACCTCCTCTTCTTGGGTCCCCAACCAGCGCTCCTGGCCCCTCCCTCCAGCTCAGTTCCCCCAGAGCAAACAGCTTGATGTGGGGGTTCTTTACCTTCATAGGATGCATGAAGGTAACAAACCTTGAGCCTTTAGAACCACTTTAATTTTGTTGTAGTAGTCTTACATTGTACCATTTTTCTCTCCAGGGTATAAAGTATCTTTGCATTCCAGCATCTGATTCACCAAACCAAAACTTGTAAGTAAGATTTTTTTTCTTTCTATTCTTCATGTGGACAGTACAATATGCATGTTTGTGTGTGTGCATGTGTGTGTGCGTGTGTGTGCTGTCGCCATTCCTCAAAATAAGAAAGTTGGCGTCCCATTGGTATATAAATTATATCGCCTTCAAAAAAAAAAAAACATGAAGTATGGACTCAATGATCATATTCCACAAATAACCACTAAATATGTCACAATATCCACAGGGTATAAACTATAATCCACAAAGATCATACGTTTAATGATATGACGCATTTAATCAAGACATACAAAAACCATGGTAGAAATTAAAATATCCCACAGACATATCACCCCTCTGTAGTGTAACGCCACTCAAAATGAATTACAAAGTTTATGAAAAGCATATACAGGTGCATCTCATAAAATTAGAATATCATTAAAAAGTGAATTTATTCCAGTCTTTCAATTCAAAAATTGAAATTCATAATTTACATAGATGTGTTACACACAGAGTAATGTACAGTATTTCAAGCAATTCTTTCTTTTAATCTTGATGATTAAGGCTTACTGCTAATGAAAACCCAAAATTCAGTATCTCAAAAAATTAGAATATTACATATGACCAATAAAAAAAAAGTATTTTTAATACAGAAATGTTGGCTTAATGAAAGACTGTCCATGTACAGTATAGTATTCACTCAATGCTTGGTCAGGGCTCCTTTTGCATGAACTACTGCATCAATGCGGCGTGGCATGGAGGCGATCAGCCTGTGGCACTATGGAGGTGTTATAGGTTTCTTGTATAGTGGCCATCAGCTCATCTGCATTGTTGGGTCTGGTGTCTCTTATCTTCCTCTTGACATTACCCCACAGATTCTATATGGGGTTTAGGTCAGACGAGTTTGCTGGCCAATCAAGCACAGTGATACCATGATCGGTAAACCAGGTATTGATACTTTTGGCAGTGTGGGCAGGTGCCAAGTCCTGCTGGAAAATGAAATCAGCATCTCCATAAAGCTGGTGAGCAGAGGGAAGCATGAAGTGCTCTAGAACTTCCTGGTAGAGGGCTGCCCTGACTTTGGACTTGATGAAACACAGTAGAACCAACACCAGATGACATGGCTCCCAAATCATCACAAACTGTGGAAAATGTTGCATTTCATTTGGAAATCAAGGTCCCAGAATCCGGAGTAAGAGTGGAAAAGGCACAGAATCCATGATGCATGAGGTCCAGTGTGAAGTTTCCACAGTGCCACCTCAG
Source organism: Pelophylax lessonae (assembly GCF_965119305.1). Taxonomy (NCBI): domain Eukaryota; kingdom Metazoa; phylum Chordata; class Amphibia; order Anura; family Ranidae; genus Pelophylax; species Pelophylax lessonae. The sequence goes on along the minus strand of NC_138772.1, from coordinate 320,930,478 downwards.
CAGTGCCACAGGCTGATCACCTCCATGTCACGCCGTATTGATGCAGTAATTCATACAAAAGGAGCCTTGACCAAGTATTGAGTGCATGCTATACTGTACATGGGCATACTTTTCAGTAAGCCAACATTTTTGTATTTAAAATCCTTTTTTCTATTGGTCTTATTGTATTGTAATATTCTAATTTTCTGAGATACTGAATTTTAGGTTTTCACTAGCTGTAAGCCATAAACCTTAACATTAAAAACAAGAAATTCTTGATATATATTAGTCTGTGTGTAACGCATCTGTATAAACTATATGAGTTTCACTTTTTGATTTATATTACTGAACTAAATTAACTTTTTGGTGATATTCTAATTTTTAGGGCTGAAACAACTAATCGATTAATCGATTATAATCGTCAACTAATCGATTATGAAAATAGTTGTCAACTAATCGATTAATCGTCAGCCGATTAGTTGTCCTTCATACAGAATGCATTATTTGTTTACATATCAGAAAATACAGTGCAGCACATATACAGCTCAGTAAACCATCCATACATGTCAGTAGATGACAGAGAACTTGTGAATGTGTGAGGAGCAATGCCTCATGGGAAATGTAGTCCTGGGCAAGAGAAGGAACCAAGTGATTCTAAAGGCAGAGGTTTTTTAACCTTGCTATAGGGACACTCTGTACAGTACTATACTTTGCTGCTTCCTATAGGGGCACTTTGAAGGCAGAAGGGGCTGGAAGTGCCATGGGGGGGGGGGGGGGCAGGAGAGGCGAATCAGTGCTGCTCTGTGAAAAATCATTACACAGAGAGGATAAGTATTAGTGCCGGTTCACACTAGGGCGACCTGTGAGGCGACCAGGTCGCCTCACAGGTCGCCGCAGGTCGCCTCCCATAGGGAAGCTGCGGACCCGTTCTAATAGGAGCGACACAAGTCGCTCCGACCTAGAAAAAGGGTCCGGAGCTTCTTTGGGGCGACCCGAAAGGGGACCGCCATAGACTTCAATGTTATGAAGTCCGTGGCGGCCGCTCCGAGGTAGCGGCGCGCTGCTCGCACCGTGACCTCGGAGGTCGCAGTGCGAAGTAGCGTCGCCCCTATGTGAACGGGGGCTTACAAGATTGTTGTTAAGAAGAAAAAATCCAAAGTTTACAATCACTGTAAGGGCTCTGTGCTGGGAAGATCAGCATCTGAACCCAGAGAAGGTGGAGGCCGATAGACTAGAGGTGATATAAGGCATTACAATTACATTTAAAGGAAAAGTTTATTAGTATTGTGCATTATACTGTATTTAAAATTATTATATCCATGAAAAAAAAAAGTCTCAGCTTTTACTACTACTTTAATATATAAATGTTATTTCCCCCCTCCACCCTTCATATACCTTCATGTCTGACTCCCTGCATATCCAACTTCTGGGCATATTTTTTTTTATATACATACACATGAAGAAAAAAAGCATGCTGCTGCTACTAAAGGTCTTCTGCTTCCCATACATGGATTGGATTTTTGGACAAAAATATTTGCATCTATATTTGTTCAAAATGATTTGTATATTTGTTGAATGGACGAGTGTTGTTTGAAAATTCCACTTGCTTTTAACAATAAATTTTAAAATGAATAAAACTTCTGAGTAAAAACCACATATACTATTTGAAGATTTGTTTGATCGAGAAGTTTTCTATTCTGTTCCTTCAAATTTTCCTGTCACTGTGGTTGACACCGGACACCAATATACACTAATGGTTAGAAAAATCGGATGAATGTTTTTAAAAATTTTCTAAAAAAAAATTTAGTTTGTGTATTACCAGCATAAGTGACAGCAGGCACAGGGAACTTGTATCAAACTACCTGCCTATTAATAAGGGAGACTATCATGATTATATACAAATCCGCTCTGAAAATTTGCAAAACAGTGTTTTAGGGCTTTTAAAAATATTGATCTCGGAGTCTGATATGTACCACATTTAAACCTCTAATAATACATATATCTGTTTCAGAGTGGATTAAATATCCAACTATATAGCTGGATAGTTATATTTACCACTACATATAGATATTCAAGAATATTAACTAAATTATACACTTTTTTTTTTTTTTTTTTTAGGTTTTTATCCGATTAGTCGATTAATCGAAGCAATAATCGACCAAAATCGATTATGAAAATAATCGTTAGTTGCAGCCCTACTAATTTTATGAGATGCACCTGTATATTGAAGACTTTGTGATGACAGGCATATGTCACAAAATCAGCAATGCAATATGAATGTCAATGGCATCCTTATTCAGAGCAGTCAAAGAAAGCTTTAGCCGGTACAGTCAGGCATCAATGGCATCTCTCCACATACAGTACATCCCAGGGTCATGAGCACACACCGTTCCTTAAAAAACAAGTTCGATCTCCAGCACTGCCAGCTGCCCCAGGTCAGTCTTGGGATAAATGTGGAGAGATCCTATTGATCAATAAGTATACCAGCTAAAGCTTTCTGTGACCTCTCTGAGGAAGAGGGTCATTGGGATTCGGTAAGCCTGCCACCATTTTTGGTGACAGGTGGACACAGTTGGCACTTTTCTGAGGAGCAAGGAAGTTTATTTGATTATCTCACACATTGAAGGAGAGCTTTTTGGTTTCCTGGAATTTTGGGACTATTTCTATCTATATGCTCTATTTGGACACTGTTTGTTTGATTTTTTTTCTTTTCATATGTTATTATATAAACTTATGTATGAGTTTGTGTATTTATGTAAGATTTGTTCATTTAATTATTCACAATGGGTTTTTGAATCTGCATATTTACTATTTGTTTACATACGATTTTTAGAGCAACACATTGCATTGCTGATTTTGGTATTTTGGAGGATATTTCTTTTTTGCGTTTGCAGCTTTTTCACTTTTAATTCAGGGCACACTTGCACGGTTTCCTTATTCATTTATGTCACAAAATAATCACACAAATAGTTACATGCATCAATAGTTCAACACCCAACAATCGAAAGAAATATTAAGTCTAAATCTACAGAATCTGGGCAATGTGAAAAATGTTTCAATGAGTTATTTCAAGGGAATAGTGAACGGATCGCCTGAGATGAGTATCTGGAAAGAAGTGTTCTAATACAGCCTAAAACAAACCTATGATGTATGCTGGAACATGGTGGACATACCACCTTGGTACCTGCCCAATAATGTCCCTGAAAGATCGATTCATAATGAGGACTGAAATAAAGAGTAGGCAGTCATATGGAATACCTTCTAAATTGTACTCAATGACCATGCTAAAGGGAAAATCACTGGCTGTTTGTCAAAATACTATGTCAACCAAACAATCCTCCATGGTGCATAAGACACAGCAGTCATACACCACCTTATGGGCACTTACAGTAAAGTCTCCTGCTATATAAAAGAAAACAGCACATGTGCCAAAGAAAGTGTATAACGTTCTTTGCGAATTATGGATCATGGTGTATGTATTTTTTTTTTTGGTAAATTTAGCGTTATTTTGTAGAACATGGTCAGGGAAGAACCAGAAGTCATGCTGTGGCATAAGAGGTAAATCGGATTATGTCCTGGACAGCTCTTGCCTTGTCAATATACAGTACATACCTTGCATAGACATTTGGCAGAAAGACTTCCTCAGCCAGCAATGCCTGGACCCAGGGGAGTGATCCAGAACCTGTGTTGCAGATGGGCACCCTGGGCCTGGACCTCCTGACCACTAGGTTTAATAACAAACTGGGCTGGCTTGTCTGCAGGCACAGGGATCCTCTAGTGGAAGTAGTGGATACCTTGGTGGCTCTGTGGGTACACCAGTACAGTACACCATGGTTTGTTCCTTTTCTCCTTTAAAGCTTCTTTGCATGATTAGATGGAGGGCATTCCAGTGATATTCGTTGCTCCTGACTGGCCTAGGCAGGGAGTGTACCTTGACCTGGTAAGAATCCTGGCAGACAATCGATGGGCTCTACTAGATCATTGGGAGCTTGAATCTCAGGGGCAGGTTTGCCATCCTGCATCTCAGTTGCTTTTTTTTTTTAATTATTTTTTAGATGTTTTTCACATAAAAGTTACAAACATAGAAACATGTTTAACATTCAGCATTTCAAATCAACAGCACCAGTGTATAGTGCAGCTCCCGGACCAATAAGATGGACAATCTTCCCATAAAAAGGGTACATACAGTACAATTTCACAGTAGACAATATCCCCTCTGCTAGGGCCGCTAAGGCAGTACAACCAGTCCTGTTGTACTGGGCCCAGGCCCCATTAACTGAACAGGGGGGCCAAGGTAGCTTTATTGTTCATTTCTGCCTAAATTAATAAATTGATTTTTCTAGACCTCACTCCCTCTCTTACTCAGCCCAGGGAAATTTGCATTTCTTTGGGCCCCATCAGGTCATTCTTTTTTGAGGCAGATAAAGTCAGTGCCGCTGTTTCACTGCACCCCATGGGTGGGCAGTGTTGGGGGGGTCCCTGTCAGGAAGGCTGTATGGAGCCCCATGATTTTTAACAGCGGCCCTGCTCCCTGCCTTACCAAGAGAAATTGAATTAGGTGCCCATCAAGGTCTACACATACCCAGCATCTTGCTACAAAAGGAACCCTTAACCAGGGAGCTATTAATCCGACGCTGTGGAATTATCCTCCATCCAGCCACCCCATACCTTTTTAAACTTGTCAGGTACCCCTCTATTAACAACATTTACTGTGGTAGGGTAGCCCTTAAGAGCAAAATCACATACCTGTACGTTATTGTTTCCATCGGCACTGGGGGGGGGGGGGGGGCGCACGCATGCAGCAGGAGCTGTGTTCCCCTGCTGTGATTTGACACAGTGTGAGCCAATCGGCGGGTCTGGCAGCCACGATCGTTTGGAGAAATTACAGAACGTCAGAGAGGAAGAGAAAGATCTTGTATTCCTACTAATCAGGAACACAGATCTCTTTCTTTCTGCAGTCAGTCCATCCTCCACACAGTTAGAAAGCACTCCCTAGGAGAACACTTGACACTTTGATCACCCCTGATGTTAACCCCTTCCCAGCCAATGCCATTAGTACAGTGCATTTTTTTAGCACTAATCACTGTATTAGTTTCACTGGTCCTCAAAAAGTGTCACTTAGTGTTAGATTTAGTCTGCCGCAATGTCGCAGTCTCGCTACAAATCGCTGATCGCCGCCATTACTAATCGGAAAAAAAAAAAGTCCATAAATCCATCCCATAGTTTGTAGCCGCTAAAACCAGTCAATATACGCTTTTAGGGATTTCTGTTTACCAAAAATATGTACCAGAATACAAATTGGCCTAAACTGATGAAGAAATTTAGATTTTTTACATTTTTTTTTTGGATGTGTTTTATAGCAGAAAGTAAAAAATATTGTTTTTTTTTTTTTTTTTCAAAATTGACGGCGGTTTTTTGTTTAAAGCGCAAAACCCACCAAAAGAAAGCTCTATTTGTAGGGGAAAAAAAGCACATCCATTTTATTTGGGTACAACATCGCACGACCGTGCATTTATCAGTTAAAGCAACGTAGTGCCGTATCGCAAAAAATGGCCTGGTCAGGAAGGGGGTAAAACCTTCTGGGGCTGAAGTGGTTAAGATATGTGGCTTTGTACATTGGTAAAGCCTTATTTATTAATGCCCTCCAGGCCATGATGGTGGGGGCGATCTGATTCTTCCATAACAAGATAATCATTTTAGGTGCATAATACAGGAGCAGGGTGAGCAAAGTACAAATCACCTTTTTGGGTGCTAACGTGTCTACCAGGCCTAACAGACTCTTCTGTCTCTTATCATCGTGACCAACCTAACACGGTCCATCCCCTGGACACAAAACTGTCGGATGTGTGGGCAGTGCCAGAAATTGTGCAGAAAATCTGCCCCAGGGGCATCGCACCTCTAACAGTTCGAAGGATGTGCAGAAAAAATCCTCGTTCATTGACGGATACAACTCCTGATTCTTCTTAACCATTGGGTTATACTGCCCCCTACAGGAGTGGGACACTAGACAGGAAAAAGCTTGACTTCAACTATATGTATATACCCACTCTCAGCTATAGGCACTCAGTTTTTTCTGTCTAGTCAGGAGTAAGGACCTAGTTCCTTGCTGGGATCTCTGGTCCTGGCGATTTTTTTCTTTTTCAATGCAATTTTTTTCTATCTTTGTTATTTTGTTCCTGTGAGAATCTTCAATCAATTGTTGGACTGGGCGATGGACTGGATAATCTAGTTCCAGAGGGTCCCCCCAGTCTGGCCAGCGAGCGTGTGCAGACCGCAGCTCTGCGCTAGGTCGGCTGCAACATAGCCCCACTGGACGAGGGCTGGCTTGCAAGTTAAACTTCTCGCGAGGAAGCATACGACCTGGCCTCGGCCTGAGTTGCAGCTTTTCTCCTGGCCAAAAGAACCCACATTACGATGAAATGGTGGTCTGTCCGGAGCAGTTCCCACTGCCCACCCTGTTCCTGGTATGGTAAGTAGCTGTCCCCACTTTACTCCTGGGGGGTTTTGGGGTGGACGTGGGCCCTTTCCTGGGATAGTGTAGCATCCGTGGGCCTCACGCGGCCGGATCCCGCCGAAAAGTTAGGCCGCGATTTTGCGGCCTACTAGTCAGAAACTACGTGAGGCGGCCCCTATGAGGGTGGCTGAAGCAACTGCCTCCCGTTTGGGCATCCGCCCTCCCCTCTACTGTCCTTGGGTGGTTGGCTCCGCTGGGGCTCGTGTCCAAGCGGCTGGTCGCCCACAGAAATTTAGGCCGCGGCCTACTAGACCGTGCGGCTTAGTCAGGCACCTCCATTGGGGGGCGGCCCCAGTGCGTTTAGCTGAAGCCCCCACTCCTCCTTTGGGCAACTGCCGGGCTGGGATCCGTGCACTTGCACAAAAATTTAGGCCGCGGCTTGCATGTTGCCTTTTGTGGAATTGGCTTGGCGCCTCCCTTGGAAGGGGTGGTGTTGTGGGGGGCGTGTCATTTTTAATGACAGCCCTGCCACCATTATTGTGTGAGGCACCTGCCCCTTTTAGCGCTGCAGGACCATCAGGGTATTCTGCCTGCGCGTCCGGCAGTTGGCCCCCTTTTAAGGGGGGATTTCCTATTTTGCCCTTTATGGAGAGCTCAGAGGGCGACCCCTTGTTTTTTGCGGAGTCCAGTAGGTGGTCCCTTGGTCGGCGTCCCCTTTCCGGGATCACAGTTGTTGGCCTCCCCCGATTGTTATGTTTTCCGGGTGAGCTTAGTATATGGCGACCCTACTGGATCTGCATCCACGCACCCTGAATGCTAAGATAGTGAGGATGATTCCTCTGTTCCTCTAGCCGCGCATGAAAAGTCCCTGGTGGATCCACTGATTTTCTCAGTGCGTGAAACTTTAGAACTGGAGGATGCGGCTGATGCTGCGTCCTAGGCGCCAGTCCCTTTTGGCACCCACAGGCCCTCCAAAGTGGAGAGGAAGTTCCCCTTTCCCGCTTACTTTGACAACCTTGTCACAAAATAGTGAGGTTGTCCAAAACGCACTTTTGTGGTCCCTAACCATTTTGCTATGCGGTATCCCTATGAGGATTCCCTGCTTAAAAAGTGTACGGTCCCACCTGTAGTGGACTCGCCAGTTTCCAGATTAAATAAAGCTACCTTAATTTCCGGTTGAGTAGTCCCCGGCCTTTAAAGATCCGGCTGATAGGAGGGCGGAGGCTCTGGCCCGCCATATATTCACTGTGGCTGGTTCGGCATTTATGCCGGTATTTACTATTGCCCTGGTGTCGCAAATTCTGACCGAGTGAGCTAAACTTTCACGCCTGGGACCTGGAAGGGAAACTGCTTCCCCCGGCCTTTGCGGAGCTGGCAGATCAGTTGGTCCAGGGGCTACAGGTTATCCGTAATGCCTCTTTGGATGCGGCTCTTTTGATTTCTAGACTGTCTGTATCAGCAGTGGTCCTTCGGCGTATTATCTGGCTGAAATGCTGGTCTGCAGACCAGACTTCTGACATCATTGAGGATCTCACAGGGGGGGAAGGGTACTCTTATGCAGGCTACCAAGGGCAAGGAGCCCCGTCGTAGACATGGGCCATTCTTCTCAGCTCAAAAGAGGCTTCTTCGTCCCTCAGGATGTCAAAACAAGGGATCAAAGCCCTTCAGGGCCTCCACCGGAGGTTCCAAGAAGACCTGGTCTGGCAAGCCATGAAGGGGCTCTTCCAGACCTGCGGACAAGGCTTCCTCTGCATGAAGGGGCACCCTCACCCATATCTAGAGTGGGGGGGGGTTGTCTTCGCTGGTTTCCGGATCTGTGGACCTCCCTGGTACAGGACCAAGTGGGTCCACAAAGTCATTTGGTCCGGCTACGAGATCGAGTTCGGTCTTATCCTCCAGGAAGCTTCTTCCATTCCAACCTGCACTTGTCCCCAGATAGCTTACAGGGTCTCTTTGGGGCAATGCAAGACTTGTCAAGGGGTGATTGTCCCGTTTACGACTTCAGAACATTTTCATGGGTTTTACTCAACCCTCTTTACAGTTCCCAGGAAGGAAGGCAAGGTACGTCCAATTTTGGACTTCAAAGCGCTAAACTGCTTTTTCCGGGTACAGAAGTTCAGAATGGAGTCCATTCGCACGGTAGTAGTGTTTCTACCTTTGGGGATTTTCTCGCTTCTATCGACATCTACCTTTGGGGATTTTCTCGCTTCGATCGACATCAAGGACGCCTACCTGCACATTCTAATACGTGCTGGTCACCAACGCTTCCTCTGTTTTGCCGTGGGTGAGGCGCATTTATCGATTTGTGGAGTGGACCTTTGGTCTCGCCTCCGCTCCTCGGGTCTTCACAAAAGTGTTGGCCCCAGTGCTGGCATTGTTTAAGTCAGCAGTGGATCATGGTACTGGGGTAACTGGATAATCTTCTTCTGCGAGCGGAGTCTCTGACTGCTCTGATGGACATCTGGAGGTTGTTCTGCAAACTCTGAGAGTTCGGTTGTATTCTGAACCTTCAGGAGTCTGCTTTGGTTCTGTCCATAAAAACTGGACTATATGGGTCTGACTCTGGACTCGGCCTTAGCCAGAGAGTTTCTTCCTCTGGAAAAACTCCAGACATTGCAGGAAGCAGTTCAGCTTCTGTTGTTCAGCAGACGGTCACGCCTCCAGGCTTGAATACGGGTGCTGGGCCTTATCGTGTCCACCCTTGAGGCAGTCTGTTTGCACAGTTCTACACAAGATCTCTGCTAAAAAGATTCTGGTGAAATGGGACAAGGATCCATGGTCTCTAGAAGTGACTTCGTTCTCTGGCACTTCAACAGGGAAAAACATTTCTCCCCCTGTACTGTACAGTTGTTACCACTGACGTCAGCCTGTCGGGGGGGGGGGGGGAGCGTCCTCAGCACAGATGTGCTCAGGGGGTCTGGACTCTGGCAGAGGCTCAAGGCTTCCACCATAGGAGTTTCTTCATGGGATGAATCCTCTCCTTCTGCAGCTTTGTCTGGACCAGAGTTCAGCTCTCGGGGGAGCGTGGCCGCACGGTCATGTGAGAGGTCGCATCTCACTGAGCTCCCGCCACTGATCCGGTAATTCTATCCTTGCCCCGGCTGGCCACCGTTACTTGAACACTGGATTCTGCTTCCTGAAGCCCCCCTGATCACAGCAAGACCCTGCATGCTGTGATCGGGTGCCGCCATGACCCGCGGGAGCAAGTTAAAAGAGGAAGTGTGACTGTCCCAGCCAGCCAAGATGGCGCTGGTCCAGGGACACTGCAGCATACCTCCCGCTGCCCTGAGAAGGCAAGGGACACTGGCATGAAGCCCAAATCAACTCGCCCTGCAGGCAAGGACAGTTCTGGGGACATTCTTCTTTATGCCAAAAGGCTGTGTGACATCCAGGGAGCCAGCGCTGTGGACTCTGCACACCCAGAAGACACGCAGGTACCTGGGGACACTACACAGTGCCTAGGGGACACAGGGCTCCCTGTACAGCCTGGACTGGATTCTGAGACAGAGGGGGACACATTGGAGGAGGATCAACCTACCCTGGGCCAAATATTACAAGCAGTGCCCAGGTGAATACAGTAAAAGACAGACTGGGGGGCCTCACTTAGGAGGTCGTACGTCTTAGACAGGATTTACAAAAAATCCGCAAGCGCACCATGGCTGCAGAAAGTCGCATCTGTGACTTGGAGGACCAAGTACCTGCCCTGATCACAGAGTTCAGGACGACCGCTAGACAAGTGCAGGCCAATAAGGACAAAACGGATGACATTGAGAATCGCCTTAGACAAAACAATGTACGCATTGTGGGGCTTCCAGAGAAGGTGGAGGGACGGGACCCCACTGACTTCATTGAAACTTGGCTAGGCGAGGTTTTCGGGCGGGATTCCTTCTGCCCCCTGTTCGCGGTGGAGAGGGCACACCGGGTCCCCACGAGGGCCCTGCTTGGCAACGCCCCTAGGCCCATGCTTGCTAAAATCTTACACTACAGGGACAGGAAGAAGATACTACGCCTGGCCAGAGAAAAGGGTGACATCAGGTTCAACGGTGCCAGAGTGTCCTTTTATCCTGACTTTTCCGCGGAGGTTCAAAAGCAACAGGCAAAATTTATTTAAGTTAAGCAACGCCTCCGCCACATTGTCTTGGTATATGCCATGCTGTACCCCGCTCGCCTGCGTGTCACAGCCGAAGGAAGGGTACAATTCTTTGACACGGTCGCGGATGCGGCGAACTGGCTGGATGTCCACGAGCCCTCTCTCCGTCACAGGCGACGGGAAGACCCCGGGGAATGAGGGGGTTTAACAGAGCAACTGGACCTCCTTGTTTTCATTTTTTCTTTTCTGCGGATGTGATCCCATGTGGGGGTTGATATTGTCCCGGCCGGGGACGTTTACAGATGTGCGTTTGGAAAAGCAAGGCTCCAACTATCGAATATTATGCTGAGCTTTGATGGGTTTCATCATACCTCTGATTTGGTTCACTATTGTTTGTCTGCACAGTTGTGCATTACTGAACGGACAACCTCTACTGGACTGTTCGGCCGTTACCAGGTTCGGACTGGACTGGGTCGCCCGTTCCTTTTCAGGTTTCTGTCGAGGCACCGTTGTGCCTTGTTCTACTGAGACTTAGTTCTACTGTCAACATGCTTGCTTTTGGGAAAACTCGCACGCTCAACCACCTGGAGTGCCAGTATGGAACTATCACACTGCTTACACCCTTCCTTGCATACCCACGCTTCCGCTCTGGACTCTGCGGCTGGGGGCCTCAGGCTCGAGCCTTTTATTTTTCATGTAACTTGCCATGGCTGGAGTACCGGTAGTTTTGTGGAATGTCCGAGCCCTGGGGTGCCCACTGAAATGGGCCATGGTTGCAAATCAACTGCAAAAATACCACCCTGCCATTATAGGGCTGCAAGAGACTCACCTGATAGGGGACTCTGTGGGGTGTCTTCGGTACTCCTGGGTGGGCTGGGGATACCACTCCACATACTCCAGGGGGGTCAATGTACCGATTCACAGGTCTCTGGCTTTTCAGGAGTTGGGTGTGCAGGTCGACTTGGAGGGGAGATTCATATTTTTACACTGTATGCTATTTCAGGTCACGTGTGTACTGGCGGTGGTGTATGTTCCACCCCCGTTCTCCTCTGCAGTTCTCCTGGAATTATTGCACTTTACAATGTACAAACTGGATCTACCGTTATTTGTTATTGGAGACTTTAATGGGATACTGGACCCTGCCAGGGATAGGCATCCTCCCTCCTCCTCCTTAGCTGCTGCCAGAGCCAAGCTCTCTCCCTCTTCCTGGTGGAGGAGGACTGGTCTGAGGTATGGCGCCTGAAACACCCTGACATGGTCCAGTTTTCCTGCTTCTCTAAGACACATTCTTCCTTGTCCCGTATTGATTTATGTGCATGTAATAGGGAATCCCTCCCCATTGTGGAGGGGATAGCGTATGCCCGGAGAGGAATCTCGGATCATTCCCCGTTAGTGGTCTGGCTCACGGTACGGCCACAGGTGGCATTAAACGTGGCGTTTGAATGCCTTCTGGCTGAAACCGTTTTCGGCCGGATATTGACATTCCGGCAGCCATTGCCACGTTCTTTGACGAGCACAGCCACTCCGGGGATGTGATCATGAGGTGGGATGCCTTCAAGTGCTTTCTCCGAGGGGTATTAATGGCCAATATTCGGAGGGTTCAGACGAACTCAAAATGCTTTGAGGAACAATTGTCACAATGTGCACAAAGGTTGGAGGGGGAAAATATAGCCAATCCCAATGACGATACGAGGGCGGCATGGTTGTCAGCACAATTGGTGTGGGTTGGGGAACTCCGCTCCAAGGTCGACAAACGCTTCTTTGCAAAAAACACCTTTTATGAAGAGGGGGAGCGGACAGGCCGCCTGCTATCACGATTAGTGGGGGCACGCCCTTCGGTTCCCCCCATTTGGGCCCTCCGGCTGCCAAACGGTTGCTTGGTAAATAAGAGTTCAGCTCTCAGTACTATCAAGGACCAGATTATGCCCCTTCTTCTTTCAGAGGCCTTTGGCTTCTTACTCGTTGATTAAAACTTTTGCACAGGGAATTTCTGTTCATTCCCCTGCACCTTTTAGGGATTTGAATCTGATACTCTCTGTGCTTCAGAAACTGGCATCTTAACCCATTAGAGACATTTCTCTCTCTGCTTTCACCCACAAGGTGGTATTCCTTGTGGCAAGGCAAATGTCTGAACTTTATCCTCAAGGCACCCTTTAGGGTTTTGCACAGGGACAAGGTAGGGTTAAGGCCTAGGACTTCCTTCTTACCGAAGTTAGTTTCTGTCTTTCCCCTCAAGCAAGACATTGTTCTTCTGTCTCTCTGTCCGGCTCCAGTTACTTTCCAGTGTCTTTATGTGGTTTGGACTGTGAAAGTCTATCTCTCAACCATTGCTTTAAGGGAGATTGGTTTCCTTTTTTGTAATCCGAGATGGAATAGTAAGGGTGTACTGGCTTCTCGTTCCACCATTTCTAGGTAATTCAGGCATACTATCATCCAAGCTTATAGTCTTAAGGATCAGTTTCCAGCCTCTCCTGTCAAGGTGCACTAATAGATCTGTGAATGCTTCCTGGGCTTTTTGAGCATCAAGCAGCTGTTTCTTAGATTTGCAGGGCTGCCACCTGATCTTCTGTTTGCACATTCTCTAAGTTCAACTTAGTTCATATTGCAGCCTTATGCAATTAAAGGTTTGAGCGTAAGGTCCTTAAGGTGGCTTTTTTAACCGCAGACGGTCACCAGTTCTGTTATTTTATTGAGCCCGTTAACATTTGTTTTCTGTTGTTGTCCACCCCTCAGTTGCTTCTTTTGGACACCTCAAAGGTCCAATCCATCTCTCAATGGATTGAAAAGGATTTTTGAACTCGCCATCAAATATTGTTCTTGGAATCTTTGGAGGAACAAACTCTTTTATATCCACATGAACTTTAATGGCATCTCAGTCTTGGTCCATAGGGTTCAAAATTGAGTTGGTCCACCCTTTGCAGCTATAACAGCTTCAACTCTTCTTAGAAAGGCTGTCCACAAGGTTTAGGAGTGTGTCTATGGGAATGTTTGACCATTCTACCAGAAGCACATTTGTGAGGTCAGGCACTGATGTTGGATGAAGGCCTGACTCGCAGTCTCCACTTTAATTCATCCCAAAGGTGTTCTATCGGGTTAAAATCAGGACTCTGTGCAGGCCAGTCAAGTTTCATCACCCCAAACTCACGTATCCATGTCAAACATTCCCATAGACACACTCCTAAACCTTGTGGAAAGCCTTCCCAGAAGAGTTGAAGCTGTTATAGCTGCAAAGGGTGGGTCAACTCAATTTTGAACCCTACACACTAAGACTGTCAAAAAACCAAATGGTTCCCCTTTGGGTGGGACTTTTTAGGCACTGTTTAATTCAAAAGATTGCACATAGGTGTAGATAAAACCAATATAACTTTTATTGAAAATAATTACATAGAATGATAAAATCAAGGGCAAGCAAGTTTATACATCACATAGCACAGTTGCACTTCCACCGTAGAGCCCCCGGGTATACACCCGACGCGTTTCGGAGTAAAGATGCACTCCTTCTTCAGGGGTGCCCTGGGAGGGTGCTATAATACACTGATGGTTAGAGAGAAAATTGCCTGCCAGCTGGGCTAAAAACAAGACATCAATGCTGCCAATGTAGATCCATGGGATACCGTCTGGAAATTGTGGATTTTGTTTTTCACAAGGTGAGTGATGGTTTGTAGGATTGGAAATTATTCAAATTGCTTGCTCACCAGACTCGTGTAGGAGGCTGGGTGGGAATGGCTGAAACCCCGGAAGTGGCAATCCTTAAAAGTCCAATTTCACTGGTTCAATGTCAGAGTAGATGTTGTTCCATGCTCGGCAAAGGAGCATATGCCACTTCCGGGGTTTCAGCCATTCCCACCCAGCCTCCTACACGAGTCTGGTGAGCAAGCAATTTCGAATAATCTCCAATCCTACAAACCATCACTCACCTTGTGAAAAACAAAATCCACAATTTCCAGACGGTATCCCATGGATCTACATTGGCAGCATTGATGTCTTGTTTTTAGCCCAGCAGGCAGGCAATTTTCTCTCTAACCATCAGTGTACTATACCACCCTCCCAGGGCACCCCTGAAGAAGGAGTGCATCTTTACTCCGAAACGCGTCGGGTGTATACCCGGGGGCTCTACGGTGGAAGTGCAACTGTGCTATGTGATGTATAAACTTGCTTGCCCTTTATTTTATCATTCTATGTAATTATTTTCAATAAAAGTTATATTGGTTTTATCTACACCTATGTGCAATCTTTTGAATTAAACAGTGCCTAAAAAGTCCCACCCAAAGGGGAACCATTTGGTTTTTTGACTATTTACCCGGGATGTGGCACTAAAGGGATCACTCCACATGAACTACCAATGTTAAACAGACTAAGACTGGGATACTATTAAAGTTAATTTGCGTATAAAGGCAGGCATCCCAATACTTTTGACAATATAGTGTATATATAAAGCAGAATTTTAAAATGTCTTCTTGTGCATGCTTGATAAATACATTTTGTATAATGGTGATAATAATGCCATATCTGAGTTGGCAAAGGACAGATGGCAAAAGAATGTTAGACCTTTCTAAAAAATAAAAGCCTTACAAACACTGGAGAAAAAAAAAATGTTAAAGGTAATATAAAGGGGAAGTCCCTGTTACAATGCAAAAGAAAACCCAAAATGAATTTGGCTACACATGCCTAACCTAGAACACTATGCTCTAGTTACAAGGGAAATGTGTCCTATTTATAGTTTGGATGTATTTTCCTACACATGGGCACTCAAGCAGATGGGCATAGATGAGTAACTGTTATACCCAATCAAACACTGCAAATTTAAAAGAAAAGTGTAGTGCATTATCAGCAAAAACACATATTGAGAGATTTTGTAGATAAACTGCTTAATGCAAGATAGGTTAGCTACTAACTCCCTAAGACCCCTTTCATACGATCAGACCGATCAGGTCCGCCTGTCGGTTTTTCAGGTGGACCTGATCGGGTCACCCATTCTCCTTTATAGGGAGGCGGATGTCAGCGGACAATGAGCAGAGACGGACCTGTCATCCGCCTGCTTAGTGGGGCTCAACGGAATGATGAGCTAGCAGAGTCCGCCGAGCGTATCCGCCCCGTGAGAAAGGGGCCTAACGGTGAGCTCAGGCTGTTATAAAAGACACAGACTATTTCAACTCTTTTATCCATTAATAATAATTAAATGTTTTTTAAAGGCAAGAAGTGTAAGTAACTGAATTTGCCTTGGTAGAAGCCCCTTGCAATCCTTGTATAGCAGAGCTCAACCAGAGCCATTCAGTAGTGCCCATGTACAAACAAGGAGCATGCTTATAGAAAGAGAGTAATGTGAACAAAAGAAGAGCGTCTGTCTAATCTAACACTCACAAAAGTCTAACTAAATATTATTTATATTACATTGTCCTATATATGCTTTAAACATGCAATATTTTTCAGTTAGTAGAAATAGGCAAGATAATTTGGTATATGTATTATTTTTTTATCACATATATCAGATTTGGAGTACAGAGTGATCATTAACAACCTATGTTTGCAATATCCCAGTTTTAAAACTCACCTATTGTAAAATGTTATTTTTAGAAAACCTGTTCCACAGTTTTATTATGTCCCTGACATATCCTGTTAATGTTACCGGTACAAAAACTGTGTGGATACCAAATCTAACCTTTTCCTGAGATTCTTTAGAAGTTGGTGCCCTGATTTTATTAAGATTTTGTAAGTTCTACCTTCTGTATCCTGCCTGAACAGAGAGTCCTTTCCAAATATAGCATTATCACTGGTACTGACTACAGGCAGATGTTGTTTAACTGTTTAAGTTATGCTGACAAACACAATGTAATGTAGTGAAGCATAAGATGCATATTTTTACTCTATCATAGCTAGTAAGTGGGACATACTGTATACTGTTTGGTAGATTTAGACACATGACCACTTCCTGGCACAATCTGCAAACTGGAACTATGCTTCCATGGCGAACAACTCCTGGAACACTTCTTCAAAATCACCCGAAAATGCGTCCTGATGATGGTTTGGACTGCCCGTAGGAAGGAGGCAGATCCCACATCTGCCACTAAATGTGACGGTCTGCTAGGCACCCCTCTTGGGTGCTTCCATCAGTATACATCTTCCTCCAGTCTGGAACCAGGTATTATAGCTGAGAATTGCACCCAAGGACTAGACAAGACTAGCTTAGATACAAATTGGAACTGACTTTATCGTAAATTCACACAGAATACAGTGGTGATTGAAAGTTTGGGCACCCCAGGTAAAAATGTGTATTAATGTGCATAAAGAAGCAGAGGAAAGATGGAAAAATCTCCAAAAGGCATCACATTACAGATTAGACATTCTTATAATATGTCAACAAAAGTTCGATTTTATTTCCATCATTGACACTTTCAAAATGACAGAAAACCAAAAAATGGCATCTGCAAAAGTTTGGGCACCCTGCAGAATTTATAGCATGCACTGCCCCCTTTGCAAGGCTGAGACCTGCCTGTGTCATGGATTGTTCTCAATCATCGTCTGGGAAGACCAGGTGATGTCAATCTCAAAGGTTTTAAATGCCCAGACTCATCTGACCTTGCCCCAACAATCAGCACCATGGGATCTTCTAAGCAGTTGTCTAGAAAACTGAAACTGAAAATAGTTGACGCTCACAAAGCTGGAGAAGGCTATAAGAAGATAGCAAAGCGTTTTCACATGTCAATATCCTCTGTTCGGAATGTAATTAAGAAATGGCAGTCATCAGGAACAATGGAAGTTAAAGCAAGATCTGAAAGACCAAGAAAAATATCAGACAGAACAGCTCGCAGGATTGTGAGAAAAACAATTCAAAACCCACGTTTGACTGCACGATCCCTCCAGAAAGATCTGGCAGACACTGGAGTTGTTGTGGTACACGATTCCACTATAAAGAGATACTTGTACAAATATTGTCTTCATGGAAGAGTTATCAGAAGAAAACCTCTTCTACGTCCTCACCACAAAAATCAGCGTTTGAACTTTGTAAATGAACATTTAGACAAGCCTGATGCATTTTGGAAACAAGTTCTGTGGACCGATGAGGTTAAAATTGAACTTTTTGGCCGGAATGAGCAAAGGTACGTTTGGAGAAGAAGGGGCACAGAATTTAATGAAAAGAACCTCTGTCCAACTGTTAAGCATGGGGGTGGATCAATCATGCTTTGGAGTTGTATTGCAGCCAGTGGCACAGGGAACATCTCACGAGTAGAAGGATAAATGGATTCAATAAAATTTCAGCAAATTTTGGATGGTAACTTGATGCCATCTGTGAAAAAGCTGAAGTTAAAGAGAGGATGGCTTCGACAAATGGATAATGATCCTAAACACACCTCAAAATCCACGGGGGATTACATCAAGAGGCGTAAACTGAAGGTTTTGCCATGGACTTCACAATCTCCTGACCTCAACATAATTGAAAATCTATGGATAGACCTTAAAAGAGCAGTGCGTGACAGACAGCCCAGAAATCTCAAAGAACTGGAAGACTGTTGTAAGGAAGAATGGGCAAAGATACCTCAAACAAGAATTAGAAGACTCTTGGTTGGCTCCAAAAAGCGTTTACAAGCTTGCCAAAGGGGGCAGTACAAGATATTAACTCTGCAGGGTGCCCAAACTTTTGCAGACGCCATTTTTTTTGTTTTCTGTTATTTTGAAAGTGTATATGATGGAAATAAAATCTAACTTTTGTTGACATATTATAAGAATGTCTAATCTGTAATGTGATGCCTTTTGGAGATTTTTCCATCTTTCCTTGGCTTCTTTATGCACATTAATACAAATTTTTACCTGGGGTGCCCAAACTTTCGATCACCACTGTATATACCACACAAGATCAGGTAAGAGCCTGATCACATTACCCTAACAATGCAAGCTGTAAACAGTGGTCTCATTAGCACATCTACGGAACAGCTAACCGTGATCTAAATAAAGTGTTACTAAACCCACAACCATAAAATCAATCTATATATGCATTAAAGCATGCTTGTTATACTCATTGTGGGACCTAAGGGGTTAATCCTTTGCTTTGTGTATAAAGGCTGTTTGATCCTGTCTCTCTGATCCTCCTCTTCTTTCACTGTCTCCAAAAAATAACCTAATATTTACAGATAGATATTTATTGCTGATGGGAAAAGGTATTTATCCGTTTATATTTACTAAAATAATTGCATTTCCATGTTCTGTGTACTGTGGGAGACCAGATATAGTGAATGCAGGTTCTGGGTTTAGTAACACTTTAACAAATAGTCACATAGACCAGCCTAGGCGACAAAGCTCATACAATGTTCCAGCAGTCTGAAAAAAGTGGAATTAATTTATCTTCATAGATTTCTTGAGGGAGATTGTTGATAAATATTTCTGTACCAAGTAGAGGGGCTTCTGCAACTCAGTCTGACTGCAGGAGGGTCACCATATTCCCTCTGACCATTAACCCGTACAAGATTATTATTACACATTTCCATCCACTCCAGAAGGGAAGCCTTACTGTCTTTATTCAGAGAATTAATCCAAGCTTCGCTTTCAGCGTTCATCATGCCATTGTCCATGCTGTTGTCCACCATTAGAGAATGATCTGCTCTCTCCATGGTATCAGAGGCTGAACTGCGATCTTTTTCTTTTTCTACTCAGGAGAAGCAGACAAAATCCCCAGTCTCCTCCATGTGCCAGTGGGTAGGAGGCTTGCCCCTAGTCCCCTCCAAAAGCCTCTGTTCCAGTTTGGTCTGTCACAATACTGATACAAAAATGAATGTAGATAAGGCTGCATTCACATGTCAGCTTATAATCGCGGGCAGAACCGCCGCGGTTCCGCCCGCGATTCGGAGATCTATTGCAAATCGCGGGACGCCTAGCGTTGCCCGTTGATTTGCAATAGCCCCCCAAACGCCGAGCGATGTTGCCGCGATTTACGCCCGCCGAATCGCGGCAACATCGCGCAAACAAAATCGCGGGACGCAATACGCTCCAAAGAAGCTCTTGTACTTTTTTGGAGCGTATTGGGTCCCGCGATTTTGTTTGCGCGATGTTGCCGCGATTCGGCGGGCGTAAATCGCGGCAACATCGCTCGGCGTTTGGGGGGCTATTGCAAATCAACGGGCAACGCTAGGCGTCCCGCGATTTGCAATAAATCTCCGAATCGCGGGCGGAACCGCGGCGGTTCTGCCCGAGATTATAAGCTGACATGTGAATGCAGCCTAAATGTATTTGAACTTTACATGTTTTCTCACCCAGCCACATTGCAACAATGTTCAAGGATAATGTAATTAAAAGGAGTCTGCCCATTATGTATAGAGATAAACCATTTTATATCAAATTATGAGTATGGGATGTCAATTCTCAAGCTGCAGGGCACCCACTCTTTGTTCCACACTGTCTCCCAGTTATTGCAGTGGGAGGAGAGGGCCCGGTTCATGGTTGTTGGTTAAAACATGCTGTTTTTGTAAAGTACATGATAACACTAAATTTGTTAAGACAGGAGAGACCTTTCCATTTAAAAATGTCATCAACTGTAATACCCTGTTTGTACTATATCTGTTAAAGTGTAATGTCCTTTGCATTATGTAGGTTGCACCATTCATCCAATTACATTAGGAATTGGTGAGCATCGCTGTGGTGGTTGCAACCCTCAAGCTTGCCATCCATACACAATGTATCCAAACACTTTTTGGAGGTGCAAAAAGGGGGAGGGGGGTAATATGCCCTGCATTGTAAACTTTTGGAACATAAAGTGTTTTGGATATGCTGTTTGCTTTTGTATCAATAACATTTGGGAAATTGAGTGCTACCTTTATTCTATATGGCATATGGAAGCCTTCTCTCGCAGTTCGGTTTCCCACAGATTCAAAGACGGATAGGGTTGAGCAGGTATGCATCTTGTCTACTGTATATGCAAACATTGCAACTCTGCACCTTTTAAGGCTCCATGTACACAGAACGTTGTAAATGGCCGTTTAGGAGCAGTTGGGCGTTTTTTTCAGAAGCCCCTGAACCCACCTGCATGTTATCTTATCTGTCCATGTACACAGGGTCGTTTACAGTCATTTGCAGGCAGTTGAGTTCAGGGACGTTTTTTGGAAAGCAATTATTTGCGTTCGAACGTGTGTTTGCCGGCGTTTCAAATGCAAAAACGCGACCGAATGCGATGACCCGCGTTTAGCGTTCACGTTTTTACATTTTAAAGGGGAATAATTTTTTTTACCTCTAGGAACGGTTCTAAACGCAAACGCACGCTAAACGCGGGTGCAAATGCGACCTAACGGACGTTTCAAACGTCCTAAAAATTCCAGCATTCAAAGGGACTTTTAACAACGTCCCGTGTACATGGAGCCATGTTCAGCTAGTTTCTCAGTTGTTTGCAGAAACATTTCTAACTGCCTTATAAACCATAAATTGTAAATGAGTGCTAGCTGTGTTTAACCTAGAATGTTTAAATATTGTTTGTTTCTAAGGATACAACACTTTAAAGAGAGTACAGCGTTCATCCATGAGTGTCGGCTGAAAGGAGAAGGCTGTCTTGTTCACTGGTATGTGCAGCTTTGATGATATAACATTGCAATGGCTTCTTTTTGGCATTCAATTTGTAAACCAAAAAAAAAAAATGGTAATAGCTGAAATCTGTTACTGCTCATTAATGCAGTAATGACCAATTACTACTTAAGCGCTCCGTTCGCATCGTGACGCTCGTGCGATTCCCATAACTTCCAATGGTGCACCAAACGTAACTTGATTTTGCCACAATTGTCGCTCGACGAATTGCGGTAGAATCCCGGGACGCCTGTCGCCCAAAAGAAGTACAAGAATTTCTTTTGAGGGGTCCTACGATTCTGTTTGCGCATTTTTATTGTGATTCATCGGGTGACAATCACGGCAAAACCGCGGCGAGTTTGGGGTGCCATTGGAAGTGACGGGAATTGCACGGGCCTCCCACAATTTACCATGAGACGGGACACCAAGGTGTGAACGGAGCCTAAAAATACAGGTCTACCTTAACTAAACTATTGTTAGCCCCCTAATCTAATCTGCTTTAGCAAATAGATAAATGTCTGTAGCCTATCTGGATGATAAGAATATTATTATTATACAGGATTTATAAAGTGCCAAAAGTTTGCACAGCTCTTTACAATATGAAGGGAGACAATACAGCAACAACACAATTAAATAGAAAAGGGTTAGGAGGGCCCTGCTCCTGAAAGCATCAGAAAGCTGCATGCCAAAATCTTGATAAATGTTGGGGACTAAGAGCCCATTCACACTGCCGCGACTTGTCAGGCGACTTGTCAGCCTGACAAGTCGCGGTCGGTCGCGGTCCATTGAGTAGTACAGGACCCGTTCTAATAGGAGCGACACAAGTCGCTCCGACTTAGAAAAAGGGTCCTGTACTACTTTGGGGCGACCTCGGAGCGACTTGCATAGACATCCATTATGTGAAGTCCCTGCAAGTCGCGGTGCACGCGACTTCACAGGTCGCCCCCCGAAGTCGTGTTGCCTCAGTGTGAACCGGCTCTTAAAGCGATATTAAAGTCTCTTTTTTTCTTCTTTGAAAATAACAAACATGTTATACTTACCTTCTCTGTGCAGTAGTTGGTTTTGTACAGAGCAGCCCAGATCCTTGCTCCTTGCCCCACTCTTCTGTCAAGTCATAGCTTGCTATGGGGACAACTGAGCGGAGTCGCAGCTGTGAGTGTCCATTCAGACATGGAGCCATGGTTTGGGCCCATCCCCCTCTCTCCTCGTTGATTAACTGACTTTTATTTACAGCAGCGGAAGCCATTGGCGCCGCTGCTGTGTCTCAGCCAATCAGGAGGGAGAGACCCGGATAGCCGAGGCACTCGTGCACATCACTGGATCAAGATGGGGCTCAAGTAAGTGTTAGGGCTGCTGCACATTAAAGTGGAGTTCCACCCTATTTTTATACTTACCTCCATCTTCTCGCTCCGGGTCACCTGAAAAAGAAATGGATAATCGCATATTTTTTTTTTTTTTTACTTACCTCGTAGCGAAGAAAATATACTTGCCTTACTTCCTTCTTCCTCCTTCCTCGGCCGCGGCCCGTCGTCACTTCCTGGCTCTGCAATGATTCCTGGGAGCTGGACGTCATAGCTCCCAGGAATCATTGCGCCTGCACCGGCCCCGACGTCAGTTCCGGGTCGCGCGCGTCATCCCCTTCTAAACAGCTTCTGGGCATGCCCCGAAGCTGTGGAGGGATGACGCGCGCGACCCGGAAGTGACGTCGGGGCCGGCGCAGAGCATCGTGGGACCAAAGAAGGCGGAAGAAGACGCCGAAGGGGATCTCATTGGCTTCAAGCTGCCCACATCTGAGATGGCAGCGCTGGACAAGACGTTTGCAAGGTAAGTATTTGTCCTAACAGGTAAGTGCAACCCGGGACAGATCAGAGGATAGCCATTGTGGAATGCACTAGCCCTGATTGTCCCGGGGGTATTAAAAAAAAAAAAAAATCCAGGGTGGAACTCCGCTTTAAAGGTTTTTTATCCTAATCCAAAGAATGCATTAGGGTAAAAAAAAAAAACCTTCTGCCTTTAGAATGATTTTAAGTGTGAAAGAATGGTACAAGAATGATTTTCTGAATCTAATATGATGTGTAGCCAAGGTATCAGATATGGGGACAGAAGGTTTAGCTTCTTATTAGAAACTCCAAGGCCCATGCACACAGGACATTTGGCTCCTGTGCATAAGATCCTGGCATTTTTGTGCAAGCAGTTGGCACATGCACACCTCAGCTCGGCATCAGCAGCCTGTACCAGTCTATGAGAGGCTGAATGCTGCTGTTGCTGATTGACGGTGCACCAAGTAGTGCTACATTTTAGGTCGTTATGCACCCAGGGACAAATGCCTGGAATACACCATTCTTGCGTTCCTGACATTTGCTCCTGGATGCATACTGCTCTCAATATTAGTACCACTCAATGCACAGCTAGCCGCATCAGCTTACAGCCTCTCAAAGACTTTTATAGGCTGCATGGCTGGGTGCTACACTTTTGCTTTCCTCCTGCAGGAACATGCCCAATGCCTGTAAGGCGTAAGGCTTTTTGTGAGCTTTTTCTGTGACTGTGTTATGTTATGATAGGCCACTGTTGTCATACTGATATTGGGCTGCTTTCACTGTTATTGTGCATGTATCTAAACCACCTCATACAGGCATTATACAGGTAATCTCATCACTCATTTTCTCTTCTTTACTATCCTTATGTTTATGGGCAGCTACTGTAGAGTTGAATGTTTTAAAGCTGAGACAACTACTATTAACTGGTAACTCATTCTTGTGCTCTTTAAGCTTGGCAGGTGTTTCCAGGAGTGTGACTTTGGTAGTAGCTTATGTCATGACAATTACAAATTTGGAATGGGAAGACGCGTTGGCAGCTGTTAAAGGGGCAAGGACGTGTGCCAACCCTAATATGGGTTTTCAGAAGCAGCTTGAGGACTTTGGAAAACGTGATGTCCACCATGTAAGTGTTCAATAAATATATACTTAAATTAGGGCTGCAATATAAAAAGGTAATGTAAGCTTTTTTTGTATTATTCTGTAAGTAAAGAAACTTGATCTATTGAAGCATTGCCTATAAAGTGTACTGGTTGGCATACAAATTAGGGAGCTGTTGTTGCTGACCGATTCCTCCAAGCTGTACCTCCCTGCTGCCACTTGAATTCTCGGTTCTGGGAATCAAACCGAGCCATCCACCCTCATACCTCACTCAATCATAGAGATGCGGGGAGGGAAGCTAGGAGGAGAGTTCTTCTATATTAGCTGAGCTGAGTACAAAATCAAGGCATCCAATCACATATTATGCAGCAAACATCATAAAAGGATTAAAAGTGTATAGATATATATAATATTGCCTGAAACACATCACATTCTACTATTAGCTCTTCAAATAGTATACCAGGACAACATTGGGTGAAACGTGTTAGAGGGGGCAGTCCTACGGCGGGGATTGTGTTTTTTTTTTTTATAAAATAATCTTCAATTCCAGTGATGCCATCAGTCTGGGGTTTTCATCTTTATCTGATTTTACTGCCTAGAGAATCATTGTAGAAAAGCATACAACCAGTGAAACTTGAAAAGCCAAAACTCCAAACCTGCTTGTTCTGGGTCAGGGACTAGAAAGTGAAGTCAGGTTCAGGATCACAACCTCATAGCCTGCTCCCAGGAACCAAGTTAGCAGTGCAGCTTTTATATTTATGTCCAATCCTTGATGTGCAGTATTGAAACGTGTAACTTCCTGTTAAAGATGGGCTTGAAATCAAATAATCTCTTGTTAAAGTGGTTGAAAAGGCAGACGTTTTTTTTTTTTAACGGTAATGCATTCTCTGCATTGGGGTAAAACCTTTTGTGTTTAGTCTCAGCTCCCCCCTAAATACTTACATGATCTCGATTTCGATCCAGCACTGTGCCCAAGAGCAGAAGCTCTGATCTTTCTCTCTCTCTCCTCACTCGACATGGAGACAGCATTAACCCTGGCTGCTCTCATTCATAGCCTGAGGAGAGAATAAAGGGTGAGCCTGAGCCACTGTATGTTAGTCAATGAACACACAAAGCCCGGCTCGGGATCAAGCCCTAGTAGTCTCCCCATAGCAAGCAGCTTGTTATGAGGGCACTCAGAGGGAAGGAATGAACAGCCAGAAGCACTGGTGGGGGACCCCAGAATAGGAGGATCGGGGCTGCTTGGAGCAAAACCATTTTACAGAGCAGATAGTTATGACATGTTTGCTATTTTTTTTTTTTAATCTACCTTTACAATCACTTTAATATATTGTAAAAAAAATTACATTTTCTTGTTCGTTCATTGACGGACACAGCTTCTGGTATTCTTAACCATTGGGTTATACTGCCCCCTACAGGAGTAGGACCTGCCTAGTCAGGAGTAAGGACCTAGTTCCTTGCTGGGATCCTTCTTCCTGGCAATTTTTTCCTTTTTAAATTTATTTTTCCTATCTTTGTTATTTTTTTCCTGTGAGAAATTGCAATCCACTGCCAGACTGGGCGATGGACTGGAATTTTTTTACAAAATCTTGAGATCCCCCTAGTCTGGCCAGCGAACCTGGATGTCCTCTGGGTTTCCTGCTGCAGTTGTGGGGCTGGGGGGAGCGGATTGTTTTTCATCTGTGGGCCAGCGCCTCACGCAGCCAGATAAGGGTAAAAATTTAGGTTTTGGCTTTGCGGCCTACTGGTCGGGAGCTATGTGGGGTGGCCCTAGTGAGGGTTGCTGAAGCCTCTACCCTCCATTTGGGCATCTGCCCTCCTCTCCGCTGCTCCTGTGTGGTCGGTTCCGCTGGCGCTCTCGACCAAGCGGCTGGGCATCCACAAAAATTTAGGCCGAGGCTTGTCACCTACTAGGCCATGCGGCTTAGTCTGGCGCCTCTGTCGGCGGGTGGCCCAAGCGAGGTTAGCTGAAGCCCCCGCTCTTCCTTTTGGCATCTGCTTTTTCCTCCGCTGGCCCTATTCGCTAAAAAAGGGATCCGTGCACTTGCGGCTGGGCCTCCACAAAAATTTATGCTGTGGGGGCGGTCTATTTTTTGATGGCAGCCATGCCGAGTGGTGCTGCCAGCGCGGTGAGGGTGTCCCTTGGCAGCGTTTTTACACTTATCTGTGGGTCTCCCTGGTGGCTAATGGAGAATACTCAGATAGTGAGGATGATTCCTCCACTTCTGCAACCGTGCACAAAAAGGTGTTGGTTTATGCACTGATTGTATTTGTGCATAAGCCTCCTAAGATGGGGGATGCAGCTGCTACTGTGACAGGGGCGCAGGTTCCCTTTGGCACTCATAAACCACCCAGAGCGGCAAAAGGTGTTCCCCTTTCTCCGCCTAATTTGACAGAATTGTCCCGAAAGAGTGATGACGACCGAAACGTCTCCTTGGGGTCCCTAAGCGGTTTGCTAGGCTATACCGCTATGAAGACTGCCTTCTCAAAAAGTGGTCTGTTCCACCGCTGGTGGACCCTCCGGTTTCCAGGTTAAACAAAGCAACCATGATTCCAGTTGAAGAATCTCCGGCCTTTAAGGACCTGGCTAACAACTGAGGCAAAGGCTTTGGCCCGAAATATGTTCACCCTGGCTGGCTCGGCAGTGAGGCCGATGTTCACTATTGCCCTGGTGTCGCAAACTCTGACTGAGTGGGCAAAGCTTTTACATCATGACCTGGAGGGAGAACAGCTTCCACCTGCCTTTGCTGGCAGACCAGCTGGTCCAGGGGCTGCAGTTTATCTGTGCTGCATCTTTGAATGCAGCTCCCCTAGTGGCTCGGCTCTGTTTCAACAGTGATCTTTCGGCGTGTCCTTTGACTAAAATGCTGGTCTGCAGACCAGACTTTTAAAAAAGCCCTGGCTGTTCTTCCTTTTCAAGGAGATCACCTGTTTGGACCTAACCTGGATGACATCATTAAGGGTCCACTGGCTCCTAAGGGCAAGGACCCTCATCACAGGTGTGGGCTCTTCTTTTTGGCTCATAAGAAGTTTTTTCGTCCCTCAGGATAGACTGACAAGGGTTTGAAGCCTTTTGGGTCCTCCTCTGATAGATCCAAGCGATCTTGGTCTGGCAAGTCGAGGGCGGGCAAGTTTTCCAGACCAGCAGACAAGGCTCCTTCAGCTTGAAGATGCGCCCTCCCCCGTATCTGGTAAGGAGGGACGTCTTCACTAGTTCCCGGACCCGTGGACTTCCCTGGTACAAGTGGGTCCACAAAGTCATACCATCTGGATACAAGATCGAGTTTCGTGCTTGCCCTCCGGAAAGGTACTTTTCTTCCAACCTGCGATTGTCCCCAATCCGCTTACGGGCCCTCTTTGAGAAGTTGCAAGATCTCTTGCTTCAAGGGTTAATTGGCCCTTTTCCAATTGCGGAATGTTTTCAGGGGTTTTACTCAAACTGTTACAGTCCCCAGGAAGGAGGGCAAGGTGCATCAAATCCTGGACCTCAAGGCGATGAACTGCTTTGTGCGGGTGCAGAAGTTCAGGATAGAGTCCATTCGCACAGTGGTGGGTTCCCTGTATCAGGGGGATTTTCTTGCCTCCATAGACATCAAAGATGCCTACCTTCACATTCCAATATGTGTCAGTCACCAACGCTTCCCTCGCTTTGCAGTTATTATTATACATTATCAGTTTGGAGCGTTACCATTTGGTCTTGCCTCTGCTACCCGCGTCTTCACCGGGGTGTTCGCCCCGGTACTGGCATTGTTACGCCAGTGGGGGATCGCAGTCCTGGGCTATTTGTACGATCTCCGCTGCTGTGCTGGCAAAAAACTAGGAAATCACCATACCAACTCTGAAAGATTTCGGCTGGATTCTGAATCTTTGGAAGTCAGCCTTGGTCCCTTCTATGAACCTAGACTATCTGTGGCCAACTCTGGACTTGGCCTTAGCCAGAGTATTTCTTCCTCCGGACAAATTTTAGACACTGCAGGTTGCAGTTCGTCTCCTGTTGACCAGCAGATGGTGGTCCTTCTGGACTTGCATGCGGGTGCTGAGCTTGATGGTGTCAACCTTTAAGGCGGTTCAGTTTGCGCAGTTCCATATGAGGTCCCTGCAATGGGAGATTCTCATCACATGGGACAAGAATCTGCAGTCTCTGGACAACAAATCCAGCTGAGCCGGGGTACGAGAGTCCCTGATTTGGTAGCTTCATTCTCCAGCACTGATTTATGCCTTCCCTCATATCAAGCTTCTGCCAAGACTTCTACAGAATTGAGGCAAAAGGGATTCTGGTCATTTTAGTGGCCCCCTTTTGGCTTCGCTGGGCCTGGTACGCTGACTTGGTGCGGCTGATTGCCGACATTTCCTTGGACGCTTCCCCTCAGGAAGGATCTGCTGTCCCACAGGCCAATCTTCCAGCTTGCTTGCTTACAGTCACTGGTTTTGACGGCTTGGCTGTTGAAAGCCAGGTGCTGAAGGATAGGGAATTGTCTGAATCAGTTATCCCTACGCTGTTTAAAAGCTAGGAAATCTACTTCTTGCAAGGTCTACCATCGTACGTGGAAGATGTATATTGCGCTGTGTGAATCCCTTGGGGTTCCTCCTTGCTCTTTTTTGGAGCTTGGATCTTGACCTTCCTTCAAGGGGGGTTGAACAGAATTTGGCCTTAAGTACTACCAAGGGCCAGATGTCAGCCTTGGTTGTCTTCTTACAATGACCCTTGGGTTTGGTGCGTACCTCTCTTCAGGGTGTTAGGCACTTGGTCCCTCCAGTGTAGTCTCCTTTGCCGCCTTGGGACCTCAATTTGGTACTTTTTGGTTCTCCAGCAGTCTTCCTTTGAGAATCTTTGGGAGTTTCCCCTGCTTACTCCCAGAAGGTGGCCTTTTTGGTGGCTATCACCTCTGTGCGTAGGGTGTCGGACCTGGCGACGTTTTCTGTCGTTCACCTTATCTGGTGATTCACAGGTGCTTCTCCCAAGTCTGTTATTCCTTCCTAAATTGGTCTATGATTTTCATTTGAATGAAGACATTGTGTTGCCTTCCCTGTGTCCCAGGCTTAAACATCTGAAGGAATCGTCTTGCATGCCTTGGATGTGGTCCGGGCAATTAGGGTGTGTTCCTGGCAGCTACGGAGTCTTTCAGGAAGTAAGACTCTCTCTTTGTGCTCACGGATGGACCTCCTAAAGGGTTGTCTTCTTCCTCTGTGACCATTTCTAGATGGATCAGAGAGATGGTGGTCCAGGCCTATTCCATCAGGGGTCAGGTTCCTCCTTTCCCTGTCAAGGCACACTCTACTAGGGCGCTTAGTGCCTCCTGGGCCGTCGGTCATCAGGCGTCATTGACGCAGATTTGCAAGCTGGCCACCTGGTCGTCGGTGCACTTTGTAAAAAAAAAGTCTTATAAAGTGGATGTGTTTGCATCTACTAATGCTTCCTTTTGGCTGTTTTTTTTTTTTTTTTTTTTTAGGTGGACTCCAGTTGTTTGGTTGAGCCCCTGTTTCCTGGTTGGCTTGTTTAGCCTTGGGAATTTCCCACCCCTCATGTTTACCACTGCTTTGGCACGTCCCAATGGTTAATACCAGAAGCTGTGTCCGTCAATGAACGAAAGAGAAAGTGGGATTTTTGACTTACTGTAAAATCCATTTCTCTGATGTTCATTGACGGACACTGCACCCACCCCTCTGTGGAGTTAGAATTCTCCTGACACTGCTTGTAACACAACTGAGTGGCTATAGCAGAGAGAGGAAGTATACCCCCTGGGACTGCCTATGGGTGTAGCCAGAATTTTTTTCTGCCTAGTGTGCTACTCCTCTAGGGGCAGTATAACCCAATAGTTAAGAATACCAGAAGCTGTGTCCGTTAGAGAACATCAGAGAAATGGATTTTACTGTAAGTCAAAAATCCCATTTTTTCAGTGTTAGCCATAATATATTGAACTGACCACTCTGTACAGACTGTATTTTATTGGTTGTTTTTCCTGAACGAACCTAGAAGATCAAGAAACAAATGTTTTTCATTTATCCTCTACTCTACATTCTGAAAGCAGAGATGGATGTCCTAGGCTCACAGAGGGCACAGGTAATCCCAGAAAACACATAGAGGGTGCACAGTTACTGGGTTATAGAAGTGATCAGGTGGCTTTATAGTTGCCTGAATCACTTCTACATGAAAGCCTGAAGCTGCGCCATAATACTTGCAGAGGCGACAGTAAAAAGATTTAAACGAAATTCACTTGTTCCTTTGTCCTCTTTCCTGACCTAAAGTAGCCCACCCTTCCCCTTGTTGTTTAAATGCTATTGTAAATGTCTTCTGTGTGCCAGTAGCACCTGTACAGTAGCTTCCCCTAGACTTCTGTAGGACTATTTTATAGACGTTGTGACCTGACAGATCTACTGGTGATTTAAATTCCCCTTGAAAAAGAGCAGTGCACTCTCTGTGAGGGTGCATAGGCACACCTGTGCTTAAAGCCTTATAGCTGACACTGCTGCCTAAGATTGCTAGTCTCTTCAAATTTGGAGTTATATTTGGTGATGCCATTACTGTGCTGCTCACTCTTCTCCTTGCTTGAAACTGACATGAGGAAGCAAAGTCTTGCCTTCTACCAAGATGGCTGCGCCAACACAGACACAGTGCAGAACAATGCATAGTAAAGGCCCGTACACACATACCGATCGTCAGCCGAAAAGCTTCAGCCGACGACCGATCTGCCGATTGTAGGCTTGTTAGTATGATGCCTCCGACAGCCGACAGCGCACATTCGGCCGAAAAGAATCTGTCATGCAAGCATTAAAATTTTTGTATGCCGACACCAGAGCGGCCGATTGTTCGCCAGTCAGTACAGATTTCGGCCGACAGACCGCAGATTTGCAAGACTGGGCATGCTCAGAAAAGGAAAAACACAGGAAAAGTTAACCATTACATGACATCACTTCTGCAGTCGGCTGTAGTCGGCGGACAAAATTCTTGTGCAGTCTTTTGCACTTTTCAACAGACACCGACAGCCCAGGACAAAAGACGGCCGATCGTTCGCCGACGATGTGTACGGGGCTTAAGTCAGTAATGGGTAAAGATCAGCTTCAGGGAGTCCACACCCAGCAGTGGTGACTAGTCTTTTGCCCACAGCCTATAAAGATACTTTTCCAGGGCTTTTATTAAAGGAAAATAATTATTTCCTAAAACAGGAGCAGCTGTGCAAAGTAAATCAATCAGCTTCTAAGCTCAAAGAGAAATAGGGACAAAGGGAAGAGTAGGGGGACATATATCGAGTAAAGGCATGAAAACAGGGGGTGTGCAAAGCGTGCTTATGAAAAAGTAAAGGAGAGCGAGAGAGAGGAAAAAAATTAGCCATTAAAACTGGTGAATGATATTGGCAACCTGTTGCCCAAAAGGATGCAATAGTGAGTCCCAGAAAAAAGAATTGTGCCCTTCACTGCATTGCACCATCATCTAAATTTTGGCTAGGGGGTTCTATACTATTCTTTCAGCCCCGATGCATGTACCTTCAGACTCCTCAGTTCAACCCTGAACCCTGCACCTTCACACCTCAGATCAGCCTTAATGCATGCAATTTCAGGTCTCAGATTAACCACAATCCCTGCACCTTTAGACTTCAGATCAGCCCCAAACCGTTCATCTTCAGAAACACAGGGGTTTTACATACACTATATTGTCAAAAATGTTGGGATGCGTGCCTTTGTATGCACGTGAACTTTAATGGCATCCCAGTCTTGGTCCTTAGGTTTTAATATTGAGATGGCCAACTCTTTGCAGCTATAACAGCTTCAACTCTTCTGGGAAGGCTGTCCACAAGGTTTAGGAGTGTGTCTATGGGAATTTTGGAACAGGAAGGGGCCATCCCCAAACTGTTCCCACAAAGTTGGGAGCATGAAATTGTCCAAAATGTCTTGGTATGCTAACTTTAAGAGTTACCATCACTGGAACTTAGAGGCCAAGCCCAACCCCTGAAATACAACCTCACACCATAATCCCCCATTCAACCAAATGATTTGGACCAGTGCACAAAGCAAGGTCCAAAATTACATGGATAACCAAGTTTGTGGTGGGGGAACTTGACTGGCCTGCACAGGATCCTGACCTCAACCCGATAGAACAACTTTGTCATCCGCCTGCTCAGCGGGATCAGCAGAGAGATCCCCCGCTGAGCAAGAGGATCCCACTTTATGGAGGAGCCTATGTGAAAGGGGCCTTATACTGCGTGATCCAATTTTCTTCTTGCAATCTTTCGTTATCCCCCATGAATGCAAACAATTATATCAGAAACCCTGAAGAGACCAACTATCATGTTAACAAGATGTCAGGTTGGTTAGAGAATTTTGGCTGATTCGCTGTCATTTTTGCCAACTTTTTAGGGTTAAGCTGCACACTCTACAGACACAATATTTTTGTGGAGATCTTCAATTCATGTAAGCATCTGGCTCTGTCTGAATGAATATAAATGAGAATGGATAAAATCAAAAAATAAAAAAGGCAAATAAAACTGAAAAGGACCTCATCCCACCCCCTCCCTGTGGCCCTTTAGCCGGGCCTTAAGGGGGAGGGGGATGGACTTCCTGATCACGTGATCACTGTAACAGTCTCACTGACTCCTGATCAATGTCTGTGACAGCTCGATCACAGTACTGGGAGTGTGTATAAAACACACTGTCGGCATAGAAACCTCGGCCACTGTGGGCACGTGCAGTGTGAGAACATGGTCAATTTAAAGTATAATCACACATTAAAGTGTTTGTTATCCCAACATTTCATATTCCTGATATGCGTCCTTCTGCTTCCCTAATAAAAACTGAGAAGGCTAAGCAGGGGAATACACCATGGTCAGTTCTCTAGCTATGCTGGGATTTCAGCCTGCTCTCCTCCAATGATCAGACCTGTCCTGACACCCCCCCTCTGCACAGCCATTCACTGGGAAGCTCAGTGTACTGTTGCTTTTCCTCCCCCCAGCTCTTATGTAGCTGGGAACAGAGGGAATGTGATCACATAAAAATCGGAAACATGTATTTATAATGTGTTTTTATTATATCTATACACACATTTTTTGCCTTTCCCTTCTATTTTAAACTGAATGGCTTGTTTTATAAGGTGATTGTTTACAATCACTTTAAAGGGGCCAATGTTGTGGGGCTTTTTTTTTGTTTTTTGCATTCTTTATTTCTAGGTTTTTTCAACGCATACAGTGCCTTGCAAAAGTATTCGGCCCCCTTGAACTTTGCGACCTTTTGCCACATTTCAGGCTTCAAACATAAAGATATAAAACTGTAATTTTTTGTGAAGAATCAACAACAAGTGGGACACAATCATGAAGTGGAACGAAATTTATTGGATAATTCAAACCTTTTTTAACAAATACAAAACTTAAAAATTGGTCGTGCAAAATTATTCAGCCCCCTTAAGTTAATACTTTGTAGCGCCACCTTTTACTGCGATTACAGCTGTAAGTCGCTTGGGGTATGTCTCTATCAGTTTTGCACATCGAGAGACTGAAATTTTTGCCTATTGCTCCTTGCAAAACAGCTCGAGCTCAGTGAGATTGGATGGAGAGCGTTTGTGAACAGCACTTTTCAGTTCTTTTCACAGATTCTCGATTGGATTCAGGTCTGAACTTTGACTTGGCCATTCTAACGCCTGGATATGTTTATTTGTGAACCATTCCATTGTAGATTTTGCTTTATGTTTTGGATCATTGTCTTGTTGGAAGACAAATCTCCATCCCAGTCTCAGGTCTTTTGCAGACTCCATCAGGTTTTCTTCCAGAATGGTCCTGTATTTGGCTCCATCCATCTTCCCATCAATTTTAACCATCTTCCCTGTCCCTGCTGAAGAAAAGCAGGCCCAAACCATGATGCTGCCACCACCATGTTTGACAGTGGGGATGGTGTGTTCAGGGTGATGAGCTGTGTTGCTTTTACGCCAAACATAACGTTGCCAAAAAGTTTGATTTTGGTTTCATCTGACCAGAGCACCTTCTTCCACATGTTTGGTGTGTCTCCCAGGTGGCTTGTGGCAAACTTTAAACTACACTTTTTATGGATATCTTTAAGAAATGGCTTTCTTCTTGCCACTCTTCCATAAAGGCCAGATTTGTGCAGTATACGACTGATTGTTGTCCTATAGACAGAGTCTCCCACCTCAGCTGTAGATCTCTGCAGTTCATCCAGAGTGATCATGGGCCTCTTGGCTGCA
This sequence comes from Pelophylax lessonae, assembly GCF_965119305.1. Classification (NCBI taxonomy): domain Eukaryota; kingdom Metazoa; phylum Chordata; class Amphibia; order Anura; family Ranidae; genus Pelophylax; species Pelophylax lessonae. Next base: position 320,896,318 of record NC_138772.1, on the reverse strand, counting down.
TCTCTGATCAGTCTTCTCCTTGTATGAGCTGAAAGTTTAGAGGGACGGCCAGGTCATCGTAGATTTGCAGTGGTCTGATACTCCTTCAATTTCAATATTATCGCTTGCACAGTGCTTCTTGGGATGTTTAAAGCTTTGTAAATCTTTTTGTATCCAAATCCAGCTTTAAACTTCTCCACAACATTATCTCAGACCTGCCTGGTGTGTTCCTTGTTCTTCATGATGCTCTTAGTGCTTTAAACGGACCTCTGAGACTATCACAGTGCAGGTGCATTTATACGGAGACTTGATTACACACAGGTGGATTCTATTTATCATCATTAGTCATTTAGGTCAACATTGGATCATTCAAAGACGTTCACTGAACTTCTGGAGAGAGTTTGCTGCACTGAAAGTAAAGGGGCTGAATAATTTTGCACGCCCAATTTTTCAGTTTTTTATTTGTTAACAAAGTTTGAAATATCCAATAAATTTCATTCCACTTCATGATTGTGTCCCACTTGTTGTTGATTCTTCACAAAAAATTACAGTTTTATATCTTTATGTTTGAAGCCTGAAATGTGGCAAAAGGTCGCAAAGTTCAAGGGGGCCGAATACTTTCGCAAGGCACTGTATGTATGGATTGGTTCTAACTTTTTTTCTGATGATTTTTTTAATGTTCTTTCCTTTATATAACGGCTAACATGAAACATACGTGTAAATTGCTAGAATAGGCAGGTAGGCCTTAAAAGGCAGTAGAAGCTAGAATGCCATATATGAATGTACTGTATGTACGTGAGGCTGGACAGAGATCGATGTTCATTGTTTAACCTAAATCATAATATCAGAAAATACAAATGGGGCAGGGGATGGCTAAGGTTCTGTCTCAAAAAGGAGGGTGGGGGGCCTACGTGCTCATCATGTCTTAAGTTTTTAGAGAGACCCTATAAGTTAATGTACATGTTAAAGCTCAAACAGCTAAATACACAGATGGAGAATGGAAAGGAGCTCTTTTAGCTGGCAAGGGTTTTGTATTTCTGTCCATCTATTTGAGATTTTCCCAGTTCTGCAACACAGCGCTATCTGGAAAGGGATGATTTTACTCTGCTGCAGTTACTTTCCTCTCCTAGGCTGTGACTAGACAGTGAAAGGTAAAGCAGCACAGTGATAAGCTTATCTCTGACACTCTGCTCTCTTCTCCTACCTACCAACATGCTAGCACTTGAGCACTGCCACACAACTGACTGGCTCCTTGTTCTGCTTTTCTTTCTCGAAGCCTAAGCTCTGCTGTACAAGGGATTTCAAAAGGTTGATATCAAGTTTAATTTGGGTACTGTGTGCATTTAAACAAAACGCATTAAAAGGCTGCACTCATGTGTGCCTTTTATATTGACATGGAGTTCCGTTTTCAACTATTCCAGGGACTTAAAGCATTAATGCTGTCCACAAAATTGCATGAGAGTCCTTATAACTTTAAACATTTAAAAGTAATAAAATTCCTATCTCTTCTGACCGTATATAGTGTATGTGCACATACTATTGTTTTTGTGTCTGATAGATTTTAGGAAGCTTGTAAGTTGGGACTTCCAGGTCCCGCTGTCTGCAGTGGTGGCTGAGCTACAGTAACCTCAGAGCTTCGGGGAATGAGAACCTGCTTTGAAACTAGGGGACCTGAAAACCGCTATATGCTGCAGCAACATGCACACTGTAATTATAGCATATACACATGGGACCTTGAAGTGGAAAACACCTGAATTGTTCTAGAAGGCATACATAACATATCTCTCTAGTCTTTATTGTGTCTGAAACCCTTCATTTTAATATAAAACTTTTTTTTTTTTTTTTTTTTGTCCTTCAGAGTTTACAGTGCTGAAACATTTGCAATTCATCGATAGTTTATTAGAGAATTAATGAATTTAGAAATCATTTACAGCCCTGGTGCCAAACACACAGCTCATGTACTATTGAGCACCATATAGATAGCAGAGCGGAAGCTGGGTGTCAAGCGCTGAAACACTGTATCAGTACCCCACACTGAAAGAAAGATTGTACTGTGGACAGGCAGTGGCGTCTCCAGCTTTTATATTTAGGGGGGGCACATGGGGGGACGGGATCAAAAGTAGGGGGGCCAACTATAAAACGCAATTTTTATATATATATATATATATATATATATATATATATATATATATATATATATATATATATATATATATATACATATACACACATACACCCGCCGGCCTGTCTGTTGTGTTGCTAGCAGGGGCGTTGCTAGGTGGGAAAAAGACCAGGGGCTTCAGCCCGAAGGTAAATTTGATAACCGCTCCCACATTTTAAAGTCCCGCCCAAGCTCCTCCCACATTTAAAAAGTACCGCCCATACTCCACCCAATGCCCCCCCCCTCAGTCAAAGGTCAGACATGGGGTGCTATGGAGCATGGTACAGGGGGTCAGGAGAGGAGAGGAGAGAAGACGAGAACAGGGGGTCAGGAGGAGAGAAGAGGAGAACAGGGGGTCAGGAGGAGAGAAGAGGAGAGGAGAACAGGGGGTCAGGAGGAGAGAAGAGGAGCACAGGGAGTCAGGAGGAGAGAAGAGGAGCACAGGGAGTCAGGAGGAGAGAAGAGGAGAACAGGGGGTCAGGAGGAGAGAAGAGGAGCACAGGGAGTCAGGAGGAGAGAAGAGGAGAACAGGGGGTCAGGAGGAGAGAAGAGGAGCACAGGGAGTCAGGAGGAGAGAAGAGGAGAACAGGGGGTCAGGAGGAGAGAAGAGGAGAACAGGGGGTCAGGAGGAGAGAAGAGGAGAACAGGGGGTCAGGAGGAGAGAAGAGTAGAACAGGGGGTCAGGAGGAGAGAAGAGGAGAGGAGAACAGGGGGTCGAGAGGAGAGGAGAGGGAAGTCAGACATGGGGTGGTACACCAATGAAGCGCATACTCCTCCCAGTTTGACCCATAAAAGCGAAAAAAGGTGCTTGATAAAAAGGTAGGAAAAGAAATAAGTAGAAGGATGAGACCTGTCTATGGGGATCTGAACCCAATTCACTGACAACTACACTGACCCCCCTACACTGATCCCTTCACTGACACCTACACTGACCCCTGCACCGACACTTTCACTGACCTCTACACTGACCCCCCCTACACTAACACTTACACTGACCCCCTACACTGATCCCCCCCCCCTACACATTGACTCCTAAAATGACCCCCCTACACTGACCCCCACCACAGTGACACCTACACTGACCCCCCTACACTGACCCCTTCACTGACACCTACACTGACCCCTCCCCCCCACATTGACACCTACACTGACCCCCCTTCACTGACACCTACACTGACCCCTCCTACACTAACCCTCCTACACTGACCTTTCCTACACTAACCTCCCTACCCTACACTGACACCTACACTGACCCCCCTTCATTGACACCTACACTGACCCCTTCACTGACACCTACACTGACCCCCCTTCATTGACACCTACACTGACCCCTTCACTGACACCTACACTGACCCCCCTTCATTGACACCTACACTGACCCCTTCGCTGACACCTACACTGACCCCCCTTCATTGACACCTACACTGACCCCCCCTTCATTGACACCTACACTGACCCCTTCACTGACACCTACACTGACCACCCTTCACTGACACCTACACTGACCCCCCTTCATTGACACCTACACTGACCCCCCTTCATTGACACCTACACTGACCCCCCTTCATTGACACCTACACTGACCCCTTCACTGACACCTACACTGACCCCTTCATTGACACCTACACTGACCCCTTCACTGACACCTACACTGACCACCCTTCACTAACACCTACACTGACCCCCCTTCATTGACACCTACACTGACCCCCCTTCATTGACACCTACACTGACCCCCTTCATTGACACCTACACTGACCCCCCTCCTACACTGACCCCCCTACACTGACACCTACACTGACCCCCCTTCATTGACACCTACACTGACCCCCTTCATTGACACCTACACTGACCCCCCTCCTACACTGACCCCCCTACACTGACACCTACACTGACCCCCCTACACTGACTCCTACACTGACACCTACACTGAGCCCCCTACACTGACTCCTACACTGAGCCCCCTTCTACAGACACCTACACTGAGCCCCCTACACTGACTCCTACACTGAACCCCCTCCTACACTGACACCTACACTGACCCCCCTTCACTGACACCTACACTGACCCCTCCTACACTAACCATCCTACACTGACCTTTCCAACACTAACCTCCCTACCCTACACTGACACCTACACTGACCCCCTTCATTGACACCTACACTGACCCCTTCACTGACACCTAAACTGACCCCCCTTCATTGACACCTACACTGACACCCACACTGACCCCCCTTCATTGACACCTTCACTGACCCCCCTTCATTGACACCTACACTGACCCCCCTTCATTGACACCTACACTGACCCCTTCACTGACACCTACACCGACCCCCCTTCATTGACACCTACACTGACCCCCCTTCATTGACACCTACACTGACCCCTTCATTGACACCTACACTGACCCCTTCACTGACACCTACACTGACCCCTTCACTGACACCTACACTGACCCCCCTTCATTGACACCTACACTGACCCCTTCACTGACACCTACACTGACCCCTTCACTGACACCTTCACTGACCCCCCTTCATTGACACCTACACTGACCCCCTTCATTGACACCTACACTGACCCCCCTCCTACACTGACCCCCCTACACTGACACCTACACTGACCCCCCTACACTAACTCCTACACTGACACCTACACTGAGCCCCCTACACTGACTCCTACACTGAGCCCCCTTCTACACAGACTCCTACACTGAGCCCCCTCCTACACTGACACCTACACTGAACCCCCTCCTACACTGACACCTACACTGACCCCCCTACACTGACACCTACACTGACCCCCCTACACTGACCCCCCTTGACTGACACCTACACTGACCCCCCCTACACTGACACCCCCACATTGACCCCTCCACACTGACCCCCGCCACACTGACCCCCGCCACACTGACACCCCCACACTGACCCCTCCACACTGACCCCCGCCACACTGACACGTACTCTGACCCCGCCACACTGACACCTACACTGACCCCTCCTACACTGACACCCCCACACTGACACCTACACTGACACCTACACTTTACTTACTGTGTAATTACATCTGGCAGCGCCAATTACCTCCCTATTCACTTTAAACTTGGGCACTCACCTTCTCCCAGCTGAGGCTCCGTCCCGCCGAGGCTGCATCCCTTCTTCCCGCCGAGGCTCCGCCCCCTTCTTCTTTCCGCCGAGGCTCCGCCCCTTCTTCCCGCCGAGGCCCCGCCCCCTTCTTCCCGCTGAGGCCCTGCCCCCTTATTACCGCCGAGCGCTGATGCCTGCCAGCAGCAGCAGACTGAAGGAGTTGCCACTGCACATAGGATCTGTCAGAACACGCTGGGCAGGACACCGGCTGACACCCCCTAGTGCGTGGCACCCGGCCCGCCCCTTGGTACGCCACTGCGTCCAAGGTGTCTTCACTGCCCACCTCTCCTCCCATCCCTGCTGGCTGGGGAGGAAGGTGACAGGGGGTGGGACTGATTATAACTACTGTATGTGTACCCACAGCATGTATAATAAACCTGAATTATACACTGCTGTGTCCACATACAGTAGTTACAATCAGTCCCACCCCGTCTCCTTCCTCCCCAGCAATGTAACGTCCGCTGTTTGCCTCTGTGCATGGGCTGTCTGACAAAGGGGGCGGGTCCCGCATATCAGTTCCGCCCATCCCCGACATCAGAGCTACATTTTGACAGCTCTACTCTCTCTCCTTGCAGCTGCCTGGCTTCCCATCAATCTGCACAGAGACGCAGAATGAGAATCCATGACTTTTGTTGTGCACATAAATTGGGGGGGCACATGGGGGGGCACAGACTAATTTTGGTGGGGCCATGGCCCCCTCTGGCCCCCCCCTAGTGACGCCACTGTGGACAGGTTATCGCCTCCTACAGTACAAGTAAAGTCCCTGCCTAGAGCTGGAGAGGGCACAGTGCAGAAGTGTGTGATAGGTAAGTGATCATCAGTGAGGGAGGCGGGATGGTTAAATTGTTACTAAACCCAGAACCTGCATTCACTATATCTGGTCTCCCACAGTACACAGAACATGGAAATGCAATTATTTTAGTAAATATGAATGGATAAATAGCTTTTCTCATGAGCAGTATATAGCAGCCTTTTGACTTGTATCGGTTCCTAGTAAAGCTTGTAGGAGGAGTTTTCATTCTCCCCTGATCCTCTGTCTGGACAGTGCTGATTGGCCTTGTGCTGATCACATGCACTCTCTCAAGAAAAAAAAAACTCTCTAGCAATACACACTAAACTGAACATGTGCAGCCTGTCCCCTGGCTCTGTAAATATCAGGGTATTTTTTGGAGACTGTGAAAGAAGAGGAGGATCAGAGAGACAGGATCAAACAGCCTTTTTACACAATGCCAAGGATTAACCCCTTAGGTTCCACAGTGAGTATAAAAAGCATGCTTTACTGCATATACTGACTGATTTTTCCGTTGTGGGTTTAGTAACACTAACTTTCACTACCATGACCACCAAGCAGATAGGAGGTGGTTAACATTCGCTGCTTTGAACACCAATGCAGGAAGGGAGTAGGGGGGTAATTTTCACTGATAGGACCACCAATATGAGGGAGATATTGGGAGAAGGAGGTTTTATAAAGTGGCAGGATAATCGTTTTATCTCTGGAGTAAATTACTTTTTTTTATGCATGCTATTAGTCTGCTAGCTTTGCTTTCTGCAGCTTGACATTGCAATAGCATGCAATGTCAAGCTGCAGCAAGCAAAGCCAGCAGACTATTAGCAACCATAAGGGTCCTTTCACACGAACAATCCGATCAGATCCGCCTGTCAGTTTTTAGGCGGATCTGATCGGATCCTCCATGCATCCCTATGGGGCAGCGGATATCAGCGGAGACATGTCCGCTGACACCCGCTGCCATCCGCATCCGATCCTGTCCATGAAATCCGGATGGATGGAAACCCTATTTTCCATCCGTCCAGAGGATCGCATCGGATGAGAGCGGACAGGCAGTCCGCTCTCATCCAATTCCCCATAGAGAGCAGTGGGACTCTGACACCTAGCTCTCCGCACACAGAGCGGAGAGGGAGCTGTCACCTGCCTGCTCAGCGGGGATCTGTGTATCGATCCCCCCGCTGAGCAGCACGGATCTGCCTACGGAGGCGGAACGTGTGATAGGAGCCTAAAGGTAAAAAGAAAAAATCAAACAAACATGTCTATTCTTACCTGCTCTGTGCAATGAAAATGCACCTAGCGGCCACAAACCTCCTTTTCTCATGTCCCCTGCCGACGCTCCTGGCTCCTCCTCACTGTTCGGTGCCCCCGCGGGAAACCACTTCCCATGGGGGGACTTGAGTGTGCTGCTGTGTCCATTGACACAAACAGTGGGACTCAGCCTGCTCTCTCGTCACTTGCTTTGATTGACAGCAGTGGGAGCAAGTGGCTCCTGGTGCCGCAGCAAAGCCAGTGAGACTCGGAAGTGAGGGGAGAGAAGAACTGAAGATGTGCACAGCACTGGATCGAATGAGCGCTCAGGTAAGTAAAAGGACGGGGAATGATGATGTCTAAACATTTTTTTACCTTAATGCAAGGAATGCATTAAAGTAAAAAATGTTTAGGCTTTAGAACCACTTTAAGGTTTCTGCTCAGGATATGCGTTTAGGCTTGTTAAGGGCTAATAAGAGGAAAGCTACAGGACCTGATAACATTGCAGGGATTATTTTGAAGAAACGTTTCTATCAATTGGCAGATGTCTTCATGTAAACCTTTCTAATGCTTTCCAAGGTTAGGTTCACACCTATGTGTTTTGCAGAAATGCACTACAGTCCATTTAACATTAGTTCCTAGGGGTCACGGTCACATCTTTGCACTTTACACTGGTATGCTTTTTGGAAAGGTGCAGGGACTTTTTTATAGGCAGCACTGTGCTTTATTAGCTCCATAGACTTTAATGAAATTGCATTAAAAACATATGAAAAATGCATGTACATGCGTTTTTCTGCATGACAACAGTCACAAGATTAACACATCTCAAAAGCACAAATGGTATGAAAAAACGCAGAACGTGCCAGAAAAAATATGAGCCCTAAAAAAAGCATTAACCGCATATGCATAGAACCTAGCCTTAGATCAGCAGGTAGGGTCTTTTTTGCCCAAAAACATCAGTAATTGTCCATGTTCCTTAGAAATCTAGTTGTTCTTGTCTTAATGACTATGGTCCTTTTGGCTCTTCCCCCAAATGTAATGAAATGCTTTGAAAAGTTTTTTAAACCACATTAAAAACTATTCCAACAGGGCAATTTGCCTTTAGAGCTAATTGATCCACAGAAGATGCTATTGCATTAGCTTTACATTCCGTACTGACCCATATAGAAAGTAAAAACAGTTATGTTCGCATGCTTTTTATTGACTTTAGTTAAGCTTTTAATATAATCTTGCATATAAAACTCCTTGAAAAGGTAAATTTGCTGGGGCTTGCCCCACCCTCTTGTTTCTGGATTGTGGACTTCTTGGCCGATAGGGAGCAGCGGGAAAAGGTTGACAATTGCAATTCATCAACACTGTCCCTTAGTACAAGGGTGTCACACTGCTAACTAAGCCCCTTTTTGTTTACTTTATTTACAGTCCTTATGATTGTGTCTCCAGCTTCAGGGTAAACTCTCTGTTCTAAACTTTTCTGATGACACCATGTTAGTAAGGGGGTGACGACAAGGCTGCATATCTACTGGATAAAGAAAACTTAGTGGGTTGCTTTCTTCTCAACTTAGGAGGTTTGTGGAGAGATCAGAGTACGGTAATCCCACTGTTTTTTCATCTACTTCAGCAGTAGGTACTTGTAAGCCGCCAGAGCCTAACTTCAGTCTGTAGGGCCTCAAATTTAGAAGTCAGCTAAACCTTCTTAATTAAGTTGTAAACCCACTTCTACAAGTGGGAAAGGTGGGAGGAGTCTGTTTGTAAATCCAAATGGGTCTTTGAGTAGTTTAGAATAAAAATGCAGCGCTAATAATCCGAACTGAAATTGAATAGAAACACACAAAATGAAAGATAAAAAGTCCACAATGTAGGTCAGTCCGTGTATAGCGACACCCTTTGTGTGCAAGGTTAATAGATTGAGTGGGCAATCCAATATATCCTACACCTCCACCGCATGCAATGTTGGCCTCTTACCAAATAGAGTAGACCACTGCTCTCGCAGTGATCAAAAACACGGTTATACACCTCCCAAATAACAGGTCCCACCAAGGGTAATATGATTGGTCATAGATCCTTATCCCAGATGATATAGCAGGATTCCCGTATATCTCCAGAGGGAGTGTGTTGCCGAAAACAAAAAGGAAAAGGACTAATGGTGCAGTACATCAAACCAGGATATATCAACCGCTTGCCGACCGCCGCAAGTACATATACTGCGGCGGTCAGCCCCGTGCAGGCAAAGTGACGTATGGGTACGTCACTCGCCTGTGAGCCAATAGGGGGCGAGCGCGCTCCCGCCCCTGCTCGTTCACGGACACCTCCGCGCGCGTGACCAGCGGACCCGATGTCTGCCGGTCACTCGCGATCATCCGTTACAGAGGGAGAAAGGCAGGCGCCTGTCATTCTCCCCTGTGTAAGTGCAGAGATCATACGGTCCTGCTATGCAGGATCGTATATCTCTGTAGTTACACCACTAGCCACAATCCTTCACAGTAAGAAGCACACCCCTAGGGACACACTTAACCCCTCCTTCTCCAATAAAGTTAACCCCTTCCCTGCCAGTGTCATTTTTACAGTAACAGTGCATATGTATAGCACTGATTACTGTAGTAATGTCACTGGTATCCCCAAAAGTGTCAAAAATGTCAGTCAAGGGTCCGATCTGTCCGCCCCAATGTCGCAGTCCCGCAAAAAGAATTGTAAGAATATTTATACTGCTCTGAATATAACAGTGTCTATTTATGTCAATAAGCAAAGATCTGTGAGGTAGGAGAATCTCAACTTATTTCCACAAATAAATATGTAGCGAATTTGTTTTAATTGATTAATTTCTTTTTAAAAGCATATACCAATCTTAGTGAGTACAGTCTACAGTAATTTCTTTTTAAAAGCATATACCAATCTTAGTGAGTACAGTCTACAGTATGGAATATATATAAAATATTTATTCACAAGACATGTATTCACAATATATGATCAAACTTGAAATGACACAAAAAGATAACTCTACATAAAATACAAACTTAAAACAATGAATGCAATGTGAAATGTAGCTCAATAATGAAAGTGAAAATTAAACAAGATTACCTTTTCTCCAGGTATAGCATAAACCATAGGTAAGTTTCTATATAAACAGACCACAATTGTCTGCGAATTGCATAGCCGAAAATCACTTCACTGCAGATGGAGCGAGAATAAGCCATGCAAAACGGAAGACTAAAATCGCAATAATGCGCTGAATCTGATATTAATAAAAATGTATAAAAACAAAAATCAGCTATTTAGAAAAAAATCTACTATGGTTTATACGGCTGGGATTGTAATCTTATTACCCTTAAATATGCAATATAAAACATATAAGGAAAGAAATAAACAATTGAATAATATCAAATAATATAGCAAAGTTGTATTTACCACACTTAAGATGGCTGCTAGCTTCAAATGGTCGTTACCAGAGTCCTAAGATGGATGCCTTCCCAAGATGGTGGCTTCCCTCCAAGTTTCAGATAAATGATGGAGCAAGATGGAGTATGTCTGGATGAGTATATAAATGGATGTAGTAAAGGCTTCCACTCATGGTTTGGACGATGCAACATTTTGAAAATGTCAGTCCTGCCGAAACTCCTCTATTTATTTCAGACGCTCCCGGTACACATCCCGGCGTCCTTCTTTGGTAAGGTTGACTCTGTCTTCACGCGTTTTGTCTGGGCCGGTAGGAGGCCGCGCTTGGCCCGCAGACTCCTGGTCCTACCCAAGCGACACGGTGGTGTTGCCCTTCCCGATGTCCGCCGCTACTATCAGGCGGCACATCTGGCAAGGTGGGTAGACTGGGCGAGACACGCCGACCTGAAGCAGTGGGTGAGTCTGGAGGCTTCCTTGTTCCCGTTCTGTCTGTCCAGGGCACCCCTGATTCTGAAGGACCTTCCGGTCGAAGCTAGACATCATCCCACCTTGGGCCCGACCCTTAGGACGTGTGCGGTGGTGGTGGCCTCCAGGGGTCTAGCGGATAGTTACTCCCAGCTGTTCCCGGTTTTGGGGAACCCACGGTTCCCCCCTGGGTTGCGCAGGGGATAGATTTGCTGCTCTATTGACAGAAGGAGCTTTCCAGGTCTCACACTTCTGTGAGGGCCACGAGTGGGTGTCTCTCTCCCAGCTGACGTCGATAACAGGACGCTTTCGCTTGACTCGGTGGCAGGTATTACAGCTTCTCCACTTTCTGCGTGGACTGGGGCCCCCGACGCGGTTCGGAAGAGACCACACCCCGCTGGAGCAAGTACTGGTAACGAGGGGAGCACTGCCCCATGCCCTCTCACAGATGTATGAACTCCTCTCCATGCCGCCAGAGGACTTTGTCCTTCCGGGCATTGCCAAATGGGAAGGAGAGCTTCAGAAGACATTTACTGACTCGGAGAGGCGCAACATTATCAGATTTTCTCTTAAGTCTTCGATCTGCACCCGCATCCAGGAATGCAACTACAAAATCCTCATGCACTGGTACTATACTCCAGACAAATTGAGCCGCATCTTCCCGGAGGCGACTGATAGGTGCTGGCGTTGTCTGCGGGATAGAGGCACCCTGTCCCACGTTTTCTGGAACTGCCCCCTGATCCGGGGCTTCTGGTCGGAGGTCCGTAGGATCTCCCAGCTGATGACGGAACGCATCATCCCGGATGATCCGGCCTTCTTCTTGTTGCACTGCACTGGCATTGCCCCTAAGCGCTACAAACGCTCTGTGCTTAGGCACCTGACGGATGCAGCTAAATCCTGTGTAGCCCTCTGTTGGAAGAGCACGTCGCCCCCGACGGTCTCTCTCTGGCTGCGTAGAGTCAAATGGCTTAATGAGCTGGAGGACCTGGTTCTTACGGCTCAAGGTAGGAGGGAGCAATACTCCAAAACCTGGGCATGCTGGAACTCTTTTGTCATGTCTGCGGAGGGCATGGCCCTGGGCGGGGTCTCTGGTTCGCCCACGGACTGACCTGTGCGGGGGTCACCCGCGCGGGACGACTCTAACCGTTTCCTACTGGCCGAGCTTCCTCTTCGCCACCACCCGCTACTGAGCATATCTACTCCATTCTCTCCTCTGCTCCCCTGTTGTCTCCTATACCTTCCTGGCCCCCCCCTTCCTGCCTCCCCCCCGTGCCCCACCCGCCCTCCCTACCTGATCTGGACTTTACCTGATCGTCTCTGTCTGGTACTTATGAAGTGGTTACCCCTGTTGCATACGTGTGCATCACTTCCTTTTACATGTCACTTACCCCATGGTTTGCTATCATGAGAGTTACTGTTACACCAGTTGATACCGTTTCATTTTTTTTTTTTTTGTATGGAGCTCTAATTATATGTTATTGGTCTGACAAAGTGGTTGTTGACGTTAACCTCAGATGCTTCATGTACTCTACATTTTGGACTTGTGTTCTAATGCATATTCTGTGTGATGGCTGTATTACGCTTGATCAATAAAAGAAATTTGAAAAAAAATAAATGGATGTAGTAGTGTGTATGTTGCAAATGTAAGGGGTGTTGTCAGTAGTAATGTGTAATGTCACATCTGGGTTCTCCTTTTTATATGGTATGAACAAAGGACTATAAAAATTACCATAAGTTTAACCCAGAGGGATGAAACATTATCCCTATTGGTTGGGATATTCTATCCATTAACTGGTGAGGTCATAGTCACGCCTCTTTAATAATTAACCCAATAATTTGTTTAATAAAATTAAAGGATGATTTCTCTATGTTCAAGATTAACTATAAAAGCAACATAAAAACTTGTCCATACTCTCAGTACATACATAAATGTCCATGTATATCTCCATCATGTACTTTTGCAATTATTGGATCTGGTAAACCATTTCAATAATAATTATTTAATACAATATAATATTTTTATATTGGAAAATACTAAATTATCCCAAGACTGCATTTATTAGTATGTCCAAAGGAGGCAGTATTGTATGGTTGATTAAATTCAGTGTATATAATAATTAGACCACCCTTATTATCTGATGACCTTTGACCTGTCTGGCCAGTGAAGATCGATTAATTATTTAGACTCTTGTCACACACTTCAGACATTTAGGCTAGGATTGGAAGATCTATAGCGGTCATAAAAACTTACACACAAACTTACATAAAGTGAGGTGAGGTAATTAGTTACAAGATACACATGTCCTTACACTTAATAGAAAAGTATTCTAAGTAAGATTTGTTATTTAGTAAGAATATAAACCCAACATATGATATACAGATAATTTCTAAATATATATATATGCCTTACATAATATAATGACATAATTATTGCTAATATCTTCTCACACATAATAATGTATCTTTAAAACTTGTATGTATTTTAAATGTCTGATGAAGTACACTGAGCCATTGTCCATTGTTAAATACTTACAGATAGACTGGCCCTACCATGATGTCTTATCTGATGAGATGTATAAAGGCCTATTATTTATGACTACATAGATACAGAGATCTTCCATTGCAATTCTAGACTCTTTTGTAAAAGACATCTTGCAACAGAACATATATGAACTTTCATTCACCTCCAAACAAAATGGAAGCTGCACTGTTCAAAATCCCTATGCATAAAATGGAATATACATGGCTTTTTAAATCCATTTTTTTTCTATTATTTAATCCCCAATAATCCCGACAGAATCGCAGATCGCCGCCATTACTCGTTAAAAAAAAAAAAACAAAAATGACAAAAATCTTTCCCTTAGTAAACGCAATAACTTTTGCGCAAACCAATCAAAATACGCTTATTGCGATTTTTTTTACCAAACATATGTAGCAGAAAACAAATTGGCCAAAAATGTTAAAAAAATGTGATTTTTACATTTTTTTGGGGGGGAATTTCATATAAAAATATGTGGAAAATATTGTTATTTATGCAAAATTGTCGGTCTTTTTTTGTTTATAGCACATGATCAAAAAATCGCACAGGTGATCAAATACCACCAAAAGAAAGCTCTGTTTGTGGGATAAAAAGAACATCAAATTTGTTTAGGTACAGTGTTCTACGACCGCACAATTGTCCGTTAAAGTCACGCAGTGCCGAATCGCAAAATAGGGCCTGGTCAGGAAGGGGGTAAAATCTTCCGGGGCTTAAGTGGTTAATGAAAGGATTTTATTGCACTCACCACAACATGGATATAGACAGGCAAAAGTCTACCATCAGCCTGATCATTGCAAGCCGGAAGGAGCCTCCACTTTATAGCGGTTTTATCACGATTCTGTCTGCATTGTTTTGCCTGTCTATATCCATGTTGTGGTGGGTGCAATAAAATCCTTTCATTAATATATCCTGGTTTGATGTACTGCAGCACCATTAGTCCTTTTCCTTTTTGTTTTCGGCAACACACTCCCTCTGGAGATATATGGGAATCCTGCTATATCATCTGGGATAAGGATCTATTACCGATCATATTACCCTTGGTGGGACCTGTTATTTGGGAGGTGTATAACCTCGTTTTTGATCACTGCGAGAGCAGTGGTCTACTCTATTTAGTAAAAGGCCAACATTGCATGCGGTGGAGGTGTAGGATATTTTGGATTGCCCACTCAATCTATTAACCTTGCACACAAAGGGTGTCGCTTTACATGGACTGACCTACATTGTGGACTTTTTATCTTTTAGGCTAAGTTCACATCTTGGCGTTGCTATTACAGGCGTTTTTTCAGGCGTTTTTATTGGCATTTTTGCAGGCGTTTTACAGGCGTTTTTACAGGCGTTTTTTGTGCAGACGTTTTTAGATTGACTAGAGACCAATGGAAAACGCCTGTAATCTGCCCAAAAAGAAGCTCATGTACTTTTTTGAGCGTTGGGCGTTTTGCTCACTGCGTCAAAACGCTCAGATGTGAACAGGGGCCATTGAAATGAATAGGATTTGTCTTGTTGGGCGTTTTGAGAGCTGATCCTAGAGCAGAAAAACGCACCCAAAATGCCTACATGTGAACGTAGCCTCATCTTTCATTTTGTGCTTCTATTCAATTTAAGTTTAGATTATTAGCGCTGCATTTTTATTCTAGCTTGCCTATTATCTTTTATGATTGAGGCTGGCTGCTATTGTTTAAACAGGAAGCGCAGCCTTTTTTAAGTTTGAGTAGTTTGCCTACCGTTTGGGTGCTCGCAATGCCTTTATTAGACCCACAGTCTTTGTATCTGGCACTTCCTTCAGTTGCCTCCCAATGTCTATCTTGTGCTAATGCAAAAAACAGTGCAACTTCATTGGGGACCCCTTGTCCTTGTCTGAGTGGGCTTCCAGAGTTATAACCTGTTTTGAGTCCCACTCCCTTTCTCAGAAGAATCCTATTGAATGTCTTGTGGTACCTGGTGCCCCTCAGCATCCCTCCAGAGGAATTCTCTGACCTACAAGGTCGTCGGCACACAGTCCTGACAGACCCCAACCTTAATAAAAACCTGGCCTCTCAACGTCCTTTGAGGACACCTGCTAGTTCTTGGATCACTGGATCTTGTGTCTACTTTAGTGCCCTTTCCAAGCATTCCCATTGTGGGTTTTTCAGACAACCTTGCTTGAAGGGTCAGCTTTTTGGACAGTTGGAAACCTCCTGAAGGGCCTAACATGTGCAAGCTTTACCCGGATAAGGACTCACAGGTCTGTTTTGTTGGTTGCTTGTTTAAACCCTCATCAAAAAGGTCCCTGTTTGTCATTGGACCCTTTAACAGCCATGGAATTTTCCCCCTATCTGGGGTCTGTAGGGCATCGATGAAACACCAGGAAACATTAGCTAATCCCATTGTGAGTCTGCTTTCTGGTTTGGAATCTTTTGAACATTACTTAGGTGTTGCAGGCCTTCAGCTGTTGGAAGGTTTGGAAGTCCTCCCTGTGATAGAACAAGTGGCATGAAACCCTATGCTATAAGACACTGAGAGTGCTACTCTCAACCATATTGTCTAAATTAGAAACATTGTATTGGCTTCTGGCTCGCCTCAACCTGTGAAAACAGCATAAATCCTAGTTGTTGCTAGCTTGTGTATTTGTGATTTGCTGTTTTTCTATCAATAAAAAGAAAATCTTTCTTCTTTTCTTTCAGCTGCTCTGTTATGCGCTATCTTTATGTAAAGTAAAACCAAGCTATTGACATATTTTGGAGTTATACTGGACCTAAGGACTGGCGATGAAAATAATGGTTTTACTATTCCGGCGAAGGGGGGAATGGAAATATATGGTGCAAGCCATTGGGGGTTTTCCTTAAAAAAAAAAAAGCGTAAGAACCTCTGATGTACATCAGAATACTTTATTTATCCCAAAGAGAAATTATTGCGACACAGCCAAACAACAAAAATAATATCACAAGATCACAACAATGAACAGAACAGGACACAATGACACAACAAAATTACCAATAATAGCTCTGTAACGGATCTTTGTACCCTAGCTGGGCACATCCGCCGGACCTGTGTCTCCTGTCCTCCAAACGCACCCGCAGCCTGCAGAGAAGCCATATCCAGCCCTTAACCCCTCAATCACGAGACAATCCACACAGGTGTTGAGGGTTAACCATGCAGAGCTAAAACTGGTTTATTAAATTCCAAGACAATACAGTTTTACACACAGGGAAACTCCCCTTAGACTTGCAGAGGGGGGGGGGAGGGAACAAGGACCAACCAATGGGAACGGAACATTTGTACATTTGAAACAGGCAGTCTTAATACACACCCCCTGCGGAGAGATGTCCCCAGACCAGACCATTGTCTGTGTCAGGATTCCACACACTTAGACACAGAAACAGGAGGGGGGGGATGGGCTGTAGCATTACATTCCAAACACTTGATTCTTGAATGTATACACATGCAATAAACATAATGCATACATGAAGGACAATATACAGGAGCTGTGTTTGCCACAATGCTCCCCCAGAACCAAGCCGGCATACACAGTCTGATCCTAACGTATCGGCTTGGGGATGTCCGGGGAGTACTCCCGGATCATTTGTCAATGTCTGTTTGCCTGGATAATTAGTCGCCTTTGCCGTTTCGCTTCCCAGGGCAATTTTGGATGATAAAGTCAAAAGGCTGCAGTGCCAAACTCCAGTAGCTTCTGGCCCATAGTCTGTCGGTAGGAGGCTTGCGCACAGTCCCCTCCAAAACACACAGTGACAGTGGGTTCTGTCACATTTCTCCCCTTTTAAAAACAGACTAACAAGGTTCCTGACCCTCAACTGGTCTGGACCGGCGTTAGTCACAAATTTCCACCCCAGGCATCCAGGAAAAGTAAAAGTACGACTCTGGCGCTGGGGAGCAAAATTGCACATAGGGTCTCCCATGAATAAAAACAGCCGCTGCAGAGTGGGAACAACTGTCTGCACTCCTCTGATCGGGGGCTGGGTTGCAGATATTGGGGAGAGCTGAATAATCCTCTGCCCTGATGCCAGCGCTTCCGCTGGTAGGGAATGTAGGCTGGTAGGGCTATGCATTTGGGGAGAAAAAGGTACTTGCTTTTCTCCTGGTGTAGTTACCAGCCGCTGAGAAGGTATCTTGCAGGGACTGTTTTCCGAATTCTTCATCTCTGGTTCTAATGCTGGGCAGAGACCATCAGCGCTCTCTCCTGTAGCCAGCGCTTTTGCCGGGGGGATAAACACTGGGGTAGTGTCCAAGTGCTGGGGAAGCGGCTCACTGAGGTCATCCCTCGGACTCCCTGGATCTAACTCTGAGGGTGGGCAGAGGCCAGTGGCACTCTGCCCCGTAGCCAGCGCTTTTGCTGGGGGGATGAACATTGGGGTAGAATCCAATTGTTGGGGATGGAGAATTGCTTCCTCTACTCCCGGTGGGGATATCTGCTGTTGGGAAAACAGCTCACGCAGATCCTCTCTCAGACTCTCCGGATCCAACTCTTTTTCTGATGCTGGGCAGATTCCAGGGGCACTCTGCCCTGTAGCCAGCGCTTCCGCTGGGGCACCAGATGAGATACTCTGGACTTGCTGCTGATCACCATTTCCCAGCCTTCCAGCGCCTGTCTCAACTCCCCCTTCTGAGACCTTCCTGCTATTAGCTTGTCTCGCTGCCTGGGGGACCTCCGGTGCGTTCCGGCATTCTAGCGCTCGCAGTGCCCTCTGTATCATCGCTGCTTCTTCCATTGCAGTTAGTACGGGAAAACGCAGGGTCACCCCTGGCCCCATTTGCTTCTCATCTTCGTGACTGTCTGCTATTTCTCTCGGACAGTCCCAGGCAACGGGAGCCATGCCAGGCTGCTGATCACCGTCAAACAGCCGCTTGTAGGCAATCTCGAGCTCCCATTCCTGCTCCACCAGGAACTCCAATTCCTCCAGGTCACATGCCTCGTCGGGGAGGTCCAGCACCTCATCTCGGAAATCCAGAATGTGTTCCAGCCGCCACTCCTCATCGCTCCCAAAGTCTGGGTCTCCGTACATTTTTTGATGGAGCAGCCCCACGCCGCCATAGCCAACGCCTTCTGTCGGGCTGCCATCTGCTGTACCTGGCCACAGTTTAGCCGCGAACCACCGGAGGGCTCTGTAGCTGGCGTCCAGCCTCATTTCCTCCTGGACCAATCTTCCGAGCTCCGTCTTCCCTTCATCTCGCGGTCGTTCCCTCAGGAACACCTCTCGCGCAAGGTACTGCGTCCGGTACATCTCTGTGGAGGAGGGAAGGATCTTCCCCTGATGGGGCCGCTCGTGGCTTAGCGCCTCATGCCAGAGTTGCCGGCGGATCACATCCTCCCACCCGAGCCTGGTGTGCTCTGTCGCTGGTCCCCGATGGTGCTTCTGCATGCCTTGCAGCCTCCTCCTGAACTCCGCTCTCATGCTGGCTGGTCCCCGTATCACTCCTCGGCAGCTGCCCAGATCTTGAATCCTGGTGGTGGTTTGGATGTCCTGGACTGCAGGAGACATCCCAACGCTGCCAACCAATGTAACGGATCTTTGTACCCCAGCTGGGCACATCCGCCGGACCTGTGTCTCCTGTCCTCCAAACACACCCGCAGCCTGCAGAGAAGCCATATCCAGCCCTTAGCCCCTCAATCACGAGACAATCCACACAGGTGTTGAGGGTTAACCATGCAGAGCTAAAACTGGTTTATTAAATTCCAAGACAATACAGTTTTACACACAGGGAAACTCCCCTTAGACTTGCAGAGGGGGGGGGGGGAGGGAACAAGGACCAACCAATGGGAACGGAACATTTGTACATTTGAAACAGGCAGTCTTAATACACACCCCCTGCAGAGAGATGTCTCCAGCCCAGACCATTGTCTGTGTCAGGATTCCACACACTTAGACACAGAAACAGGAGCTGGGAGGGGATGGGCTGTAGCATTACATTCCAAACACTTGATTCTTGAATGTATACACATGCAATAAACATAATGCATACATGAAGGACAATATACAGGGGCTGTGTTTGCCACAAGCAATTAGCACCCATAAAAAAAATAAAACTATACTCTACTCTAATAAACTATTCATACAATTAAAATACAACATGGAATAAATAACACAGATTAGAAAAATAACATAAAATCAAACTACAAAAATGCAAATAATAAATCACTTTCTCTAGCATTACCCAAAATAATAATTAACATAATACCAACATACTATAAAAATTACATAAAAATCCTGATCATAAACCAGATTTAAATCTTCACCTCCAACCCTCATGGAGAAGAATTATAAAACTTTATAGCCACAGGTAAAAATCATGGTTGTAACAACCTGTAACTGATGGTACTCTGCAGACCGACGAGCATATTGTGAAGTGGGTGGGAGGAGTTGTCCAAGATTGGATGTACCTTGAACAACATTCTCCTCTCCAACACTGTTGTTAAAGACTCCAACTCCAATCCAACAACATCATTAACCTTGCGAATCTGTTTGTTGAGTCTGTTGGTGTCGGCCACCCTAAGCCTGCTTCCCCAGCATGCCACTGCATACAGCAGAGCGCTGGCCACCACAGACTCCTAAAACATCTTCAGCATTATTCGGCAGATGTTAAAAGACCTCAGTCTTCTTAAAAAAAGTCAGCTCTGGCCCTTCCCATAGAGCACCTCTGTGTTCTTGCTCCAGTCCAACTTATTATCTATGTGCACCCCCAGATACTTGTTTCTTTTTACTACATTCACATCCACTCCTCGGATGGAAATGGGGGTCACTGGTGCCTTTCTCCTTCTCAAATCCACATTCATACATATGTTTTGACCCCTCTGAGTAAATGTACTGCCCATGTAATTACCTCATAAGTCTAGATTGGCCATGTCAAATCTGATAACCAACATTTAACTACTTCAATACAGGGCACTATCACCCCCTTCCTGCCCAGGCCAATTTTTAGTTTTCAGCGATGTCGCACTTTGAATGACAATTGCGCGGTCATGCAACACTGTACCCAAATTAGTTTTTTATAAATTTCTTCACATAAATTGAGCTTTCTTTTGGTAGTATTTATTCACCGCTGGGTTTTTTATTTTTTGCTAAAAAAAAAAAGACAAAGTTTTGAAAAAAAAAAAGTATTTCTCTGTCAGAAAATTTTGTAAATAAGTAATTGTCTCCTTTGCTGATGTGTGCTGATGATGCTGCACTGATGGGTACTAATGAGGCTGCACTGAAGGGCACTGATGGGGTGGTACTGATGAGGAGGCTCGATCGCAGCTAATCTGGGCGCCTCATATGACGTCATCACAGAACAAAAGCCGCACCGCTCTGCCATCATTTTATTGTACGGCGGACGGGAAGTGGTTAGGATACTAAGACCTTATGCAGCATGTTTTTTGACAATTGGGCAACTTTGCTTATGAGAGTGAAGCATCTATGAAAACCTAACGTGTAATTATAATTTTGCTTGTTATATGTTTTAGATGCTAAAAAGTAAATGGGGCATATTTTTAAAGCAGTGAATGTGGTATTCAGCAAACAATTCACTGCAGGTGAATCAAGTACTGTAATTTAAAACACATGCAACAGGAAGATACACATGCAGTGAAAGTTTGGTAAATATCTATAATAAAAATATATAAATATACCCTAATGATTTAAAAGTGCACAGAGACTATAACCAATACATGTTTTCATACATACCTTAGTTTATCTGCTGTCTAAATATTATTTCATTGGTCTTAATCTTTTAGCACCGGATATGGTTAAAGGAGACTTATGGAGAAAGTCCTTTCCTGGATGAGGAGGAAGCCAAGCAACTTGTAGCCAAACATAAGCAGAGGGAAGAAGAGTCCAGCGCTGCAAGCTCGAGCAGACAGTGGAGCAGCCATTTAACTTCTCTCTCTTCTATGGCATACAGCAATTACACAACAGAAACATAAGTTTTTACTGTAGCACGTGTGTTTACTGTCTAAATTACTTAAGTCACCACTAAAAAGTATATAAGCAGACACCACATTGGTGACTGACAATTTGTTTGACAAGTTGATACAGAATTGGTTGGATATGAGTTAGGCGGTCTTAAGAACACAAATTAATGTGTATATCCCTGCAAAGAAGAGTATCATTTTGCAAAATTGCAATTTGAGTCAGGATTTATTCTAGTTTGTCACATGAAGAGGGTGAATTCCACTATTGTGTATTCTTGGCATCCTGGCACTTTATTACATATCTCCTTAAAGTGGGTCTCCCTGAAAGCTTTGATATGAGTAAGCACTGTTGTAATGGCTTTTAATGTGCTTCTGTTTTTAACATATATTTTAACGTTTTCTACCTCAATGTGCCATTCGTTTGTATATTTACCAAGCTGAACCACTTCCCAATTGCATCTTTAACCAATGACAAAAATGTTGAGTGGAAATTTCTCAGGTAGTACAGTGTCAGTAGTAGTGATTTTACTGTTCTCCTGCAAGACCAATCTGAAGTATAAACATATGGTGCCACAATAGACTCAGGTAATGTAGACATCAAGTGTTCTTTTTCCTATTGGCTGCTTTCAACAGTTCTTGTAGTGAAAGAAAAAGTGGCCACACAATATCCGTACTCTAAAAGAAGTTATTATATTGAGATAATGCACTTTATATAATAAGCAAGAACTTAGCTTAAAAACAAATCTAAGTAAACATAGCCCACCATGCTTTGAATTGTAGAGCACATAGAACTGTGGGATAGCACCATTATTGGAGACAATTTTGTGTTTTATTACTTTTGTGGTTACTAAGAATTTATGCATAAAAATGGCAGGGAAATATCACGTGCTAATTAGGACTTTGCACTATATTATGAAGAATACTGAAGGTGACAAAGCCACATTTCCAGACTTGATGATGAAGTTTAGAAAAGTTGCTGTACTCTGATCAGGCACATGCCACCTTAGGGTCTTTCATCGTTCGATCATATGTATGACAGTTTGATGAGACAATAATGTATAAGGCTTTGTGTAAAAACTTGAACTGGGCCTCAAGAGTACCTTTTCTTCATGTGATATGTGGTTATTAAACAGAAAGCATACATATATTCCTCTGGATAATCATTTATATATAAATACAAGCCATGTTAAAATGTTTTTACATTCCCACTGTTATACATGTGGACTGTTATTGTGTGATTTTTTTTTTTTCATATAGGAAAGGTGGATCCAAATAAAAGAAAAACTATTATATTAATGTTTGGATTTTTCTGACATTTCACTTCACCTCCATCATGGTTTTTGGTCTATAAAGGTCTACACATTCTAGACTGAACTTAAAACTGCAATATGTTTGGGTGGACTTATTCTTTAAAGAAGATGTAATCCCTTGCTGAATGACATTTCACTTGTTGAAGCACTTTGTATCATTTTTTTTTTTTTTTTTTTAATTACATGCTATATTTCTCCTTTGCAGCAACTATGGGGTTGATTCACAAAAACTGGAGAGTACAAAATCTGGTGCAGCCGTGCATGGTAGCCAATCAGCTTCTAAAATTAGCTTAGTCAATCATATCAGCAAAAAGTATAAAATGTATCCTCCAGGTCTAGTCTAATATTTTATTTTTATCCAGTTAATACTCCCAAGTAAAAAAAAAAAAAAAATTATAATAATAAACACCCGCCAGAGGGGAAAAAAAAGCACCACAGCTGAAAACCGCAACTGAGGTAATTGACTAGTCAGCAAGAGGGAGCCATCATTGTAAATCAATTATGAAAACTAGGAAAAAAAAACCTGACTGAGGCTCAACCACTTTATTTAAATTTCTATATCAAGATCCAAGGATGGAGAGACTTAAAGGACAGCTCGGCACAATATACATACATTGATAATTTTATTTGTATCTAAAAACAGAAAAAAACCCCACAAAATAAAAAATTAGCCAATGTATATACTAAAACTCAACCTGTTCAACTATCTGGTATTTGTTCATGCATGTCTATATACAGGTGCATCTCATGAAATTAGAATATCATCAAAAAGTAAAAAAAAAAAAAAAGTGCAAAAGTGAAACTCGTATATTTTATATAGATGTGTTACACACACACAGTGATATATTTTAAGTATTTTTTTCTTTTAATTTCAATGAATATGGATTACAGCTAGTGAAAACCCAAAATTCAGTATCTCACAAAAAATAGAATGTTAAAGAAGACCAATAAAAAAAAGGATTTTTAATACAGAAATTTTGGCTTACTGAAAAGTTTGTCCATGTACACTATAGTATGCACTCAATATTTGGTCGGGGCTTCTTTTGCCTGAATAACTGCATCAATTCACCATGGCATGGAGGCGATCGGCCTGTGGCATTGCTGAGGTGTTATGGAAGCCCAGGTTGGTTTGATAGCGACCTTCAGCTCGTCTGCATTGTCGGGTCTCTCATCTTCCTCTTGACAATATTCCACAGATTCTCTATGGGGTTTAGGTCAGGCAAGTTTGCTCTCCAAGCAAGCACAGTGACACCATGATCCATAAACCTGGTACTGGAACTTTTGGCAGTGTGGGCAGGTGCCAAGTCCTGCTGGAAAATGAAATCAGCATCACCTCAGCTCCACGCTAGGTCAGCCACGACATTGCCCCACCAGACAGTGGCTGGCCTGCGAGTTAAAAGCCTCGCGAGGTTCACATACGACCATGTCTCGGCCCGAGTCGCAGTGCTCCTGGCCGACAGCCCCCCCCATTTAGATGGAAAGTAGGTTCTGTCTGGAGCGGTGCCTGCATGGTTCCTGGTATGGTAATTAATTCTCCCCCTGGAGGGTTACAGGGTGTACATGGGCCCCGCCATGGGACAGTCAGACTCCTGGTTTCCCCTCTTTCCCTTTTTGCTCCCCCTCATCGGTCTGGTGGTCCCTGTGGGCCATCCTGCCCCCCCATCCACCCGTCCACTGATGCTGGGGCTGTGTGGTGGCCTTGTTCACCGCCTAGTGTAGGGGTAGCGTGCTGTCCTGGTGATTGGGGCAGGGCGGTGCGCCGTCGGTGATCGGCTGTGGGTAGGGGCTGCTGCCAGGGCCCCCTCTTCCTGCCTGTGCCATTTTCTGAGGCCTAGAGATCCCTCCTGGGTCCCTTGGAGTCTCGTGGTGCTGTACAGGGCTGCCATTTTATTGTAGCCTGTGTGCTTAATGCACGACGGCCATGTTTGTGTAGTCCGGCTGCCATTTTTTTCAGCGGTTTGCTATTGAAATAAGTGGCAGCCATGACAGTGGGTCCTCTGGGAGGTGATTTCTGCGGTGGGAGCCCCTCCTTATCCCCTGGTGCTGACTCCTTGATCTTTTCGTTTACTGATCGCCTTTCGTGCAGTGCAGATTCCCTTGCGGTGCCTGGTTTCTGCGGGGTGGTGAGTCTGGTGGGGTCCTCTCCCTCTCTACTGACAATTGGTGCTCTGTGGCTGGCAACTGGGTGGGCTGCCAGAGCGGTGGGGGTTTTCCCTCAGCAGTGTTTTACACATTTTTGTGGGATCCCCCTGGTGACTCACGGAGTCTTTGGAGCACATCTCCCCACCTGATCCCCTCTCTGAGGCTTCGGGCCCTCTGGGTCCCATCCATCCATCGATGCACTGACAGCGGTCCTGGAGTCCTTGGTGTCCCGGGTGAATGTGGCTTTTGGGCATTGGGCTGGCATAAAAGCGCACCCCGCCTTTCCCTGCCTTATTTGTCTCATTAGATCCTGAATCTGATTTGGCCACCGTGGACATGGGTCACTCTGGTGGGTCTGCGACCACGTGCCCTCAATCCTCAGATAGTGAGGAGGATTACTCCACTTCTGCAGCCGCGTATGAAAAGGTGCTGATGGACGCACTGATTGTAGCTGTGCATGAGACCTTAAGATAGAGGATGCAGCTGAAGCTGCGGCGGAGGCGTAGGTTCTCTTTGACATTCACAAGCCATCCAGAGCTGAAAAGATCCTCCCTTTCCCCTCCTATTTTGACAAAATTGTCACTAAATTGTGGGGATGACCAAAGCGTCCTCTTGGGGTCCCTAAGTGATTTTGCTAGGTGATACCCATATGAGGAGTCCCTTCTTAAGAAGTGGACTGTTCCACCGGTGCTGGACTCCACAGTTTCTAGGTTAAACAAGGCAACCATGATTCTGGTTGAAGGGTCACCAGCCTTTAGGTACCCGGCTGACAGGAAGGTGAAAACTGTGGCCCGCAATATGTACACCCTGGCAGGTTCGGCACTGAGGCCAATATTCATCATTGCCCTGGTGTCGCAGACTCTGAGAGAATGGGCTAGGCTTTTGCCCCGTGACCTGGAGAGGAAGTAGCTCCCACCTACCTTTGCTGAGCTGAAGGACCAGCTGGTCCAGGGGCTGCAGTTTATCTGTGATATCTCTTTAGATGCGGCTCCCCTAGTGGCTTGGCTCTCTGTTTCAGCAGTGGTCCTTTTGGCGTGTCTTTTGGCTCTAATGCTGGTCTGCGGACCAGACTTCTAAAAAGGCTTTGACTGATCTTCCCACTCAAGGAGATCGCCTGTTTGGTGCTACCCTGGATGACATCTTTAAGGTCTCACAGGGGGGGAAGAGTACCTTTCTTCCGCAGGCTACTAAGGGAAAGGACCCTCGTCATAGACGTGGGCCCTCCTTCTCGGCTCATAAGAAGCCTCAGGGTCGACTGGCAAAGGACCAGAGCCCTTCGGGGCCTCGTCTGGAGGATCCAAGCAAACCTGTTCTGGCAAGACAAGAGCGGGCTTCTCCATATCCGCGGACAAGGCCCCTTCAGCATGAAGGTGCGCCCTCACCCCTATCTGGGGTGGAGGGATGTCTTTGCTGGTTCCTAGACCCATGAACTAACCTGGTACAAGTCAGGTGGGTCCACAAAGTCATTCGATCCGGCTACCAAGTGCGATGTAAACACGGCAGACCGCTGTTCTGTCAGTGATGAACACTGGGATCCTATGTTCCCCCTATTTAAGAACACTGGTCTCTGTGTTCATCCAGTGAGCCCATTCCCCCACACAGTTAAAAAAACACCCCCTAGGCAACATTTAACCCTTTGATTGCCCGTGGTGTTAACGCCTTCCCTGCCAGTGTCATTAGTACAGTAACAGTGCATATTTTTAGCACTGATTACTGTAATGTCTCTTGTCCCCCCCAAAAGTGTCAAAAATGTCAGGTGCTCACTCTGTCAGCCGCAATGTCGCAGACCCACTAAAATACGGTGACCGCCACCATTACAAGCAAAAAAATAAATGAATAAATAAAAATGACATAAATCTTTCCCCTAGTTTGTAGACATGATAACATTTGGGCAAACCAATCAATTTACACTTATTGGGATTCTTTTTACCAAAAACATGTGGAAGAATACATATTGGCCTAAAATTATAAAAAAAAATTGAATTTTCCTTTTTTTTTTATTGGGAATGTTTTATAGTAGAAAGTAAAAAAATATTGTTGTTTTTTCAGAATTATCGCTCTTTTTTTTGTTTATAGCGCAAAAAATAAAAATGGCAGAGGTGATCAATTACCACCAAAAGAAAGCTCTATTTGTGGGAAAAAAAAGGACATACATTTTATTTGGGCACAGTGTCGCACGACCACGCAATTGTCAGTTAAACTAACGCAGTGCCGTATCGCAAAAAATGGCCTGGTCATAAGGGGGCTAAAACCTTCTGGTCCTTAAGTGGTTAATGTGTTGTGACATGTAATGCAGTCTTGGGGATATAACATTAGCCTTTACACAGGAAGCCCTTTCTGTAGGACCCTGAAGTCTTAATAATGTGTGGTTGCACAATAAAAAAAAAAGTTAAATTCCTTCTAACGTACTAATTTGCCTCCTCAACTTGAATTACAAAATGGAGTTTAAAATAAACCTGGTGACTGAAATTAAAGTAACGGTTGGTATATTTATATCCAACAAAAATGTGGCTGCGTTCTTGTCTTTACATGACTGAACATAAGGTTATATCTGAAAGAGAAATATGCAAATATAGGTGTTCTGCGAATTCTTGTGACACAGCAAATTCCCATTTAACCTACTATATAGCATTTTGTGTGACTGAAACACACTGCAGTTTATGGGTTAAATGTAGTTAATTATGCTCTATTAACTTACCTTGCTGATAGAAAAAAAAAATAGAAATATAAAAAAATTAGATTTGTTTTCTTTTTTATTTGGTATTTGGCTGTGTTAATTGGCATTCAAATCTTTTTTTCTTGTAAGAAACATCTTGCTGGAGGCACATGCACGAGGTCTCCTGATTGGACATGTCCGTCTAGAGCTTCGATAAGAAGAGAGACACAGAGCCGCACACCGCTGCTTCCAGGCCACAGAAAGGCACGATCGCCCCGCTCAGCCTCACTCAAGCTCGGGGCACCATGGGCATGGTTACCGGAGGCTCCCGGCACAAAGCCAGGACCAGAAACATCCGTGAGACCCTAGCGCGAGCTGCATCCAAGATGGCCCCGCCGACAGCTCCACCTGCAGACTCACCGTGGCCCCATAGACTGAAAGACCAGGTACACAGGGCCCTTGCTCCATGCAAACCTGATGGTCCCCCACGCGACATAGTAGCAAAAATGCATTTCTTCCTCACTAAGGAGTGACTCCTATAAGCTGCACGTCAGCAAGAGTGTTTCATTTCAAGGCCATGACTATTTGCTGACCTCTCTAAACGGAGAGCACTCAAGCCACCTCTATATGTTCTACAGCAACACCCCATTACCTACTCACGGGGATCCTCCTTCTCCCTCAGATTGACCTATCAAGGCCGTAAACACTCCTGCAGGACACCTGAAGAACTCCAATCCCTTCCACAAGATCTGCAGCTGGCTCCCCCGCCATCAACGACGTTCGGCCTCCCGCTCACCACAGAAAGCCTCCACTCCTTCCTCTGGAAGACCCAAGTGTGGAAGATTATTCTCCCCATCTCAGGCTCAACCAGACTCAATAGATTTATGTTTATCTGCCCCACCTAGACCTCAACTTACCCTTAGGGGTTTGGTTTCACCCTCCACTGGATCCACCTTTTCTCTGATACCACTCTGTTAGGCCTTTAGTTGCCTGTTCTTTGGTACCAGAGACTCTCCAAAGCAAACTGAACATTTTGTTTCCCTCGTTTGCTCCTAAAAATTCTTATCCCCTTTGAGTTCCACTAGTTTGATAATTTGTCTACTGCAGAACCCATGATCCCTCAGAGAACCCTATCCTGACCTTTGCCCCACATCCATCCCTTACCCTAAACCCACCCATGCAAATTTTCCCCTCTCCTCCTTCTCACCCATACTAATTTAATTCTTCTCTGAGAACTCATGGATTCTGCGACCCTCAGGTCGTTTTTATGGTGCTCTGAAGGTCCACGATACCGCACCTCTGCTAAACCGGTCCTCGCCACCCTCAGACCACTGTCAGTGTATATTAGATATCACTGATTAAATGCAAGCTTTTGAGATCTAGAATCAGGACCATACATATATCTGTGGCAGTCACTCAAATACTGTTGGGTCAACATCTCCTACCTTCAATTAGACCAGTTGTTCCATTCTTCTCATTTACTCCTTAGTTGTATGGTTCAAGTTTATGATTGTTAAGTGGTAATTTACACCTCACTCATTCACAGCCCTGACTCAATGAGCCCGTTGAGTCACCATCTAACCACCTCAATTACCTCAACGCTCACCCAAGGGCATTATCCTTACATTTAACTTACCTACTATAGCTCATAATCCCCATTCTTCACAACGTCAATGGCCTGGTTATTTACACTAGCCTTATCCACCAACATATCTTTCTTCAGACGGCCTCTGTGTTACCTCCCATTTGTCTGTGCACATCCTCTTTTGGACTCTGCCCAGACTACACAGCCCCCTCTGTTCAAGTATTCCCGACCCGCCCAGACAGGTTCCACACACCTCTTCTTTATCCTTTCACTTCCTCCTTTTCTTCATCTACCAGCAATAATGGTCTCCTCTTTCTCTTTCCTCCTTCGCCCCCTCCCCTGGCCTCATAACCTTATCCCCTCCGTCACCTGTTCTCATCGGGGGGAGAAAACTGGATCTGATCCTGACTAACTTGGTAAGCCTCTTCCACATTCCACACCGAGGCTCCTTTAAACATTCTCACACCTAATGATCAAGGGCTATATTCCCCCCATAAAAGGGTCAAGGCCTTGTTTGCCTCAGCCAAGGCACATGTAGTTTGCCTCCAAGAAACCCACTTTACAAATCAATTCTCCCCCAAGTCAGTCGGCACTTCCTACCCACAAATATTCACAGCTTCAGCCAGTACCAAACAAAGGGGAGTTCTAGTGGCATTCCACCCCACCACCCCTTTTGCATTCTGGCAAGAGATCAAGGATCCTGAAGGTCGATACCTCATCCTTTTAGGCTTTCTCCTAGACGTTGAAGTTACAGTGGTTTCTTATTATGCCCCCAACCGTAATCCCTTCTCTTTTCTATCACAACTTTTGCAAGTTATAGACCTACATAAACAAGGCACTGTGTTGATTTGTGGGGACTCTAACCAAGTTCTCTATCCTTTCCTGGATAACTTCCCATTTTCAGGCCCGTATGAACTCAATAAACTAACCTTCCAACAACTACTACATCCTCATTCACTTCTTGACTTTTGGAAGGAGATTAACCCCGCTAGACGACAGTACACTTATTACTCACACCCCCATAAAACCTTTTCATGCATTGACCACATTTTCATCTCAGTCGGGTCGTCTCCTACACTCCTCTCCTCCATTATCCTAACTTTCACCTAGTCGTCCTTCCTTGGATTCCCTACTACCCAGACAGTAAAACCGCTCTTGGTGCTTACATTACACCCTTTTGGCCCATTCCTCTCATCATCAAGATATCTCCCTTGCCATCAAAGACTACATAACAGTGTCACCGATTGACATTGCTCCATTAACCATTTGGGAATCCAACAAGCTCGTTATTCGAGGAGCTTGCATTAGATTAGCCACTCACTCAAAAGAGATCGCCAGACCCTACTTCGAAAACTAGAAACCTCTTTCCAAAATTTCCAAGCTGCTTTTCAAGACAATCCCACTCCTGCTCACAGACAGGCTTTAGACAGGGCTAGGCTGGAATTGGATCTTTTTCTGACTGAATCAGCTGAAAAAACCCTACATCGATTCAGACATACATTTTTATGAAAGCAAACAAACCCGATACATTTCTTGCACTTTCCCTCTGCAGAATGGACCAGGCCTATAAACCAATCCATTTGAAAATGGACAGGGATTCCTATTACAGCAACCCTGTAAAGGTTTTATCTGTCTTTAAAAAATACCTGGCCGAACTCTATTCTGCTGATAGTGGGTTTAATGAAGCCTGCGCTTCAGCACTCTTCTCTACTTTCACCCTCCCATCCCTGACGACCTCCCAGTAGATCAACCTAGAACAACCCATCTCTGATCTGGAAATCCATAATGCCATTAAAGCACTAAAGAAGAATAAACGCCCAGGCCCTGACGGTTTTACGGCTTCCTATTATAAACATTTTGCCAATCTACTTTCATCCCTACTAACTAAAGCTTTCAACTCTATCCTAAAAGGCTACTCCTTTCATGCTGACTCCCTAACGGCCATTGTCTCCATGCTACCCAAACCTCAGTCGCGACGCCTCATGGGCCAATTACCCCCCTATCTCCCTACTAAACAGATTTAAAACTCATTGCAAAAATTATCTCCTCCCGTTTGAATTTGATTATAGGATCTCTCATCCATAAAGATCAAGTTGGGTTCTTCCCTTTGAGACAAGCTGGAGACAATGTCCGCAGGGCGGACGTACTCATATGGCCTGCTCTTGCCGCATCCCTACTTGTTTTATATCACTAGATAATAAAAAGGCCTTTGATTCCTTTACCTGGCTTTTCCTTCATTTCGCATTGGAACGCTGGGGCATTGGACCACATTATCTCTGGGTTTCTTCCTTTTATACCTAGCCCTCAACATACCTCAAATACGCAGAATATAAATCCGACCCCTTTCCAGTGTGCTACGGAACGAGACAGAGCTGCCCCCTATTCTCTCTCCTTTTTGCCATCGAACCATTAGCCCAACTGATCTGCTCTAATCCTGACATCAATGGCCTTGAAATGGGTGGCATGAAAATTATAAAATTAAGAAAAATAAAATAAAATACTTGAAAAACTATGGTTTGGTAAAGAGGTGTGTGATTGGACTAGCCTTCCAATGAGCTGCAAGCCAGGTTCTTCCCCAGCCTGCAGCTTATTAATAAAATACAGGATTAATAGCAGCGCTTTATAAGGTAGAGGGGGGACAGTACAATAACAATGCAGATCAGTATAGAAAGAATATAAGGGTCCTGCTCATGGAGTTCGTTATTCAGATTAGAGATGAGTTTGGAAGAAGCTGGAGCTCATATCTACTGGAGGTAAAAGAGATCAAAAGACTGAAAACGTGCCTCAGTAAGGCAAAAGGCATAAGGCATTCCTATACATACATATATAATATACATGTGTCAGAAATTATCCTTATAGAGGACGAAGATTAAAGCAGTATTAAACCTAAAACCAAAAGTGTAATATATTTCAGCTTATCAATCGTTAGATGTGGTGGCTGTTTTAATTTCCCTTTTTAGGCTTTTTCCTCTCTGTTTTCAAATGGTGATCTAGCCAGTAACACATCTCCTGTATTAGAGTGCCTACACTGTGGATAAAAGAGCACAAGGGTATCTTTGGACAGTAGCATTGTCAGCCTGGGGGCAAAGGAGTGTTAGATGGACTAGCAGATTTAAATAAACTAACAAACTAAAGCCAAATTTCTGCTAACACTTTATTAAAGCAAAGTTTTTTTTTACCCTTTTGGGCTAAAGATTTTTCATAAATAAAAGCTTATTATTCAATCATATCATATCAAAGTATGGTTTGGATAGCGAGGTTGGATATAAGTTTGAAACTAAAGCTTTACAGGCTTTGGTGCTGAACACAGCATTGATAAATTAGCAGCCTCTCTAGTAGTCTTGTCATTGTAGGCACTGCTATTCCAAGTGTAATGGGAAGTCTTTGTGAGGACTGATTCAAATGTTTATCTCTTACCCCTCATTTATTTTGCCGGTGTCACAAACTTGGTTATTATTATTTTTATTATTATTATTATTATACAGGATTTGTATAGCGCCAACAGTTTGTGCAGCGCTTTACAATATAAAGGGGAGACAGTACAATACCTGTGAGGGAAGAACTGATGGGAGAAATAGAAGATTTAGTTGTTAGCTGAAGGCAGGATAGGTTTCTTTGAAGAGATGAGTTTTCAGGGATCGCCTAAAAGTGGACAGAGTGAGAGATAGCTGGACAGATTGGAGCAGAGAGTTCCAGAGGATGGTAGCGGGACAGTGATTGCATTTGGGGCTGAAAGGACAGATTACAGTCAAGGATTACACCTACCCCCCCTGGCTTCATGGGAGGGTCTGGTAGTTATATTATTGATCTATATCAGGGGGTCTCCAAACTTTCTAAACAAAGGGACAGTTTACTGTCCTTCAAATTTTAGGGGGTCGGACTGTGGTCAGCGGGAATTTACCATTTTTTTTCTCGCATCAGTGGATGTAAACCGTGTCCAATCATTGGTATTAGAGGTATGTATTATGCCCTACTACTGATGTCAGTGGGCAGAATTGTGTCTCCTATCAGTGGGATGAATAGTGCCCCAAAGGCCGGATAAAGTCAAGCAAAGGGGTGCATCTGGCCCCCAAGCTGCAGTTTGGAGACTACTGATCTAGATGGAGAAGTCCGGGGAGGGGGGGGGGGAAAGTTATGAACTCACTTTTGGAAAGATTGAGTGTGAGGAATTGGTGTGACATCCATACTGATATGTCCGTTAATAAGTTAGTAATGTTAGAGAAGACTGAAGGGGTGAGGGGGATTTATTTGGGTGTCATCGGCATAGAGATGGTATTGAAAGCTGTGGGAATTTATCAAGTGAGCTAGACAGGAGGTGTTGATAGAGAAGAGGAAGAGTCAGAGGCCTGAACCATTTGGGACCCCCAAAAAAAGGGGAAGTGGAGAGAAGGAGACAGAGTTGTAGGCAACCCTGAAGGAACACTGTAATAGGTACAGTAGGAGGAAACCCAGGAAAGAGCCGGGTCTTTGAGGCCAAGGAGTGGAGTTTATTGAGGAGGAGCGGGAGGTCAACAGTATCAAAGGCAGCAAAAAGTTCTAGTAGTAAGAGTATGGAGTAGTGGCCAGTGGTTTTAGCAGTTAATAAATCATTAGTGGCTTTTAGCAGGGCAGTTTCTGTGGATTGTAGCCAGACTGTAAAGGATCAAGGATGTTGTCAGTGAGGTAGGAGCTCACGGAGAGGTTAATTTTTAGGTAAACAATATGTCAAAATCAACAACAGGTCCAGGTCCATACAGTATCTCACAAAATTGAGTACACCCCTCACATTTTTGTAAATATTTTATTATATCTTTTCATGTGACAACACTGAAGAAATTACACTTTGCTACAATGTAAAGTAGTGAGTGTACAGCTTGTATAAGAGTGTAAATTTGCTGTCCCCTCAAAATAACTCAACACACAGCCATTAATGTCTAAAACGCTGGAAACAAAAGTGAGTACTCCCCTAAATGGAAATGTCCAAATTTGGCTCAAAGTGTCAATATTTTGTGTGGCCACCATTATTTTCCAGCACTGCCTTAACCCTCTTGGGCATGGAGCTCATCTGAGCTTCACAGGTTGCCACTGGAGTCCTCTTTCACTCCTTCATGATGACATCACGGAGCTGGTGGATGTTAGAGACCTTGCGCTCCTCCACCTTCCGTTTGAGGATGTCCCACAGATGCTCAATAGGGTTTAGGTTTAGAGACATGCTTGGCCAGTCCATCACCTTTACTCTCAGCTTCTTTAGCAAGGCAGTAGTCGTCTTGGAGGTGTGTTTGGGGTCATTATCATGTTGGAATACTGCCCCACGGCCCAGTGTCTGAAGGGAGGGGATCATGTTCTGCTTCAGTATGTCACAGTACTTGTTGGCATTCATGGTTCCCTCAATTAACTGTAGCTCCCCAGTGCCAGCAGCACTCATGAAGCCCCAGACCATGACACTCCCACCACCATGCTTGACTGTAGGCAAGACACACTTGTCTTTTTACTCCTCACCTGGTTGCTGCCACACCACGCTTGCTTGACACCATCTGAACCAAATAAGTTTATCTTGGTCTCATCAGACCACAGGACACGGTTCCAGTAATCCAGTCTGCTTGTCTTCAGCAAACTGCTTGCGGGCTTTCTTGTGCATCATCTTTATAAGAGGCTTCCTTCTAGGACAACAGCCATGCAGACCAATTTGAGGCAGTGTACAACGTATGGTCTGAGCACTGACAGGCTGACCCCCACCCCATCAACCCATTTTAGCAATGCTGGCAGCACTCATGCATCTATTTCCAAAAGACAACCTCTGGATATGACACTGAACACGTGTACTCAACTTCTTTGGTCGACCATGGCGAGGCCTGTTCTCAGTGGAACCTAACACTGTATGGTCTTGGCCACCGTGCTGCAGCTCAGTTTCAGGATCTTGGCAATCTTCTTATAGCCTAGGCCATCTTTATATTCTTTTTTTTCAGATCCTCAGAGAGTTCTTTGCCATGAGGTGCCATGTTGAACTTCCAGTGACCAGTATGTGAGAGTGAGAGCGATACCACCAAATTTACGACACCTGCTCCCTATTCACACCTGAGACCTTGTAACACTAACGAGGCACATGACACCGGGGAGGGAAAATGGCTAGTTGGGCCCAATTTGGACATGTTCACTTAGGAGTGGCTGTGTGTTGAGTTATTTTGAGGGGGGTAGGAAATTTACACCGTTATACAAGCTGTACACTCACTACTTTACATTGTAGCAAAGTGTAATTTTTTCAGTGTTGTCACATGAAAAGATATAATAAAATATTTACAAACATTTGAGGGGTGTGCTCACTTTTGTGAGATACTATATAGGCAGCTGAAATTATATGCAAACTTCAGCTTTACTTGAATAGTTGATCTTGACTGCACTCAGTCCTGCCTCTTTTGCCTTATTTGTTTTTTTTACATAAAAGAGCTTTTAGCTGTCCCTTAGGCCCCTTTCACACACGAGGACCCTTCATTTCATCAGTTCAGTCACAAGAAAAAACGGATGAAATTTACATCAATTTCTCATCAGCTGCTCATCAGTTGTTTATAAGTTTTTACATCAGTTTTTTACATCCACTACCAATGCAAAAACGCACCCTTTGTCAGTTTCATCCGTTCCGTTTTGTTAACAGAACAAAAATAGGGCTTTGATCCATTTAAAAAAAACGGATGTTGACGGATGCGGATGTAAACTGATGTAAATGGATGATCATCTGCTTACATCCGTTTGTTCATTGAGATGCATTGATGTCCGTTTTTCATCCGTCAGTGGATTGATGAAAAAAACGAACGAACAGACTGCATATGTGAAAAAGTCAGAGCTGTAGGAACAATTATTTGTGAACAGGAAAAGTCAAGATATAAATACAATTTTATCTGCCCTGATTTACAAGTACAGTATGTAATGTGTTTTTTACTGAAGATAACCTGTGATCATGCATTTGATTCCATATCTGCTTCAGTTTAAATTATCCAGGGTTGTGACATGTTTAGTTGAATGCTGAGAAGGGCCTATTTTCATTTTTAGGTCAGGATTCTGGAGGGGTCTAACCAAAGAAAAAAGCAAAGTCATAAATGTGAAAGTAAACCTAATATCTGCAAGTTTAGTAAATATTGAAATGCTTCCCTTTGCTTTTATACTCATTGTGGGTATAAATGGTAAAGTTTTCAAAAGTGGACAGGATGTTCATACATGCCAAAAAGTTGTGCTTTTGAAGGGGCAATTTTAATAATAATATCCATCCACCAAAGTTCTTGTCACCACTATTCATAATGATAAAACGTAAAAGTGTAGCGCTAAAGGTAAAAAATATTAAATAGTGTCCAAATGAATAAACAGCTGATCACATACTGTGTATATGAGAAAAAAGGAAAAAATTAGTGTCCAAATGAAAAGTCCCATAGAAAACTGGTGTGAAGTCAAATCAATCTGCATGCACAATAATCCAAAGGGAGATCTTCCCGTGACACCAAGGGTATGTGGAGGAAAGGAACACCTCTGTGATGGGATAATAAAAGCAGCTTACCAGATTTCCATGGCTACTCAACTTAATGAGTCAGCCTCTCCCAGCTTTTAATCAAGACCACTGAAGATCTGATATTGCATGGATGCTTATTCAGTACAGATGAACCACCTCCCAAGTTGTGTAAAGGGATCAATACAGGATAAAGTTTCCTCAAAATTTTCCAACAGTCATAAATGAATATGTAAGGAAAAAGAAAACGAAGCCCATAGCGTAATCCCGTTTAAAATCACAATCTTATTTATTTAAAATGGTACTCACAATGTGTCATAAATAAAAGGCAAATCAATTGATATTCCAAGGGATGGAGGTGCGGCGTCCCGCAGGTTATCCCAGGCAATAAGAAAATGAAGGCCGGCAAAAGTTGCAAGGGGCGTGTGGACGTTGCGTCTGGAATCGCCAACGTTTCGTCTCAATAGACTTCGTCTGGGCACTATTCATAATGCCCATGTGAATGTGTTCCATGAGGAACCAATATGCAAAACATATGCAACAAAGATTGACGAAAAATTTGCATTAATCTACTTTACCTGTCCCCTCTTCAGATTTACGTTGGCATTTTAGCTATTTTAGATGCTTGGTGTGTGTGTCATGTTAGGAATTGCTCTTTATGGTGCAAGCAGAAGCAAGAAGCCATGACTCACTGTAAGTTGGCTGACAATTACATCAAATGCCTGTTGTGTTTTTTTTGGCGGGGGGGTCCAAGGTATAGGAGCATACAAGTTTAGCGAGCGGGTCAAAAAATGTTTATGTCATCTAAAGTTATTTTTCAAAACATTTTAAAGGAACAGAAATCAGAAAAAGTAAAAAATATTACAGTACTGGGAATAAGAAAATTATTACCAAAAAGACAACAATGGCATTATGCAGACAATCTTCACAATTTCTGTAAGCGTTAGTGAAGCCAAGATAGGAGTGGTGTTGTGAGTGGGAATATTTATTATGTTTTCATCCCATAAATACAAATGCACATTGTAGATATGCTATATCTCCGATACAATAGTGAGGAAGTTCTCCCACTGGCACAGTTTTAGGCGCCCAGGGAACTCATGAGAAGGGGTCCAAATTAGTCCCCTAAGTGTTTTTTTTTTTTTCGGGACAGACAATATTGTCTTGCAAAAAACAGAACATTGTATCAAATACCTTAATTTTCCTTTCCTGATGCCAAGCCATGGCGAGAAACGTGAGATAGCTCCGCCCCTAAATCCTATAACAATCTGATTGAGAGCAACCTCCCCCATTCTCCATAAAAATAACAAGATCAAAAAAGGGAGGGTTCGTATGCTGCCATGGATTGGTGTCAGTAAAGGAAAATTATGGTAAGTATTTGATACAATTTTCCTGACGCCAACATGGCAGCATACATGTGATAAATAATGAGCTAAACAGGGAGGGCTAAAATGTGTAATCATACTTTATTACAATGGACATGGAAGCCTGGACTGCCATTCCATTGATGTACGAGTCCCTGGATCTTCCCTGTAGTACCTGAAGCAGGTGCACTGTGCCAACCAGCCTTCTGCTTTGCAGATGTCTCCATAGGCAAATGTGGCAATTTAAAGAAGTAAAAATACACCTAGCTGAATGAGCCTCTATCACTTCTGGAGGCTCTTGTCTGGCCGCATTGTACGTTTTCTAGATGACCTGACTCTCCAAGATGACAAGGTTTTGCTGTAGCTTCCTCCTCTGAATTTGCATGTTGAAAACACAAATAGCCTACTAGAGGATTTTAACTAGGAAGCTGCTTGAAGGTAGGCATTTTAGACACTTGGTACAGTGCCTTAAAAAAGTATTCATACCCCTTGAAATTTTCCACATTTTGTCATGTTACAACCAAAAACATAACAATGTATTTTATTGGGATTTTATGTGATATGCCAACACAAAGTGGCACATAATTGTAAAGTAGAAGATAAATGGTTTTCAAAGTTTTTTGCAAATAAATATCTGAAAGGGTGGTGTGCATTTGTATTCAGCCCCCTTTACTCTGATACCCCTAACCAAAATCTAGTAGAACCAATTGCCTTCAGAAGTCACCTAATTAGTAAATAGAGTCCACCTGTGTGTAATTTAATCTCTATAAATACAGCTGTTCTTTGAAGCCCTCAGAGGTTTGTTAGAGAACCATAGTGAACAAGCAGCATCATAAAGGACAAGTAACACACCAGACAGGTCAGGGATAAAGTTATGGAGAAGTTTAAAGAAGGGTTAAGAAGTCCTGTTTGCAGTTTGCGAGAAGCCTTATACAGGACACAGCAAACATGTGGAAGACACTGCTCTGGTTAGATGAGACCAAAATTGAACTTTTTGGCCTAAAAGCAAAACACTGTGTGTGGCGGAAAAGGAACGATGCACATCACCCTGAACACACTACCCTGACCGTGAAACATGGTGGTGCCAGCATCATGTTGTGGGGATGCTTTTCTTCAGCAGGGAGAGGGAAGCTGGTCAGAGTTGATGGTAAAATGGATGGAACCAAAAACAGGGCAATCCTAGAAGAAAACCTGAGGCTGGGACTGAAGTTCACCTTCCAGCAGGACAATGACCCTAAACATACAGCCAGAGCTACAATGGAATTGCTTAGATCAAAGCATATTCCTGTGTTAGAACAGCCCAGTCAAAGTCCAGACCTAAATCCAATTGAGAATCTGTGGCAAGACTTGAAAATCGCTGTTCACAGATGCTCTCCATTCAATCTGACAGAGCTAGAGCTATTTGGCAAAGGAGTATGGCCAAAAGACATACCCAAAAAGACTTGCAGCTGTAATTGAAACGAAAGGTGGTTCTACAAAGTATATTGAATTATACAAAGTATAGTAAAGTATTGACTCAGGGTCTGAATACAAATGCACACCACACTTTTCACATATTTATTTGTAAAAACTTTGAAAACCATTTATCATTTTCCTTCCACTTCACAATTATGGGCCACTTTGTGTTGGACTATCACATAAAATCCAAAAAAAAAAAAATACAATTATGTTTTTGGTTGTAAAATGACAAAATGTGGAAAATGTCAAGGGGTATGAATACTTTTTCAAGCAACTGTAGATCCAGTGTAGGTTAGGTATTGTCTCTGCTGGATGGGATGGTACTGCCACTTTGTTTGAAAGATGAAAACAGAAGCCACCTTGGGAACAAAGGTGCTCAAGGGGCATAGGCCCCAACTTGTCCAGAAGGAATAAGATGTAGAACTCCGTAGCCCCAAGTGCTCTCAGATCTGATAGTCTGCCCCCTGAAAGTATCAAAGTACAAAAGGGGTTCCCCTAGGGGCGGGACTTTATCGGCAATTACCCATCGAAAATGTACACAAGAGTAAAAGTATAGAAAAGTTTATTTAAACTCATGAATGAATTTATAACAAAAATATGAAAAAAACATATCAATATAAAAACAAGATGTAATTCAAGCGGTTGAGGTACATCAACAGAAGGATGGGAGAGATAGAGCGTAGAAATACCCAAATAGAGACCCGACGCGTTTTGGGCGTGGCCTTTCTCAAAGGTCAATTGGGATTCATCTCGCTCAAATCATTCCAGATGTATTTTGCCGCATATAGAACTTTGCTGCAGTTGGAGAGCATGCAGCAATAAAAGAAAAAGAGCGCTCAAGGCAGGGTAAAGGAAAAAACCGTAAGGTCAACAAGGTGTGGCCATATAATTGCAGCAGTATGTGTTGTCTGAGAGTAACAAATGAAAAATCAAAAAATCATCGGTCACTGGCTCCTCACACTTTTTCCCACAAGGATCTAAAGTGGCTCGGCAGAAATATCTGTAATCTGTATATAGTTCCTGATCAGGGTACTTAAGTTATACTTAGAATAGCGGGATATGCCTTCAAGGGAAGTATGGAACTGTGTATATATCAATCAGGGAGGTCCCTGCTGCATATGACGGTAGTAGCAATCTTACCCCAGTCTGCTCCAACTGTCTTGACACCTCCTATCCAGCCAAAACTTCTCAGACAGGCCCGAAGATTCCCCTATTGAACTTGTTGGTCATCTGGACTGTGAACCAACAGTAGTAAACCATCCAAGTAATTATCGATTTGAAGCACCCCATTTCCTTAGAGGGTCTGGACTGAGATTAGGACCTACATAAAGGTCATCTGTGAGGTGGAGAGCCCTGAAAGGAAGACACACAAACTGAAAATGTCCCTCTCCCACTGAGACTTGGTTTCTTTAAATTCAACACCGGTCTTCTTTGTACGAGACACAGAGGAGAATAAAAGCCTGAAAATCTCTCTAAGGGAGGATTAATAATCATTCCCTATTGCAGTTGTGTAATATTGTAATTAGAAAAGATATCCACCTCCTGAGCAGAATGTGCTAGTCTGGTCAGGATAAAGAAATGTTCTGAAGGGTGATGTCGGAAGCAAAAGTAACAGAGTTGTACTGTAGATAGCACCCACGAATCCCAATGGGCTTTACCATCTGTGTGCACATTTGGCCACCCTGGCCCCCACTGCACTAGCCGTGGGGGGGGGGGGGTCTCCTGTCAACAAGACTCCTGTGGGGGATGAAGAGATTGAAAAGGACCATGACTGTGCATCCTTCAGGAAGGTGCCCTCGCATACCCTTCCATTCACTCTTGAAGTTTTCTATTCTGACAAAAGGATTTTGAGTCCTGGACTGTAGAGTGGTCCAAACTAGCCTTCTGTAGAGAGAACTCACCGGAGCTTGACCTCCTATGAGGAGGCAGGCCAGACTACCGACTGATTGCTTTTGGAATAGTGCTTAGTTTTGGGATGTACATGTGACTTTAAATCATGACTAATGAAGGGTGTTCGACATTCCAAGGATGTGTGCCACTCTATGAGACTTAAACACTGTTATATGGCAATCAAGCTGACTGATCCATCTGCACAGCAAGCTGAGGACATCCAGTGTTGAGTCTCTTGGAATAGTCACAACTTCTGGTCAGAGGGAAACTTGCCATCATATAGGCACTTATGGCCACCCTGACTGAGGATGGGTCTGCTGACCCAGGACTGGGCTTTATAGCCCTCTTCATTGTCAGTGAATGCAGCAGCACTGCCTTAGGGGAACATTGATAACAACAAATGCTACTTCATCCACAAAATCTGCCAAGCACTTAAGCTCACCAAGAGCACTAATAATCTGCTGTTTCAGCCATTCAAGGGTGATGTGACCTCGAGACTCTGAGTCCCAACTGTATTGTGCTTGCCATGAAGACTTGCAATCACTGACTTACAAACGCCCCCCTGCCTTAGGAAATAAAT
Organism: Pelophylax lessonae; assembly: GCF_965119305.1. NCBI lineage: Eukaryota > Metazoa > Chordata > Amphibia > Anura > Ranidae > Pelophylax > Pelophylax lessonae. The sequence continues at coordinate 320,854,268 of NC_138772.1, read as the reverse complement.
CTCTCAGGTATCCTTCAATTTGTCGATTGAGGAAACAGCCAACAGAAATGGAATCTTGCTAGGAAAGAATAACTCTTGTGACAAAATGCATAATGGTAGTGTACACACCTTTGCAGTAGAGTGCATGCTGTAAAGTGTGTGTTACTACAACGCACGTTGCAATGCCATTCTTTTGATCAGAGAATTGGCATTTCCCTATGGGGTAGGAAATCATTTTTCCACTGCTTACTTATGTAAAACTTCATATCAGTACTGCCACTCCTCTTAAATCAACCTCTTCACCTTTCCATTCGCTGGGGAATATGGATGGCCATGTCTTGAAAACATGAAGTATGTACTAGCTTCGAAGGCAGTCATCTGGGTCATCCCATTCCAGACCTGCCTAACCAGCCTAATGAATGACTGAACCCAAGAGACACTCAAAACCTGTTTAGCCCCATCAAGGAGGGCGACCGACCCTCTTCTACCTCTAGGGAAGCAAGGTATAAGGCAGGGGTGAATGGCTTGGATAAAGGTGCCCTCCGAGTCAGGAATAAAGATGGCTGTAATGGGCTCTGGGCCTTCTTGGTTAGGAGGCCTAACTGTGATGCCCTGAACTCATCTGCAGGGCTGCGTTCTTGACGTTGTGCCTGGAGTCTGATGGCATAAATTACTGGAGAACTCACAGCTCAAAGCGCCTTTTGTCTTTAGTGAGGTCTCTGTGGCAATATCCACAGGCATGTTAGTCTGGTAATAGGTCTGTGCTGCAGGCCCAGCACTTCTTACCCTTTTGTAGCTGTTAGTACTCAGGGGAGGAGAAATGCTGACACTCACTGGTAACTTTCTACGCCTCCTGGGTGAGACCTGCGAGGTTGGATGAGCCGCTGTCCACACTGGACTTGTCATGACACAGCGACGTTCGTTTAGCTTAACCTTAACCACTTGCCGACCGCCGCACGACTATATACGGCGGCGGTCAGCCCCTCCCGGGCAAAGTGACGTAGGGGTACGTCACTCACCCACGAGCCTCTAGGGGGCGAGCGTGCGCCGCCGGAGGTGCGCTCCCGCCCCCGCTCATTCCCTGACTTCCCCGCGCGTGTGACCGGCGGCTCCTATGTCCGCCGGCCTCTCACGATCTCCCGCAGGAGAGGGAGAAAGGCAGACAGCTGATGTAACCACAGCGTCTGTCATTCTCCCTTGGATCATGACAGAGGCTATGCGATCTTGCTATGTAGGATCATATGTCTCGTGTTATGATCTAACAAGCCACGCCCCTTGACAGTTAGAATCACACCCAGAGGGACACACTTAACCCCTTGATCACTAATAAAGTTAACCCCTTCCCTGCCAGTGTCATTTTTACAGTAACAGTGCATATTGATAGCACTGATTACTGTAGTAATGTCACTGGTACCCCCAAAAATGTCAGTCAAGGGTCCGATCTGTCCGCCGCAATGTCGCAGTCCCGCAGAAAAAAAACGCAGAACACCGCCATTACTAGTTAAAAAAAAAAAAACAATAAAAATGACATAAATCTTTCCCGTAGTTAGTAAACTAAATAACTTTTGTGCAAACCAATCAAAATACGCTTATTGCTATTTTTTTTACCAAAAATATGTAGCAGAAAACAAATTTGCCTAAAATGTTAAAAAAGTTTGATTTTTAATTTTTTTTTTGAGAATTTCATTTAAAAAAAATGTGAAAAATATTGTTATTTTTTCAAAATTGTCGCTTTTTTTGTTTATAGCGCAAAAAGTAAAAATCGCACAGGTGATCAAATACCACCAAAATAAAGCTATTTCTGGGGAAAAAATTACGTCAATTTCATTTGGGTACAGCGTCGCACGACTGCGCAATCGTTCATTAAATTCATGCAGTGCCGAATCGCAAAATAGGGCCTGGTCTTTGAGCAGCCAAATCCTCCGAGGCTTAAGTGGTTAAGCAAGAGCGAGAGCAGGCTAGGTTGCACCAGAAGACGAAGGCCACGCTCATGGAAATGCACTCTTTTTCCTCTTCTTACTTACCTTAGTACATGGAGGTCCTTACCTTAGAATACGGAGGTCTTGGCAATGTGAAAGTTCCTATTGGAGCAAGGATATCAGCACCCCGCAGAAAGAAAAAAGGAGACTCTGAGAAAGAGGCAAACAGATCACAGACAAATGCTTGAATCACCCCCCTTTCCTCCCCTATTCACCCGCAGCATAAGCAAGGGAAGATGTTTAGAGGGCAAAAAAACACCTCAGGCATGCGAGGGCCTGGGCATGCCATAGCAACGATAGCTGCCACACAAGGCTCTCTGCAGTGCATGCATGGACGCCATAGCCATCCCCTAGATCAAAAACAGCCACAAAACCTGAACTGGATCATGCACGCACGCTGGTCACAGGAAAAGCCATAGATGAAAGGAAAAGAAACTGCAGACAAAAGAAAAACCCCAAATTGCTCCCACAAAGGAAAAATGACGAAGCCTAATGAAGGTAGAGGCAAGATTTAAGATATAGATTTAAACAGGTCCTGTGGGTGAAAATAGGGGTGGAGCTATATTACATGTATATTATATATATATCTATATTACATGTATATTATATATATCTATATTACATGTATATTATATATATATATATCTATATTACATGTATGCTGCCATGTTGGTGTCAGGAAAATGTTTTATGTAGTTTACAGGCAAAGTGCATGTTTTTCTAGTTTGATAAGTGATGATTTGAAAACAATTAGTGTTACTGCTGATAAAAAAGTGCAAATGTTATGTTAGAAATTGTTTAAATTAAAATTAGGTTTTTAATGCAACACATGGCAAAAATATTAAAACGTGTAACAAAGAAGATTTTGATTAATTTTGGCCATTTTTTTACAAAACTGAATAAATAAAAAAAAAAAAAGTTTACATGAATAGTCAAAATTAAACTGAAAAATAAATACTCAGGGGAAGAAAGGTAATGAGTTTATTAGGGTTGGTTTTAATTAACAGGGGGTTCATTTGAAAAAAAAAAATATATATATTATCTTGTGAGGTTGATTTATAGTGGTTGTAAGAGCAGAAGGTTTTTTATTTTAATGCATTCTTTATATTAGGATAAAAAACCTAATAACCTGAGATCCAACTAGATCCAGCGATATTGCACAAGAGGCTGTCCAGGACTTCCCTCCTCATTGGCTGAGACAGCAGCACAGCGCCATTGGCTCCCACTGCTGTCATTCAAAGTCAGTTAGCCAATGAGGAGAGAAAGGGGGCGGGTCTGGGCCGCAAGTCCATGTCTGAATGGACACAGGGAGCTGTAGCTTGACAGGTGCCCCCATAGAAAGCTGCTTGCTGTAGGTGCACTCAACAGGAGGGAGGGGCCAGGAGCACCGAAGAGGGACCCAATAATAGGAGGATCTAAGCTGCTCTGTGCAAAACCACTGCACAGAGTGGGTATTTATAACATGTTTTTTTATTTTTAATGAAAAACAAATACAAGACTTTAGTATCACTTTAAAGTGAATTTAAAAAGTTTTTTTTCTTTTGGGATAGAAAAGGGAAGGACTAAAACCTCTATCAAGTAGTTTTTGCTGTGTTTCTGTTCAGTAGATTTACACACACATTCTAGAGCTCATAAACCCTGGAACAGAAAGTGATGGAAAATCCACTTAAACAATAGCGATTGCAAACCTTTATTTCTTTTTTATTACAATAACAAGAGGTTTATATTTGCCTGTTCTGTGCAATAGTATTGCGCAGAGTGGACCCTTACCTCCGTATGGGGTCCCTTGCTGGTGCTGTCAGCTCTTCCTCTTCTATGTTTGCCCCCATAGCAAGCCACTTGTTATGGTGGCACATGTGCGGGCATGCTTCCAAGTTGGGCTGTGTGCATCCATAGACACTGGCTCTCACTGACTTCAGTAAAACCTGTGGGAGCAAGGAGAGGGGATAGAAGACCTGCAGCTATGTACAACGCTTGATCAATAGAAGACTCAGGTAAGTGTTGGGGAGGGGAGGAGGGAATCTCGCTGCAGCTGGATGGTGCACCTAGTGGTACTAGGCGCAGTAGTTTAGGTGGTGTAGGGCAGTATGCGCTCGGGAACTAATGCCCAGAATGCAGACTACTTGCGTTCTAGGCATTCATCCCTTGGTACATACTGGCCTAAACGTTTTGTTCACTGCAAAACACCATCCAGCTACAGCAGCTGTCAGCCTCTCATAGCGTTTGACAGGCTGCCACCTGCAGGGCTGGAGGTTCACCTGCAACTAAATGCCAGAGCCTCATGCACCAGAGCTGAATACCGAGTGTGCATGGTGCTCCAAGGTGAATCTGTGCTTTATCTATTGAGGTTCATATGCCTCCACCCCTTTCAAGTAGGGTAGTAGCTTCCTTATTAACTTTGCTGCTCCATTCCATCACTGGAGGTGAAGAGAAGAACCTTGTGCTCTTCAATGGCAAAGCAGAAGTTCACATTAAAGTTCCCCTTTTGTATGCAGTCTGGCGCCTATCTAATATTTGTTACAAGAAAATTTATTCAGATTTAAAAACTTGTGATATTTTGGTAAATGCACATGTTGCATTAATAACCTAAAAATAATATCTACACCTTCTCGAACATATTTGAATAGTTGTATGTCATCTGTGGCCTGGACCAGATTTTTTCCCTCAGTGTGTGGGTGGTCTCTTGTGATGGCTGACTTTAGAAGGCAGTGAAAAGTGGGTCACAAGCACCAATGAGAAGTAACACTAATATATAAAAAAAATATTCAGTTCTTCTTTATCACTGCCAGATGTCTGGGTGATTTCAGCATATTTTCCCTGTCAATTTCTGGTATGTAACAGCAGATTTTTTGTTTTTCGTGTTGCTGCAAATTACCCTTAATCCTATCTAGTTTCTCATTTAGTCACATGCTGAATTTAAAAATAAGTTATTTTTATATACTGCCATCTGCTTTGTATTGACCAGCAAACATTGCGCATGTTTCAATTAAATTATTATTAGAGGAAAAAACATTCCAGTTAAAATTAGGGGCACCAATCTCAATAAAGATGTATGCTACAGTGTTAAAAAAAAAAATACTGCTATTCAATTGTGCCCTTTACTGCACTTTACAACAGATTTTGCTGCGTTTTTATTGCACAGTGAAATAAATAAATTGTTTCAGCAAATCCTATGCTAAAATTCTGTAAAGCAAAGTAAAATCTATGCTGAGATATGGCCTATTTTATAACACAGCCCACAATTCAAAAGTAATATTTCATTTTTTGTTGAGGTCAAACTAATCTTATTGATGTAACAATTGCATTCAACTAGACTGTCAAGCCATCAAATGACTGGAGTCGTAAATGATCACATGTGCAGCACCATTGCAACTGCAGATCCAAGAGAGGCTAAAACGGCAGCTTCCTTGGATGCAAGGAATGGGAGGGTTTAGTTTTGCTTTAAGTGGCAGCTTCCCAACTCATCACCATGCTTACCTTCAGAAGCTTAGGTGAGGCATGGCTTGTTGGGTCCTGTGATTTGACTCTCTGCTTCCTCCGACAGCAATCCATTACAAACATCCAATAATCTCAAAAGATGCCAGGGTGCTCATTTGCATATTTACAGTGCCTTGCGAAAGTATTCGCCCCCCTTGAACTTTGCGAACTTTTGCCACATTTCAGGCTTCAAACATAAAGATATAAAACTGTAATTTTTTGTGAAGAATCAACAACAAGTGGGACACAATCATGATGTGGAACGAAATTTATTGGATATTTCAAACTTTTTTAACAAATAAAAAAACTGAAAAATTGGGCGTGCAAAATTATTCAGCCCCCTTAAGTTAATACTTTGTAGCGCCACCTTTTGCTGCGATTACAGCTGTAAGACGCTTGAGGTATGTTTCTATCAGTTTTGCACATCGAGAGACTGAAATTTTTGCCCATTCCTCCTTGCAAAACAGCTCGAGCTCAGTGAGGTTGGATGAAGAGCATTTGTGAATAGCAGTTTTCAGTTCTTTCCACAGATTCTCGATTGGATTCAGGTCTGGACTTTGACTTGGCCATTCTAACACCTGGATATGTTTATTTGTGAACCATTCCATTGTAGATTTTGCTTTATGTTTTGGATCATAGCCTTGTTGGAAGACAAATCTCCGTCCCAGTCTCAGGTCTTTTGCAGACTCCATCAGGTTTTCTTCCAGAATCGTCCTATATTTGGCTCTATCCATCTTCCCATCAATTTTAACCATCTTCCCATTCCCTGCTGAAGAAAAGCAGGCCCAAACCATGATGCTGCCACCACCATGTTTGACAGTGGGGATGGTGTGTTCAGGGTGATGAGCTGTGTTGCTTTTATGCCAAACATAACATTTTGCATTGTTGCCAAAAAGTTTGATTTTGGTTTTATCTGACCAGAGCACCTTCTTCCACATGTTTGGTGTGTCTCCCAGGTGGCTTGTGGCAAACTTTAAACGACACTTTTTTATGGATATCTTTAAGAAATGGCTTTCTTCTTGCCACTCTTCCATAAAGGCCAGATTTGTGCAGTATACCACTGATTGTTGTCCTATGGACAGAGTCTCCCACTTCAGCTGTAGATCTCTGCAGTTCATCCAGAGTGATCATGGGCCTCTTGGCTGCATCTCTGATCAGTCTTCTCCTTGTATGAGCTGAAAGTTTAGAGGGACGGCCAGGTCTTCGTAGATTTGCAGTGGTCTGATACTCCTTCAATTTCAATATTATCACTTGCACAGTGCTCCTTGGGATGTTTAAAGTTTGGGAAATCTTTTTGTATCCAAATCCGGCTTTAACCTTCTCCACAACAGTATCTCGGACCTGCCTCGTGTGTTCCTTGTTCTTCATGATGCTCTCTGCGCTTTAATTGGACCTCTGAGACTATCACAGTGCAGGTGCATTTATACAGAGACTTGATTACACACAGGTGGATTCTATTTATCATTATTAGTCATTTAGGTCAACATTGGATCATTCAGAGATCCTCACTGAACTTCTGGAGAGTTTGCTGCACTGAAAGTAAAGGGGCTGAATAATTTTGCACGCCCAATTTTTCAGTTTTTTATTTGTTAAAAAAGTTTGAAATATCCAATAAATTTCGTTCCACTTCATGATTGTGTCCCATTTGTTGTTGATTCTTCACAAAAAAAATACAGTTTTATATCTTTATGTTTGAAGCCTGAAATGTGGCAAAAGGTCGCAAAATTCAAGGGGCCGAATACTTTTGCAAGGCACTGTATCTTTACTACGGTACCTATCACCAATTCCTCCAGTATGCATTTTGAAAGAATTAAAGAATGACAAAGCACAATAAAGACTCAATTATGACTGTGGACTGATTCTGTCAAGATGGCCCACTCCCACCAGACCAGCTGCAGGAGAAGTACAGGGAAGCCATGCAAAAACTAAGATTGAACACCTGCTAATAAGGCTGGAGGCAAATCCAGCCAGAAATCCATGGCAACTAATACCCTATCCAGCTGCAATTTAGACCCAGTAGAGGATAATGGAAGTCAGCAGAACTTCCCCTCATTTACTAAGCTCGGGAGCAACTGCAAAAGAAAAGTGCACAGTCTATTTGCCATTGGTAAATTAACCCCAGTAAGTCCAGACAATCCTGATCAGAAGCTAATGACTACACATACAGCAGAGAAAGGGGAGGCAGAAGTCACACTAAAGCCTAGTAAACACAAGTTGTATTCTGTCATACAAGACTTTTTGTAAGTTGACAAACCTCTTCATTTTCAACATGGAGTCTAACATGCAAAAAAAAAACAGACAATCATTTATCCAATATTCTCGTCATGTGTACAAGGCTTGAGAGATATTTTCATAGCAGTTGAAATGTATAATAATTCAATAACTGAGCTTAGAAACCATGTCAAGGAAATACAGAACTTTTACTTGTCAGACAACGTATACAAAAAGTGAACGAGAGAACCTCTGATCTAGAAGGCCGTATTACTAGCATGGAGGATGAGACTGCCCCACTTACCTGGGATATCCACCAATTCCAGGCTACTCTGAACAGCCATGAGGCCCTCTTAGTTCACATGGAGAATAGATTGTGTAGGAACAATGTCTGCATGTTTGGTATACCAGAATGCACAAGATTCAAAAGCCAGTATATTTAATTGAAACCTAGTTAATGATTACCCCTGGTAAAGATCGTTTTTTGCCTATACTTGCAGTAGAGAGAGCATACCAGGTCCCTGCCTGCCCACCAACTCCAAAGCAACCACCATCCAATTCTCCTCAAGTTTCCTAAATATACCGATGGAGATGTGGCACTAAACAAAGCCAGAAATGGGTGATATAGAAATGAATGCTTCCAGAGTCTCGTGGAGTTTCAGCGCTGGAGAGCCAATTACCAGGATGTGAAAAGGCGAATCAGGTTCCTCAACTTACTTTATGCAATGTTATAGTCAGCCAAGCTGCAGTTTGTTGTCATGGGCAGTACTCCCCCTCTCTGCTCTAGGTAATCAGTTTAGTAGCAAGCAGTATCAGAACTCCTTAGAGGGGTGGGTGTCCTTCGATGAAGTCAGAGAAATGGATTTTACCATCGTACTTGGAAAGTGTACATTTCTTGGTGTAAGTCGATTGGCGCTCATCTTCGATCCTTTTCTGTGGCTCAGACCTTAGCCTTTCTTCAACAGGGCGTTGAGCAGAAGTTGGACTTAAGTACCATCAATGGCCAGATGTCTGCCTTGGCAATCTTCTTCCAGCGACCACTAGTCACGCACTCTTTAGTTCATACCTTCATTCAGGGGGTTTATGTTTAGCCTTGGGTTATTTTCCCCACCCCTCATTTTCCTTTTGCGACAGCTTTTGGACATCCCAGTAGTTATGATTTATGGAGCGCTTTGTCCGTCGATGAACCAAAGAGAAAATGGGATCTTTGTACTTACCGTAAAATCCATTTCAGTGACTTAATCGACGGACACAGCACCCACCCCTCCAAGGAGTTCTGATACTTTTAATACTGCTTGCTACTAAACTGATTATCTAGAGCAGAGAGGGGGGGTTATATACCCGCTGAGGATGGCCCATGAACATAGCCAGGTGTTTTTTTGTTCTGCCTAGTCCTACTCCTGGAGGAGGCAATATAACCCAGTAGTTATGATTTATGGATCGCTGTGTCCATCGATAAACTCAGAGAAATTAATTTTACGGTAAGTACAAAAATCCCTTTTTTGAGTCACCACCAGTGGCTGGGAACTGGCTAGAACAAAATTAACAAAATTTTAAGGCACAAGTGAACACATAAGGGTCACTCTTCCCCCTTCAGGTAACTCTTGCATAGCCATCAATATGTATAGAAAATGGTAGATTTGGTGTAGAACACTACAGTAATCTTTTCTTCTGAAAGTGATATGACATCACACAATCTTAAGGAACCACAAGCCACTTTGGTTTCCCCCACTCAATGTCCTGCGTGGACTTCAGCTCTTGATTATCCTGGACAGCCTGGGTTTGGCTCCAATTTTTTGGACATTCATATTTACAATACATGCATACATGGAAATGCAATTGCTAAACAAACTTCAGTTGTTTCTTGGAATATCTGGGGACTCAGTAATCCCAATAAAATAACTGCTACGGTATGTTTTCCACACTGAAACATTGTTCAATTGTGTGCTTGCAGGAAACTCATCTGATTAACCGCCTTAGCGGTAATCCCGAGCGTGACTCGGGGTTGATTTTTCATTGCAGGAACGGTAACCCCGAGTCACGCTCGGGGTGGATTGCAGAGAGCGCAGCGGAGCTTCTCTTACCTTATCCTGGCGATCCAGCGATGATCTCTCATTGCTGCGACCGCCAGCCGAGAGTCCCGCCGCTCCTCCGTCCCTCCGTCGGTACGATCACTTCCTAGTTCCGTTCCCTGCAGCAGCAATGCTGCATGGGAGCGGAACTAGGGAGGGAAATTCAAAAAAAAAAAAAAAAACGTTACACAAAACACACTTTATATTATATTATATATATATATGCATATATATATATATATATATATATATATATATATATGCATATATATATATATATATATATATATATATATATATGCATGCATGCATATATATATATATATATATATATATATATATATATAATATGCACACACACACACACACATATATATATATATATATATATATATATATATATATATATATAAAATTATATTATTGATTCAATTATAATTCATGCGTTATATATTATATATATATATGTGTGTGTATATATATATATATATATATATATATATATATATATATATATATACACACACACATATCTGTATATAATATATAATGCATGAATTATAATCTAATCAATAATATCATTTTATTATATATATTATATATTAAATAATAAAATAATATTATTGATTTGATTATAATTCATGCGTTTGTGTTTCAAATTTATCACATCTGGGATGTCTACTAGACTCTTGTTTTGGTCAGGTTTAAGTCAGTAATTACTAAGAATTGTAGGCCTATAATACATAACGCCAAATTTCCATGAAAAGAATTGTACCGCTTTTGGTATGTAATTCCTGACATAATCATACCGCCAGGGAGGTTAAGGATATAATATCATTGCTAAAATGCACTAAATTCCTGCTAAGTATAACTCAGTGCTTATCTTTTTTTCAGGAAAGTTAGTACACTGATATCCCCTCAAGTGCAATTTTCCTGCATAGAAACACAAATTGACTCAGAAGGTAGATATATTTTTAGAGCATGTATGTTGTACAATTATCAGTGTATCTTGCTAAATATTGATAACCCTTCACCATTCTCTTTTGAAGTCCTAAAACACTCGGCACAATTCATAACATCTCGCAATGACTTACCAGTGTTGGCAATATGAAACTTTATTATTATCTTAGTTTCAACAACTAAGCCTTGACTATGAACAACAACCTTGACTATGAAGAGCGTCTACAATCGCTCGATTTATTCTCCCTGGAGAAGTGACGTCTGAGGGGGGACATGATAGCAATTTATAAATATCTTAATGGGGATCCCAGCTTAGAAAAAAAGCTGTTCATTCGAAGGGATTGCATGAGGACTTGAGGGCATACAATGCGATTAGAGGAGAAGCGTTTTAACCACAGGCAACGTGGGGGGTTCTTTACTGTTAGGGCTACAAGATTGTGGAATTCTCTACCACAAGAGGTGGTTTCTGCGGGTAGTATGGTGGCTTTCAAAAGACTCTTAGACTTACATCTCAAGAAACAGAACATTCAGGGGTATGTGAGATGAGTACAGCCACACACACCTACACAGGTTGAACTGGATGGACTATTGTCTTTATTCAACCTCACCTACTATGTAACTATGTAACTATGTAACAATGGATAGACACACACTTAGCTCTTACTTATTGTCTAATACTCAGACCTCATTTGAAAGGTATATTTTTGAAATAGGCTTAGGAAAGCTGTGGAGGGATCAGCATCGTAAGAGTATGTCATTTTCATGTTAAGCAGCCCATAGATGATTCAGCTTTCTTTCCTTCCATCATGGGTCAATGTTGATGGGGGAATGCCTCCCGCAGCAATATTGTGTTCTACTGGTGGGGGGCAGAACACAATGATTACTGCTAGTGGCTATAGCCACATGTAAAAAATCGAACATTGCTGGTTGCACTTGGGTACAATCAGCCTGGGTACAATCAGCCTGCCCATAAATTGATCAAGTCTTAGCCAGTCCCTGCTGAACCAGCCGAATTTTGATTAATGTATGGCCAGCTTTATTCTAATTCTTATTCAACCTTATCTTGCATTGATTTAGCCTTGGTTAAAGATCGGTTACTTCTGCCTGCCGTGTCCTGCCAATATGCCCCTAGAAGTCTGTCTCACCATGCTCCTCTCATCATTTTGGCTGATGGTATTTCAAAAGTTAAATAATATATCCCTGCTATCTCAGAATTTTTTCCAAAGTACATTGATACTGTCTTGAAGTTCATGGTATGGGATTCACTAAAAGAATTCCTTAGGAGTTTGATTATTAAAGAAATCTCCTCCATCAAGTGTAATACTAAAGAGCAGGGGGAGGCATTAATGCTCGAGGTCAATAAATTGGAAGCAATGTATATTACAGACCTTAACCCTAGTGCCCAACAATTATATAGATCATTGTCATTGACTAAAGTTGAACACAAGGGATTCGTCTCGCAACAAAAATATTTTGAGGAGAGCAAGTGTAAAGGTCATTTCGTATCAAAAAGAGCAAATTCCCTACAGGATTCTTCCTTTATTAGCATTATATCCACATATCCACATCGCCTCTGAAGCAGCCGGCTTAGGTCCAGCGAAACCGGTCAGGCTTAACCTCACTCCCCACATACACCCTCTCTCCTGGGGTATTGGTGATCCTTAGCTTTGGTATTTGGAACATTCAAGCAGGAATCTTCTTGAAATGGCAATCCTGAACAATGACCATTGATCCTCCTCTGGACCACATAATACTTTGATTCACATTAGAACTGCATACTTGCTTGCCATTTCACCACAAATCTTGGATCCATCTTTGATTTTCAACTGTGCATGACAGATACACTCTTCTTCTGGCTGGGTGCCATGAACTATGATTCACATGCAGAAGAACTTATTTGTGACCATAACTACTCCATCTATTTTTACAATCACCACCCCTTACTCCATTTATACATAATTATAGCTATATAATAGCTATGCGTAATACAGTGGAAATGTTCTTTTGTTATGAGAGAGAGGGGAATGTGTGATTTTAGGTGTATTTGTTGTGTGTGGTACCATTTTATTACACTGAACAAAATTTTAAACGCAACGTTTTTGTTTTTGCCCCTATTTTTCATGAGCTGAACTGAAGGATCTAAGACTTTTTCTATGTAAGCAAGGGTCTTTTTACAGGTATGATAAAACTGAATGTACAATATGTCTATATTATGCAAGTATTTCATGTTCAGAAAGTAGAGTAGGGACTGGCCAGAGAGGGATAATTTTGAAATACACTGAACAAAATTATAAATGCAACACTTTTGTTTTTGCCTACATTTTTCATGAGCTGAACTCAAAGATCTAAGCCTTTTTCTATGTACACAAAAGGCCTATTTCTCTCAAATATTGTTCACAAATCTGTCTAAATCTGTGTTAGTGAGCACTTCTCCTTTGCCGAGATAATCCATCCACCTCACAGGTGTGGCATATCAAGATGCTGATTAGACAGCATTATTATTGCACAGGTGTGCCTTAGGTTGGCCGCAATAAAAGGCCACGCTAAAATGTGCAGTTATATTACACAGCACAATGCTGCAGATGTCGCAAGTTTTGAGGGAGCGTGCAATTGGCATGATGACTGCAGGAATGTCCACCAGAGCTGTTGCCCATGAATTGAATGTTCATTTCTCTACCATAAGCCATCTCCAAAGGCATTTCAGAGAATTTGGCAGTACATCCAACCGGCCTCACAACCGCAGACCACATGTAACCACACCAGCCCAAGACCTCCACATCCAGCATCTTCACCTCCAAGATCGTCTGAGACCAGCCACCCAGACAGCTGCTGCAACAATCAGTTTGCTTGACCAAAGAATTACCGTCAGATACCGTCTCAGGCAAGCTCATCTGCATGCTTGTCGTCCTCATTGGGGTCTCAACCTGACTGCAGTTCGTCGTCGTAACCGACTTAAGTGGGCAAATGATCACATTCAATGGCATCTGGCATTTTGGAGAGGTGTTCTCTTAACAGATGAATCCCAGTTTTCACTGTACAGGGCAGATGGCAGACATCGTGTGGTTTTGCGGTTTGCTGATGTCAACATTGTAAATCGAGTGGCCCATGGTGGCGGTGGGGTTATGGTATGGGCAGACATATGTTATGAACAATGAACACAGGTGCATTTTTTTGATGGCATTTTGAATACACAGAGATACCGTGGTGAGAATCTGAGGCCCATTGTTGTGCCATTCATCCACGACCATCACCTCATGTTACAGCATGATAATGCACGGCCCCATTTTGCAAGGATCTGTACACAATTCCTGGAAGCTGAAAACATCCCAGTTCTTCCATGGCCAACATGCTCATCGAACATGTCACCCATAGAGCATGTTTGGGATGCTCTGGATCGGCATATACGACAGCGTGTTCTGGGTCCTGCCAGTATCCCGCTGACCAACATTATACAGGCCACAATCCACAATCTGTGTAAAGGGAAATGGTGGTCACACCAGATACTGACTAATTTTAGGACCCCCCAATACAGTAAAACTTAACATTTTAGAGTGCCCAGCCTAAGGCACACCTGTGCAATAATCATGCTGTCTAATCAGCATCTTGATATGCCACACCTGTGAGGTGGATGGATTATCTCGGCAAAGGAGAAGGGCTCACTAACACAGATTTAGACAGATTTGTGAACAATATTTGAGAGAAATAGGCCTTTTGTGTACGTAGAAAAAGGCTTAGATCTTTGAGTTCAGCTCATGAAAAATGGGGGCAAAAATCAAAAGTGTTGCATTTATAATTATGTCCAGTGTATTTCAAAATTATCCCTCTCTGGCCAGTCCCCACTCTACTTTCTGAATATGAAATACTTGCATAATATTGTACATTCAGTTTTATCATACCTGTAAAAAGACTCTTGCTTAAAGGATAAGTTAATCTTTGGAACATGTCACATGTTCCACCTGTATTTAGGGTGGAACTTTTAACATGTTTTATCTCCTCCCGCCAATCAACTCAAGTCGGACAGAGGGTAGGGGATCCTCTCCCCACTCCCACTGTCACAATTTAAAAAGAGTGAGGCTCCATCCACACAGTAGCGTCATTCATTCACAGAATTCTGTGAATGAATGAACTACAAGTACAGTAGTGTTGGCCACCGATGGCTTATAATGCTCCATGAACTGCGAGGGTGCTGGTGAACGCTCTTGTAGTTCACTGATTCTTCCTGCAATTCAATAACTGCCTTCCCATATCAGAGGTACAGGCAGACAGTGTACTAAGAGTCTGCAGGATCCTGGCATCGCATCTGCAATCTGCTGATTGCAGGGGCAATGCTTTACAGGTTTTAGTGTAAAAAGATAATTCACATTTTTTTACCTACAAAAAGATGTGCATTTATTATTTTTATTTATTTATTTTTTATTTTTTCCAAAATGTGAGCTTACAGTATACTTTAAAGTGGTATAAACCCAAAAATGAAAATTGTATATACTGTATTGCAGTTTACCAATCATTAGATGTATTTGTTTTCTTCTTTTAGGCTTTTTTCATCTGTTTTCATGGCCACAACCTCCTGCATGGTAACACACTTCCTATATTAGAGTGTGCCCACTCTGGGTAAAGTAGCACAGGGAGCAAATTTGGTCAGTCTCGGGGGAGTGGAGCGTTAGATGTACTTGTAGTTATAAATTCACTAACAGCCAAACTCTAGGTAATACTTTATAAGCAGTTACAGCAGTCAGTTTTGTAAGCATCCCTCTCAGTGATAAATGGTTTGTATAATAACTGTAACTGGTACTTCTGCAAGAGAGCTTGTTTTTTTTTTAAAAAATAACAGACTTACTGGCTGGATCACCAGATGAAAATACAAGAAAGGAAGCCTAAAAAAGAAACCAAAATGCAGACACCGCATCCCAGCTGCAATATAATAAATGCTTGCTTTTGGGTTTATTACCACTTTAACATAGAGGGTTATCAAAGATCTGTCCCTGAGCATTAAGGGTCATGGTTATGATGATAAGCGTTACCTAGTTCTAAGAGATTGTAAATGTAATGGTACAGACATTGTATTGCTCTAAGAAAATGAAACACATTTTCAGAAAGATATGAATCTGCATCTCTACGACTCATTTTACTCTATCAAATCAAAAGTGCAAAAGCTTCCATCTTCATTCATAAGAATATTCAATTGTTGGCCATCAGTTTCATTATAGAGAGTAGACTAAAGGGACTCAATTTTTTTCCTTACATACAGTATTTACATTTCTTCTTGATGGTTGGTGCAGAAATAGGGAAACTTACATGGTTTAACAAAATCCCATTACCAGTGAATGACCATGATTTCACAGATATCCCAAACGTGTCACTTAAAGACTCTTTGAAAAGGAACAAGGATATTGTACAAAATTGCATTCCAGCTTCTCAGGGTTTTTTGATAAGTTGATATGTAGGAGGCCTATAAGGCCTATCTAAAGCCCCGCACACACGTAGCGATTGTCGGCCGAACGATCGGCCGTCTTTTGTCCGGTGCTGTCCTGTCGGTTGAAAAGTGCAAAAGACTGCACACGAATTTTGTTGGCCAACAACAGCCGACTGCAGAAGTGATGTCATGTGATGGTTAACTTTCCGTGTGTTTTTTCTTCTCTGAGCATGCCCAGTCTTGCTCATCTGCTGTTTGTCGGCCGAATGCTGTACTGACTGACGAACAATCGGCCGTTCTGGTGTTGGCCAACAAAAATTTTAAAGCCTGCACACCAGATTCTGTTCGGCCGAAAAGTCACAGTCGGTTGTCGGAAGCATCATACTAACAAGCCGACAATCGGCCGATCGGACGTTGGCCGAATATTTACGGCCGACAATCGCTACGCGTGTACGGGCCTTTAGAGGGAAGTTCATCCCTAAAAAATTGATTTAAAAGAAACCTCAGTTACAAAAGCTTTGTGAGGTCTCAGTCAAAGTTATTTAGATACTGCTCGTAAAGCTTTGTATAACTCTACGTCTCTCTGACCCAATTAGCTAATGTTCTCCAAATGCAGGAGGTGGAGATAGCATTAACATTTTCAAGACAGAAGAGCAAGTATTCTTGCCGAAGGAAGATTATAGCAAGCAAGAACTTCTTATCTCCCAAAAATGCTTAAATTAGTATTGGATTTCTACTCTGACAACTATAGATATCCTATATAGTTACATACACAATATTACCAAAAGTATTGGGATGCCTGCCTTTACACACACATGAACTTTAATGGCATCCCAGTCTTAGTCCGTAGGGGTCAATATTGAGTTGGCCCACCCTTTGCAGCTATAACAGCTTCAACTCTTCTGGGAAAGCTGTCCACAAGGTTTAGGAATGTGGCTATGGGATTTCTGACCATTCTTCTAGAAGCGCATTTGTGAGGTCGGGCACTGACCTGGATGAGAAGGCCTGGCTCGCAGTCTTCGCTTTAATTCATCCCAAAGGTATTCTATCGGGTTGAGGTCAGGACTCATCTATGTCTTTATGGACCTTGCTTGTGCAATGGTGCACAGTCATGTTGGAACAGGAAGAGGTCATCCCCACACTGTTCCCACAAAGTTAGGAGCATGAAATTGTCCAAAATGTCTTGGTATGTTAACAGTTAATAGTCCCCTTCACCGAAACTAAGGGGCCAAGCCCAACCAGCGAAAAACAAACGCACACCATAGTCCCCCCTCCACTTAATGATTTAGACCAGTGCACAAAGCAAGGTCCAAAAATAGACATAGATGAGTGAGTTTGGGGTGGGGGAACTTGATTGGCATGCACAGAGTCCTGACCTCAACCCGATAGAACACCTTTAGGATGAATTAGAGTAGAGACTGCAAGCCAGACCTTCTTGTCCACATCAGTGCCTGACCTCACTTCTGGAAGAATGGTCAAACGTTACCATAGACGCACTCTTAAACCTTGTGGACACCCTTCCCAGAAGAGTTTAAGCTGGTATAGCTGCAAAGGGTGGGCTAACTCAATATTGAACCCTACGGACTAAGACTGGGATGCCATTAAAGTTCATGTGCGTGTAAAGGCAGGTGTCCAGTAGCGGAACTATCAGGGTCGCAGCGGTTGAGCTTGCGACCGGGCCCTGGAGTTCCGCCACCTGAGGGGGGGCCCACCAGCCCCTGTTCTCTTACCGCGGCCGCGGCGTGAGGGGGCCCATCCGTCCGCCTAACTGTTCTGGCTAGTGGCTACTAGTATTGTAACTGGCTGCCCTCCCCGATCATTGTGCTGCACTGCGCGGGGAGGGAGGGGGAGGTGTCTACAGCGGCCGGGTGGTTGCTAAGAGGAGGCTGCCTGGCTGTGCTAAGTCTTCTAAAAAGCAGTCTGTGTCTGCCTGCACCGCCCTCAGCTCTGCCGATCCTCCAATAAACAGAGGAGGCTGATGCAGGGGTGGACGCCGGTGATAAGCAGTCATCCGTACCTGGGACCGCCTCCCAGCTCCGCCCCCGACTCCGCCTCCCGCTTCTTGACTGACTTATGGCTGTTCCTAGCACTGGGCAAGGTAGGAGAAATTCTCCCTGTCCCGAGGCCCCACACTGCCCAGCGAGTTCCAGGTGTCGTACTATCACTCTTCTCCCCCCGGCCCCATACTGCCCCTCTCCCATCATGCTGCAGTGCTCCCCCCATACTGCCCCCACCTGACACACTGTCCCCCTATACTGCCCCCACCTGGCACACTGTCCCCCCATACTGCCCCCACCTGGCACACTGTCCCCCTATACTGCCCTCCACCTGGCACACTGTCCCCCCATACTGCCCCCACCTGGCACACTGTCCCCCTATACTGCCCCCACCTGGCACACTGTCCCCCCATACTGCCCCCACTTGGCACACTGTCCCCCTATACTGCCCCCACCTGGCACACTGTCCCCCCCATACTGCCCCCACCTGGCACACTGTCCCCCCCATACTGCCCCCACCTGGCACACTGTCCCCCCCATACTGCCCCCACCTGGCACACTGTCCCCCTCTTCTGGCCCCTCCTGGCACACTGTCCCCCTATACTTCCCTCCACTGCCCCCTCCTGGCACACTGTCCCCCTATACTGTCCACTGCCCCCTCCTGGCACACTTACCCCCTATACTGCCCTCCACTGCCCCCTCCCATCATGCTGTCCCCCCATACTGGCACACTGTCCCCCTATACTTCCCTCCACTGCCTCCCTCCCACCATGCTGTCCCCCTCCCATCATGCTGCCCCCGTGGCACACTGTCCCCTATACTGCCCTCCACTGCCCCCTCCCATCATGCTGTCCCCCCATACTGCCCTCCACTGCCCCCCTCCTTCATGCTGTCCCCCTATACTGCCCCTTCCTGTCACACTGCCCCCCCATACTGCCCTCCACTGCCCCCTCTCCCATCATACTACCTCCCTCCTGTCACACTGCCCCCTTCCCATCACATTGCTTCTCTCCAGTCACACTGCCCCACCCTCCAGCCGCATTGGCCCCTCCCAACACACTGACCCCCTAAAATCACACTGCCCCCTCATACTGTCCTCCACGCTCCCCCCTCCCCATCACACCGCTCCCCCTTCTGAAGGTGCCCCCTGTGCTCCCTCACCCAGATTGAGGCACCCTAATACAGAAGGTGTACAGTAACTGTGTGTGGCAAGTTTAGTGGGAGGATGTTGGTGGAGAACGAGGAGCTCAAAATCCCCCGCTCCCCCACAGCACTACCGGCATCCCCTCTCCCCCTGATATCTCAGTAAAGCTCCAAAAATGGAGCTCCTAAAAAATTGTAAAAAAAATAAAAAATAAAATTGTAAAAACGAAAAAAAAAAAAAATGTAAAATAAAATGGTAAAAAATAATAATAAAAAAAACAAAATAACAAAAATTAAAAACTTCTGGCTCCAACCACTGCCATACTGACCATGTCCACTGCCATACTGACCGCGTTCACTGCTCTAATGACCATGTCTACTGCCCTACTGACTATGTCTACTGCCCTACTGACTATGTCTACTGCCCTACTGACCATGTCTTCTGCCATAGTGACCTTTCCACTGCCATACTGACCATGTCTTCTGCCATAGTGACCTTTCCACTGCCATACTGACCATGTCTACTGCCCTACTGACCTTTCCACTGCCATACTAACCATGTCTACTGCCCTACTGACCATGTCCACTGCCATACTGACCTTTCCACTGCCATACTAACCATGTCTACTGCCCTACTGACCATGTCCACTGCCATATTGACCATGTCTACTGCCCTACTGACCAAATTTACTGCCATATTGACAACGTCTACTGCCATACTGACCATGTCCAATGCCATACTGACCATGTCCACTGCCATACTGACCATGTCCACTGCTCTACTGACCATGTCTACTGCCATACTGACCTTTCCACTGCCACACTAACCATGTCTACTGCCCTACTGACCATGTCCACTGCCATACTAACCATGTCCACTGCCCTACTGATAATGTCTACTGTCCTACTGACTATGTCTACTGCTCTACTGACCATGTCTACTACCATACTGACCTTTCCACTGCCATACTGACCATGTCTACTGCCATACTGACCATGTCCACTGCCCTACTGACCATGTCCACTGCCATATTGACCATGTCTACTGCCCTACTGACCACATTTACTGCCATATTGACAACGTCTACTGCCATACTGACCATGTGCAATGCCATACTGACCATGTCCACTGCCATACTGACCATGTCCACTGCTCTACTGACCATGTCCACTGCTCTACTGACCACATCCACTGCTCTCCTGACTGACACTATTCACAGTCGACATTGACACCACTGGCGGAACTACCAGGGTTGCAAAGGTCGCACTTGCGACTAGGCCCTGGCCTTCCACCACCATGGCGGGGCCCAAGACTGCAGGAAGGAGGTCCGCTGCACAACGTGTGCAAGGGATCCACTGCGACACTATAAAGGTTCCTGGGACCAGTGGGAAGGGCTCTGGGCTTGCAGGGAAGGCCCGAAGACCGGAGGTCGGGGGCCCTTCTTGTTTTCTTGCACCAGGGCCCTGAAGGTTCTAGTTACGCCTCTGCAGGTGTCCCAATACTTTTGGTAATATGGTGTAGATACATAGTAGGTAAGGTTGAAAAATAATAGGTAAGGTTGAATAAAGGTTGAACGTAGACAATAGTCTACTAATTCTAGAAAAATAATTTTGGCATCTTTCTTTAAAAATAGCTCTCCCAAAGGTAGCAACTTTGAAGAGAGTGAATTTAGTATTTTAAGTTAACTGACAAAGATTGCCAGTTGTTAAATGGAGGGGAATTGAATTTAAACAAGAAAAGTACTATAATCCTGCAGAATTAATAAATCTGTAGTATGTAAAATGCAGAGTAAAGTGGTCCATATTTTCAAAGTACAACACTGCAAGGAACATAGAAACGGTCCAGAGTATGCAATACATGGCACAGCATGCAGTGAGAAATTGTCCACAGTATTCAAAGGACAGTATAGAGAGTGAAAAGGTACAGTGTATAAAACATAAAGAAAGTGCCCACAAAGTGATCTGTAGTAAATAATGTAGAGACAATTATTTATAATGAAATGGTGAATAGTACAGTGCATCCGGAAAGTATTCACAGCGCTTCTCTTTTTCCACATTTTGTTATTCTACAGCCTTATTCCAAAATGAATTCAATTTATTATTTTCCTCAAAATTCTACAACTATTACCCCATAATAACAACGTGAAACAAGTTTGTTTGAATCTTTGCAAATTTATAAAAGTATTCTCAGCCTTTGCTTAATACTTTGTTGAAGCACCTTTGGCACCAATTACAGCCTCAAGTCTTTTTGAGTATGATGCTACAAGCTTGGCACACCTATTTTGGGCAGTTTCTCCCATTCTTCTTTGCAGGCTGGATGAGGAGCGTCAGTGCACAGCCATTTTCAGATCTCTCCAGAGATGTTCAATCGGGTTCAAGTCAGGTCTCTGGCTAGGCCACTCAAGGACATTCACAGAGTTGTCCTGTAGCCACTCCTTTGTTATCTTGGCTGTGTGCTTAGGGTCGCTGTCCTATTGGAAGATGAATCTTCGTCCCAGTCTGAGGTTCAGAGTGCTTCAATCATGTCCAATCAACTGAATTTACCACAGGTGGACACCAATCAAGTTGTAGAAACATCTCAAGGATGATCAGTGGAAACAGGATGCTCCAGAGCTCAATTTTGAGTGTCATGGCAAAGGCTGTGAATACTTATCTACATGTGATTTTTTTAAACCTATAATAAATTTGCAAAGATTTCAAAAAACTTTTTTCACATTGTAATTTTGGGGGATTGTTTGTAAAATTTTGAGGAAAATATTTGAATTTAATACATTTTTAAATAAGGCCGTAACATAACAAAATGTGGAAAAAGTGGAGCACTGTGAATACTTTCCGGATGCACTGTATTATGTAGGGAAGCATTCAGAGTGGAGAAGTCTAAAATGCACTGTATTGAAACTGAAGTTGTCCAGAGTATCATACAGCAAAGTGTACAAGGTAAAGTGATCTGAGTTATGTAAAGTACAGAGCAGTGTAGAGGTTTAGTTAGTGCATAATGTAAAGTACAGCATACACAGTGGAGCAGTTCAGATTATAGTGTAGGGTTAGGTTGTTGCTTTTTGGCGCTACCTATTAGAAGAGAGTGTGTAAGTGGTTTGCAAAAAGTCTTGTGACATGAGTTGCTAAAACATCATACAGATGTTGCCCATGTAGTGTAAATACTTAAAGTGCTGCTGTGCATAAAATGCAACCTCGATTTACACATATAAATTAAATACCACTTTTAGATTGAAATTAAAATAAAAATAAAATAGGTGCACAGTGCTGCGTACAAAGTGCTAGTGATCTATGTGCTATAAATTAATAGCTAAAACGCAATATCCAAATCATACAGTTGTTACCCATATAGTGGTGTTTATCATACAATGTGCTGTTAGCGCTGAATTAATTGTATACTGTACGCTGTTTTGAGTGTATTACCACATGTATCAAATTTGTGCCTGTTAAGGTGTTTGGAAAATAAATGAAGGTGCTTGTATCAACTAATTGGTGTCTCGATTATAAATAGTTATTCCAAAAATATATACCCTGTGTTCCCCAGGGGAACTGTTACCGTAGTATGCCACTACCTGGTCTCTATTACTCCTACCCAGTGTGTGCAAAAACGGTGCAAAACAAAGTGACAATTGCAATTAAGTAAAGTCTTTATAATGTCTCCTTCAGTTCCGAACTGATAGTGGTGATGTGATGAGCAATATCCAATAGACTCCAAGTGCTGTGTCTGCCAAATTCCATGAAGATGCTATACCGTGTTTTCTGGTGCATACACCCGTGGTCCCCACCAGAAGCTGTACTCACCAGAATGCCCCCCTCCTTTCAACAGGGACTAAGGCTTTTGTTCAGGTATCGTCCTATCTGCACTGGGATGTCCCCCTTTGCTGGCGCCTGCTTTCTAGTGGGTCTTGAGAAGCTCAGGAGAGGATAAAAGGATGCCCCATAGTGTAGTATTGAAGATATTTATTCATAAAAAACAGTAGACTTACAGTTTAATATCCACTTGTCAGCAGGATCGTGCTTGCCGGGTCGCTTCCGTGTTGCACAGCCGAGATCCACCAAACCAGAAGTGACGTATGATGCTATTCTCTTCCCTACGCGTTTCGTCACTACAGCGTCATCTGGAGCGGCCGCAGTTTAGATTATACAGCATACAGCACAGCATACACAGTGAAGTGGACTGTGTAACACACAGGATACAAAGAGAAGTAGTGCAAAGTATGTAACATATAGCACCGCATACAGAGTGCAGTCCTCCATAGCTATTGTATACCCTTCACTCAAAGATTAACTCGTCGGAGATGCGGGACCTCCCTGCTTCATCTACGGACTCCATGGCATCAGAGACCTCTCCAGACGCCTCCGCTCTCCTCCTTACACAGCACATGGAGGCACATACCAGCCCGCTGACCCTCCGAGCAGGTGCCGAACTGCGCACCCTGCTTAGCTCTCTACACAGCAAGGCAGACCTAGAGGTGATGGTCCATCGTATAGAGGAGTCCCACAGAAAGGACATCCTGTCTGTTCGAACTGAGGTTGGGGCTCTAACTGATAGGGTCTCTGTTGGAGAGAAGATTGCAAATGCCCTGGAACAGAGACTAACCGCCCTGGAATCCTCCCAAGCATCCCAACATGCTGTCTCCGTTTCCCTCCAACTACAGGTTGAGGATATGGAGGATAGAATCAGGCGGAAAAATGTTCGCCTTCAGAGTTTCCCGGAGGCAACGGGAGCTGAGGATCTGCTGGCCACGGTGACTGCCATTGTGACTAAGCTCATGGGAGATATGCTACCACCTAACTTGGAATTTGACAGGATCCATCACACTCTGGGTCCCAGGTCGGAGGATCCCAACAGGCCCAGAGATGTGCTCTGCCGGTTCCACGGATTTCAGCACAGAGAACTGGTTGTTCGGAGAGGCTGGGATGCCGGATCGGTGGACTTCGACGGAGTATTGATTAAAGTACTTCTGAACATTTCCAGAGCCACCCTCTACCGCCAAGCCCTGCTGCGACCCCTGCTGGATCTGGTGAGGCATCAGGGGATTACTACTGGTGGGGATTCCCTCTCTCCGTTTCGTTCCGCAAGGCTGCTGCCTCCTTTACTCTTCGCTCCAGGGATGATCTGATGGCCTGCTTCACCTTTTTGGATACAGATCCAGTCGAAGTTCCGGACTGGCTCCAACTTCTCCCGCACCCAGCTGACCTCCGGGGACAGCCGACGACAGGGAGATCCATGCTGCCTCATCCGCACCGTTCCAACATGCGACCCAGGGCACCTCCTGCAGATGGTCCATGGGAGAACGGATCAGTCATCATGCGTGAATAACTGCTGTTGTCCTGCCACACTACCAGTTTGTTTCCCCCGGCTGTGACCCCATGGTCTTTGAGCTGCCCAGCTACAAGTATTGGATCAGGTCACTTGCCTGGAATTTCTTCGCGTGGAGGCCCATCCCCCCTGCTTTGTCCCCCTCCCCTGCCTAGGTCGCTGGTTTTTAGGTTGGCTGCCCGTGTCCCCCCCCCCCGCCGTTGACTGCTCCCCTTACTGCGGCTGCCGCTGTACTTGCCTGGAGTTCCGGGGGGAGGGGGCATTATTACTGATCCTGGCCCCCCTCCTGCTGTCTTCATCCCCCCTTTATTCCCCCTCCTTTGTTGCTTGCGGAAGGAGGCCACCGGGATTGATAACACTGCTTTTGTGAGACTAGCACCCCTTTGATTAGATGTAGGTACCAGGGCTCTGATAGCTGCACTTCACCTATCTCTCAATGACTGGTATGCTGTCCCCCTACTGTGTGGGCTGCGCTATGTCGCGGATGAGAGGGGCCGCTGCAAGTCTTCTATACCTGTGGGACATCTTGACTGATTCTCAATGCTGCTTTGGACTGCTTTATGCTCTGTTGCTGTCACGTACCTGGAGATGGAGCCTGACGTGGAGAGGAAGGCGATCTCTTACACCTCCGGCCTAGTACCCCTGATAATGCAAACAGGAGACACAGAAGCCTGGAGTGGCACAAGTGCCTAGAAGTTCAGATGGTGAAGGCTGCAGATGAGGTCCGTGCGTACTTGGATGCAGACTGGATCGTGATGCAGACAGCAGGTACTTGGCAGACTGACTGGTCACAGGCAGCAGATGCTTAGCAGGCTGGCAGATCACAGGCAGCAGAGTAGTCAGGTTCAGGCAGGAGTTGGCAACGGCAGACAGGCAGACAGCAGGATAAAGCGGAGACGTTGTCGAAGAGCAAGCCAGGGTCGGTTCAGGCAGAGTTCAATCGTGGTCAGACGGATCAGGACAGCAACAGAGTAAACACCAGAAACAGGAAGCAGGAAGCTGTAGACCATAAGGCAAGGTCCTAGTGCAGCAGAGGTGTTTATATAGGCCATTTGGCGCCACTTAGTGGCAGGTGTGGAAAGTGAACAGGAATCCAAAGTCCATAGGTTTGGCTAAATAGGCTTTCTCCGTTGGTTAACAAACACTCTCCGTCTGCACATAACTATGTGCCTGGGCTTACTTCTTCTTCCCTGACACTGCCCCCCCCCTTACGGGCAGCCTCCGGATGCCCAACTGAGTAAATTTCTCAGGGTACCTGCAGCGGAAGGCCTGAATTAGTTCCTGGGCGTGAACATTCGATTCTGGTTCCCACGAGTTTTCCTCAGGGCCATAGCCCTTCCACTTGATCAGATATTGAAGCTGATTCCTCCTTTTCCTACAGTCTAAAATGGCCTCTACCTCATATTCCTCTTCGCCATTGATGACCACTGGTTCAGGAGGACCTGAGTTCCGTTCTGGAAAGGGATTAGAAACTGTGGGTTTTAGTAGAGACACGTGAAACACAGGATGAATCTTCAGTGAGTCTGGCAATATAAGTTCATAGGAAACATCATTTATCTTCCTCTTTACTGGAAAAGGTCCCACAAATTTGGGACCAAGCTTTTTCATAGGACAAGCCAACTTGAGATTGGTGGTGGATAACCAGACTTGCTCACCTGGTTTCAAAATTAAATCTCCCCTTTTCTTCTTATCAAAGAATCTCTTGTTGTCCTCCTGTGCCTTAGAGATTGTTTCCCGCAAGATTCTGTTGTTATGTTGGAGAAATTCAAGGGTGTCTTGTACAGCTGGATTTGAAGAGTCAGGAACAGTATTGGACAGAAATAAAGGGTGAAACCCATAGTTAGCAAAGAAAGGAGATTGTTTTGTAGCAGAGTGTCTTGAATTATTGTATGCAAATTCAGCCAGCGGTAATAATGAAACCCAGTCATCCTGAGAAAAAGAAGTAAAACAACGGATATATTGTTCAAGAGTCTGATTTGTTCTTTCAGTCTGACCGTTAGACTGAGGGTGGTATGCAGAGGAAAATGAAAGTTCTATCTTTAGTTTTTCACAGAGAGCCCTCCAAAACTTTGACGTGAATTGTACTCCTCGATCAGAAACAATGTTTCCAGGAACACCATGGAGCCTCACAATTTCCTTTATAAAGACTCTGGCTGTTTCTATTGCGGAGGGAACCCCTTTCAAGGGCACAAAGTGAGCCATTTTGGAAAACCGGTCCACCACGACAAAGATGGCTGAGCACCCTTCAGATGTTGGTAGTTCTACCACAAAGTCCATCGAAATCATCCTCCAGGGTCTATCGGGGACTGGAAGGGGCCTAAGTAAACCCCAGGTCTTATTTCTGCTACTCTTGTTACGAATACAAATGGTGCAAGAACTTACATATTCCTTACAATCCTTGTCCAAATTAGGCCACCAGAACAGGCGCTGTACCAGATCTGTGGTCTTATGAACTCCGAAATGTCCTGCCAAGGGATGATCGTGGCATAGTTCCAGAACTGCTACTCGGACATTCTCTGGTACAAATATCTTATCCCCAGACCACAGTAAGCCTTCTCTAGCAGCAAGCGTTGTCCCAGGTGGAGAGGGAGCCCCCAATGAGGCCTGCTTGATTTGTGACAAGATATCTGTTTGCAGCAACAAAAAGTTTCCTGCAGATAATATAGTATCTGAAGTAGGTGGGTCTTTGGGGTCATCAAACATTCGGGACAAAGCATCAGGTTTGACATTCTTTGATCCTGGCCTGTAGGTTATATGAAACAAAAATCTTGAAAAAAAAAGTGCCCACCTGGCCTGACGTGGCTTCAAACGTTTGGCTGCCTTCAAGTACTCCAGATTCTTGTGATCTGTATAAATCAAAATTGGATGCGCTGCCCCCTCCAAGAGGTACCTCCATTCTTCCAGAGCTGATTTGATAGCAAGCAGTTCACGATCTCCCACATCGTAGTTTCTCTCAGCAGAGGACATTTTACGTGAAAAAAACGCAACTGGGTGTAACAGAGTCTTTGGGCCCTGGCGCTGTGACAGAACTGCCCCTACTGCGTTTTCGGATGCATCTACTTCCAAGACAAAGGATAACGCTGGATCTGGGTGGCTAAGAATGGGTGCTGATGTAAAGAGTCCCTTTAGAGTCTCAAAAGCAGCTTGTGCTTCAGGTGACCAACAGAACCGAATGCCCTGCTTGGTCAATTGAGTGATGGGGGCAATAATGGCAGAAAACCCCTTAATAAATTTCCGATAGAAATTTGCAAATCCGACAAAGCGCTGGACTCCCTTCTTGTCTGATGGTGCAGGCCACTCTAATATGGCAGAAACTTTCTGTGGGTCCATTTTGATGCCTTCAGTAGAGATGATCAACCCCAAGAACTGAATGCTTTGCTGTTCAAACTCGCACTTTTCTGCTTTGGCGTAAAGTCCATGTACCCTGAGCCGACCGAGGACCTTCTTGACATGACCTCGGTGAAGCTCCAGAGAAACAGAAAAAATCAGAATGTCATCAAGATAAACAATAACGAAAATGTCCAGAAAATCCTTGAAGATATCATTAACAAAGTGTTGGAAGGTTGCCGGTGAATTACATAGCCCAAACGGCATTACTAAATACTCAAAGTGCCCAAATCTGGTACGAAAGGCCGTCTTCCACTCATCTCCTTCTCGAATGCGTACCAGATTATAAGCTCCCCGTAAATCCAGCTTGGTAAATACTGTTGCTGATCTAAGTCTCTGGAACAATTCTGGAACTAACGGAAGGGGATACCGGTTCTTGACTGTAATTTTATTCAACTCGCGGTAATCCACACAGGGCCGGAGAGAGTGGTCTTTCTTTTCCACGAAAAAGATACCTGCCCCTGCTGGTGAAGTGGAGGGACGGATGAAGCCTTTACTTAAGCTGTCATCTATGTACTCTTTCAATGTCTCTAGTTCACGTACAGACAGAGGATAGATTCGTCCAAATGGGATTTCAGCCCCAGGCAGCAACTCAATCGGGCAGTCGTAGGATCTGTGAGGCGGAAGTGTGTCAGCTCCGCGTTTGCTAAATACGTCCAAGAAGTCATGGTAAACTGCTGGGACGGCTTGGTGTAATTCAGCATCAGAGTCCATGCATAGTAAGGGCAATGGTAGACCTGAAGGTCCTAGGAGGCAGTGTTCATGACAATATGAAGATTGAAAGTCCACTTTGCCAGTCACCCAGTCAATACTGGGGTTATGTGCCTGTAGCCAGGGTATACCCAAAATGACTGGAAATAGCGGGGATGAAATAGCGTCCAAACATAACAGTTCCTTGTGACCAGATGGTGAGGTTAGGACTGGCAAAGGTATAGTCTGTTGAGTGACTGTTCCAGATCTTATGCTGGAACCATCGGCCAGATATACAGAAAGTCCCTGGGCTTTGGGCTGCAAAGGTATCTGATGCTGAGTGGCAAAAGCCAGATCAACAAAGCAGCTGCAGGCTCCTGAGTCAATTATAGCGGAGACTGGAACGGTTCTTCCTGAAAGCTGGAACGAGATAGGGAGAGCAACATGAGTGGAACTAGAAAGCACTGGTGGCAGATTAACAGGTAAGATGGTCAGACACTTACGTGCCTTTGCTGGACAGTTCTGCACATAGTGCCCCGCTTCCCCACAGTAGAGGCATAGGTTGTTCTGGCGGCGGCGTTGACGTTCTTCAGGCGTTAGAGAGGTACGTAGCAGCCCCAATTGCATTGGCTCAGGTTCCTTAGCTGTGGGTGAGGCAGGAGCGGCTGAAGCCATGTTTGCTCTTGGCGGGGCTTTCGATACGGGAAACGCATGACTGGAGGACCTTTCCCACCTTCGTTCCCTGAGGCGGCGATCAATCTGGATAGAGAGATTAATAAGTCCTTCCAGTGAGCTGGGTACCCCTACACGAGCCAGTTCATCCTTTAAGGGTTCAGCTAGGCCCAAGCGGAACTGGTAACGCAAGGCAGCGTCATTCCAGCAGGTGTCAGCACTCCAGCGCCTGAACTCTGTCACATAATCTTCCACTGCCCTGCGGCCTTGCTGAAGCGAGTGAAGGGCCGCCTCTGCTGATGCGGATCGCTGAGGATCATCGTAGAGTTGTGCCATAGCGTCAAAAAAGAGAGTCAGGGTGGACAGCTTGGCATCGTCTTTCTCTAGCAGATGGTGAGCCCAGGCTTGAGGTTCGCCTTGAAGTAATGATATGACGAACCCAACCTTGGTTGCCTCTAAGGAGAAGGTGCGAGGTTGTAAAGCAAAATATAATTCACATGCGTTGCAAAATGCACGGAATTTGCTACGATCACCAGAAAATCTCTCAGGCATAGGAACTCTGGGTTCTGGAGGCAGCATCAGGACAGTGGGTGCAGCTATGGCTCCTGAAGAAGCAACTGGATTAGCAGGAGTCGCATCAGTCGCTGAAGTCGCCACTGCAGGAAGTGTCTGGATGCGATTTTCCAGTTGAGTGTACCCCTCTTGTAAGTTCTCAATGGCTTGTGACAATGCTGTAATGTGTTGGCAGATCTCATCCAGGGGAGATGCCCCTCTCTCAGGCTCCGACATGGCCTTATGGTACTGTCACGTACCTGGAGATGGAGCCTGACGTGGAGAGGAAGGCGATCTCTTACACCTCCGGCCTAGTACCCCTGATAATGCAAACAGGAGACACAGAAGCCTGGAGTGGCACAAGTGCCTAGAAGTTCAGATGGTGAAGGCTGCAGATGAGGTCCGTGCGTACTTGGATGCAGACTGGATCGTGATGCAGACAGAAGGTACTTGGCAGACTGACTGGTCACAGGCAGCAGATGCTTAGCAGGCTGGCAGATCACAGGCAGCAGAGTAGTCAGGTTCAGGCAGGAGTTGGCAACGGCAGACAGGCAGACAGC
Organism: Pelophylax lessonae; assembly: GCF_965119305.1. Lineage (NCBI taxonomy): Eukaryota > Metazoa > Chordata > Amphibia > Anura > Ranidae > Pelophylax > Pelophylax lessonae. The sequence continues at coordinate 320,823,856 of NC_138772.1, read as the reverse complement.
AGGATAAAGCTGAGACGTTGTCGAAGAGCAAGCCAGGGTCGGTTCAGGCAGAGTTCAATCGTGGTCAGACGGATCAGGACAGCAACAGAGTAAACACCAGAAACAGGAAGCAGGAAGCTGTAGACCATAAGGCAAGGTCCTAGTGCAGCAGAGGTGTTTATATAGGCCATTTGGCGCCACTTAGTGGCAGGTGTGGAAAGTGAACAGGAATCCAAAGTCCATAGGTTTGGCTAAATAGGCTTTCTCCGTTGGTTAACAAACACTCTCCGTCTGCACATAACTATGTGCCTGGGCTTACTTCTTCTTCCCTGACAGTTGCCTTCTGCACCTACCTCTTTACCTGCTATGGAACTCCAAGGTTGTGTGTTGCTGGTGGGTGGGGGGCTGTATGTGGGGGTCTTCTCATGGGGCTTCCTAGGGGGGACTGCACGGTCTTATTATTTTCTTTTTACTGTACTTGCAATTCTTATCTGTGCTCTCAGGGGGAGAGACTAAGCTGCCATGGGTGCCTGGACTGGCGGACCTGCCGGGGGGGAATGGCCCACCTGGTATATTGACTGGACAGGCCTGTGCCCTTACCTGGCACGTTGGAATTCCCATTTATGCTAATTGGGGTCCCCCCGATGGGTGAGGCTGCCTGGGGCCTTGACATGCGCTGGTAATGCCGGAGCGACTTGGATACCTCACCGTTTCTTTGTATTATTATTCCATTATGCATGACTTTATGCTCAAAGGAGGACTGAGCTGCCTTAGGTAACATACTCAGCCGGGTCCCTTGGGGGAGGAGGGGGGTGGGACACTTGGGGTGGGGTCGGGGTTGACCCATGATCTCCTCTGCTTTGTGGGGGACCTCACGTTCATGTTCCTAGGGGCCCTCCCTTGATTGGGGACATCTTGGGCCCTTTCTGATACCAGTGGTAGTGGCAGGGATGCAGCTAAGTTTCTCTCCTTTTTTTTTTTTTTTTTCTTTTTTTCTCTCTCTGTGCTGTCATTGTAAAATTCTCTTTACATTTATGGTGCCTTGTGCTTTGATATATGCTGTATTTTTTTTTTCTCCTCCGTCTCAAAGTGCCATGTACTGATCATTGCTTTATTACTTAATTGGCTGGACTGGGTGGGTGGGGACTGGTCTCTATATTTACCCGTTCCCTCTCCATCCATCTCCCTCCTTAGACTAGCGCATTGTGTGAGGACTAGTCCTCAGTGCGCCTTTGCAGGTATTCTGCGCTCTTAGTTTTTCCCTTTTTTCTTTTTTCCCCTTCCTTGTCCCTTTTTTCACTTTCATATTTTCTTTTTCTGCTTTCTATACCACTTACTCTTTCCTTTCTTCTTATCCCCCCCCTTTTTTTTCCCCTCCCCTCCTGTTACCCCATGGACGCATTGAAGGTGTTGTCTTTAAATACGCAGGCTATTGCTTAATGACCTTAGTCACCGGAAGGCTAATGTAGCCTTTATCCTGGAAACTCACTTTAGGGATAACCGACATCCAGTTCTGAGAAATTGTTACTACCCATTGACATATCATTCCACTAATGTGGCGACAAAGTCCAGGGGTGTGTCCATATTGATTTCTGCCAGGGTGCCGTGGATACACATTCGGACTCTCAGGGATGAACATGGTCGATTTCTGTTTCTTAAGGGTTGTGGTTACTTTTGCTACATTGTATGCTCCCAACGATAAACAGGATAATTTTATCACACGCACCTTGTCCAAACTGTCGGCTTTTTCGGAGGGGATACTGATTGTTGGAGGTGACTTCAACATACCCTTAGTCCCTGCGGTGGATACGTCGGCGTGCCGATCCTCGGTTTCCCCCGGTGTCCACAAACGGACTCTGCAGGCGTTGCATAACTCCCAATTGGTGGATGCATGGCGTCTGCAGCATTCCGGGGAGAGGGACTATACATTCTATTCGAACCCTCATAGTTCCTACTCGAGGATTGATTTCTTCTTGATCCCGCACCGCCACTTGCACGCGGTTAAGTCGACCTGTATTGACCCCATTACGTACTCGGATCATGCGGCTATCTCTCTGACCTATGCCCTTCTGAGGCTTCCTCCTCGGGCACACGGTTTTGGCGGCTTAATAAGAGTTTGTTACAGTCCCCGACGGTCATGGAGGAGGTATCCAAGGAGTTGGATGCTTATTTTGCCATCAATGGGACGTCGGACTGTGACTCAGGTGTCGTCTGGGAAGCACACAAGGTGGTAATTAAGGGGATTATAATCAAAAATGGCGCTCTTATTAAGAAAACGAGTCGCGAGACCCTAAACTCTCTCCTGGACCTACTCCATAAGAGGCGCCAAGACTCGGGCATAGAGCAGGAGTTGTCTTTGTTACGCAAACAAGTTACCAATATTTTATACTCCAAAGCTAGGGCAGACTTACAGAGGTGCCGTCAGTGCTCGTATATTTCGGGCGACAAGTGTGGAAGGCTCCTGGCACGGGCGGTCCGGGAGCAGCGGAGGGCAGCTTATATTCCTCACATCCTCTCGGCTTCTGGTCAGAAGATGTCTCTCCCACGACATATCTTGCGGGCATTCCGGGACTTTTACGCATCACTTTATGACCTGCCAGATAGACGGGTACCATTATCCCAAATGGAGGAGTACATTGCGACTTCCCAGCTTCCGACGCTCCCGGCTGAAGTTCAGCGAGAGCTTGAGGCACCAATATCTCTGGAGGTACTGAGTACTGCGCTTGGTTCCTTCAGGGTGGATAAAGCCCCTGGCCTCGATGGCTTTACGGTACATTACTACCGGACATTTCTTCCTGTTCTGGGCCCTCATATGGTCGCTATTTTCAATGACCTTGGCTCCAGCACTTCCCTGCATCGCAATAGCCTGAAGGCACACATTTCACTCATTCCAAAAGAGGGTAAGGATCCGGCAGCCTGCGGTAGCTATCGCCCCACATCGCTCTTGAATACCGACCTGAAATTTTTCACTAAACTCCTGGCCTCATGGCTTGCACCCCACCTGGGCTCTTGGTTCATCTGGACCAGGTGGGATTATACCACCAAAGTGCTGAATCTGGTGTACGTTGCCTCCAAGACCGCTACGCCTAGCATCTTCCTTAGTACCGACGCCGAAAAGGCGTTCCACCGAGTAGATTGGCGGTTTATGTTTTCGGTCCTCCGCCATATTGGTGGGGGCTAACATGATCTCCTGGATTTCTCAGGTGTACTCCGACCCCTCTGCACAAGTGAAAGCCAATGGGCTCTTGTCTGACCCGTTCCGGATAGCTAACGGAACGCGCCAGGGTGGCCTGTTGTCTCCTTTACTTTTTGCGCTATCCCTGGAGCCTTTTCTTTGCAAAGTCCGTCTTAACCCGGACATCTCAGGGATATTTGCAGAGAATGCCGAATACAAAGTCTCAGTATATGCTGACGACCTACTATTTTCCTTGACCAAACCAATGATCTCCGCCCTGAACCTCCTGCGCAAATTTGACATCTATGGTAGGCTCTCCAATTTGAAAAAAAATTATAACAAGTCCAAAGCTATAGGTGTCGGACTATCTTCAGGCCTGTTTTGTCATCTCAAGGCCAACCTACCGTTTTGATGGACCGACACAGCCCTCCAATATCTGGGTACTTATATTCCACCTGACCTGTCTGCAACTTATATGGTCAACTTTCCTCCTTTACTAGCTTGCATCCGGTTACTTCTTGAAGGATGGCACCAGGGCCTGCACTAGTAGTTTGGGAGATACAATCTTTTAAAGATGTGCATGCTCCCTAAGCTGCTCTATTTATTTCAAGCCTTGCCCATTGCCATTCCTTCCGTTTCTTTAAAAGAGTCCATTCCCTATTTATTAGCTTCGTCTGGGCCAATAAAACACCTTGCATTTCTCGCGTCCAATTGTCCCGGCCTAAGTCAAAGGGAGGCCTGGCCCTCCCGGACGTCCTTAAATATTACCAGGCAACCAATCTGGGTAGAATCATCGACTGGAGACGTCATTCTAGCCTCAAGTTGTGGGCATACATTGAGCAACTACAGTCAGATGCAGATTTGGGAGGGGCACCATGGTGCTGTACTTCCCTCTCTCGAGGTCTCTTGCGGCACCCCACGATTGGACCGACGCTGAGGGTTTTGTCCTTATAAAACATTCACTGCTGACATCAGTTGACTCCCCCCTGATCCCGGTTTTGGGTAATCCAGCTTTCCCGCCGGCTATATCAGATCGCCCTCTATGAGACTTGAAAAAAAGAGGATATTTCCAGGCCTCACACTTTGTGAGTGATGGCCGATGGCCCACTATCGCACGGCTCACTGACTTACAGGGGCCTTTTCGACTCCCTTTTTGGAATGCTATACAACTGAACCATTTTCTACACTCTTTGCCAGCCCCAGAGACATTAAGCAGGGACCTAGCGCTATTTGAAGAGTATTGTTCGGGTAGTGACGCTTTGCCGAGACTGCTATCCAAGGTTTACCACTTATTGTCTTTGTCACCGGATGATAAACGCCTGCCCTGTCTGGAAAAATGGGAGAGGGACCTGAATTGCACATTCACGACGAGGCAGGAATGCTGTATATTTACGTTGGCGTTAAAGACTGTACTAACATTCAGGAGACTAATTTTAAACTTCTCACGAGATGGTATCGGGTTCCCTCTTTGCTCCACAAGTTCTTTCCGAATACCTCAGACCGCTTCTGGAGATGCCGGGAGGAGCCAGAGACAGTATTACATGTGTTCTGGTCCTGCCCACGGTTATCTCACTTTTGGGGAGACGTGAGTGCCCTAGCCCAAGAATTCACTGATTGGGCGATTCCGAATAATCCTTCTTTTTTCCTACTACACGTCTCCACCATCCCCCTTGGGAGGTACAAGAAATTGATCCTGTTTCATATTCTGAATGCAGCCAAGTCTTGTATCCCTTTGTTTAGGAAGACACACTCCCCTCCAACGATTAGTGACTTTATTCGCAAAATCGAAGAAGTTAATAAAATGGAAGATCTACTTCTATCTGCACAATTCAAAAGGGTACTCTATAATAAAAAGTGGGGGTCGTGGAATCTTTTTGTGCTTTCGGAACGGGGACAAAACTTATTGTGCCCTGTGAGGAGCGCTGCCTCCACTGACCCCTGATGGTAGTGATTTGCGCCCATAGTACACATATCGTGACCTCATGCGCCCATTCTTTCCTCCTCCCCTTCCCCCCCTTTTCTTTTTTTTTTTTTGCTCTATTTGATTTTATATCTCCCCGTTCTATTTTCCCTCTTCTGTGCTTACTGTCCCTTTTTTCTTTCTTTTGCTTTAGAAAATCAAGAAGGAGACGGAATGGATACCGTTGTCTCGGCGGCAACTAAACCTTATTGAGCATTGTCCTCAAGTGCCTTGCGGACTTTTGCCCTCGTTTTGGTTGCTGTCTTGCATTTGTCTGTGTGTTTTGTTACACTGCTGCCAATGTACCTCTGTTGGTGCATGTTACCATTATTTGTTCACTATTGACAAGTGTTGTATTTATCTGATCCGGTTCGTCCATTTTTTGCATAAATAAAATATTTGAAAAAAAAGAAAGATTAACTCCCTGCCTTTGTCCTCCACAATATGGTGGCTGAGGTCATGCAAACTTTGGGAGATCTGTCCTCATTTTATGTCATAGTGACTGGTAGTTGTCACAGGCACATAAAGTGAAGCTCTAAGGAAAAAAAAAAAAAAGCCTCAGTGCTTTGTTACAACCACTAACAAATAAACACCAAAAAGTTTTTTTAGATTACATTTATATTACATTTTCCCAAATAAATACACCCATCCTCTTCCAGTAGGAAAAGAGACTAGTACACCTTTTAAGTTGAATGGGAAAGTTTTAGAGTCATTGTCAGATTTTGGTCCATGTCTTCCTGTACTAGTGACACCTTTAAAAAAAAAAAAAAAAAAATCTCTTTCTGGTCCTATGGCAATAGAAAGTGACCGAAAATTGGGGAAATCTTCACTACTTCACCCACTATAGGGCTTCTAATCCTTCCTAAATCTATCCAAACCCAAAAACAGTTTTGACTGGAAATACATGATAACTTACAGGAAAACATGGGATCTATAGTATTCTACAGCCAAATCCCTACTCAATTTCATTTGTCTAGACCAGTGGTCTCCAAACTGCAGCCTGATAGCCGGAAGCCCTTTGCTAGCCTTTATCCAGCCCCTGGGCACCATACATCCCAATGATGTGAGGCACTATTCCTCCACCTGACACCAACAGTGGGGCAGAAATCATGCCACTGACATTAATGATGAGGCATTATTCCTCCAACTAATATCAATGATGGGGCACTGATCTTTCCACTGACACTAACAATGGGGCACTATTCCTTCCAAGAATACCAATGATAGGACACTATTCCTCCCATTATACCAATGATAGGGCACTATTCCCCCCATGACGACATAGTTATATAGTTACATCGTTAGTAAGGTTGAAAAAAGACACAAGTCCATCCCGCTCAACCAATTGAAAAAAAAAAAAAAAACAGTAATGAAAACCCAACCATACAATCCCATATACACAATACTATACCAGCAGTTGATTCAGCGGAAGGCGAAAAAACCCCAGCAAAGCATGATCCAATTGGCTAAAGCAGGGGAAAAAAAATTCCTTCCTGATTCCACATTTTCACAGCTCTTACGGTGAACAAACCTTTCCGTATTTGGAGACGGAATCTGTTTTCTTCTAGACCTAAAGAGTGCCCCCTTGTCCTCTGTTTTGACCTTAAAGTGAACAACTCAACATCAAGTTCACCATATGGACCCCTTATGTATTTATACATGTTGATCACATCCCCCCTTAATCTCCTCTTCTCAAGAGAGAATAAATTCAGTTCCTCTAATCTTTTCTCATAGCCGAGGTCCTCATGCCTCTTATCAGTTTGGTTGCCCTTCTCTGCACTTTCTCCAGTTCCCCCGATATCCTTTTTAAGAAACTGGTGCCCAAAACTGAACTGTATATTCCAGATGAGGTCTTACTAATGATTTGTACAGGCGCAAAATTATATCTCTCTCTCTGGAGTCCATGCCTCTGTTAATACAAGAAAGGACTTTGCTTGCTTTGGAAACCGCAGCTTGGCATTGCATGCTATTATTAAGCTTAGGATCTACCGGAACACCCAGATCCTTCTCCGCTATGGATTCCCCCAGTTCTACTCCCCCTAGTATGCATGCATATTCTTAGCCCCCAATGCATAACTTTACATTTAACAACATTAAACCTCATTTGCCACATAATTGCCCAATGGAACAGTGTATTGAGGCCAGCTTGTAAGTTGGAGACATCCTGTAAAGAAGTTATTCCACTGCAAAGCTTGGTGTCATCTGCAAAGACTGAAATGGTACTTTTAATCCCAGACCCTTTATCATTTATAAAGATATTAAAAAGTAAGGGTCCCAACACTAAACCTTGGGGTACACCACTGATAACCTTAGACCATTCAGAGTAAGGATCATTAACCACTACTCTCTGAAGTCTATCTTTTAGCCAATTTTCTATCCATTTACAAACTTATCTTTCCAAGCCTGTAGACTTTACCTTACACATTAGCCGTGTGTCAAACGCTTTTGCAAAATCCAAGTATACTATGTCCACAGCCACCCCTCTGTCCAGGGTTTTACTTACCTCCTCATAAAAAGAAATCAGGTTTGTTTAACAACTTCTGTCTTTCATGAATCCATGTTGTCTGTTGCTTAAAATATTTTTTTCCAGCAAGAACTCATCTATGTGGTCTTTTATTAAACTCTCCAGTATCTTCCCAACTATAGAAGTTAAACTAACAGGTCTATAGTTACTTGGCAAAGACTTTGATCCCTTTTTAAATATGGCACCACATTGGCCCTACGCCAATCCAGTGGTACTATTCCAGTCCTTAACGAGTCCCTAAAAATTAGAAACAAAGGCTTTGAAATTACAGCGCTCAATTATTTTAGGATGTGTCGGTGGATGCCATCTTGTCCAGGTGCTTTATCCACCCTTATTCTGTCTAAATATTTCTGGACCATATCACTTTTGAGCCATTGTGGATCATCTAGGGCTGTGTCAATACCATCCTCATTATAGTCATGAGCTCCCCCATGCTCCTTTGTACACACAGAGAAGAAAGTATTTAATAAATTTGCCTTCTCTTTGTCCCCAGTCACCCACTCCTGATATTTTTGTAAAGGGCCTACATGCTCAGACCTAACCTTTTTACTATTAATATATTTGAATACTTTTTTGGGGTTTGTCCTACTATCTTTTGCAATCTGTCGTTCATTTTGAATTTTTGCGTCCTTGATTTCCTTGTTACATATTCTGTTATATTCTTTGTAACAATTAAACAATGATAGTGTTCCTTCATTTTTATATTTTTTAAAAGCTCTTATCTTTTTATTAATAGCTTTTTTTAAATACCAATGATAGGGCACTATTCTTCCCACTATACCAATGATAGGGCACTGCTCCTCTTACTGACCACCAAGGCAAGCTGTGTTTATTCTCACTGATGTTGTGCCCAGGACATTTTCTTTCCCCGCTGGGCACAATCTGGGCCCCCCTAAAGTTTGAAAGACAGTAAACTGGCCCATTCTTTGAAAAGTTTTGAAACCCCTAGTCTAGACCATGGAATTGCACAGTATGAAATAACAATGATGCTTAATTTCTTTATTATTGATCCCTACTGTTTTACTTTTAGAGGTGATGTAGAGCAGGAATGCAAAACTAATTTCTAAGGATAGGCTTCAAAAGCAGTAACACCTTCACCCTTAGGCTGCACTTTGACAGATATAAACGGTAGAAAAACCAATGAGATTTACATGTAGTATCAGAAATAAACTAAAAAATGTTTATGGAGCACTCCACTCCTGCTTGTGTAATTCAAAGGTATATATTTATTGGTACTCATAATTGTTTTTCAAAATTCTCCTTTTAATCCATACACTATCCTAAAACAATGTAGAAAACCAAAATAAAAACAATCCTGTACATCAATTTCTTTATCCTGACCACCAAAAATAGTGTATCACCTTAAGAGATAAACGTCCTATAATGTGGCTGTAAACTTGACAAATGTTTTAAAAAGGTCAGCACACAGGATACAAAAATGCCAGTAATTCTCTATATATATTTATATAAGATGTAGGATGTGCTGTCAGTCGTCACAAAGCAGTGGAGGGATTGGCACTGATATAAAAATTTGATGGTAAATGTGTTTGTTACAGCCCTTATATTAAAAAGCTCATTATTTCAATATTGTTTTTTGTTTTCTATCATACCATAGTTCCATAAATGTTAAATAAAAACTGAGGACATGAGGTAGGGGTAATATATACTGTATATAATTTAAGGGGGGGCAGGCTCAACTGGTAGGAGCAGCAGTTAACAATAGACAAGACAAGGACACCAGGGAACAGGACAAATCTGCTTTTGTTCATTGCAGAAGGGCTTTGTCCAGGTTGAGGTCTAGGGGATTGGATAGTGAAGGCAGCAAAAGAGAGGAGCATGACCACTGTTATGCAGGCCCTCCAAATCAAGGCCCTGATCCCTGCACATGTGCATTAACTCAAACAAGGCTGATAAACATAACCTATTCCACTCCAAAGCCAGACCTTTCTTCTGCCCCCTAAACGCCCGGTGCTGGGAAACTAACGGAGAAGTCTATATTCTTAAAACACTGCGGCAATGAGAGACTATTGCAGACCAATGTCATTGTTATTATCCAAGGTTATCCATAGAGGAACCACAATCCACATAATATCAGTCCCCACCCTAGAACCATCCCCTCTAATGTGTTTCACCCAATAGGGCTTAAGTGTAGAGCAATTAAAAAAAAAAAAAAATCAAATAAAAAGGATGATGTGGTCTTAGGAAAGAGCATCAGAGGAACAAAGGGCCAAGACATTGAACTGTTCCAGCAACATTGTACACTGCTAAAAATTTTTTAAGAGGAACACTTTCTAATCAGAGAGTAGCATCAAGTCAGTTTAAACTCCTGGGATATTGATCTGGTCAGTTAGGTAGCAGAGGGGGTTGTTAATCAGTTTCAGCTGCTTTGATGTTAATTCAATAAACAATAGGTGCACTAGATGGGCAACAATGAGTCGACCTCCAAAACAGGAATAGTTTTACAGGTGACAGTATAATCACGCTTTATCACCACCACCTCTCCTCCATTTCACTCTCCAAATGTGAACCAGCTTAGGTATCACCATGAAAAGGATGGGAGAACATTCATAGTGTAAAACTGTTGATTTTTATTAAAGAATAAAACACAATTGCGCTTACATAAAAACTTTTAATAAAAGTAGAAGTAAATCAAAATGCTGTCTTGGAGTGTTCTCATGTGGCAGATACTAGTCACTGACTGGCCGGGCTTGACATGTTTCAACCCAAACGGCCTTTTTAAGCTGAGCAGTGACAGGAGCACATTGCTGAGTGGTCTTTCAGCTTGTTCCTGTTCACCTGTGCCCTGACCTGCTTCTGGTTTACCTGTGCTGACACAGTTTGCCCTTGACTCTCCTTTGGATTCCTTCCTGCCTACCTGTGACCCCGGCCTGTGATTGACCTTGCTCCTGTCTTATGTCTTTGTACCTCACTGCCAGATTGTGTACCGGCTTCGGCTTGTACTCTGACACTGCTTCCGTCTCACGTTCCTGTACCCGCACTGCCCAGCTGTTGACGACTCCTTGGCTTGTGTTCCGGCTTCGCTCCTGCCTTCTCATCTAGCATCACGGATTTCCAGTTCCAGGTGCTCATCTGGTGATCCACGGCCATCAGTCTTCTGTCAAGGCACCACCTGCTATAGCTGCCTCTGATGATGTCATTTTCTTTGACGACACGCGTCAGGCGACCCGGGGACGATTAGCACGCTACCTTACACCGCGGTATCCCATTATGTGACATGCTCTTTTACATTTCGTTATGTTCTGCACTATTGTCCTCCCTTTTGTGTTGAGGTACTGGAGTTGGGATCAACTTGCAGCAAGCCCTGGCGATATTCCCTATATCAGGCTATATATATACCCTACTGGTGTCAGCTTATCAGGTTTATCTGAGTCGGAATCCCTGAAACAATTTGGTCGTCCATCTTGCTCCTCTTGGATTCATACACCGCTCTGATTATACTGACCTCTGGTAAGCGAATAAGTGTGCACATCACAATTGGGTGCTGGCTTTCCTTTACCTGCACAATCTGGATCTGGGATCTTGCCTTTTTTTCCCTTTATGGACTCTATTTGGACTTTTATGGATGATTTTATTTGTTTATAGTGTTTGGCGCTACTACATTTCTTTTTATTTTTTACCTGCTATACCGGCCCTCGTGCCACTCTGTGTCCCACACCCCCTGTCATCTCTACCAGGGGTGTTGGAAAGGAGGTGCAAGAGAAGCCCCCTCTACAGCTCGATCTCCACCAGGTACGTGATACCTACATTATTCTTATTCCCATGTTAAACGGAGATTCCGCTGAAGGGTCCATATTGGTACACCCAATACACCCAAAATAGTATTAGAGTAATAATTCTGTTCAAAATCCAGCAGTACTATGGAGCAAGAGGCAGTCAACTATCCGTATCCTGTATCGCTTACCTTCCCTTACACATCGGAAGCAGAGCAACAATTAACCTTCTATAAAAGTCAGTGTCCACGAATTATAATTGCATACATCCTAATTGCAATCATGTATATGATAGGAGATACACAAAAATACAAATAAAACCACCTGTGGCTTATAGAGAGGGATCATCCAAAATTAATGAATAAACATTTTTTTTTGGGGAACCTAAATGTATATTAAAAAAAAAATATATATATATATATATATATATATAAAACCATGAATTCATGCAAGGACACGATAAATGAAAAAAACATGTAAACTAAGAACTCCTCAATATAGGTAAACTGTCATAAATGTGTTTAATCTAAATTATTTAATAATTATTGATGAAGCAATAATTACATCAACATCAAGGAAAATTATGTACAAGGACATTTTTTAAAGATACAGATAGAAATAGCTATATACCCACTAAAAGTGGACATTACCCTAAGTGGATAGGAGCAAAACTGAAGGGACAACTAATGCGGATTAAAAGGAACTGTGATTTAGAGGAAGATTTTGAGGAGCAATCCAATAAATGTATTGATAGATTTAGGGTAAAAGGTTATAGATCACAACAATTACAGAAAACCAAAGAACAAGTGGAGAACATAAATAGAGAAGATTTATTGAAACCAAAAAGAAGAAACAAAGAAGAATTTAAAATAGCATTTTGTACTGAATATAATAGACAACATAAGTCCATTGAAAAATTCTTTAGGAAACATTGGCCCATTTTGCGAAGGGATCATATTTTTTCAAATATTTTAAACAAAGGCCCTAAGTTTATTTAACCGCTTGCCGACCGCCACACGACTATTTACTGCGGCGGTCAGCCCCTCACAGGCAAAGGACTACGTCGCTAGCCTGTGAGGCTCTAGGGGGGCGAGCGCGCGCCGCCAGAGGCGCGCTCCCGCCCCGCTCGCTCCTGCACATCCCCGCGCGTGTGACCGGCGGACCTGATGTCCGCCGGCCACTCGTGATCTCCTGGTGGAGGGGGAGAAAGGCAGGCGGCTAATGTAAACAAAGCCGCCTGTCATTCTCCCCTGTGTAAGAACAGAGATCATACGGTCCTGCTATGTAGGATCGTATGTCTCTGTTGTTACACCACTAGCCACGCCCCTTTACAGTTAGAAGCACGCCCCTAGGGACACACTTAACCCCTGCATCACCAATAAAGTTAACCCCTTCCCTGCCAGTGTTATTTTTACAGTAACAGTGCATATGTATTGCACTGATTACTGTAGTAATGTCACTGGTACCCCCAAAAGTGTCAAAAATGTCAGTCAAGGGTCCGATCTGTCCGCCGCAATGTTGCAGTCCCACAAAAAGAATCGCAGATCACTGCCATTACTCGTTAAAAAAAAAACAACAAAAAATGACAAAAATCTTTCCCTTATTTAGTAAACGCAATAACTTTTGCGCAAACCAATCAAAATACGCTTATTGTGATTTTTTTTATTAAACATATGTAGCAGAAAACAAATTGGCCTAAAATGTTAAAAAATTTTGATTTTTACATTTTATTTTTGGGAATTTCATATAAAAAAATGTGAAAAATATTGTTATTTTTGCAAAATTTATGCTCTTTTTTTGTTTATAGCGCAAAAAGTAAAAATCGCACAGGTGATCAAATACCACCAAAATAAAGCCCTGTTTATGGGAAAAAAAGGACATCAATTTCGTTTAGGTACAGCATTGCACGACCGCGCAATTGTCCGTTAAAGTCACGCAGTGCCAAATCGCAAAATAGGGCCTGGTCAGGAAGGTGGTAAAATCTTCAGGGGCTTAAGTGGTTATAGAAGACCACCCACACTTAGGGATAAAGTAGTAAAGAGTATAGTAGACAACCCCCGCCAGCCCCCCGTCGAAAACATTTAAATATTTGTGGGCTTTTACAGATGTGGAAGATGTATCACCTGTAGAACATGCCCAACAGCTAAAAGAAAAATGACACATTTGAAATCTAATACCACAGGCAGGGCTGGGACAAGGGGTGGGCAGGAGGGACGGTTGCCCTGGGCCCAATGATTTATTGCAGATATGGGGGGGCGCCTTGACCCTAACCCTAAGGGAAGGGGGGTAGCAGTTTGGCATCCTTGCCCTGGGTGCTGGATGACCTTGTCCCAGCACTGACCACAGGAGAATCTTTTGAGATTAACTGGTTCAAAACGTGTAGCAGTACATATATCATATATCTGATGGAATGTGAATGTGGCCTGCAATACGTAGGTAGAACCACTAGGGCGCTCAAAGTCAGATTGTCAGAACATGTTAACAAATTAAAAAAGGGTTTTAAATACCATAGCTTATCAGATCATTTTAGAAAACATCACAGCAGAGATCCAGCCAAAATGACCTTCTGTGGCAAATAGAAAGACACTGGAGAGCTACACACATTTATAGAGCTGTGTCACAATGAAACTAAATGGATACATTGTTTCAGACTTCTACACCCCTGGGACTCAATGTGGAGTTGGACATAAACTGCTTCATCAATAATTAATTAAATAATGAATATTAAACACATTTATGACAGTTTAGCTGTATTGGGGTGCTCTTAGTTTACATGTTTTTTTGATTTATCATGCTATTGTATGAATTCATGGTTATATATATATATTTTTTAACATATAGGTTCACCAAAAATACGGTATATTTACCAATAAAAAACTGTTTGAAAAACTATTTATTCATGAATTTTGGATGATCCCTCTCTATAAGCCGAAGTTGGTTTTATTTGTATTATTGTGTATCTCCTATCATATACATAATTGCAATTAGGATGTAAGCCATTATATTTTGTGGACACTGAGTTTTATAGAAGGTTAGATTTTGCTCTGCTTCCGATGTGTAAGGGAAGGTAAGCGAAACATCATATGGATAGTTGATTGCGTCTTGCTCTGTCATACTGCTGGATATAGAACAGAAATATTAGTCTAATATGATTTTGAGTGTATTGGGTGCACCAAAATTGGGTGCACCAATATGGACCCATTCGGCAGAACTTCGGTTATACACGGGAAGAAGAAGAATGTAGGATAAGGTTGGGCATACTAAGATGGAGAATAGAGGTGTCACTTCCTTTGATCTACACATGACCTACCAGGAAACTATATATTTCACAGCAGTAGACGCTATGCATCGGAGGGCGTTCCGCATCGCATCGCACACAGGCGGCCTACGTGGCGCGCCGTGATTGGCTACCGCTGCGCAATGCTCTGCAATTGTGATACTCTGCCCCGCTTGTTTAAGGGGGATCGGAACACATCGTGGTGATGAGCCCGTTCAGCCAGCGCAGACCAGCACCTACTAATTACTACATAGAGCCAAGGTATGGCAATCTGAATATTTTTTGATATCATTTTTGATTTTGGATATTAGATGATGTTTATTAAGTGCAATAGGTGGGAAAATGATGTCATCATAGGTGGGTGTCATCTTTATGCACTGGTTTCTATTGGTGGTATGTCTCTATATATCCTCTGTTTACAGACTGCACTGTATCACATGCCTGACGAAGGGGTCCTGCGCGGCTCCGAAACGTTGCACTGTATTTTTCTGATGTGATCGTATCTTGAATAAAGTTTTTTGGACTGCCTTTGCAAGATCCTTGGTGTGCTGGCGAATATGTATCTACCTACCAGGAAACTAGTCTCCATAGGTGGAGTAGGAGGACAACTGAGAGTAGTGCGAGTACAATCAGCACTCCTATATAAACATAGACCAATGACTGACCGACTTAGCTTCTGAAGGCGCCCAGTGCGAGGGGAGAAACATGTCAAGCCCGACCGGTCAGTGACTAGTATCTGCCACATGAGAACACGCTGAGACAGCTTTTGGATAAACTTCTGCTTTAATTGATCGTTTTTATGTAAGTGCAATTGTGTTTTATTCTTTAATAAAAGTCACTCGTTTTACACTATGAATGTTCTCCCATCCTTTTCATGGTGATACCTACACTGGTTCACATTTGGAGAGCGAAATGGAGGAGATGAGGTGGTGATAAGGAGAGATTATACGGTCATATGCTTGATTTGGATACCACTAACAGTCAAACACCGATATGTGGAAGGAGCGGAGGAAGGAGCATATATAATCAAAGCTTGTTTTATACATACAGCTGGTGAGTGGGGGGACATAGAAAGGGAGCATAGCACTTTGGATTACCATTGTAGCAAGCCTCAACTAAAGTTTATGGACATTTGATTTGATACTGCACTCAGCACTTTTATTACTAGCACTTTTTAACACCGTTAGCACTTTACTAAATATTTGTTTTGTAGCACAAAAGATGAATGTTTTGCTCATTATTTGATCACACTTTATTAGGGTAGCGCTGTAGTCCCTACACACTACTAGACTAGGTTATTTATCCATCAACACAGCAGCAGCCTGATTAATTAATTACTTACCCAAAAAGATTCATAGACCTTTGCGCAGGGTCCACACCCATTAACACCTGTTCAATTGCTTGGTAAAACAAATTGCTAATCAGCAAATTACATGGCAGAAACTCAATGCATTTAGGCATCAAAACGTGGTGAAGATGACTTGCATAAGTTCAAACTGAGCATCAGAATGGGGAATAAAGGGGATTTAAGTGCCTTTCAATTTTGCATGGTTGTTGGTGCAAGACGGGCTGGTCTGAGTCTTTCAAAAACTGCTGTTCTACTGGGATTTTCATGCACAACCATCTCTAGGGTTTACAGAGAATGGTCCAAAAAAAGAGAAAATATCCAGTGAGTGGCAGTTGTTTGGACGAAAAAATGTCTTGTTGATGTCAGAGGAGAATGGGCAGACTGATTCAAGATGATTCAAAGGCAACAGTAACTCAAATACCTACTTGTTATAACCAAGGTATGCAGAATACCATCTGTGAATGCACAGCACAGCCAACCTTAAAGCAGATGGGCCACAGCAGCAGAAGACCACACCGGGTGCCACTCCTGTCAGCTGAGAACAGGAAACTGAGGCTACAGTTCACCAAAATTGGGCAATAGAAGATTGGAAAAACTTTGCCTGGTCTGATGAGTCTCGATTTCAGCGGCGACATTCCGATGGTAGGGTCAGACTTTGACATAAACAACATAAAAGCATGAATCCATCCTGCCTTGTATCAATGGGTCATACTGGTGGTGGTGGTGTAATGGTGTGGGGGATATTTTCTTGGTTCACAAAAAAAATGGTCCAGGCGCTGATCCTATAGAAATGTCCCTGGGTAATCATAGACCAGAACAATGCGGTGACTTATAACCAATAGACTGTGACGTACCAAGGCTGCCAGACCCTTAACATGGGATGATATCATGAACCGGCAATACTGGAAAAGAAGGGTGGCGCTCACTGGTGTCTATAGAATACTGTTCTCTATGGATGGAAGACTTGAGAGTGTCTCTTTGAGTAGAAATGCCATTTCTACTCAAAGAGACACTCTCCAGTCTTCCATCCATAGAGAACAGTATTCTATAGACACCAGTGAGCGCCACCCTTCTTTTCCAGTATTGCCGGGATATTTTCTTGGCACACTTTGGACCTCTTGGTACCAATTGAGCATCGTTTAGACACCACGCCTGAGTTTTGTACAACAGAAGATTAACCCTCTTCTGATGGCTAATTCCAGCAGGATAATGCACCATGTCTCAAAATATCTAAACTGGTTTCTTGAACATGACAATGAGTTCACTGTACTCCAATGACCTCCACAGTCACCAGGTCTCATTCCAATAGAGCACTTTGGGATGTGGTGGAGATTTGCATCATGGATGTGCAGCCAGAGATGTATAGTAACGAAGTAGAACTACTTAAGTACTGTACTTAAGTACCGAAATGCGGTATCTGTACTTTCCTAGAGTAGAATTTTTTTCTCCTACTTCTACTTTTACTTCACTACATTTTTTCGATGATTTCAATACTTCTACTCAAGTATTTTTTTTTTGTGCTGCATAGTTACTCGTTACTTTTAAAAAAAATTACCACTGCCAGAACAGTAGATGGCAGGTTTCATGAAGTTAAAAAAAATGTGTATAATGTAATTTGTAAATCAGCGCATACGAAAATAAAGGCTGTGTATAATAAAAGCTGCTATACCAAATCTTTCCAATAAAAAGAAAATATGAAACAAACAAATAAATGGTGCTACAGCGCTTAAAGTGCATCAAGAAACTACTAACAAACACAGGTTAATCATTTGAAATAATAAAAAACAATATGATGTTCAAACTTTTGACTTCTTTCTTTAATAACTACATAACACAGTACTTGTACTTCTACTTTCAGTACTTGAGTAGAATTTTTTTTTTCAAAACTACTGGTACTTTTACTTTTAGTACTTAAGTAGCAAATTTTTTGAAAAAACTACTTGCAATACTTAAGTAAAAATAATCTTGAATACTTTAGTACTTCTACTTAAGTAACTTTTTCTGCGAGCACTTCCACTTCTACTCAAGTCACTTTTTGATCGAGCACTTGTACTTTTACTCAAGTAGAAATTTTGAGTACTTTATACAAGTCTGTGTGCAGCTGACAAACCTGCAGCAACTGCATAATGCTATCGTATCAACATGGACCAAAGTCTTTGAGGAATGTCTCCAACACCTTGTTGAATCTAAGCCAAAAAGAATTAAGGCAGTTCAGAAGGCAAAAGGGGGGTCCAACCCGGTACTAGCAAGGTGTACTTAATAAAGTGCCCGATTAATGCATATATACACACAAGATCCGGCTGCTTATCAACAAAGTTTCCTTCAATTACTCTTTAAATTGGCTTATCTTATATTGTGTAGTGGCACTGATCCAGATAGTGATATTATGTGCTGTAATTACCTTTTATGGCCAGCTTTGGCCAGTCCAAGCTGTCCTTAGTTTTCTTGAAAGTCTCTGTGTTTCCCCAAAGCTCACTGTGGTAATTTCTTTCTACCAGCTACTGTTGAGCTATGATAATAGTATGACCCAGAGGGGTTAAAATTGTGTGTTATGCATATATATCAATCCAACCAATCACTGCTGACATTTTTCCAGGGGGTTGGGCTAGCAATTTTATAAATATTTGGGATCCTAGAACTGTTACAGAGTTCTTACAGAGGTCTTGGGAATCATCCTTCGGGGGGGGACTACTGTTTCTTGGCTGCATTTTGAGGGAAGCCCTTCAAGTGTCCACCCAGAAAAAAATGGAGCTGGCCTGAATGGGAAATAGACGCTTTCCACAAGAAACTACACTACTGATCTATTGCTAATCTGCAGTCAAGCATACACAAGAACATTGACATCTGGAAACTTACTACTTCACCTGGAATGTTCTTAGGGTTGTGTTTGCTGTGTCCTCTGATGTGTGCTTTTGAGGTGCAATTATGCTGCTACTATTCTTGTGCTTCCACCATCCAAAGAACTTTCCTTGGAATATATGTTACAATATTCTGAGGTAACTTTCATCCTCCTTGTCATAAGTTGAGTGATTCTACAATAAACTTGCTCACATTTTGAAGTGACAGATTCCTATCTATCTACAGCACGTTGCAAGGATCCACTCTGGAATTCACTACAGCTTGAGAGCTACACAAGTAAGTGGTTAGAATATATTCTAAATGTGATATAATATGATCCCTACGTTAATAGTATTACATAGGCAAAGAAAAGTAATCCCAAAATGATTATTAATTAGAAATCAAGGCAAGTGTAAGAATAGCCAGGGATGGCAAAACATCTCTCTGACAACTGCAGGCCTGCCTGTCATCAATCAAAATGTTGGAATGCCTCAAACTGTAATACTATGACCAGTCAGTAATCAAGGGCAGTGTAAGGGTAGCCGGGAATGCTCAAATGCTTGCTTGGTGGGTACGATGGCATAGATGTGGTCATTTGAACTTTAGTGAATCCTTTTCAAGCATATTAGAAATTGTTCTTGTGCCACCAACCTCCCAAGGAACTTATATTGATCCCTGGCAGGTCGGACACAAGTGATGCTCAAAATCTGGAGTTTTACTCTTATCCCACTGTATATGGCATCATTATGCAGAAGAAGTTTATTTCTGATTGGCTATTATGAGTCATTGCATGCCATTGCTCTATGTTTTGTAACTGGATAAGCCGGTAAGAGCAAGAAAAACATTGTGAAGAACAATTTATTTTGCTTTTCATGCCTTGTAAACAGAAAGAGAGAACCATGCAAGAAGGTATGAAACCAGGCAGTTATGAGACCGAGAAACGTTTGCAAGCTGAGAATTAAATCTAAACTTACTTTCTGAACAGAGATATAGCAATGAGTGTTCAGTAAATGTTCAATAATGGCGTCTGCTTTGTGATCTTCTCTATATGACTTTCCATCTACATTCTGAAAGAAAATGCCACATATTTATCAAACAAACATAGAAAGTTTGCAATGTTTTCAGTTGTGTAACAAAGTCATGGTTTTGTTCTCATTCGTTTTTCTTTCTCTTGCACTCGGGTCTTTTTCTACAAAACATACTACCGTATAATACCAATAAAAATAATCATTGCCTTCAATAACTCATTGTAAAAAATGAGCGAGAAAGAGAAGACTCTTCTAGACTAAGATGTACCTATAGAATATTTTGCATATACTTAGCAAGCCTAACACCTTAGCAGCTGCGTTTGCAGCTGTACGGAAATAAAATAAACAAATATGA
Source organism: Pelophylax lessonae (assembly GCF_965119305.1). Classification (NCBI taxonomy): domain Eukaryota; kingdom Metazoa; phylum Chordata; class Amphibia; order Anura; family Ranidae; genus Pelophylax; species Pelophylax lessonae. The sequence goes on along the minus strand of NC_138772.1, from coordinate 320,803,641 downwards.
TAAAAAGAGTCGCACTCGAAGGATACCGTTGAACTGTAAAAAAAAAAACACATTATTTACATTATTTGCACATTTTATAATTTTTCAAATACCTTAATCTTACCCCAAATGGCTTCCTTCTTCCCCTATACATACACTGACCAATCCCCAGCATTTTCAAAGTTTTATCAATTATATGACCCATAATTTTCATGATGTTTTTTTTTTTTAGTATTCAGTAGTTTCTACAGTGTATGCATTAAATGATAGGGAAATATCGCCTTTAAGTTCAAAATGTATTGAATGATGGTTAATGGCAATTATATTCATTGATACCTATGGTTTTAGTGTTAGTTTGTTAAAGCATAACTCAAGGAAAACTATTTTTTTTAGTGTTGGATAGAGTGATAAAGAGTTAGAACTCTCATTGCTGCTTGTATCCTTGTTAGGGACTTTTCAATTGTTCTGTGATTGTTATTTTATTTATTTATTTCAGGTATTTATACAGCATAATCAATTTATGCAGCACTTTACACATATATATTGTACATTCACATCAGTCCCTGCTCTCAAAGAAGTTACAATCTAAGTTCCCTAACTCACATTCATACATACACTATATTACCAAAAGTATCAGGACGCCTGTCTTTATGTGCACATGAACTTTAATGGCATTTATCCAGCATGCACAAGAAGACATTTTCAAATTCTGCTTTATATATATATATATATATATATATATATATACACACATATATATACACATATATATATATATATATACACTATATTGTCAAAAGTATTGGGATGCCTGCCTTTATACGCATATGAACTTTAATGGCATCCCAGTCTTAGCCCATAGGGTTCAATATTAAGTTGGCCCACCCTTTGCAGCTATAACAGCTTTGACTCTTCTGGAAAGGCTGTCCACAAGGTTTAGGAGTGTGTCTATGGAAATGCTTGACCATTCTTCCAGAAGCACATTTGTGAGGTCAGGCACTGATGTTGGACGAGACGGCCTGGTTCGCAGTCTCCACTCTAATTCATCCCAAAGGTGTTCTTTTGGGTTGAGGTCAAGACTCTGTGCAGGCCAGTCAAGTTCCTCCACCTCAGACTTGCTCAGCCATGTCTTTATGGATCTTGTTTGTGCAATGGTGCGCAGTCATGTTGGAACAGGAAGGGGCCATCCCCAAACTGCTCCCACAAAGTTGAAAGCATGTAATTGTTCAAATTGTCTTGGTATGCTGATGCTTTAAGAGTTCCCTTCACTGGAACTAAAGGGCCAAGCCCCTGAAAAACGACCCCACACCATAATCCCCCCTCCACCAAATGATTTGGACCAGTGCACAACGCAAGGTCCATAAAGACATAGATGAGCGAGTTTGGGGAGGAGGAACTTGACTGGCCTGCACAGAGTCCTGACCTCAACCAAATAGAACACCTTGGGAACATTACATTCAAATTGGCTATATTAATACAATTAGTGGGGGACTTTTGAGGTGTCAATATGTTGTACACCATATGACAGACATACTGAATATTCTTATAAAACATCACTTTTATTTAAAATGTATGTAACATTTTTTGTCATTCCAATATTATACAACTTCATGTACACACATCATATATTGTGTCTAACCTCATAAATATATCAGTAGTTCAAAGGTAGAATGGTGGCACAAATTGTATATGGGCCAATCAACAGAATTTCCAAATTTCTATGAGTCATAAGACCCACAATTTTCATGATGGCTTTCTAGTACTCAATATTATCAACAAAGCTAGTACTTTCTAGTACCCAAATAGCTCAAAATGTATTGCTATATTTATTGATATATAAGGTTTTAGTGTTAGTAGTGATGGGGAGGAACAGAGGTTACTTTAGATTATTAATGAGCATTGACTTTGCCCATTTAAATATTATTTATGATTAAATTGATCAGATGTGGTTTTTACAGCTCATGACTCATAGTTTCATTATGCAATGACAACCTTGCACTGACTTGGCCAATGAAAGAAGATACCTTCCTTTAGTGTAGATTACAGCAGCGCATATTATGTTATGGAACATATGTAATAAAAATGTTAACCATGTCCAGATGAGCTGTAGAGAATCTTGTGTTAATTCTCTGGAGATCCAGTCTCAAACACCCTGATCCCCCACATACACATCTTAAGTTTGTGGGTGGTGTTACACATTAGTGGCCCTAGGTGACAAAAGTGGGGGAATTGAAAAATTTAAAAGAGAAATCCAGGCAAACATCTACATACACTTGCTAAATACATACATGGGAGATACATTATCCAATAAATGATTTTTATTACTTTCTACCCAATCCCAAGATTTACACGTTCCTGAATGACTGTAGAGCCAGTGTGGGTGACCTGACTTTGATAGTTAAGCAATACCGTTTGGTTCCCTACCTGTCCCCAGACTGTGATTGGTTAGTAAAGGAGCAGCAGCAGGCAGATACATTTTTCCTCTGCCCACTCTGCTTTCTGTCAGCATATTCTCTTTTATCATATATGCTTGCAGCATACCTGCACCTACTACTGGCCCTCTTTTTTTCAATCTAGGTTCTCTTGTACAGGACATTACAAGAGAATTTTGATTTGTTACTTGCAGGTACAACAATGAAAGCATTTTAAAATATAAATAATAGTTTTAATAAACACAGAACTGCATTCATTGGTGTTTTGTTATGTTTAGAGTTTAGCATGCTCTGAATTGTTTCCTCACACATTTTTTCATAGGTGCTTTATAGACAGTGCTCTACAGTTAGTCCAATTAAATAATAGACCTTTAAAACAGAACTCCAGCCAGACTGTTAATACATGAATGAAATGCATTGATAGGCTGTTTTACCTTCTACAGGATTTGTATTTGTAACCATCCAGTCCTGAGATTTACCAATCTCTGCCACACTGCACAGCCCTGCCTGTTTGGGCAAAAGACCTGATTTTTCTCTGTTGCAGTTAGTAACAGTGTCATGTCTTGTCTCTCCCCAGCCCGTGATTGGTCAGTAAATGTAGAAGGAGCAACTCTACTCTGCCAATCATTTTCTCATTCTTGCAGCATGTTCATTGCATTGCAGCACAACTGGCCAGTTCTATGTGCTGCTTCTTCCTCCCCTAGAGTGACATACATTTAATAATGTACTAATGACTATTTCTTGTAAATGTGCCTAAAATTCAGATTTTATAGAGTATTTTCACACATATTAGTGTGGGCTAATGTTGAAATACTAAATTAGTCTAATGAGGGCCCATTCTTTAACCTTGCACCCCGTATAAAAGGTATTTCTGTTGAATTTGTGGCATCCCATAGGCTATCACCTTTGGGTTTGCCCAACTAGTGACAAATGACAATAGAAGAGGTGACTGGGCAAGGGGTAACATCATAAGGCAGAGACAGTTGAGTACAGAGTGCGTGGTACATGGCAGAGATCATAAATTGAGAAACCAGGAAAAAGGTCAAGGAAGGTGGCAGACATGAGTGAGTAACAAGGAACCAGGCCACATCTTAATCAGCAGCAGAAGGCAATCAAGTCCAGATACCAAAGGACTAGATAAATCATAAGCAGAGGGACATCAGTAGTAGATACCAGAAGACAAGTTGTAACCAAAGTAGCAGTTTGTGATAGTTGAGGAACAATTTCCCAAGGTGCTGACAAGGAGAAAAAGCTGTCCTCACGTTGTCCGTTTAGTGAGCCAGAATTCAGTATAGTACTTGAATAATATCAGAGGATGGCTGTAGCAGCCTCATGCACTATTATGATACTTACAGTGGATGGCATGAACAACAGTGTACCCACCTTAACCAAGGAGACGGAGAAGGAGAAGGAGAAAGTGCGTTGTCAATGGCCTTTGAAAGGTTAGCAACTGCCAATGACTTATTAGAGATAATCCCCAACATCCCACACATTAAAATGCATGTTCTCCATGTATCACCAGAGCTTGTTCCTTCGTTTATTTTATTCTATATATACATTTATCGAGAACAGAAACAAGAAAAGGTGCATTAGTCAATTAAATTGGCAGTGATTTTTGATCCCTGCTCGTTGACACAGCTTTGTTTTGGTGCAAGGTGTTGGTGCTTTCAGCTACAATCCAAAACAAGTATGATTTAAAAGAGGTTAACTTAGTTTTATAGGTTTAGCTTAGTAGTAAGATTTTATATAGGGTCACAAGTTAAGGCTTAAACAATGTTGTCAGTGTCTCATTGGGAAAAATCCCTTTAATTTCTGACCCAGAAAAACAACAGCAGGGGGATCTCAAAACAAGGAGAAACTACCTCTTAGACAGTTGTGTCTGAAACATTGGAAGATTTCCCCCAACCTTCCGTTGCAGTAACAGTTATATTAATTTTGGATTTCCCTTTACTTTCTGACCAGGTGACCAGGACAAATAGAGGATGAATCTCCCTACTGGGGACACAAGCAACATTAAGAAGCTGACAGAAGTTCTTACCCTTTCCCCATCATCTGAAACAAAAATAAAAGTTTTGGGCTTTCATATACTTTAAGCTAAGGGTTAGAATTTAGGGTTAGAAAAAAGAGATCATTCTAAAGATTCACTTAAGTGTTACAGTAAGGTTAGTGGTTAGAATAACGGCTTAGTCTTAAGGTGGAGGTTGAGGGTTAATTTAGGTGTCAAACCTTTGGTGAAGATTAAGTGTTAGTGTCCACCTAAGGATCAAACTAAGTTCAGAGTGTCAAATAACTACTTTAATGTATAACATAATAAAAGCTGTTGAAGAAAAAAAAAAAAAAAAAAAAAAGCATACAGTCTAGGTATAACGACCTTATGTTCAGTTGGTTAAAAAGTTTCAAAATGCCTAAGAGTTTCATGAGAAACCCAACCATTTAAATGCTTCACTGCTCTTTTGGTTTGTGAGTTTAAACATGCATGTTCCTTTTAAGTTGTCATAAAAAAAAGATTTTTATATCACTAGCGGTCGCAGCATTAAATGAACACGTTGGATGCAATGATTCATGTAGTTATTGCCCAAAACCACATGACAATGAACACTTGATATGTTAATGATCTGTAAAAGGAAACATATTATGATGAGTGATAATGAAAAGTTTTATAATACAATTTGTGAGATTACCATTTATTTTAGGTGAGCACGTGACTTAACATGAAAAATAAGCAGGAGAGTCTGAGGAACAGTTAAGCGTATTTCCATGTTTTCACAAGAACACTGATGAAATTTGAACAAAATAATATTTTTTTACTGTAAAAAATAATGCATTCCACAAAATCGTCAAGTCAGTGTGACAAAGCCTGAAAAAAGGTATTCTGATTTGATAGGTTATTGGGAAATGTAATCAATGGTAGGTTACAGTGTATGGATATGGACAAATTTTGCTCTCCAACCTTAAAGTAGAATTTTGGCCTCTACTTTTTGGGTATATATTTGTGCTCTTATCCACTGGATTTAAGTTCATTATGCTGCTTACATTGTCTACCTATGGTTATACTGGATGCTGTTGTGTACCATGGATGCTTTATCGCCTGAATGTTGGTTTTGTTTTTATGTTATGTGCAAAAAAATTTCAATAAAAATAATCTGATTTAAACAAAAAAAAAAAGAATTTTGGCCTCCCGTTAAATAAAAATATGTGATGAAGCAATTAATTGTAAGTGCATCTGCAGTTACAGTTTTGTCTTAGTCTTCCTGCAAGGTTCCACAAATACCTGTTGAGTCTGTCAGTAAAATTCACACCAAACAGTTTCATTGGAAGAGATAGCAACAGTGCTGTACTGGTCTAAAAGTCAACTTAACTGTATCTGAGCACCACAAACTGAAAAGGCTATATTAATTCATTTTTCTTATTTAAAGCAAATTACTCATCTATCCTTGTCTCCATGCTTTATTTTTTTGAGAAATCACTTTAAAGAACACCCTTTAGCATTTCTTAGTAACAGCCATCTTGAGTAAGGACAGATGATTCATGTACTTCCTGGAATCCATCAGCCCTTAACGCAGGCATGCAGGAAAGCTGGTTTTCTTAGCTGAGAAATCCCCTCCTCCAAATTAAAAAAAAAAAAGTGCTCATGACAACTCATTGGATGTACAACATCATTGTGTCCTAGGCCAGAAACCAGGAAGCAACTGAAGATTTTTTTTTTTTTTTTAAAACAACCAAATCTAATATACCTTCCTATTTCTTTAAAAATGCTAACAGCATAAAAATGAAAAATAATTAATGTTGATTGAGAGTTAATTCTGCTTTAAATGACCACTCTCAATAAAAAGATGTGCCTGCTTGCACTACAATGGGATGGGAAGATATTGCAGGGCGTGTGGTTATTAGCATTGTCACTGATCAGAAAATGAATGCAGTCATACAATCTAAGGACTGGTAAGCGGCAGCATGTTGTGTTTTTGGATTTAGATACACGGTAACAGTGCTATTTTTTGCAACCTGATAAGCTCACCCTCTGGCTTCAATGTTTGCTGAGTCACTGATGTGGAACAAGCAAGATTTTCAGAAAGGTCAGGGTATAGTCAAAGACCCAGGTTAGTTAGTATTCGACAGGAGGATCAGCATGAAAGCAAGACAACAAACCCTCATAAGAAAGAGAATGGACTATCTCGGTACCCAGGAAATGACAACAACTGTTAAGATTTAACATTTTATTTATACAAAATTTGTTAAAAGAGAAAGACACATATCCATATATATGAATAAAAACACAACAGAAGCTGCCACGGGGACCAAAAGACCTCCGTGGCTCCACTCTGTAGTGGCTACTGGTTAATTGATCTCTTAGTGAGGTGGTCCTACAAAATACTAGTTCAGGAGTTGTCCTAACGTATTTTTTCAAAACATGGTGGTCTGTCAGTAGCTGTGAGTGATCAGACAAAATTGTACGTAATTGATTATGGTGGGTAGAAAATTTGGTAACTACTTTTACTGTATCTTGTTGTTTGGTCCAGGAAGCCATACAAGAGAGATGTTCTGGTATGTGCTGTTTTGGTGTACTTTAGCTTAGCTCTTACTTTTTCACATACATATATCCCCTCTCACATTTTCCTTTTGGTCCCTCTCTGGGTTCATCCTTCCTCCTGTTCTTCTTTCTCTTTCTTTCCTTCCCTTTCCCTTTCCCTTTCTCCCATTTCTTCCCTTCTCCTAGCTCCATCTCTCTTCTCTTCCCCTCTGGTCTGCTTCCCTTTTCTATTCTCTTTAACCGCCCTCTTTCCCTTCAACCCCCCTCCCCCTCCTTCTTTCCCTTGTACCCTGTCCTTTTATGTTCCATATCACATTTCTTATAAGCTTGTTATCATGATTTGTTGTCTTTACCCTAGATGTAGTAATTACCTCAAAATAGGGGTAGCCATGGGCTTTCCAAATATTGCTATCATTAAAATGATGGTACTCCAATACTTTGTAATACCATAGTTAATTTGAGGCACACACTTCACTTATAACCCTCAAAGGAAGCAGTCAACAATGAGAGCCTTTTGATTTCCATCAGGTTTAACCACACATGCTCCACCCTTATGTTCTGTGTACAACATTGTCTCAATGAGATGTACTTGAATACACCAGTTAACCATATATGTCATTCTACCTTCAAGCCTGTTTGGGGTTTTTTTTTTTTTTTTTCCATATACTTCCCTTTTTTAAAAAAGAAAAATAGTTAAATGTTCTCAGAAGTGTTTTTTTTTTTCACTTTTAGGTTAACCACTTTACCAGTAGAGGATTTTGCTGTCTTACGTCTGGGCCACTTTTTGCGATTCGGCACTGTGCGACTTTAACTGACAATTGCGCGGTCGTGCGACGCCATACCCAAACAAAATTTACGTCCTTTTTTTCCCACAAACAGAGCTTTCTTTTGGTGGTATTTGATCACCTGTGCGATTTTTACTTTTTGTGCTATAAACAAAAAAAGAGCGTTTATTTTGAAAAAAATAACAATATTTTTAACATTTTTTTATATGAAATTCCCCCCCCCCCCCAAAAAAATGTAAAAATCAATTTTTTTTAAATTTTTGGCCAATTTGTTTTATGCTACCTATGTTTGGGAAAAAAAATCACAATAAGTGTATTTTGATTGGTTTGCGCAAAAGTTATTGCATTTACTAACAAAGGGAAAGATTTCTGTCATTTTTGGTGTTTTTTTATTAACGCGTAATGGCGGCGATCTGCGATTTTTTTTTGCGGGACTTCGACATTGCGGCGGACAGATCGGACCCTTGACTGACATTTTTGACACTTTTGGGGGTACCAGTGACATTACTGCAGTAATCAGTGCTATATATATGCACTGTTACTGTAAAAATGACACTGGCAGGGAAGGGGTTAATTTTATTGGAGAGGGAGGGGTTAATGTATGCCTGGTGCTTACTAACATGTGGGGGGGAGGTGACTGTGTGACACAAGGACAGATCGAGGGTTCAACTATGCTGAACCCTGCAATCTGACTCTGCCTGTCACTTAGGAGATCCGCCCGCTTGTGTTTACACAAGCAGGCGGATCTCCACACTCGATTCCCCTACGATCGGGGAAGAGCAGCGGCGATTGCCGCTGCTCCTCTCCTGGCCCGCGCCGCCGAGAAAGGGGAGTGTCTGGCGACGTAGGTCTACGTCGCCAGATGATAACGAACCACTCTGCCATAGTAGGCTCAACGTGAGCAGACGGCAAGTGGTTAAATCTCTTTTTGTGGGGTTTCAAGAAGTAAATGAGATATAGATAGATACAGTGTGACATGATATGAAAGGAGGAATTCTGGTGGGAAAGAAGTAAAAGAAAAAAAAAGGGGAGAGGGGAGGACTAACGGAGAGGGAATGGAGAATGTGACAGACACTGCTATCCATGTTAAGAATATAAGCATCATGATAACACTATGTGGTATCATATGGTTAACATGTCAAGATGCTTTGGAAAACCAGGAAAGATCTGAACATGGCCCAGCTCCACCAGGTGTGGTAGAACGTGTCCATTTTATCAGGATTTCCTGCTCTCAGGCTTTCTGTATGCATTTTATCATTCATAATAATGGCCCGGGCATATAGTGGTGGCCTTTTTTCAGTGTCTGGATTTTGTGGTACGGGTCGCTATCAGACAGTATCTTAAGATATCTTTTTTTGGACCACAGGGAGCCTAGAGGCACTGATAGTAATGCTACTTCTGGTGTACCTTCTAGATTTGTTGATTTCATTTTACTGTATAGCTGGAAGATGAAATGACAGAAATGTTAGATTTTTGTTCAGTTCCACTAGATGTTGTGCTAGCTCCCTCGATCTTGTTGGCATCTCCAGCAGATATTGAAAAAAATAGAAACATCATCTGCAAGATGGCTGGGAATCTGTACAAGATACAGTTTTATCATTTTCAATAATGGTTTGATAGGGATAAGAAGTGAGCCTGAGGTTAGTCCTCCTGTGATACCTGCCTTCCCGAAGCCCATTCCAAGGGTGGTCTTTTTTTATAGGCCATCTCTCTCAAGATAGCATATAATTTCGGTATTGCCCTAAAAACTGCTGCTGAGCAGATGCACATATGTTCAAACTTCATCTGGGGCAGATTCAAGCTCTCCCATCTTTTGATATAGACCTAATATAGTCAGAAAGTTGCCTAGTCTGCTAGCACTCCTTCATGGTGGATTGAGATTGGGATTCAAATTGGGGCTTCAATTGATTAGACTGGTAGGAGAATATTGCAAACTTGCTTTTTTTTATATTGTCTGGATGATAGGTGACTGGGGACTTGCCAGGTGGTAACCCTGGATTGTGATGAATAGGGTGATAGGGCCAGGTCTTGTGGATAAGTTTGAGGAGCCCAGTGTGGGATTCCACAGGTATAGGAGAGAAATAATCAATAGAGGAAAAGTATTAGTCTGGGAATTGTGTTCTGGGTGTAGCCATGGGAGAAATGTGAGTGGGAGAGAGGAGAGATCTGTTTCCAAAATTACTCCCATCTTGTCTGACTCAGAATGGAGCCAGTCTAAAGCCAGCCATAGAAGGATTGAATCTCATCCGATTCAGCAGGGACCGGCCGCGATTCAATCCATCTATGGACAGGCTGATTGTATCCAAGTCGATCCATGGATCAACTTGGAACACAGAGATGTAAATGTATCAGTTTACACACAGTTGAAAACCTAAAGATTACCATAAATGGTTCCTTATTAAGGCCTAATTGTGATAGGAGGTTAAACAATATTTGAAAGATGATTATATTCTATGCATGTGACTGCTCCTCAAATGGGTCTACAGTATAATTGCCCATTAATCTTGAACAGCAGATGATTTTCCACGATTGGTACTGATAATTTCTAAAAATTACTTTTTCAGTATGAAACAAACTACCAATTAATTCACAGCTGCAGACAAAGTAACTAAACAGATGTGTTTTTACAAAAAGGAGAAAGAAAAAAAATTTCTGTGGTGTTGAACTCAGCTGCAGAAAAGCAGATTCCCCGACTGTTCCATGGGCAGCTGTATGGTCACGAGCTGTCTGTGTTATGATCACTAAGTATGTGTTTTTTTCATGTCAGAAAATAGAATATAAAAGTTTTCTGCACCTTATAGAAAACTGTACATTCTCACAGTTTCTCTGGGAGTCACCTGTAATGCAGAGCTAACCTGCCAATCTTCTCTCAATAGACCAACTAACTAAATATCTAGGATTTTAGCTGATTATTGCTGAATCAGGCAAAATTTGAGCCATGGATGGCCTTGATGGCAGTACCCAACTCAACAAACTTAGACTGAAAAATCAAAAAAAGCTCTGTAGAAAATTGTTGGACGAACAGTGACTGCATCCAGTTCGGGTGCTGGCTGTCTGAGTACAATAGCCATCAGGGGAGATGTCTACATCTAAGTCCTAGCTGGGTAAAATGTGGAGTCAATCTTCAGGTGGGGAGTTTTTTTATATTTGTGCAGCAGTTCTTCATTTGCTACATGAGTGAGGTGCCGCTCCATGTAACGGACAGAAGCAGAAAGAATTGTTCGTCATCCAACAACATGGATTGGTACCTATGCTCACATGCAGGAAAAAGAAATAGTGGAATGTAACTACAGTAAAACATTGGAATGTGAGCATAATTCATTCCGGAAACATGCTTGTACTCCAAAGCACTCGTATATCAAAGGGAATTTCCCCATAAGAAATATGGAAAATCAGATGATTCGTTCCTCAACCATTCATTCATAAGTCGCTAGTCATAAGTTGCATGTCGCTTGGTTCATAGCTGCACCAGCTTTAGAAAGGCATGTTCAGGGTGTGCCCCCCCAGCTCTTTGTTTGTTATTCATTCATAAGTCCTTAGTTTTATAGAACATATAAAAAGATTATAACAATGTGATAGGTTGTGTAACCATGAAATGTCCATCCACAAAAGGCAGCGTCCACAATAGGAATAAAGGTACAACATTTAGCAACTCACATGGCTGATGATAAAAGAGGCACATCTAAGTATGCAGGCATCCAGGGTAAAACTGTCCCCATAGAACGTCCTCTGCATCATCGGCTCTCACCGCTGTCACTCTGCAACTGTGACTGGAAAGACGACCCTGCAGTTGAGCCATCTCAAAGCGAGGCTTGAAGTGCTCGTGGAGCGCAGTGTGGAAGGAATGACGTCACGTTGATGGCGGTGAGGAGGACGGTCTATGTGGACAGCTTTACCCCAGATGCCTGCATACTTAGATGTGCCTGTTTTAATAATCAACCATGTGAGTTGCTAAATGTTGTACCTTCATTAAATGTAACCATATTGCTACACTTAGAGGCACCTCTAAGGCACTCTTTTATCAAGTCAAAATTTAGCAAAAAAAAAATGTTGCTTGTCTTGCAAAACATTCTCAAACCAAGGTTTTACTGTACATGAAAGAGGTGCCCATACATTTAACAGGCAGATACAGTATGAGTTGTCAGTCATGTAACTATCCAGAGAAGGTGCTCCCATCATTCAGCCAAAGAAAGAATACAGTAATGTAACCACTCAGATCGGTTGTCCATGCATCTGACCAGCAGGAACAGACATCATTTTCAGGGATGTAACTACTTGGATGTGGTGCCTATGGACCTTACTGACAGACACCAATTGGAATTATCTGTCATATAACTAAATTAATGTGGTGCCCACGCATCTAACAGACAAACACGGAAGGAATTGTCTGTCAAGTAACTTCATAGAAAGTGTGTCAATGCATTTAAAAGGCAGACATAGAAATAGAAAAACAATTAGTACAGAGGAGGGTATGACATGATTTCTGATCCTAGACACACTTTTTGGAAAACATTGTGTTTTGGGGAGCAAAGCTAAATGTGAGACTTTTCAGTATGTTTTGCCTTCTTTTAGAAACTATTAGGGCAGGAAGGTGACACTACTGCATTCCTTAAACAAAAAAATCGGCGTCACCCTACTAGCTGTGTTGTCTGTAAAGAAGTATGGATCCTAAAATGTCCGAAAAGACTTACAAACCCTTTGGTTTGTAAGGTGGTTCACATATACAGTATGTATTTAAGTGTTTGCCTGCAGTTGAGTAGTAATTTGTTTCATTGTATTGTAAAATCTTATTAGGAAAAACCCAACTTCATTTTTTAAGTGCTAGGGTTCTTTGTATAAAGGATTTTTTTTATTATTGAAATCCTGTTACTGAAAAGTATTTTTTTTTAATGTTGAAAGCCTGTTATTGACATGAGCTACACATGTAACATATAGTAAAAGTTACAGTTGGTTAGGTTAGTGTGAAAATTATTTACACTGCAGCAACACCACATGGCTGATTCAGTGTATTACTTCCATTATGTATACTGTATGTGAACATGACAGCATTACATTAACATAGGCTGATCATTTTGCAAATAAAGTTTTGATTCAGAATTGGTTGTATAAAGTGTATTGTAATAGTTTTTAGCATTGTCATGTTTATGGGAGTGGCAATAAATACTTCATTTAAACTTACTTAAACTTACTTCATTTTAAAGCAGCCACCCAATGGAAAAGCAGCCACCCAATTAGAAATTACTTTCATTAGTCACACTATCATTAGAGACTGAAAGCTGATGTCCTATTAACCACTTAAGCCCCGGAGGATTTGGCTGCTAAACGACCAGAGGGTATTTTGCGATTCGGCACTGCGTGACATTAACGGACAATTGCGCGGTCGTGCGACGCTGTACCTAAACGAATTTGGCGTCCTTTTTTTCCCACAAACAGAGCTTTCTTTTGGCGGTATTTGATCACCTGTGCGATTTTTTGATCACGCGCTATAAACAAAAAAAGAGCGACAATTTTGCAAAAATAGCAATATTTTTCCCTTTTTTTTATATGAAATTCCCCCAAAAAAAATGTAAAAATCAAAATTTTTTAATATTTTCGGCCAATTTGTTTTATGCTACCTATGTTTGGTAAAAAAAATCGCAAAAAGCGTATTTTGATTGGTTTGCGCAAAAGTTATTGCGTTTACTAACAAAGGGAAAGATTTTTGTCATTTTTGTTGTTTTTTTTTTTAACGCGTAATGGCGGCGATCTGCGATTTTTTTTGCGGTACTGCGACATTGCGGCGGACAGATCGGACCCTTGACTGACATTTTTGACACTTTTGGGGTTACCAGTGACATTTCTACAGTAATCAGTGCTATATATATGCACTGTTACTGTAAAAATACACTGGTAGTGAAGGGGTTAACTTTATTTGAGAGGGAGGGGCTGTGTGTGTCCCTAGGGGTGTGATTCTAACTGTGATTGGCTGTGGCTTCAACTGTATGCAGAGTGATCAATGGATCTACATAGTAGATCCATGTGATCATCTCTCATACAGAGAGGAGAATGACAGGCAGCTTGTTTACACAAGCTGCCTGACTTTCTCCCTCTCCCCCGCCGATCGCAGAGTGGCCGGCGGCGATCGGGTCCGCCGGTCACACGCGCGGGGGGGTCCGTGACCGAGCGGGAGCGCGCCTCCGGCGGCGCGCGCTCGCTCCCTAAACCCTCACAGGCGAGCGACGTAGACCTACGTCACTTTGCCTGTGAGGGGCTGACCGCCGCCGTAGATAGTCGTGCGGCGGTCGGCAAGTGGTTAATTGCTAAAGGTTACACTAAAAAAAAACGTAAAACATAAACACATAAAAACAAAAATTCATTATTTAGGCTTTTTCATAAAAACACGAAAGCATTATTAGGCCTTTTTCAGGAATATATAATAAGGAAAAAGATGGTTTGCAAGGTTAAATAATGCATAGAAATCAATCATAAATCTAATTATTCATTATCATTATCTCTGGTAAGCATACATTTGGCTGCTATAGGTTACTGCACTGTGTAACGTCACTGTTGCTTTTTGCGTTACCTTTTTTGCTGCTTGTTAGTGTTTGAAAATTAATGTACTGCATATTTTTCTCTTCTTGTTCGTTTAGGCTATTATTCATTTGAAAAAATTCCATTGTTTATTACAAACTGACCATTAGACACAAAATGATTGATTGCTATACTCCATTAATATGGTGGTATAGTAACACCAGATGTAAAGGGGAGCAAAGCAGAAGTACATAGCCATTATCCTAGTGTAATAGGCTCTTGTCCTTAAAAAAAAGTTTCAGAAATACTCAAGTGTGCCACATATAACAAGGCAAACCCACTCCAGAGTAACATCCTCCATTGGGGTTATAAACCTTTCCAGAAGCTAAGATTATAGATCTTAATTCCTATACAAGGATGTAACATCCCCTATTAATAACCAGACCACATTTGACAGTATTACCCCAAACAAATGATATAATAAAAACAAAACTGGTTATTGCAATTATATTAAAAGTGTTAGCACAAATTAAATAAAATACAGAAACCCTAAAAAGATTAATAAATCGATTTTGAAGTTATTTGTTATTTAAAATTTGCAGTACATTCTTTGCTAAACAATTGCTAATATAAATTATAGGATAAATTAAAGTAATATCTATTGAATATTATAATGGTAAATGTAATCTGTGTATTATTTGTGGATATTCGTTTTATTTCAATGCTTCTGTATGTATAACTTCTTTACATTATGGTAAAATATATAATTGCTTTTCTGATAAGTGTATCATTCTCCAATATTACTATTGCTTTGCAGTATCTTTGCCTAACAACATAATTGTATTTATTGTAATCACTGTTATTTCCCTTAAACAGCAGATCTGTAACTACTGTACGAACTTCTTTACAGTAAAACTCTTTTCACCCTGTATTTGATACACAATTAAATGTATTTTTAATGTGGGTGTTGAAGAAGCAAAGCACTTGATGATTGAGAGAACTTTCCTGAACCTTATGTTACAGTAAATGTCATTAGTAGCATAGTAGAGGGTTTGGGGTTTCCCACATTATAAGGTTTTCTGTATGGTCTGTATAACATAGAGAAGCACTTAAGGGCTCCAGAGTGTTTGAGACCTTACAGACATGCATCTCTTCGCCACTCTGTCTCCTCCTACTTAGTATATAGTTAACGCCCATCTATAAGCTCACACATAAAGGAAAGGTAAGTTCCCCCTTTTTTTTTTTGCCGTAGTGGTTAATATCTTAGGTTTCCGTAAAGTGATCGCTTACTCTCAACTCTCACGGAGGAGAGGTAAGACATGCACCCTCTCTTCCTCTCTTAGCATAGCTTTTTTAACTTTTGAACTCATTACTTCCTCTTCTGCCTTGTCTACTAGTTTTTCTTAAAAGAAAAAAAAAAAGCTAACAGCAGAGTATTTGCAATATTTACCTTTTTCGATCTTTTAAGACAGTAGCTTGCAAAATGATTCATTTAATAGTGCCATACCATTTTTAATCATTTTGAAATCCTTTAAGAATTATGGTACAAATATTAACAATTTAATTCTTAATTACAATTAATATTACATTTTGTTGCATTTGCAGAGTCAAAATTATATTTTTGCTACCTAGATAAGATGTTTGGTAGGCTTTATTATTAATTATTTTGATTACTATCCAGTTTAGAGCTCTATTCTTCAGGATATAAGTCAGTGTCTTGCTATGGATGAGACAGAGCACTTAAATGTTGTAATCTTGGCAGGGTCTTGTACTTGCATTGATGAATGATATCACATGTACTAGACATGAAAGCCTACCAATGATCTTCAGATATTCATAGTGAAAGTTCCTAGCCACTCTCAAATTTTACCAGGGTGCTTCTGTGTATAATTTTCATTCTTCTATACAGAATATAATTGGCTGCTTCAGCCAATATACAGCTTCAGCAACTATTAATGATATAATGATAACCCAGTAGCTATTAGATAGTAAGCGACTGTCGCCCATGAGCAAATATCTGTGCTACATTGTTAAAAGTTGGCCATACACAAGTAGAATTTCATTGGAAAATGTTGTTCACTTTTCTATCGATTAGTGGGGTCAATTGGATGATGTTTTTGACTGTAGTGATGAGAAAATTCAAAAAATCAGGATAACATTCTTTTCTCGAATATTACATTTCTAATTGTGAATGTGGGACTCCCTTCAAATAGCAGGTCTGACTGACATTTTAAGGGCTTTTATACATTAGTTGACTAAATGTTGGCAAGAAAAATCATTCAGATGAACAGTTTTTATACAAGCATTTTAATGAAAATCTAATTGTGTATGGCCAGCTAAATGGTTTCATGTTAAGTTTAAACCAAAACTATAGTTGCAGTTACCGATTTAGGGAAAAAAACAAATTGGATTATTTGTTAATGGGTATCGCACTTCACTTTGAATAATTGCTATTTTTGCCTGTTGATGACTTACTAGTATAATAAGAACTGCACAAATGGAAGTTAGGTTTTTTACTGAGATGCTGTATATGCCATGACTCGCTCAATATTTCATTATTCATCTTAAGGCAATACCACAAAAAAAACAAAAAAACAGATACTTGCCATATTTTCCTATAAATACAATTACAAGTATGCTTCATGTACACACAGCCTACTTTGACCATAATCCGCTGGAAAATGTGGCAAAATCGTGCTGCAATTTTAGCACGATTTTTGCTGCATTTTGCGGCCAGTGGTCAAAATGTTCCTATCCTCAACGTGATTCCTCCACGTTCAGGACAGGGGTGTTAAAGGATGATGAAGCTCCCCTAACCGCAAGCAGATCCTAAACTCTGCTAAAAGCCTATGTGTACATGGACACATAGGCTTTTATGGAGTTGAGTTTAGAAGCTTTGGCAAAAAAACATGGCAAAAGCTCTTAAACTCAGTCCAATTTTGCCACAATTTCGCAGCATTCTGCGGCCAGTGGTCAAAATGTATCTATACCCAACGCGATTTTTCCACGTTCAGGAGAGGGTCAATGAGTGCAGTTGAAGCTCCCCTAATTGCAGCAGCTCCTATACTGTGCTAAAAGCCTATTTGTACATTGACACATAGGCTTTTAGAAACTTTGGCAAAACAAAAAAAAACGCAAAAAGCTCTTAAACTCAATTTTAAGAGCTGTGGTGTACATAAAGGTACACAGAATGTGGGTGTTCATGTAACATTACCTTTGGACCATGTTGTATAAGTAGTGCAAATATATGTTATAAATGTTAATCTGTTAAATTGAACAAGTAATGACTTTTCCTGAGATTATTGTTCACTGAGAACTATATAGAAAAATGCAGTGTATAAACACAAAGAAGAGTTTATTTTGTGCATGATAAAAAGACATAAGGCAAGTTGTAGTATACCCTACACATTAAGCTCAACAGACATTTTGAAATCTCATTGAACCAAAAAATAACTGTCACATTTTTTAAAATAAGCATCCTTATCCTGGTGTGTTAACTTTGCGAATAAGGGCCTATTCTATTTAGTAATATGTTGATTGTAGGGAAGAAAATGTATCAGATTATGTTTTTCACTTTTTAATCTCAGTTTAAAGACTGGGACACCTGAAAATCATTTGTTAGTTATGGCGGGGAGCTTGGTGGGCAGAATCAGCCACTGGCTTCTTACATTGGTTGAAGAAAGTTCTTCACCACAAGTAAGAAGGTTGGGGAGTGATTACAGCAGACAAATTACTGAAGGAGGAGCCACTAATGAACAAAATATTCTTCAATTTTTAAAATTACGTTCCAGTAAAGAAATGTTTGCCACCTTAAGAGTTACACACTTTTTTAAGTTTTACAATTCTCAAGATCAATAATCTGGAAAAAAAGTGGAGACTAGCCAATAGCTGTCTTTATTAACTTTAGATTAGGTACTTTATTTTGGAGACCAAGTATGATATCAAGGATAAGTACCCAATACAGCTTTACTTTTCTGTTAGTGCTTGGTTGTGTAACTAAATGTAATTACCAACCCGATATCTATATATGCCATCAATACCATTTGACAGTCCTACTACATCAATTCCTAGGTTCAGTGATGGGACCAGAGATAAACTAATTCAGCTTTTGACTCAGTAGACACATTGGTGTTGATTTACTGAAAGAAAAGATGCTATTTAGCTAGCTAAGTGAATGTTCAATTTGAAAAATGGCGGTTTAATTGGCAAAGTAAAGGCTCATTCACAACATTTGTATTGAGCTGCACTAGACAACCTTGCCCAATGCGGTTGCAATGCACAGTCAAGGCTATTTATACCACTGCACTACAGTGATGTGTGCTAAAACAAATAGGACATGCATTGCGTTTTGGAGCATCAGTACACTGCATCTCACCCACTGCAGTGAATAAGAATGAATAAAATGTCACTCTATGGTATTTCATTAAAGTTGAAAAAAGTCAATAGCGCAGACACATTGGCACTGCTCCTTTCACAACATACACCAGCAGCCACTATATAATGCGACTTCTGATGTATATAAGCCCTAAATGTTAGTTACCTATGTTCATTATGAATAAGTAATCATGTGCCAGGAAAATAAAATATGGGATTTTTGCAAGCACAAGATCTGGTTTTTCGAACACAGCTTCACTTTTTCTTATTACAATCACTTTGCAAAGTAAATATGCTTTGAAAAGTGATCAGCTTCTATTCCTTTTGCACAGCATTGACAGTAGGTTGTCAGCCTTTTGGAAAGTACCAGGGCAATCTATTCTTATATGTTAATAAAAATTATTACTCTCACTATAGTTTTTAAATCCTTGAGGTATCCTCCAGGGGACCATTTTCTTCCATTCTGATCCACTGCTGCATTTTTTCTCTGTTCATGGTGGCTGTAGCTGCACCCCAGGCTAAAGCCCAATTTAAAGGTTTCTTTCTTGTGTGTGTATGACAGTGGCATCATTCTTAAAAACACAAGCCACAACACAACCCGGCAGCTAGTACTTTTTTGCACCAGAGCACAGACCTGCCTGCCTGTTATGGGCTTGTGTTTTCATGAATGACAATACTCGTTGCAGAGCGCCATCATTCACAACACAAGTCAGAAGCTACTACCTTTTTCCCTCTTCAAACATAGCAGAAGGGTAGGTGTTGATTTAGTAGTTTTTTCATGATGTACAAGGCAGGGCAGAGGAGGTACAGGGCTGCATATTAGGAGGCAGAACTGCAGATGTTATGATACTCATCTGTGTGCCGATCAGTAACACTAATGGCTGTTTGACACCATACTTTTGCGATCCGGATGTGTTTCTGCATGCTCATTTTGATGCATTCTGGTGCATTTTTTTAAAGTGTTTTTGGTGTGCTTTCAATGTGTTCCAATGCATTCCCTCACTTCTTGTTTCCTGGGGTGTTTTTTTTTTTTTTGCTTTAATGAGCTCCAGTATGTTTTTGATGCATTCTTTATTTATTTTTCTCCATGCAGAAAAAATTCAGCATGTTCTACTTTTGTTGACTGCACTAAAACACATTGCACTGGTGTAAACTATGCCATTGGAATCCATGTTATCTACTGTTCATGCACTTTAGATGCAGATTAAAAATGCACTGGACTATATGTGGTGTGAACTGGCCCTCAAATGTAAACAAATCTTATTGCTAGCAGCATGGTCGGACTGTGGTGGGAAAAATAGGGAGGAGTGTACTTGGGAAATGCTAGCTTAGTAACCAAAGCACAGATCAGAACAGGATCGAGTGCTATATGTACTAGGCCAGTGATGGTAAACCTTGGCACCTCAAATGTTTTGGAACTACATTTCCCATGATGCTCAACTACAGTGCAGAGTGTATAGGCATCATGGGAAATGTAGTTCCAAAACATCTGGGGTGCCAATGTTCGCCATCACTGTACTTGGTCCTCTGGGGGATTCCACACAGATATAATAATAGTGACACTTCTTCTTTAACCAAATGTCCTCAATCATTCCAATGTAACAGATATTTTGACTGTGTGAGACAAAATAATTTGTATCTGTACATAGATGTCTATCCTTCCTAAATGCTTACATTTCTCACCATCCTTAGTCCAGCTATGTACACCAAGGACAGTTTATTCTGCTGGGTCTTATAGACATTTTGTACTTTTATAGGACTGTAATAATTTACAACCTATGGACCCAGGCATCAGTCTAAACAGTTTCTATTTGTTCAGTTTCTGTAGTAATGCAACATTTTCTTTATGATTTTGAACTGATAGAAGGTTTGGGGTAGTTGTTTACCTGCAATATGTAACAGCAGTTAAAACGTAATTCATATAATAACACCTCCAACGTTTTTCTTTATAAATAAACTAGACTGAGTATATGCACCATTGACTCCATTGCAGCCTCAGTGGTGTGTGAAATACTGCTGTACAGATAAACAAAATACAATGCTGGAGAAAGCTCTAAATCTCCTGACAATTGTAGAAACAGTCTTCGTTGCCACTAGTAAAGATGTGTATGCATGCCAATATAACATACAGCTTTGGACTTAACTTTGTATGCATGCCAATATAAAATACAGCTTTGGACTTAACTTTGTACCTTTGAAGATTTCACACACTAAAACTTACTAAAACTAGAACTTAAAAAGCAATTTGGGGCAACAAGTAAAATCACTCAGTGAGCTACTAATAATACAGAATAGTAGGCTGCGCTAGGTTATTTACCACATAAAAAAGCTGCTGGCACGTTAATGCTGTAATAACAACATAAGAAAAATTTTAAAACATAGGTGCAGCGCTTAAAAAAATAAATCAGATTGTACAGTCTGATTCACATATAACTTATCAGTCCATTAAAATCATTCTTGATTCTGCATCAAAATTAGTTGAAATGACAATCAACACAGATAGAGACAGAAAAATTGTATCCAAGGAGAAACCATCACCAACACCCATTCACACTGCCTCTTACCCCTCAGTATAGACGTCCACCAAGGAAGGTCAGACACGCATTTTCAATGCAATCCTGAACTCGTGTCCCTGGAAATTAATCACCATGCTCTTCCTGTTGGAATACTCCTTCTCTGCCCACAGTTTACTTAGTTACTCACGGATATGTGAGGAAGAATAGAAGAAGCATAATATAGTGTAGTATTATAAGATTACATTTATTAGTACAAAAGGTAATACACTCACTTGGTAACAAATCTGAAACCAGCGATATAAATAAAACCAAAGTTTCCAACCAACAAATTGGCCGCTGCATCTCCGGACACAATGACGTCACACGTCACGACTTCTCTCCTGAGCTACTAATACTGTCCAGCACACACTGCAGCTGATAAAATCAGAAATTTCACCCAGTGTACCACAATCCCACATCCATAGACGGTCATAGGAGGGCAGAAGGAGTCAAATTCTAGAACCCTGTGTAATTTCATCGCTCTCTACCTTTCTCTTTCTGTCTCTCCTTGCTTCCTGATCATCATTCTGTGTAATATATATAACAAGGAACTTCCAGTGTGTGTGTTCTAGCACCAATAGCAGTTGTGATCCAGCATCATCAGATTACATTCATAAGGAAGTGAAGTGCATGTTTCAGCTAAAGCCAACAAATACATTGGTTGGTCCTCACACTTGATATGAACAACGAAAATGGCCCTTCTATGAGCTGAGGATGTTGTCTAAAGTAGGTCTAAAGTGGAAGCTTTCTTTGGTCCTATTTGTCTGTACCTAGATTAAGGGGTAAAAACAATGATGCATGTTTCTTTCTATATTCTACACACTCAGTAGTCACAATGGTGGAAAAAAAATGTATGTAGGGTTGTCACTGCACCATGCATGCCAATTGAATTCTAGTGCAGCTCCAGCAGTTGAGCTCTAGCTATGAGCTTGATCCAGGGCCTACACCAAACTTCTGCTTCAGTTAGCTCTAAGCAACAGGTTTAATAAAAATAGCATAAAAAATGTACTTTAATCTAGGTTATTCAGACACCGTGATTTAGATACACTTGTTTTGCTATTGCAAATTTAGTCGTATGCTTTTTTTTAAATATATGTACTGTATAGTCATATTACAAGAAGCTGCAGTAGAATTGTCACCTCAACCCCAAATTTGAGCTCTGTGCCCACCAAACCTACTTTGTTAGATTCTTTTTACTAAACCTCGCAGTCGTTGATCAAGAAACAGCGACTGGAGTCAGGAGCGCACACGGTTTGCAACATAACACTCACTGCCCTACACTAGCACAGGTAGAATCTACAAATATGCATGGAAAGGGCTTGGGGATTTTTATGAAGCTATATAAGTCTCTGCTAAGCTGAATGAGAAGACTCAGAGATAGAGAGGCATTTAACAAATGGTGAATTTCAAATGCTGATGCAGTCTGGTAGACATACCAAATATGAGTAAGCATACGAACTAAACATAAATTGACATATTTTTTTGTCATTAGGTGCAATGGTGGGGCTGGTGGGTTTCACTATTGCAAAGCAGAACCTGTTAACCGCAATAAACGTTAATGAGAAGCCTGCTTAATACCGAACTGCCAAACAAGACAATAAAGTATAACTAAAGGCAAAACTTTTTTGGATAGAGAAGAGATAGATTAGAACATCTGTCAGTTTTTATTGCTGTCTGTGCCCCCGTTAGCAAGATTCACCCTCTCTATTCCTCCTGTTTACCATTATCATTGAAAGTGAAAGTAAAAGAAAATCCCCAAATTTTGGGTTGTCCCCAGAATAGAAAAAGAGGGAAAATGTTCCAATGGGGACACTAGTTCTGGTGACCTGGGGGTTTCCAACAAATTCCTTTAATGTACAGGGATTTTATCTCACTTCCTGTTTGGCTATAAGACAGGAAGTGAAGGGAAATCTCGGCAATGGGACAGAAATGGCGAAAGAAAAGTCTGACAGGGGTTACCACCCTCCTTTGCTGTATTCAAAATGAAAAAAATGCCTATAGTTCTACTTTAATTGTCTGTTAAAACAGATTTACATAGATATGTTTCTTTTCCTATTGTATATGCATTGCCAGAGCAGAACATATGCACAATTGTACAACATGCATAATGTGTAGGTAGTCATCTAAATACAAACATATCCCATCTGATAACACATACTGTATTATTTTCATGGAACTCAAAATTGCATGATCAATTGCTTCCACAGAGGACCAATTGGAATTGCATTTGTGTTATTTTGTAAAGTGGTCAATTTAAAGAAACCACTGTTATATTTCATTTATGTACTGGATGCCAACAAAATTCAATAGCCTTTGGATTATAAACCAAACTATACACCAAGCAGAGACCAAAGCCTCCCCTAACACCTCAATCTGTTGTAACAGTGACATACTGGCTTCAGATTCCAGTTACTGATCTGGTAATATATGAGAAAGAAAAGGTCACAAGCCTTTTTTTTTTAAATTAGTCATGTCTTGGGGCACAAGCCATGAAGTATTCCTAGACACTTATCAGGTTGATTTACAAAGGCAAATAGACTGTTCTCTTTGCAAGAAAAGTTACACTTTGCATAGGAATTTTCCTAAGAGCTTGATGAATAAGGTGACATCTATCATCTAATCATACGCAAGCCATAGTGCTGTTTTTTTGTTTTCCTTGCACATGCGTGGGTATTCTTTGCAAAGTGAAATTTCAGCTCATTCACTAAGCTCTGGGGGAAATTCCCTTGCGAAGTGAAACACAATCAATAAATGTAGTCATTATACTTTGATCTGTGCGCAGTACCTAAAATTTTGTTTAATCTTCAATTACAACAGAATAATTTTAAATGTTTATGTTAGCTTTAAATCAGATGTTTTCTTGTGGCTTAAACCACACTGTATTATACAATAGTACAATGTACTGGCTAATTATACATATTTCCTGATGTTAAAATTGTTTTTAATGTTCAGGAACTATTCTTGTTAAACTGCAGAGACATCTCCTGGGGCTTCCTTTGTGCACATTGCAGCAGGTGGTAAGGAGAAACATTAAGTGACGATAAATACAGGTTCAACTGAAAAAAGTTTTATCCAGTCACCTCCAACAATCAAATAGATAAAAGCTTTACTCTTTTATTTACTACAAACATGCTAAAAGTCATATAAAGGGCATTACATGTCCAACCATGCACCTATGAACAAATGTGTGCTATAACACAACCCATCCTCAATATAATATGATATTCATGAGGATGGGTTTACACACAATTGTTTACAGGTACAAGGTTTGAGATACAATGGCTTTAAATGGCTTTTAGCTAGGGTTGCCACCTGTCCAGGATTCACCCGGACAGTCCAGGGTTTGAATTATGTGTTTTCAGTCTGCTTAAAACCTGGACACATTATTCTGACTGGGCTGTGGCTCACCAAGTAACCAAGATAGTCACACACAAATCTGTGGCTGTCCGGAATCTGCGGGCAGCTGTCTGGGGGGGTGGCGATGATGTTAGCAAAATCAATTTGGCCACACCCACAATTTGCATACTGCGTCGCATTACTACTCTGCTTGGGGCACCCAAAGGTGTCCCGGGTCTTTTATAATCCTATAGTGTAAACTACAGAATAAAAAAAAAATTGGCCACTAAAGTGTCTGGGTTTGGCTTGAAGAAAAGGTGGCAACCCTACTTTCCATTTGTAGTAGGTGAAATTGTTAGAAATTCTGTATATAGCCATTAAGAACAAACAGACAGTGCACAGTCCACCTGGGTTTTTCTGCTTAACTGCAGACAGGAAACAGGAATCATTATTAAACAGAAAAAAGACATAGAGTTTAACCATAGATGCAGCTTAAGACTTATAAACACTGCCACCTACTGGCTGATTTCAAGAGAAATTTTATATCTTTTACCTAT
Organism: Pelophylax lessonae; assembly: GCF_965119305.1. Classification (NCBI taxonomy): domain Eukaryota; kingdom Metazoa; phylum Chordata; class Amphibia; order Anura; family Ranidae; genus Pelophylax; species Pelophylax lessonae. The sequence goes on along the minus strand of NC_138772.1, from coordinate 320,778,585 downwards.
TTTCTTGCTGGTGGTGATTGAATAAACGGTTGAAAAAAGGTTATTTTTGCATGAATATAATAGAAGATATCAGCGTCCATCAATACAATTTCAAGTTTTCTTTTTTTAATATATAATACTCCTCAGAGTATATTTATTTTTCTATTAAATTGCACAAGAAATATCTCAAAACAGTCTCTACAAGCAAGCTTTTAAAGCTGAACTCTAGGAATTGAGACACTTTGTAAAATGTGCCAGATTACTATGGGTTAAGTCCAGCTAGATGCATGCCACCTCTTGGACTTATCTCTTCATTTTACAATTAGTATTTATTTTTTTTTTAATTGTATTTTTACTTAGTGCAGGGAACATAGCTATCACTGTACTTATGGCATTGCGACGCTGGACCTTCTGGACTCTACTGCTGCAGCAGCAGTTAAGCATGTAGCTGCTGTGCCTGCCCCTCCCCTTCTCCTGCCCAATCACAGAGCACTTTGTATTTTATGAACTAATTAAAAAAAATATAAAGGCTGCTGTGAGTAAAAAGTGGAGGGGTGGGGTGGGTAGAGCTGCTGCCGTAACCGTAAAAACCGTAAACAAAATGGCTTGCACTAATCTTCCAGTTTCATTGGACGTTATACTTTGAAAAACGTATACCCTGATGAAAGCTTCTATTACTTTTTTCTTTGTGTCCATCTTATTGCTACAGAAAAGACATCACATTTCATGTATTAGGTGGCATATCACAGAATGTGTAAAAGTACTAAAGTCTACAGGTTGCAGGCATTAACAAAATGTTGCCTATGCTCCTCTCCTAACAGTCGTCAATAAAGAGGGTATAGACTGGTATGAACCAAGTCGGAGATTGTGGAATGACCCCGATAAGTTGCGGAAATGGAAAACTGAGGCAATGGCTGATTGAACAGATTGACAGTGAGAAGTATCCTGGATTGGTGTGGGAGAATGGCGAAAGAAGCGTTTTTCGTATACCTTGGAAACATGCCGGCAAACAGGACTACAACAGAGATGAAGATGCTGCTCTTTTTAAGGTAACTTTTTTTCAGGCCTCTAAGACTAAATGAGCCACAAATAGGTTGTATCTTACAGTAGACTAATGACTAATCTGTGTCTGATGATGTGCCTGATTGCAGTAGACTCCAGCCTTCTTAAGAAGTGATTTGCATTGGGGTAAAATCCCTTCTGGTGACAAATTTTATTGCATTTTGCCATAAAATCTGATCTATAAAATATATTACCATCAAAATGTATATTGTTCACACAGTTTATGAGATGTAATGTGATTTATGTACTTGCTGTTTGTAGCTAATGGTAAAACACTGTTTTATGAAAAAAAACTGAACCTCGTTTAAATGTATTCCTCAAAAGCCACAAAGGATATATGATCACTTTGGGTTTTTTTTTTATACTAAAAATGGAGAGTGCAAAATCTGGTGTAGCTCTGCATAGAAACCAATCTGCTTCCATGTTTGTCAAAGCTTAATTGAACAAGCAGATTGGTTACTATGCACAGCTGCACCAGATTCTGAGCTCACCAGTTTTAGTAAATCTCCCCCTTTGTGTGCACCAAGTGCCTTTGCAAAAACATTTAGCAATGCCATAACCACTGTGCTGTACATACCTGTGAACATAGCAGAGCTGGGGAAGGGACCCAGCAGGCTCCACCTACTAACAGGTTGCCTGCAGAAAACTACAGGAAGGGGAGGACAAGACCAATCACCTTGCAAAAGGAAAGAGAGCAGCCGTAACTGGTCCTAATACAGGTAGCTTCTAAGTAGAAGCACAGTTTCACAAAGGATAACTGCACAGATCTAGAGGTAATATACTAAGCACACCAAGATTCAAGTAAGAATAGGTATGGCTCCCATATTTAGACAATATATGCTTATCCAAAATTTCAGCTTTAAAAGTGTCATGAAAAAACTGGTCAACACCATTTTCATTTCATGTTATAAGGGCAAAATGCACATTGAAAAGGAATATGTAAAAGTATCCTGAACAGATGTGTTAGTGTCCATGCACACTGGGTTACAAACCGCTGAGTTTTGCGATTTGCCTGTAGAAGCAGCTCCATGTTATCCTATGTGTCTGTGCACATCAGGATGAATTTAGGCGTTTAGAGGCAGGAATAAAAACCCTTCTGATTTGCATTTCTGAATGGAGCTTTCTGGCAGAAAAAAACGCTAAACTCTTCTAAACTCTCCTAAACTTTGTACAAAAAATGCTCTATATGAGCGTTTTTTTCTGCCAGGGGAACTGTAATTTTTTTTTTTTTTTTTAAGCCCAGTGTGCATAGAGCCTAACAGAGCTTTTTAAGGAAGCCCTTAGGATGTTAGCATAAATATGTGCATTTAGGAAAATTCATATGACTCTTACCATAGAGTTGGATACATTCAGGGTACCTTTTGATGATTTGTTAATCTAACTGCATTTCCATGTGGAATTTTCACCAAAGCCCCTGTGTTGCAGCTAACAATCAGCATTCCTCTTTTATGCCTCTAAAGCAGGCTGTAAATTGGGGGATTTAAATAAGTATCACAGAAAGTTTTTTTTTTTTTTTTTTTAGTCATAAAGCACATCATCATAAGTCCCAACCATCATGATATCTATGGGACTGTCCCAGACTACAAGTGCAAAGTGAGACCACTAAAGGGAGGCCAGCTTATTAAAAGTGGTGTTCTAACATGCACGCATTCATTGTAGTGTTTGAAAACACTGGTAGAGATTTAATATTTTTTAAATTCACATTTTAAATTGGGTAAGCGGTATGTATGTATTGGATTGCTCCTCTGTTGTTTGGAGGAGGTACTGTATGTACATAGCCTGCAAGGGTTTTAGGCCACAAGGATGGTTTGCTTAGAAGTAATATAGGCCGTCCCTATTAAAACATTGATAAACGAGGTTTCGTGTTTAGTGTAATATTATTATTTAATAATACCTATAGTACTTTATAGAATAATAATATAATAATAATAGTACTACTAATAATAATAATATATATAGTACTTTATAGAAAATGCCTAGATATAACAAAGATTTATACTGCCAATATTGCCTCTTCCGCACATTGACTCTGTGAGGTTGATTTATTAAAACTGGAGAGTGCAAAATCAGGTGCAGCTCTGCATAGAAACCAAACAGCTTCCAGTTTTTTTTGTCAAAGATTAATTGAACAAGCTAAAGTTAGAAGCTGATTGGCTACCAAGCACAGTTGATTTTGTACTCTCCAGTTTTAGTAAATCAACCCCTGCAACACTTTCCCAAACTAATTAATCTGGTACCATTATCTCCCAAGACAAACAACCGTATGCAAAAAAAGAATATATTGACCTGTGATACACTTACAGAGATATCTCTGTATTAGGTCAAATCATTATGTATTATCAAATTTCAGGTAATGTATTACCTCCCTCTAAGAAATCTCAAAATCTGTTAAAAAAATGACAGAAATGTCATAAAGCAGACATCATTCCACCACTAAATTGACCATATATTATTCAACCCAAACATGCAAGGTAATGTAATAGAAAGGGAGGCTTCATAACATGCTTAAACTGTCCAGATATGGTCATTACAATCTTAGACTAATACTCTTTCCATTCTAGCATCTAAAGATTTCCCAAATGTGTAAATCAATTGAATCCAAGAAAATGACACTAATTTGCTTAAATTAATTACAAAGTTTAAAATAGATTGTTCCATTGGCGTAGCGTGGGGGGTGCAGGGGGGGCCAGCCGCACCGGGTGCAACATCTGGGGGGGGCGCATCCGCCGTGTCACTCTGTCTGTTTGACTCTGACATACACAGTTCACACACTGTCTGCGACTGCCTCCAACTTTAGGCTGGGAGATGTCCAGCGTGGCCGCTCTATGGCTGAAAATGGCGGGTCGGGGCGGGACTGGACTGTGCCTCACCTGTCCATTGGTGTAGGGTGGGTGGCGTTGCAAGCCAAGCCCCGCCTATGCTGCCTCTCCTCACTGCTCAGTCAGTTTAGCAGCAAGTGAGTCAGAAGCATGGAGCTGTCACAGAGTGGGTTTTTTTTTTTTTTTTGATTCACCTGATTAGAGCCAGAGGCTCTAATAGGCTTCAAAAAAGGGTGGACCCGGGGCGCAGAGCAGTTCGCCCTGAGCCCACCCATTGTGTGACAATAGCAAATGAAAATTTGCTATTGTCACACAGATCCTCCTCCTGGCTAATCAGGAAGCGGGTCCGAGACCCGCTTCCTGATTGGCCCGAAAGGCGAACGCATGCCATTGGCCGAGGAGGAGGCGGGAGGACTCGAGGAGATGCTGGGAACTGAGGAGAAGCGACCGCTGTAGGTAAGTCTCTCTGCATTAAAGGGGGCACGCTGGTCTCTCTGCATTGAAAGGGGGCACGATGATCTCTCTGCATTGAAGGGGGGCACGCTTGTCTCTCTGCATTGAAAGGGGGCACGCTGGTCATTCTGCATTGAAAGGGGGCACGCTGGTCTCTCTGCATTGAAAGGGGGCATGCTGGTCATTCTGCATTGAAAGGGGGCACGCTGGTCATTCTGCATTGAAAGGGGGCATGCTGGTCACTCTGCATTGAAAGGGGGCACGCTGGTCTCTCTGCATTGGAAGGGGGCACGCTGGTCACTCTGCATTGAAAGGGGGCACGCTGGTCACTCTGCATTGAAAGGGGGCTCGCTGGTCATTCTGCATTGAAAGGGGGCATGCTGGTCATTCTGCATTGAAAGGGGGCACGCTGGTCATTCAAACTTGTATTTAGATGCATTTTACTTTAATTACATCAGTATTTTCATAACAAACAATACATGTGCTTAGGGGGTAAGGGTTTCTTTAACTAATCTAGTGGAAGAGACTCGAGTGCTAAAATCCCGCGGGTTAGGGGGAGCAAACTACTTGCCTTGCCCCGGGTGCTGACAACCCACGCTACGCCACTGGATTGTTCTTTCCTAAAAAATGCAAGAGTAAAAATCTAACTGCTACCTGTAGTCTTGATGTAGTCATCATTAGAAACCATATTCAGATTTTTATAAGACCACTCCAGGTAATTTTCAAGCAGGAAAACATTTCAAGTGGGAAAACAAAGGCATAAAATGCATTCATTAGGTGTATTGCAAAGTTGTAACAGTACTGACTCTTGTAGACTGAGACCCCATTCATGCGTGAGTGTTTTTCTGCTTGTTTCCCTATGTGTACGCTCAACATGCAAAATTCAGAAGCACAAGGGGGCCTCCAGATCCTGCACCCTCCCCCCCATGTGAATGAGTATTGGGTACATGGTACCCCTACCCATTCACCAAGAAAGTGTAAAAAAGTAAAAACCCAAGAACACAGTTTTTGACAAGTTCTTTATTAAAAAAAAAAAAAAAAAATAGTGTCCATCGCTAATCACAACGTCCGCCGAACCCGAAAAACAGAAAAAAATTCAAAAATGCTTTGCCGTATGGCCGCTCTTCAGCTTTGACAGCTCTTTTATAGGCAAGGGATGGGGCCACCCGGTTCATCACCCGGTGGCACCGCCTCCTTTTGACGTCACATGACGTCAAAAGGGGTGGCGCCACCGGGAGCTGTCAAAGCTTAAGAGCAATACAAAAAATGTGAAATACCACTGCACTATCTGCTCAACTGAACAAATGCTGCCAGCACTACAATCGACATAAATGATTGTGTACAAATATAAAATAAAAGTACAGTGTTAAAATTATGTATACAATTAATATACATATATACCAGTGAAAAAAACAAATTCATAAAAACATATGAAAAATATAAGTGAAAAAATCAAACGATAGGTCCATATTTCCCAAATAAGTGGAAGAAGAAAACTGGAAACCATGTGAAATGCCGAAGTGCTCTAATTTCAGTGGTCATCAATGTGACAGGACCCACCACCGATAATGGAGGTATATGCGCTTATCAGAAATAGTGCACCCATTTACTGTATAGTAAATGGGTCATACAGGCAAGAACGATCCTCAGAGGTACTGTATACGGCTTCCGATATTCAGGAATCTTTAATCAGGCTGTATCACCACACTTCTGGATATATTAACTATGTCTCCAGGTTTTGAGCTGGGATGTAAAACAAGCCAAATAATCGCACATAGTATAAAACTGCTACAATATGTTTATTTAAAAAAAATGTACAAAACACTTACAAGAATTTGTGCAACATGGAATGATTACAGGCAGGACAGACAATTCTGACGTGTTTCCTTGTACATGACTTACTGCTATGGCTGAAGAGCGGGCATGCAGCAGGTAGCCTCTAAAGAGGCAAAGCAATTTAGAAATTTTTTATATTTTTCGGGTCTGGCGGGCGTCGTGATTGACGATGGATTTACATTGATGGCCACTATTTTCTTTTCTTTTTAATAAAGGACTGCTCAAAAACCGTGTTCTTTTTTACACAATGTACCCGATACCCATTCACATGGGGGGGGGGTAACTGGGATCTGGGGGCTCTCTTGTTAAAGGGGGCTTCTGGATTCTGATAAGCCCCCCACCTGCAGATCCCGACAACCACAGCCCAGGGTTGTCGGGGAGATGCCCTTGTCCCCATCAACATGGGGACAAGGTGCGTTGGGGTGGGGGGGCAGAGCCCCACCTGCCCCAAAGCACCCACCACCTCATGTTGAGGGCATGTGGCCTGGTATGGTTCAGGAGGAGGGGGACGCTCGCACGTCCCCTCCCATCCTCACCTGCCAGACTGCATGCCATGGATTTTGGGGGGGACCCCACGCTGGTTCTTTTTTCTTAATTTTGGCGTGGGGGTTTCCCTTAAAATCTATACCAGATCCAAAGGGCCTGGTATAGACTTGGGGGGACCCAATGCCTTTTTTATAATTTTTTTATCTGTATTGGGGGGAGCCGACAATGCATTACAGCCGTGAGCAAGTTTAAATGACATTTTTTCCTTTAGAAATGTCAGTATTGCTGCAGCAGGCTCCATACCTTGTATAGATGTGCCACTTTACCCTTTTAAATTAAGGGGAATTTTTCATTTTTATTGTTTCACTTTAACCACTTGCCGACCGCCGCACAACTATTTACTGCGGCGGTCAGCCCCTCCTGGGCAAAGGGATGTAGGGGTATGTCACTCGCCCACGAGCCTGTAGGGGGTGAACGTTCGCTACCAGAGGCGCACTACCGCCCCCCGCTCATTCCCTGACATCCCTGCGCGTGTGACCAGCGGCTCCGATGTCCGCCGGTCACTCGCGATCTCGTGCAGGAGAGGGAGAAAGGCAGATGGCTGATGTAAACACAGCCATCTGTCATTCTCCCTGATGTAAGTGCAGAGACTATACGATCCTGCTATGTAGGATTGTATGTCTCTGTGGTTACATCACAAGCCACACCCCCCCCCCCCCCCACAGTTAGAATCATGCCCCTAGGGATACATTTAACCCACTGATCACCAATAAAGTTAACCCCTTCCCTGCCAGTGTCATTTTTATAGTAACAGTGCATATTTATAGCACTGATTACTGTAGTAATGTCACTGGTATTCCCAAAAGTGTCAAGAATGTCAGTCAGGGGTTCGATCTGTCTGCTGCAATGTCGCAGTCCTGCAAAAAAAATCGCAGATCGCCGCCATTACTAGTTAAAAGAAACAATAGAAATTACACAAATCTTTTCTGTAGTTAGTAAACGCAATAACTTTTGCGCAAACCAATCAAAATATGCTTATTGTGATTTTTTTTACCAAGAATATGTAGCAGAAAACAAATTGGCCTAAAATGTTAAAAAATTTTGATTTTTACATTTTTTTTTGAGAATTTCATATAAATAAATGTGAAAAATATTGTTATTCTTTCAAAATTGTTGCTCTTATTTTGTTTATAGCGCAAAAAGTAAAAATCGCACAGGTGATCAAATACCACCAAAAGAAAGCTCTGTTTGTGGGGAAAAAAGGACATAAATTTTTATTTTTGTACAGTGTTGCACGACCGTGCAATTGTCCGTTACAGTCACGCAGTGCCGAATCGCAAAATAGGGCCTGGCCTTTGAGCAGCCAAATCCTCCGGGGCTTAAGTGGTTAAGCATCATTAAAATCACTGCTCTCGTAAAAACGTTTGTTTTAAAAAACATTTTTTGCATTGATACATGTCCCCCAGGGCAGTACCCAAGCCCCCATACACTTTTTATGGCAATAACTTGCATATACGCCTTTAAAATGAGGACTTTTGATTTTTCATGTTTGTGTCCCATAGACTTTAATGGAGTTTGCATGTTCGCTAGAACTTTTTCCCTGTCCGAGATGTTCTAGTACGAACCAAGCAGGGGGGTGTTCGGCCCATCACTACTTAGGAGAAGTGGACTAAATGATGGTGACCATCAGACTTAGTATGTCCAGCAGCAAGGAAAAGTATATTTAGGGGATATCTCTGCATTAAAGTGAAATATTGCAGTGTAAGCTGGTGATGTGTTTTATTTGCTTATTTTTATCTTGTTGGTTTTGGCAGGAGTTCTGCAGAATGCAATACCACTATTTACCATATCTTATAAGAAGGCATTTTAGTGTATATATGACAGTGTACAATGCTGTTGTCAGTAAGAAGGCTGGCTGGTGAATGAGTCCATTCTGATTCTCCAATTTTGTACTCTATTGACTGTGGCTTTGAATGGATCTGTTTTATGTGAATTTGTGGTTTGTGGTACAAGCTGTTTAGTCGTCTTTCTAAATATATATGGAAACAAGTGAGAGTGAATCTGTGTACACTAATCTTAGTAACTGTCTCACTTCGGCCATTCGAAGTGTTAGAAAGTGCAACAATTTATTGAACCAAACGGTGCATTTAGAAGAACCTTGCTATTTGATACGATTTCGATCGGACTTACTGTTACAAGTTTAGTCTTGTAAGGGCCCATACTTAACCATCCCTGGTATGCATACAGTACTTGTTCCAGGTCTGTGACATATAAAGTACTGAAGCCACTGGATTAGCATGACAGCTAGGCACCTAGTATTTTAAGAAGGCGATATTAATAATGTAAGGCCCATTCTTTGGTAAAGATTGCAATTATTTAACATTAGATTATAGGAATCTGTTTACAAGCCAACGAGATGAGGATTTACACTGGTTTCATACTCAAAACATGTACAGACAATTTTTTTTCTCATTTTTGGATAGAGAAAGGAAGGGGTATTTTCCTTCTGCCTCTATCCTGTTTCCCTGATCTTCCTGATATAGAGATGCAACAGGAAGCAAGAATAAATTTCCCCATAGTGATGGTAAATTCCTCCCTAAGCTAGGTTCACGTGTACGCACTGCCCACATTTTAGTTTTAAATGGTACCTCAATGCACATCCCCAATGGACTAAAATTCACAGATAAGAACTGTCTGGGAGCTGTGTTGGGCTAACAAAAGGTGCATGACTATATTTAGATCTGTTGTAGTGTGCTGGCAATATGAATAGGTTGCTATACCACAACATGCCTTAATATAACATACAGTATCTCACAGAAGTGAGTACACCCCTCACATTTTTGTATATATTTTATTAGATCTTTTCATGTGACAACACTGAAGAAATGACACTTTGCTACAAGTGTGAATTTGGAGCAGGTGTGTTAAATTTGATGTTATCGCTCTCACTCTCTTTTACTGTTCACTGGAAGTTCAACATGGCACCTCATGCAAAGAACTCTCTGAGGATCTGAAAAAAAGAATTATTGCTCTAGATAAATATGGCCTAGGCTAAAAAAAGATTGCCAAGACTCTGAAACTGAGCTGCAGCATGGTGGCCAAGGCCATACAGCTTAACAGTTTAACAGCACAGGTTACACTCAGAACAGGACTTGCCATGGTCAACCATATAAGTTGAGTGCATGTGCTCAGCATCATATCCAGAGGTTGTCTTTGGGAAATAGATGTATGAGTGCTGCCAGCATTGCTGCAGAGGTTGAAGGGGTGGGGGGTCAGTCTGTCGGTGCTCAGACCATATGCCGCACACTGCATCAAATTGGTCTGCATGGCTGTCGACCCAGAAAGAAGCCTCTTCTAAAGATGATGCACAAGAAAGCACGCAAACAGTTTGCTAAAGATAAGCAGACTAAGAACATGGATTACTGCAACCATGTCCCATGGTCTGATGAGACCAAGATATACTTATTTAGTTCACATGGTGTCAAGCGTGTTTGATGGCAACCAGGTAAGGAGTACAAAGACAAGTGTGTCTTGCCTACAATCAAGCATGGTGGTGGGAGTGTCATGGTTCTGGGGCTGCATGAGTGCTGCCGGCACTGGTGAGCTACAGTTCATTGAGGGAGCCATAAATGCCAACATGTACTGTGACATACTGAAGCAGACCATGATCCCTTCCCTTTGAAGACTGGGCCGCAGGGCAGTATTCCAACATGATAACGACCCTAAACACACCTCCAAGATGGCCACTGCCTTGCAAAAGGAGATGAGGGTAAAGATGATGGACTGGCTAAGCATGTCTCCAGACCTAAACCTATTGAGCATTTGTGTGGCATCCTCAAATGGAAGGTGGAGGCGTGAGGTCTCTAACATCCACTATCTCCGTGATGTCGTCATGGAGGAGTGAAAGAGGACTCCAGTGGCAACCTGTGAAGCTCTGGTGAACTCCATGCCCTAGGGGGTTAAGGCAGTGCTGGGAAATAATGGTGGCCACACAAAATATTGACACTTTGGGCTCAATTTGGACATTTTCACTTAGTGGTGTATTCCCTTTTGTGTGTTGAGTGGTTTTGAGGGGACAGCAAATGTATTTGTTATACAAGCTGTACACTGACTACTTTACATTGTAGCAAAGTGTAATTTCTTCAGTGTTGTCACATAATAAAGATATAATAAAATATTTACAAAAATGTGAGGGGTTTACTCACTTTTTTGAGATACTGTATGGTAATGTGAGTGCAGTAACACACAGCAAAAATGCAATATTTCATCCGATTTCCATCAAGTGTGTACGGGCTTTTTGTCTTAGAGACAATGATAACCTGGACACAAAGATAAGGTGAATCTACCTAGAAGGAGACACAGACAGCATAATAATCCTAATAATCCTTCCCCACACTATCCAAAACAAAAGTAAAAGATGGATCTTTATAAACGCTTTAACACAGGGCTTGGCCACAGGTCAGCCTGACGATTGCAACCATTTGGCAAGTAGATCACAACCACACCATGCGGTTCCCCCATCAGAAGTGGTTTCCACCTTTCAGACCTCAGAGCTGATCAGCAATGGGCATTACAGAGTTGAGGGAAGTCCTAAGCTCGTCCTTGCTTCTGACATATCATATGGCAAAGCCAAGGGGATACCTGGGAAGAATTCCCTCACTCTCCTGGATGCTGCTGCATCTGATGTCTGGTGAGTGGATCTTACAGAGAGAGAAGGTAATTTGTGCAATGGCCTATTTTAGCCTACAGGGGTAAATGTTTGTACTGGAGGGGGACTATTTTGCTTGTTGGCTAGAGATGTATGTTAGTTACATTTGACCTAAGCACTGTGAGCTACATGTTACTGACCCCTGCACTCTTTATTATTTACTCCTGAACTCTGAACTCTGCATTATATACTACTGAATCCTTAACTGTGTGTTACTTATTCCTGACCCCTGCACTGCGTGTTACATGCTAATGACCGTTGCCTACTGAGTCCTTTACTCCTGCATTCTGTGTTACATATTACTGACCTCTGAACAGTGTTACTCACTCCTGACACCAGCATTGTGCTTAACATACTGCTGACTTCTGCACTACTTAATCCCTCTGAACTCTGAGTTACTTACTCTTGACCCCTACACTCTGTGTACTGTGCATAACATACTACTGACTTCTGCACTCAGTGTTGCCTAATCCTGACCTTTACATTCTGCATTACTTACTACTGACCTCTGAACTCTGCGTTACTTACTGCTGACCCCTGAAATCTCTGTTATCTACTACTGACCCCTGAACTCTTTAAACCTTCCTTTCTTTTTAAAGGTGCCTTGCTAGGTTATATACTTAAAAAAAAAAAAAGCACTCTTTACCCTAGTGATCTCTTCCATGTTGCTCAGGTAGAACACCATTGCTCCAAGGTTACCCACCCCTGCTATATCAGGACTCTAAATGCTAGAATATCCCTAAAGCAGCATCGATACAATGTGTATAACTAAGTAGTACTGATACATAGAAGGATATTCACTAAGAATGGAGCAGCCAGAATCTAGATCAGCTGTAAAACCAATCAGTGTCTATCTCTTATTTTCAAAGCTTAGAGAGAAGATAGGAGCTGATTGGTTACCATACACAGCTGCTCCAGATTTTCTCTGTTTTAGTAAATTTCCTATATATATATATATAAAAAAAAAAAAAAAAAAAAATATATATATATATATATATATAAAAATATATACATACTCTATATTACCAAAAGTATTGGGATGCCTGCCTTTACACCCACATGAACTTTAATGGCTTTGTGCACTGGTCCAAATCATTTGGTAGAGGGGGGATTATGGTGAAGGGTTGTTTTTCAGGGGTTGAGCGTGAAGGGAACACTTAGGGCATCAGCATTCCAAGACATTTTGGACAATTTCATGCTCCTAACTTTGTGGGAACAGTTTGGGGATGGCCCCTTCCTGTTCCAACATGACTGCGCACAAATTCATGTGCGTGTAAAGGCAGGCGTCCAAATACATTTGGTGTAATAGTGTATATAAATATATATATATATATATATATATATATATATATATATATATATATATATATATATATATTTATATGTATATATATATATATATTTATAGTTATATTTTATTATACACTATATACTAGTGTGTATATATATATATATATATATATATATACACAATATTGACTTGCAAGTATTGGAGCAATTGTACCAAAGACATTGATACAGATGAGAGGGATGCTGCAAGACCATGATAATTAAGAGAAATCATATTCACTACAAAATACATACTAATTATATAATAGTAATTGATATTAGGACACTGTTTCAAAATTCATATTAAATGTCTTAGTAAATAAGGATGATTTGTAGGGTAATGGTGATATTGGGAAATAAATTCAAGATGTGTTGTACTTATGATAAAAACGTTACAACTGACAAATCAGTACATTTAAATACCTAGTATTTTATTATTGTAAATGAAAATAGGAAAATAAGTCAATTTCTTTCCACCTCCCACATCTTCTGAGTTACTATTAACTGTCCTGGTAAAGCAAACTTTTCAGTGAGTCATTTACCAGCAGAGGGCTGTCTGCTTTTCTAAGTACTACCATGTTGAGGCTTTACATTGGAATAGGCAGCTCAATTATCTGATGCAGGAGAAACTATACCGTGGTGTGCTCTTCCTGTGTGCTCAATGTTTTCCAATAGAAACCCACCTTTACTGAAAAATACACCATGCTTAACATTTGAGAAATCAAAGGCAGGGAAAAAAAAAAACTCTTCTGTGACACACACAAGGGATTGAATCTCCAAAATAATGTTAAAAATAAACTTTTTTTTTTTTTGCTTTTTACATTTGTTGCACATGGTTTGACAATATTATATTTACAGTTTACATCACAAAGTAATTTAGTATTGATGGATACATTATATATAGAGTGATATATATAGGTCAAATGTATATTTTAAGAATCTATAATCACAAAGCCCAGAGCTCCATGAGCTTAACTAATAAACCTTCAGCCCAATATATACAAGACCGTTGCAAAGCCTTGTTGCCATATTTAATTTCAGTGATATTATATTTTATAGTTTCAGCTGCATGTAATATGTGCAAATTGCTGCGTTGTCATGCTCAATTTTACCTCATATTATACCCAGGGCTGGTTTTATTCATCTTGCTTGTCCCCAGTCTACTGTCTTGTGCCTCCCACTTCTACCCTAGTGGACTGGCTATCTATATCAGCACAATAACAAGATCAGACATCATGGACACACAAGGCAGGCCAAGGCCAGAAGTGCAGCAGAGACAGTTTACCCAGTGTGTGCGTGTATCACTAAACCAAGGAGAGCAGGGCAAACTGAAGTAGTTCTCTTCTAGCATTTTAGTCTTACGGACCCAGAGTGAGTGAACTGTAAGTACACATTATACTTTACAGCAGCCTTTTTCAACCAGGGTGCCGTGGCACCCTGGTGTCTCCTGGGTTCTTCAGGGGTGCTTTGGCAAAATGGCTAAAAATGATAACAAATTGCCACAGGTTTTTACTTTGTAGAATTACAACCCTGGGCACTGTGCAGGTCAAGCCACTGGCACCTTGACAATACTGGGCACTGTGCGGGTCAAGCAACTGGCACCCTGACAACCCTGGGCACTGAGTGGGTCAAGTCACTGGCACCTTGACAACCCTGGGCACTGAGTGGGTCAAGCCACTGGCACCCTGACAACCCTGGGCACTGAGTGGGTCAAGCCACTGGCACCCTGACAACCAGTGACATCACTGTTTGATAAGGAGAATGATGGGTGCTTGCACAGCATCCTTGTTTTACTCCTCCTCATCCCCTCTCCATCAGCACTGGGGTAACATTAGAAGAGAAACTGGGGGAGAAGAAAAACGCTAGAATACTAGTCTATAGAAGTTTGCAATAGTGGAGGAATAAATCACTTCTAATGTTGGATAGCCCATGTGTATGGATGTTGCTGCGTTATGTAAAACTATTATTTTAGGGGTTTTTTTACATTTTAGAACGGGGTGCCTCGAGATTGTGCAGAATTTTAAAGGGTGCCGCAACTGAAAAAAGGTTGGGAAACACTGCTATACAGTACCAACGACAAACTGTCAGGCAGAGCAACAGCCTGGAACTTTTTATTATACATAGGAACGAGTGACTGACAGTCAGCAACATATTGCATGTGTGACCCCTAGTAGCCCTGCCGCTCTGGGCCAAGGCCTGTTTAAAAACCCCAACTCGGTTATGCTAGAATAATTATGTTATATGAGTAAAACAATTTGTAATGTTACACCAAACAATTGTAATGTGAGCCAGAAGTAATGCCTTGTTTCCAATGCTAGATTATATTCCATTTTGCATATGCCAGATAAACTTCCATAATACACAAGCGAGATTCAGTTCTAGATTATTTTATTTTTCTTCTTTATTACAGTAGTGCTGTAATAAATAAATGAATACATAAATAAGTATATACATAAATAAGTATAATGCCATAAATTTACACAGCGCTTTACATACACTCACAGGCCACTTTATTAGGTATACCTTGCTAGTACCGGGTTGGACCCCCTTTTTGCCTTCAGAACTTCCTTACTTCTTTGTGGCATAGATTCAACAAGGTGTTGGAAACATTCCTCAGTTGTTTTGGTCCATATTAACATGATAGCATCAAGCAGTTGCTTTAGAGTTGTCGACTGCACATCCATGATGTGACTCTCCAATTTCACCACATCCCAAAGGTGCTCTATTGGATTGAGATCTGGTGACTGTGGAGGCCATTGGAGTACAGTGACCTCATTGTCATGTTCAAGAAACTAGTTTGAGATGATTTGAGCTGTGTGACATGGTGCATTATCGTGCTGGAAGTATCCAACAGAAGATGGGTAGACTGTAGTCATAAAGGGATGGACATGATCGGCAACAATAGTCAGGTGGGCCGTGGCATTTACACGATGCTCAGTTGGCACTAAGGGGATCAAAGTGTGCCAAGAAAATATTTCCCATACCATTACACCACCACCAGCCTTAACTATTGATACAAGGCAGGGTGGATCCATGCTTTCATGTTATTTACGCTAAATTTTGACCCTACTATCTGATTATCGCAGCTGAAATTGAGACTCATCAGACCAGGCAATGTTTTTTCAATCTTCTATTGTCCAATTTTGATGAGCCTGTGCGGATTGTAGCCTCAGTTTCCTGTTTTTAGCTAACATGAGTGGCACCTGGTGTGGTCTTTTGCTGCTGTAGCCCATCTGCTTCAAAGTTCAATGTGTTGTGAATTCAGAGATGGTATCCTGCATACCTTGGTTGTAACGAGTGGTTATTTGAGTTACTGTTGCCTTTCTATCATATCGAACCAGTCTGTCCATTCTCCTCTGACCTCTGACACCAACAAGGCATTTTCGTCCACACAACTGCCATTCACTGGATATTTTCTGTTTTTCGGACCATTCTCTGTAAACCCTAGAGATGGTTGTGTGTGAAAATCCCAGTAGATCAGCAGCTTTTGAAATACCCGTCTGGCACCAACAACCATGCCAAGTTCAATGTCACTTGAATCCCATTTCTTCCTCATTCTGATGCTCGGTTTGAACTTCAGTCAGCCATCTTCACCACATCTAGATGCCTAAATTTATTGAGTTATTGCCATGTGATTGATTGGCTGATAGCAATTTGTGTTACCAAGCAATTGAACAGGTGTACCTAATAAAGTAGCCAGTGAGTGTATATTGTACATTCACATCAGTCCCTGCCCTCAAGGAGCTTACAATCTAAGGTCCCTAACTCACATTTATACAGTACATACACATACTAATATATTAACAAAAAAAATTGCCAAAATAGTGCAATTTTATCAGAGATGTCATGTTGCCACAAACTCACTTAAATTGGCCACTTTAACACCTCTTACCAACATGAATGAAGTGTAGGTGAAGCTGCTGAGAAAATCCTTCACATTACAGTATTTAGCTACACTGTGTCCATGGAGGGGGCAATGGTGGCAAATTGTTATATTATATAGAGATTGTTTTGTAATGAGTGACTGAATATTGTGTTGAGATCTTGGTATTGCAAGACTTCTTTTTGATTGCAGTATGTATTTATCACACTTTACAGGCCTGGGCACTTTTTAAAGGTAAATACCGGGAAGGTCTTGACAAACCAGATCCTCCTACATGGAAGACAAGGCTACGCTGTGCTTTAAATAAGAGTAATGACTTTGAAGAATTAGTGGAAAGAAGTCAATTGGATATATCAGATCCATATAAGGTGTACAAAATTATCCCCGAAGGCTCAAAAAAAGGTAAGACATTCTTCTCCCTACATGTTCCTTATTGATATTTAGCTATGAGAAACTGATAAAATAGGAAAGGTGTTGGCTCATCAACAGATAAACCTAAATATAAACCATGCTATTAATTAGACAGTATCAATGGTATGTTCTTGTTTTCAAAAAGCAGAAATAACTTCAAAAACATTATTGTGAACTAAAGATACCAATATCTATTCTTGGTAAAGAACTAAAGTTGAAAAATAGGACAACTGCTGCAAACCCTTTGTGCAGTAGCTAAAACAGACTCTAACTCTTTGCACTCAACTATAAGCAACAATCTGAGAAAGTCATAAAGAGTATACTGATTGGAAGTCTTGGGGTAGTGTGACAGATTTTTGTACATTTCGGAAAAGCGCATGTGAAACTGTTGCAGATGAACATGGAAGAGGTCTTAAATATCTCTTATTTCTTATCACCAATATGGCAGTACGTATTTATAAAATTGTTGCAACAATAGCAACAGACAGTAAAAGGGTTGATTTATTAAAACTGGAGAGTGCAAAATCCTGTGCAGCCCTGCATAGAAACCAATCAGCTTTCAGGTTTTCAGTTTTTGGTCAACGCTTAAATAAACCAGTTGGAGTTGGAAGCTGATTGGCTACAATGCACACCCGCACTAGATTCTGAGTGCTCCAGTTTTAGTAAATCAACCCATAAAGTGTCGAAAATGAGAACTATATGAATATTTACCTTTTACGCCTGGCCCTGGATCACAATTCTACTTACAGAAAAAAGTCACTATATCATCTCACATCTTCCTGCATAGTCTTTTGCTGTTCATTTATACAGATTTGTGGTCTGTTAATAATTTAACAATAACTGTTCAGGGATAACCAATAACATCAAGAGGACACTGATGCTGGGAGTGTGTATTAACAAATGTTGTTATAGATTTTCAAACTCTAGATCTTTAAAATATTGTAGGTAATACTGAAAGGTGATATGTTATTCTCTAGTGTATTACATATACCTTTTACTTTTTAAATACAGGACTAAAGCAGCTTGGCTCAGAAGACACTCAGTTAGTTGTAAATCACGCATTTGCTGTACCGCAAGCTTACACATCTCTTCAGCCTCATTCTCAGGTATCTGCATGATAATAAAAAATAAATAATACAGTTCATGATTTATAATACATGTTAACAGTTAAGATGATATAAAGCTTTGTTAAGAAGTATAGAATGTTGCAATGTTTTAAACCGGCAGGAGAGCTATATAAAAATGTAGGTCATATTGCCTGCCATGTAGGACCTATACAGCCTATGACAATTAATGAAGTATGTGCAAAACTCTGATTGTACAGTAATATTGGGGTTGTGTAATAGATACATTTAAGCAAGCATTTCTGATAAGTGAAAAGTCTCTTGAATTGAACACATGACTACCAACCTAAAACAATCCTATTTTTCAAGAGTCATGTCCACTGATACTTCATTTATGAAACCAGTAGGATTAAAGTGATTGTACTGTCCAACGCTTGGTGTCTGATACACTGGACTAATGACTCTTATGTCTCTGGCCTATGGTTTTTATTGCTTCCTTGTTTAGAAATGCCTTAAAGGCATCATTCTGAGGATGTCATTAAATGTCACTTTAAAAGTCAGTTAACACTTTAAATGGAACAGATAAAAAGAAAGTAATAGAAGGGATGAAATACAGCAAGTTTGTAGTAATACCTATGTATAAAGCCAAATGAAGAGGACCTAAAGGGTTCCGAAAGCTTGCCTCTTTAATAATTTGAGTTAGCAAACTACACACTTGCTCCATTGATCGATGGCTAAGATAGTAAGATTTTCTACTAAAATGAATGAAATACTTATTATAATTTATTATTTTGCTGGGAATCAGGTTCTGGTAGTTTTTATTCGTCAGGCTCCCAGTAGCGAGAGCAAATCAAAAGCCAGCAGTTAAAGATATATTAAAATAAAAAGTAGCCCCTAATATTTCAATTTCAACTACTTGAAAACAAAGCTTCTGAACCTCAAGCCTTAACACTTGCAATAAATTGAGGCCTTAAAATTTAGCCTTTCCACAACACTAAACCAGCCTCCTAAAACGTAACCCTAACTATGACTCTAAGGGCCTGTTCACACACATTAACATGCATTGCGTTTAGGAAACCCATTCATTTAATGCACCAGGAAAGACTAAAAATCATGCATGCACCATTGTCTTTGGTGCATCGTACTGCAACACGTGGCTGTGGCGTTCCGCATGTTCTGGTGCACTGCAATGCAGATGCCTTAGGAAGGTGCACTTGGGTGCAATTAGGAATCAAAGCAACATCATCGCACCAATGAACATAACATTGCACTGGTATGAATGGGCAGTAAAAGTAAATCCCGTAATCCCTGTCCCCAACAATACCCTAATTTAATCTCCTAAGGTAAACACCTAACGCTAACCTAGCCCCCTTGTGTAGGATGGCCACCTTATCCTGTAAAAGGAGCACCTAAATTGGAAACCAAGCAAGTCCTGTACCCCAAAACTACCAGCTCAGATGCAGATAATACCTACTCTGTGAAATACCTCTCCTGGAAATCTGCTGCTTCTGATTTCCTCCAGTGCTGCTCACATGAACACAATCCTAGGCCTTTGGCCATATGATTTCTACTGAAGGAAAGGATCGCCCACTCAAAGCTCTGCTATTGTTTGGTTGTTTGGGTCCTGATGCATAAAGGCAAGGGAGAATGGACAGCATGGTGACATTGTGGGGTTGACTTGCTAAAACTGGAGAGTGCAAAATATGGTGCAGCTGTGCATGGTAGCCAATCAGCTTCTGACATCAGCTTGTTTAATTAAGCTTTGAAAAAAAACAAAAAAAAAACTTGGAAGGTGATTGATTTCTGAGAAAAGCTGCACCAGATTTTGCACTGTCCAGTTTTATTAAATCACCCCCACTGCATGCATTGCCCAGAGAGCACATTATAAACATATATATATATATATATATATATATATATATATATATACACCTGTATGTATACACTGTTATTTATAGCAGTCATAATAAACAGCTTTTTTTTCCTCATGTGATCTCAGCACAGAATAATAGAAGCTGCATCTTCCTCTTTGACAGGTGCCACACTTTATGATGTCTCACGAACGGAGCTGGAGGGACTATGCACCAGAACAACCACATCCTGATCTTCCTTACCAATGTGCAAGTGTCCCTTTTGCACGCAGTCACCTATGGCAAAACACTTCCTGTGATAACAGTATGTACCTTGCTTTAACTTCTTTCTTCTTTGCTTGTGTTGATCTGAGAAAGGTAACTGAAGCAAAACAGCCTATTAGTTACAGTTCACTTGACATTACTGTTTTCTTTAGTTGAGTTCAGTTTTTGTTCTTTGTAAATATAAGTAACCTGCAAGATTTTGTTTGGGTTGCTGCACCATAAAAATAAGTAAAGCATCTTTCTTATAGATTTACAAAAAATGCAAACCACTATAATACCTGGTCCAGAAACACCCTTAGTAGCTTAGGTCCTAATAAAGATCAGTACTTTGGAATCATATCCAAAAGCCTGTTCCCTTAATATATTGACTTCAGTAGGTTTGCTTTAAAGTCTTGTAGAACATACTTTATTATTAATTCTAATTTACTATGTTGAAATAACACCTACATGAAAACCTTATCTGGCTACTTTACATGTTTTCAGCCAATAGTCAGTCATTACTTTCCTGCTGTGGGTACAGGTTTTTTTTCTCTGCTGTTTTTGAAAGACAATACAAACCTCTAAAAAAATTGTCTTTAATTTAGTGCTTCCACCTTCTCACATCTCAGCTCTGCCTGGTGCTTAGACCTACAGGCTGCCGAAGGCTTAAGCCTCGTACACACGCACCGATTGTTGGCCGTGAACTTTCGGCCAACGTCCGATCGGCCGATTGTCGGCTTGTTAGTATGATGCTTCCGACAACCGACTGCGACTTTTCAGCCGAACAAAATCTGGTGTGCATGCTATAAAATTTTTGTTGGTCGTCAACAGAACGGCCGATTGTTCGTCAGTCAGTACAGATTTCGGCAGACAAAAATCAGATGAGCTAGACTGGGCATGCTCAGAGAAAACACACGGAAAGTTAACCATCACATGACATCACTTCTGAAGTTGGTTTATGTTGGCCGATAAAATTAGTGTGCAGTCTAGAGCACATTTCAACCAACACAACAACACTGGACAAAAGACGGCCGATCGGTCGGCCAACAATCAGTGCGTGTGTACGAGGCTTTAGGTAACATGAATCACAAGTCGGCACTTGGAATGGTATACAACAATGGTTATCCTTTATTGTAGAAACAAGTTCTGTTCTGCAATGCCACTGTACAATAGTCAGGGAGCCGCAAGTGCCACGTTTTGCCTGAATTCATTAACCACCAGTGGAGAATCTTATGTCTAAACTGTTAGCGTGAATGGGCTATTAACTGACTCCTCAAGCTGTATATGGATGCCTTAACAGTGCCAGTGAAGCTTGCCAAAAATCCCCAAATTCTGGTGTATGGGTAAAGCAAAAAATGTTCTCCCGCCACCTTCTCCAAGTGACAAAGCTAATGGTCAGTGTGACCTCTAGCCAGTGCTGTCATGTAGACAGTGGGGTGTATCCAGGCATCTGGAAAAAACTGCTTTAAAAAAAAAGACATTTGTAGCAAATATGGCAGATTAAAATGGTTTCTGAAAGAGAAGGACATGGAACTTAGAGGAACCATCTTCCGTCATGTAGTGTCCACTTTTCTGTGAGGGGTTCACTTTGTCATCATTAGTTACACCATAAGGTCTTCTATAATATGGTACAAGCTACAATAGTATGACAAACCTTAATAACTAAATGAACCAGTATTAACTGATGGATACCTAAGGTCAATCCCATTAGACGACTTCCCCTCCATTCCTGTTCCAGTGACAACTGGATTTTTCCTCACTTTCAGTCTTGGTAACAATGGTCACAAAGACAAGTAGTGAGGGAGAATATCCTCAGTACAGGCTCAGACAGCAAAAAAAAAAAAAAAAAAAAATCATGAAAAGGAGCTCTAATACTTTCTTACTCTATCCAGAACACTTTAGATCAGGGGTACTCAAATGTAAACTTGAAAGGTCCACTTACCAATTTTCCATTCAGTCCGAGGTCCGGAAAACTGACCGTCAAATTCCAAATACAGAACGCCAACAACAAAAGGCATTCCCCCAAAACTTTTGAACTATACACAAAAAAATGACCTAACAAATACACAACCAATATGTGAAATATGATGTTTGATCCATAGATAGAGAGAGACTGCAAACAAAATTTTGTGTCTTTTAGCTATTCTTCCCGTCAGCCTGATTTATAATTTCAGCCATTGTGGCGGCAATGATGGAAAACAAATATATATGTGCATGTAAAATAAATCTATAATTTTAACTATACAGAACTACAGAAATGTTTTTGAAAAGAATAATGTATTTCACCTGCATATCCACTGAAAATATACAGCAAAAAATAGTTTGTACTACTGTAAACCATAAAAATGAAGTCTCACTGCATTTTTAAAGAATTATTTTCATTATATTATATGAAAATAATTCTTTAAAAATGCAGTGAGACTTCATTTTTATGGTTTACAGTAGTACAAACTATTTTTTGCTGTATATTTTCAGTGGATATGCAGGTGAAATACATTATTCTTTTTAAAAACATTTCTGTAGTTCTGTATAGATAAAATTATAGATTTATTTTACATTCAAGCATTCCCGCACTTACTTGTCTTCCTAGTTGCTGTAGTGTAGAGAAAAGAAACCCCCTTCCTCTAAGGTGGCATGATCGGTGGTCGGTCGGGGATGCAGGGATGGTCAGGATGTGAGTTTGGAGTGACCCTCTTCGATGTGGTAGGTCCCGGTCTTTCTGCTTGGCAAGGAGATGAGCTCTCAGACGCCCATGCACCTAGCCACCGAGCAGATGTCTCTTCACCACCTGCCGCCGAAGCCCGGCTTCCCTCAGCTCAGTGTCCACAGACTACAACTCCCGGAATGCAGCGCGGCGGGGGTGCTTAGGCGCGAGGAGGAATAAGTTCCTCCTCCGCTGTGAATGCTGGGCGACGGGCAGGGCGGCGGTTGGGTGAAAAGGAATAGGCAGCAGCTTCAGCACAGACAGACCGCCGCGGTCCAGAGCTAAGCGCGCCTGGGTCCGGACGCGGCCCGGAGTCCGCCTATTGAGGACCCGGGCTTTAGATACACTTTAATGACCTTAATATAACATTTTAGAATGCAGTGTTTTTTTTGTTCTCTAAAGTGGAATTAGATAAAATATCTGTGATAAAATAAGATGACATTTTGTATGACTTCACTGGAGTTCGTAAGAGAAATCACTGAACTGAATAAAATAGAAACTTAACTGCCTGGAAATCAGTAGATGTGGTTGATGGACAGTTATCATTTTCTTTGCCAAAGGCCAAGTGTTAAAATGTTACGGAAAAAAAAAAAAAAAAAAAAAACGTAACAAAAAGTCTAAATACTGTATATATGTACAAGGTTTTTAATAATTTTATTAGTAAAATTTCACACTAAAATGTGTCAGACATATATATGTATATTAGTAAAAAAATACATTTTAAAGTGTTACTAAACCCACAACAGTAAAATCAGTCCGTATATGCAATAAAGCAAGCTTGTTATACTCACTGTGGAACCTAAGGGGTTAATCCTCTGCATTGCATAAAAAAGGCTGTTTGATCCTGTCTTCTCTGATCCTCCGCTTCTTCCACTGTTCCCAATATATTTCCTGATAATACAGAGCCAGGGGACATATTGCATATGCTCAGTTTGGTGTGCATTTCTAGAGATTTTTTTTTTCTTGGTAAGGTTCATGTGATCAGCACAGGGCCAATCAGCACTGTCCAGATAGTGCCAGGGTCCTGCATCCTGATAAGACAGTTAGTGCAGAATAAAAACTCCTCCTACAAGCTTTACCCAGACACTGATAAAAGCCATATGACTGCTATATACTGCAAATGAGAAAAGGTATTTAGCAGTTTATATTTACTAAAACTATTGCATTTCCATGTTCTGTGTACTGTGGGAGACCATATATAGTGAATGCAGGCTCCTAGGTTTAGGAACAGTTTTAGGTATTACGATGATGAAATACTGTATCATTAATAACGTTGAAAGGGTATTTGATCCAATTATTATTTATGTCCTAGAATGAAGGGTGATATGATTAGGAAAACAGACAAGTATATACTAGAGATATATTAGTTTACAACATTCTAGTATATAGTATACTATTCATGTATTTATTACTGCAGAATGTATTCTGCTGGTCATTGCTGTGCACAATATGCTTGTCATTGCTGAGTATGCCAACTTGGTCACTTAAACTTTTTAAATGTTTAATAAAACATGGGGCCCAGCACTCTTCTTCCTGCAGTAAAATTAAAAAACTACCATTGTAAAAAAATGTTTTCTTATAAGCATATGTGGATAGTACATATAACAATAGTAGTTTCTATATGCATTCCTTTCATTTCATATATATATATATATATATATATATATATATATATATATATATATGTACAGTATCTCACAAAAGTGAGTACACCCCTCACATTTTTGTAAATATTTTACTATATCTTTTGATGTGACAACTGTGAAGAAATTACACTTTGCTACAATGTGAAGTAGTGAGTGTACAGTTTGTATAACAGTGTAAATTTTCTGTCCCCTCAAAATAACCCAACACACAGCCATTATTGTCTAAACCGCTGGCAACAAAAGGGAGTACACCCCTGAAAATGTCCAAATCGGGCCCAATTAGCAATTTTCCCTCCCCGTGTGATGTGACTCGCTAGTGTTACAAGGTCTCAGGTGTGAATGGGGAGCAGGTGTGTTAAATTTGGTGTTATCGCTCTCACTCTTTCATACTGGTCACTGGAAGTTCAACATGGCACCTCATGGCACCTCATGGCAAAGAACTCTCTGAGGATCTGAAAAAAAGAATTGTTGCTCGTCATAAAGATGGCCTACGCTATAAAAAGATTACCAAGACCCTAAAACTGAGCTGCAGCGTGGTGGCCAAGACCATACAACGGTTTAACAGGACAGGTTCCACTCAGAACAGTGCATGTGCTCAGCGTCATATTCAGAGGTTGTCTCTGGGAAGCAGACTAAGGACATGGATTACTGGAACCATGTCCTGTGGTCTGATGAGACCAAGATAAACCTATTTGGTTCAGATGGTCTCAAGCATGTGTGGTGGCAACTAGGTGAGGAGTACAAAGACAAGTGTGTCTTGCCTAAAGTCAAGCATGGTGGTGGGAGTGCCATGGTTTGGGACTGCATGAATGCTTCTGGCACTGGGGAGCTACAGTTCATTGAGGGAACCATGAATGCCAACATGTACCGTGACATACTGAAAGCAGAGCATGATCCCCTTCCTTTTGAGACTGGGCCGCACGGCAGTATTCCAACATAACGACCCCAAACACATCTCTAAGATGACCACTGCTTTGCTTAAGAAGCTGAGGGTAAAGGTGATGAAATGGCCAAGCATGTCTCCAGACCTAAACCCTATTGAGCATCTGTGGGGCATCCTCAAACGGAAGATGGAGGAGCGCACGGTCTCTAACATCCACCAGATCCATGTCGTCATGGAGGAGTGGAAGAGGACTCTAGTGGCAACCTGTGAAGCTCTGTTGAACTCCATGCCCAAGAGGGTTAAGGCAGTGCTGGAAAATAATGGTGGCCACACAAAATATTGACACTTTGGGCCCAATTTGGACATTTTCACTTAGGGGTGTACTCACTTTTGTTGCCAGCGGTTTAGACATTAATGGAAGTGGTTTGAGTTAATTTGAGGGGATAGCAAATTTACACTGTTTTACAAGCTGTACACTCACTACTTTACATTGTAGCAAAGTGTAATTTCTTCAGTGTTGTCACATGCAAAGATATAATAAAATATTTAGAAAAATGTGAAGGGTTTACTCACTTTTGTGAGATACTGTATATACAGTATGTATACTGACAAGGACAGGGATTGGGACAAATTATAACACTGCTTGGGGTGCATCAATAGTTTAAGAAACTGTTTTTCTATTTAAACAATGTTTAAACCTTGTGGATAATAATGAATAACCCTTCTAAGCCCTCCTTTGAGTTCTATAGTTTATCCTTTAAACTTAAATTCATGTGATTATAAATTTACCAAATGTATTGACCAAGAATAATTATCTGTGTATTTAACTGTCCTTGTCCCGGCCCAAAAAAACAAATAAGTAAAAGGGTGGAATATATTCCGTAATAGGTCGTTTAACTATTGAGAGGATGCCACTGCATGAAAGTCCTTGAATTAATGAAACTTTCTAGGTACTATTACTACTAAGATGACAAAAGCTTTGGCCTACTGAGGAAAGTTTGAAGTATGAGGATGTGGGTTCAATGGGGGAATGAGGACGCCTAGCTCTTCTCATGCCAAATGGTTCCCAGGGCTTAGGTAATAAACATTTATACTAAACTAATTTCCTTCCAACACTTGATTGGGAGGCTCTTAGGTTCCTTTTGTCCCTTCTCAACCTAGCCTTAATGGTTACACTTACTTTTTATGTTATTTATTGCTTTTCCTTTCATTTATCAATAGCCCTATCCTTTTCAGTATCTTGTTCTACTGTGGACCTAACCTGACTCATGAAAACAGATTAGTATGAACATGACACATTTCAGTTTGAACCTTTTGCCCTCAGTGGGTGATGGCAGTCTGTATATTTGGTGTGACATCCTGTGACAAAATTCCCAATGGGCCAGTTCTACAAAAAAATGATATTTCCTGTGTTTGCCCTTCTATGTAATCAGTTAAATAAAGTGAGATCCTATTTTATCTATAAGTGCTGCAAAACTTTACAAGAAATCATATCTGGCATTATTCATGCCTGTGAATCAACTTAATATCAATCTGGTCATTTGCATTTAAAGTGAGAAATCAAAAGAGTATCTGTTCCCTATTTAACAACTAAAATAAGCAGTAGCAATGTGAATCTAAAATACCAGTACTAGAACTATTAGAGTGTAACTAAATCCAAAATGTATTTGTTTTGATAGAGTGGAAAGGGGTTGTGTCTACAGGAGTTAAGGAAAATCAGCGGGTAACGTTAGACAATAAAACTGTTTTTTGGGTTTTTTTTTTTTTACACATTCCATAATTCCAAAAGTAGCAGAAGTTTTGGCTTTACAAATGTATGCATTAACACGGTTTTAAAAATATTATCACCTTTGTGACTTCAATATGATTTCTGAAGTCCAAATGCAATGCCCTTTTCTATAAGAACATTAATTAATTTGCAACAGAGAACTAAGAATTCACAACTGGGTTTTTCCTAATTCTCGGGCCCTCTGTCAAACAGAGAAATTAGTCATAGATTTATTGTCAAGCGAACTGATGCATAATAACATTGCTAAATTTGGTCTGGGAATCTAAACTTCAATAACCTCTGGCCAGCAAAGGTTTAAAGGGTTATAGTTGGAACTCAAGACATTGAAATATATACTAAGTTTTCTGATGTAAACCACAGCACACTCCTATTATGATAATGGGCACATTAGTCTAAACACTATGCAATGTGCATTGGTTTCTGTTTTTTAGGCACTAGCACAATGTTAAACATAAAAGTGAAATACTTTAGGTGAACATTGTCAATATTCTTTTTTTTTTTTTAAACAGGCTATCAAGTTACGGGATCTTTTTATGCATGTCCGCCAACAGAGTCACAAACTCCAGGACTTCCAATAGAACCAAGTATACGGACAGGAGAGGCTCTTGCGTTATCAGGTTAGTAACCCAATCTAGGTGTAATAATCTGTTCTAATAATTTTTATTTCCTTGACAAAAAAGCTGGGAAAAAAGAGACACACTTTTTTTTGGTTTTGTTTTTATCTATAAGGAAGTGAACCAAAGCCAGTGTTGAATGAATTTACGAAGTATATAGCCACATGGTAAAAACAAATAAGGCTTGATTCTAAAGCTAACACCCCAGAATAAAGATCTTTATGTAAAAAACAACAGAAATTCAGTGAAATATTACAATTACATTTATGTGCCAGGCATGGATGTCCCACTTTTCCCCTCCTACCCCTCTTAGAATTCCAATCTGTCTTTCAAGATGTAACTATAGGGTGCAAAACTTTTAAAACTGCTGCTTGCAAGATGACCTGATCCCATACATCGCTCACCAAGAATCTTTCATGCCCAGCATGTCTCTTATGAAATCATTTGGCCTAATCTCAGGCTATTCTATTAATTTTGATACATCTAAGGCATTCTACCTAACCAACTGTCATAAGTCTCCTTGGAGCAATCTTTAACATTTTATTTGGTGTAGAAAAAGCACAGTGGCTAAGTGGTTAGCACTTCCACCTAGCAGCATTACAGCATTAGGGTTGCTGATTCAAATCCCAACCACGGTGCTAAAGTTTGCATGTTTGAATGTTCTCCCTGTGCCGGCGTGGGTTTCCTACAGGTACTCTGGTTTCCACCCACACTCAAAAGACATGCTGGTAGGTAGTTGGCTCCTGTCTAAATTGGCCCTAGTATTTGTATGCATGAATGTGAGTTACAAAAAAACTATCAGCGCAAACCTATTATATGTGATAAAATAACTCAACACCAATTCACTGTGCATAAATCAGGTGTGTGAACTTATAAATCAATAGTGGTGTCCGGCAGCATGCACCAATCGTGTTTCACAAATCACAATAAACTATAAATCATACAAAAATGTGATGCGCCAGAAATATAAAATCAAAAAGTGATGACAATAAATCATATCCAGTTCATAAGGCACATAGCAATGTGTGTGCTTCCAATAAAATGATATAAAGAGTGTCCCGTGTTCAGATGAAGAAAATCCAGTGATGAAAACAACTTGTAATCACCAATATAGTGAATCCCTCCACCAGGTGAATCAGCCTCTCACCTTTCTGAAGGACCCAAACGGGCCAGCAATCACATGTATCATTGATCAGACTTCCAGGAAAGAGCCACACTATATTGCACCTCGAGGGATCCCGGGACATATAGAAAACAGATGAAGAAATCTAGTGCTCTCCGCTTACTAATGAGGGTATGCTTTATTAGAGAAAGGCAGATCAACTCACATTTGTCGGGCACTCAGCTGTGCCTGCTGTATAATCAATGTCAGCGATCTGTTACCAGAGAGAGACTCTGCGTCGGCCACGCACGCTCCGCCCCCCTATACGCGTTACGTCGAGCGTAATGCTCCTTTGACTTCCTCGGTAGGGGTGGCTAGTGCGTGCCAAGCCTCACTTTAAATACATCAACTCTCAGGTGGATTGGCCAGCAGATCTCAGTCCCTCCCCCCGCTCATAGCTCAGTACAGGACACTGGAACCTCCGAACCAGGCATGTTTACGGCGGTGTCACTGGCTCATATCGCTAATGGGGCAATTTTATTGTATGGGCATTGATCAGATTACTATTGCACATTTGCGGAGATCGCGTGGTGGCGCAGACATCTCTCTGGTTTACATTAAAAAACAGCTAAGACACATAATCACAAAATCTCATACCATAATTATCACATATTAAAAATACATCAATAAGCTAAAATCTGGAATAATAAATGTTGGCTATTAAAATTTATAAAAAAAAAAAAAAATTTTTTTTTTAAAAATATATTATAAAAAAAAAAAAAAAAAAAAAAAAAAAATAAAAATTTTTTTTTTTTTTTTTTTTTTGTCTCAGATAAAAATATATAATGCATGATGGGGTGTTATTTATTACTAATGAAACAATTTAGATCGAAATCCTTATTTAAACCTCTGGGTGCCAACACCTTGGCCTCGTAGACCCAAAAGGATTCCCTTCTACTTAGCTGGCGAGGAGGCAACTATATTCGCCAGCTAAGTAGAAGGGAATCCTTTTGGGTCTACGAGGCCAAGGTGTTGGCACCCAGAGGTTTAAATAAGGATTTCGATCTAAATTGTTTCATTAGTAATAAATAACACCCCATCATGCATTATATATTTTTATCTGAGACAAAAAAAAAAAAAAAAAAAAAAAAAATTTTTTTTTTTTTTTTTTTTTTAATAAATTTTAATAGCCAACATTTATTATTCCAGATTTTAGCTTATTGATGTATTTTTAATATGTGATAATTATGGTATGAGATTTTGTGATTATGTGTCTTAGCTGTTTTTTAATGTAAACCAGAGAGATGTCTGCGCCACCACGCGATCTCCGCAAATGTGCAATAGTAATCTGATCAATGCCCATACAATAAAATTGCCCCATTAGCGATATGAGCCAGTGACACCGCCGTAAACATGCCTGGTTCGGAGGTTCCAGTGTCCTGTACTGAGCTATGAGCGGGGGGAGGGACTGAGATCTGCTGGCCAATCCACCTGAGAGTTGATGTATTTAAAGTGAGGCTTGGCACGCACTAGCCACCCCTACCGAGGAAGTCAAAGGAGCATTACGCTCGACGTAACGCGTATAGGGGGGCGGAGCGTGCGTGGCCGACGCAGAGTCTCTCTCTGGTAACAGATCGCTGACATTGATTATACAGCAGGCACAGCTGAGTGCCCGACAAATGTGAGTTGATCTGCCTTTCTCTAATAAAGCATACCCTCATTAGTAAGCGGAGAGCACTAGATTTCTTCATCTGTTTTCTATATGTCCCGGGATCCCTCGAGGTGCAATATAGTGTGGCTCTTTCCTGGAAGTCTGATCAATGATACATGTGATTGCTGGCCCGTTTGGGTCCTTCAGAAAGGTGAGAGGCTGATTCACCTGGTGGAGGGATTCACTATATTGGTGATTACAAGTTGTTTTCATCACTGGATTTTCTTCATCTGAACACGGGACACTCTTTATATCATTTTATTGGAAGCACACACATTGCTATGTGCCTTATGAACTGGATATGATTTATTGTCATCACTTTTTGATTTTATATTTCTGGCGCATCACATTTTTGTATGATGAATGTGAGTTAGGGACCTTAGATTGTAAGCTTCTTGACAGCAGTGACTGATGTGAATGTATAACATGTATGTAAAGCGCTACTTAAATTGACGGTGCTATATAAGTAACTGTAATAAATAATTCTCTTACCTTGAGGTATCATTACCCTAAAACCACGATATTCTATAAAAGCATCCCTCATGACCTGAATGAACTTTAATATTTCCTATGTGGGCAGAATAAGCCAACATTAATTAATTATTATTAAATATGAATTAATAATAAAAAATGGTCACATTTCCTAAATAATTTTTTTTGTCATACAGATTCTCTCTCTATTCTTCAAAAATTTCAATCTTAGATCTGTTTATAATATATTTTGAGAGTTTACCTGGGGCAGCAGGAGAGCAACCATAGGTTTACATACCTTACAACAACCTCAAGGTAATGGAGGCCTTAACTTTCCCAACCCAGAACTCTATAACTTGGCATCCCCAACTAGATGCATAAGGGATTGGATTCATGGAACCTCACTGTACATGGACCGAACTTGATCAAAACATGACCCTTCATAATAACTTGTTATATGTTCTCCCTATACATAAAGATCTCCTGCCTATCAAGGTGTCAACAAATCCCCTCTTTTACTCCACGTGGTTGACATAGCATACAATTTGCACGTGTTGTCTGTTAAATAGCCACGCATCTATTTTTCTTCCTGTATGGAACAACTTAGATCTCCCGAAGTCCTTTGAACTCCCTCCAGCACTATAAAATTCCTGGTAGATGTTGACAACCAGCAACCACTTCCTACTAATAAAGCTCTAGAGAAGTTCCCATGCCTTTCTAGTAACTAATTTATTTTAATACAACTAAAATCTCACATAATATCTTTCCATAAAACATTTTCTCTGAAACACTAGAAAATGAATTGGATACACTCCCAGGATACCCTAACCCAAGCAATCTCTACTTGATACAGTTTTTTTTTTTTTGCTAGCCACTGGACCATACCACTCCAACAGCTGGCTTTACAAATGGATAAAAAATCCCCCCCCCCCACTATAAGTTAATGTTCTTCTGAAATCCTTACGTTTTTCTTAGGGAATGATCAAAGCTACAATGTACCTCAAAATGATGCTTTCGTTTTTCCATCATGTCTCCACATGGCTCTTACCTTATGGGGCTAAGCTCCTATTTCTGCTGCCTGAAATGTGGGCATCTAAACATGGACTTGTTTTATGGTGTTTCAATGTGCCCCAAGATTAAATATTTTTTGGCATTCAGTAGTACAATATGTTACCACATATCTAGTGAGCTATTTACCTTTAACCCCTAAATGGGAACTTTTTGGCTTATTCAACCTCCCAGGTATTAAAATTTCAAAGGGCTGTAAGCAGCTCCTTCTTGTCTTATCTCTCATACATAGAAAGCCATTCTACATAAGTAGATCTACCCAGAAACCCCCCCCCTCCCCCCTCCCCTCATACACACACACACACACACACACTATTTCTTTGTTTCCGGGCAAATTATCTTATGTTTTCCACATTCAATGAGTGAAGGCCTCTTTGAGTAAGGAATCACATGTTCACAAAATCTTTGATATCTGAGAGTTTTTTTATTCAAACCCTGCCTGCGTACACCCAACAATCTAGAGCTCAATGTTTCCAATATACCCAATGGTACCAAATTAATATGAGTAACAAATGGAACCACTAAGCAGCTACATCTCTATTGAATACTGCAAAATGCCTGTGTCTCACAAGCTGTTAATGTACTGTATATTTTCTTACTTAGACTGCCGTCTTCATATCAGCTTATATTACCGTGACACCCTGGTTGGTGAGCGAATTACAGCAAACCCAGAAGGCTGTAGAATTGCACATGGACAGTGCTATGAAACAAGTCGCATGGATCAAGTCCTTTTCCCTTACCCTGAAGACAACGGCCTGCGGAAAAACATTGAGAAGCTTTTGAGTCACTTGGAGCGCGGTGTCATTCTGTGGATGGCTCACGATGGAATGTATGCCAAGAGACTGTGCCAGAGCAGAATATACTGGGAGGGCCCTTTGTCCATGTACAGTGATCGCCCTAATAAGCTAGAACGGGACTTACCCTGCAAACTTTTTGATACACAACAGTTTATAACAGGTATTTTAAAATCTTTAAAATGTGTAGAAATATGTAGATTTTGTAAAAGTTAGCTTGTCACATGGCATAATTCAAAACCACACTATATATTGCCATACCTTCCAACATTAAGAAGGTAGCACATTTGATATGTTTGAATGCAACTTTTGACTTTAGTCATAAACGAGCATAAACGATTTTATTTATTTTGTCCGTGCATTGCAAGGATTTCGGAACACAAACATTTTTAAAATGGAGAGCATTATGTGGACACATGTTGAGAGGTTTTTGGCTAATTGTTACCCCAATAGATGTTAGTGAGAAACAATATTGAGTATTAGAGTCTTGCTTCAGATCTCCTTATTAACACTGAGAAAAACAAACAGGCCCAGAGTACTCCTTGTATTTTCCTTTAGCCAATGATTGTATTTCAATGCATGCCAAAGTGGCATTACTCCCTTTTGAAAGCTTGTAAAATTAGAATGGATCAAACAAATGCCCCCATGATACTAATAATAGGGAAATTCTGCAGCTATAAAGCAATCACTTTAGGTATAGAAATCACTGATGCTGTTTTAAATTATTGGCACACATTTTATATATTAATGCTTTTTACTTTCATCAGAACTGCAGGCGTTTGCTCACCATGGTCGTCCAGTTCCAAGATTTCAAATTGTTCTGTGTTTTGGAGAAGAATTTCCAGACCCACAAAGAGGAAGGAAATTAATTACGGCTCATGTGAGTACTCTTGTGGTTTTCTTTACCTCTCAGTGCTGTTTGTCACGTTTTCCTTTTTGACATTTTATATACCTATTTATCTAGAAACCATGTTTTTAGTATTTTTGGTACTATTATTTTTATGCTGCGCTTGTGTAAAGTTTGCCATTGATCATGGAATTGACACAACTTTAATTTAGCCGCTGAACCTATTATTAGTTCCTCAATTTGGCAACAGCAATGAAATATGGGAAATAATGGGATTATTTACTTAAAGTAAATAGGCTGTTCACTATCCACATGAATTTTCCCCAGAGCTTGGTGAATGTGGTGCAATTCCACTTTGCAAAGATTACCCAATCACATTCAAAGAAAATGGAAAAAAATATTTTTTTCTTGCCTACAATTTGATTATGGATGTCAGAAAAGCTTCAGCCTTATTCACTAAGCAGGGGGAATATTACCTTTCAAAGTGAACAGTCATAGAGTACATGATTTCACATCCATGCTTTATATTGTGGACTGCATGCCAGTATCCAAACTAGCACACTAGCACTTTAAATTGCGATTATTGGACCAACTTCTTTTCATACTATTAGTATACAACTGGGCAGCGCCATCACACCTCACCCATCCCACAAAGTGAACAGTCTATTTGCCTTTAGTAAATAAAACCCAATGTGTTGCTCCAGGTCAGCTCAAGCTTGCCCTCTGTCATCAGATGCTCATCCAGCTCGCTTGTTGACAGCCAACTATGCAAGAAAATTATGATTACACTGACCTCTTTCTTTTTTCTCAAAAAGAGGACACACGAGATGAATGGGGAACTCTGACATGTTTCACCACATAGTCACTTTATCATAGAGTACATGATTAAGTGCCTGTGATTGTCACACGTGCAGGGTTCTCCTTTCATCCTTGCGTACCATTTTTTTAAAACAATAAAAAAGAGTTCAGTATTAGCTGTTATACAACCATCTATTTTATTTTATTAGGCAATTTTCAATATATGTACAACAATATGGACATTATGGTGGAGCATATAACTATATTCATAGCAAGCTTCGTTTGTTTTACTCTATGACCATAGTGTTATACTTTGTTTTCTAGGTTGAGCCATTATTTGCCAGACAGCTAATTAGCTTTACTGAACAAAGTGGAGGACATTTCATGAGAGGATATGAGTATTCAGATCTTATTAGCAGCTCTGAAGACTATCACCGGTCAATTCGCCATGTCCCTCTCCCGGAATGAAGGACCATATTTAACACTGTGTGTATCACATGCCCTAAACTAAACTGACAAGCCTCATGTGAATGCTATCATTGTTGAACTGCTATGACAGATGTAATTCGTAATAGACATATGGAAGCTTTAATTTAATACCTTATGGGGAAGAAACATTCTGAGTCATCTAGAGTACCTGAGATCGCAGATCAGTATTTTATATATATATATCTTTTTTTTTCTGAAATTATAAATTGATGTAAACTGAACAATAACTATCAGCATATAACCTAACCAAAAATGGTCTTAGTGATGGATATGTTCCTATGTGTTCTTGGTGCTGTGACCACACTGTAAACACTTCCTTTTTTGGGGGAAATTTTAAAAATGCTAGTTCCCTGGCTGTCATGATAATCCAGTGGCTGAATACATTCTGACTTGCTGACTTGTAACAAGTATGCAGATTAGGAGCGTTGACTTCATTCACTCTGACTTTCCTGATCTAAATTTCAGGTATTAATGCCAGAGACAGGTAGGCAACTAGCAGTTTTGGAGGTCAGAAATGGCTGCTCCTGTATTTCTCTCAATACAGGTTTTCATGAAATCAGATGCAGCTACCACCTGATGAACGCAGTTCACTAATGTAACCATTTAAGCCATAAATTATACATTTGAAACTACACCTAGGATGTGCTGTTATTGTCATCTTTCTTTGTCATTGCTTATAAGCTGCAATGTTTATAATGGAAAACATTGTATTTTGTAACCTCAATAATATGATTGAGTTTAGAGATTATATTTGTTACAGTGTGTTAATATATGTATGTGTTGGTAATTAAATATCAGCAATGGGTCAGTGCTACAAGCACTTCTAAAATCGTATACCTGTTATATGTTTATGTACCATCAAGTCATGGTAGTTGGATAGAACAACTCCTGGATCTAGTTATGAGAATGACAAATTAACTGCAGCAAATATAGATTGTAGTTTCAATGACAAAACTTCTTGCATCCACTTAGCATTGGCTTAAGCCCAACCATGCAAAATAAAATCCAGGAGCATAACTATAAATCTCAAGGACCCAGGGGAAAATTTTTATTGGGCTACTTGGAAACATATCTCTGTGGCACCCATTACTTTTTACTGGTGGTCATTGTAATATACTGCACCCTGAATAACTGCACCTCTTGTCGCTGATAAACAGCTTTCCTTATATTGGCAGCCATTATAAATGACAAAGGGCTTAGCACTGAAGAATCCCTTTAGTGCATTGGGGGCCATTGAAACATGTTACCTGTTATAGACCGATGGTCAGTGCAAAGGCTCCTGTTATGCTTTGGTAGACAGTGTAATCACAGCCATGTTAGCTAACTTAACCATTGGTAACTAGTGCGAACACTTACTTGGGAGGTTGGGAGACACTGTGGGGGGGTTTGGTGTCACATGGGAGTGGAGGACAGCCAGGGTTCTCAGGGGGTACTGAGGGAGATTTGGGTGTGCTATGAGAGCTAGAGTGCACTGTGTAAATTTGGAGTGCACTATAGGAGTTGGAGGGCACTGTGGGAGGTCAGGGCATCTGCAGCTGGCTGGAGGCTCTTGGGGGATTGGGGGGATCATTGGGTGTTGCATACAGCAAATATTCTACTCTCTCTCCCTTCTCCCAGTTATTTCAGACCTGCTATTAGTATGGGCATCCACTGGGATGGGAAGCTTCTTCCTGTCTGCTGTCATGCATATGGTCACATGATCGTGGAGAGGAAAAAACAAACTTTACTCCCTATTGGGTGCCTGTACTGATGGCAGACCTACTGCTATTCTGCACAAAGGGAGGCATTAATCTAAAGTGTCTCCTTTTGATGCCTAATAGAGCAGTGCCTGGCGCTGGAACACACACTAATGCAATACAGGGCACCCACTGCCACTATGCAGCACTGGCTGCAGTACAGGGGCACTGCAGAACATCCAATCAGGCCCCCCAACAGTCTAGGCCCCATGAGCTGCTATGGGGGTAGTCACACCATTGAAAAAACTTTTAATATTCGAAATTTCCTCACTTTCACAATGTATTGCAGTTTACATTAACAAGGTTTGGGCATAGTCTATTATGTTTTGGAAACTAAAGAAAATAGTATGTTCCCTATATGTAAAGGTACGTATTTGTCTAGAATTCAAGGAATGCTCTAAAAGTTAAGGATTGTCTGCTTGCATTTCCCTTTAGTATCAGTCAATAAACTCATCACATTGAGGTGAAACTACAAACAGGCAGATTTTTAAAAACAGATTTAGGTTTGGGTGTTGTTCGTTTTTAGTTGAATGATTTCACATATTAATAACAACTGACCAATAAAACAGCCTTCCTTGAGCCTCAAATTTTACACCGACAACATCATGGCCTCTTATATCCACAGCTATTTTTGGATGTTTACAGCAGTTGTATATTTCTTACTTCTTAAGGCTTACGTTTTCATTCTCCATTCATTCATTTTATGAAAGTTAAGTAGGAAATGTAGTCTCTCAGAGCTATAAGAAGGAAGTGGATGATTAAACTTATCAGTACCTACTGATATATCAGTTAGCCATAATTTGGAGTCATCTTAGTAGTCAATCTGAATACTTTATTGAATGTAATGTTTACTGACTCCTCTTAGCTGGTGTTGGAAATATCCGCTTCAGCTCTAGAAAAATATGCATCTCAAAGATGTAGCCTTTTGAGATATAATATCTCTTTATGTAAAAAAAAAAAACAGTGAAAAACATGCTTCTAGCTGTGTAATTTTTTATTTTTTTTTATTTTGCATTTTCTATGCAATATATGTTAAAGGTTTTTTTTTTACAACTGCTTTTATTCGCTATAGAAAATAATGGTGAATGTTTCATAATGCTACGTTCAAGGACCACAAAAATTATTTTTAAGAACCATTAAGCGGCATGCCATACAGCCATGAATTCCATGTTCTATGTCTTGGGGTGCCCACAGTGTCTTATGCTTTATTCAAAAAGGCACACTAACTACATACAAAAAATGTTTGAAATTTGTGTCTTTTATTCAACAGCAAAGTTCTCATGTATGCATTTATATATGGTGCACACAGGAGACAGGTTTTCCAACCCCTCTGAAAAGTGATTTATCAGAGGTGGTTTAGAACTGATTTAAAGGCATATAGGCATACTGTTACCTCTTGAATCTATTTTTTTTTTCAATCCCAAAATTTGGAAGCAGCATTGCTGTTACTAAAAAAAAAAAAAAAAAAAAAAAGCCTAAACAAGCTGTCAAAAGAAGAAGAGGTATAAGACTTAAAGCGGAGTTCCGGCCTATTTGGCAACTTTAGTAATTCCAGGAGTGCTCGCTATGCTGATCAACAATTGGGCATTCTCAATTTTTTTTCGGGGGTCCCTTACCTTATTTTCAGGGCATTTTTGATTGTACTTCCTCCTTTTCCCCCTCTGTGGCCGCGGCCACCGACATCACTTCCGCCTTTGCATTGCATCCTGGGAGCTGTTTGTCATCACTCCCAGGAGGCCGGAATCAGGAAGAACTCCCAGAACACTCCCTGAAATCAGGAAGAAGGACACAGCAGATTACACTGCGGCTTCAGATGCCCACATTCAAGATGGCCGCGCCCAGACAGTGTTTTTAAAAGTAAGATTTTGACTAAAATCCAATACCATACACCTTGTAAGTATGAGAATAGCGGTTCTGTAAAGGGCGACGGATTAATATTATAGGGGTATTTTTAGTTAAAAAAGGTATTTGAGGCCGGAACTCCGCTTTAAGTCTTCAATAGGCACTATCTTGGATCTTTCAAAGAGTCTTCAGCATCTGACACTTGCGAGCGTGTTGGATTCCTGGTCTCCCTCTGCACAATGCACTTCTAACTGCCATCCATACATCACTACAGAACTACTGACGTAGGGACAGCAGATGGGACCACAACACATAGTGGCAGACCTGGCATCTGACACTCCCAGAATATGTTGGATGCTGATGGTTCTTCAGTCATCAGAGCTTGTGAGGGCAGAAAGTTCAGAGTCACTGCCCCCTGGACAGGTATTATACCACTTCTGTTGAAGGCAGCTTTTTTCAAAGTCAAGGGAATTTACAAACAAAGTTTTCTAAAAGTTTCCTTGCATTTTTTGACACCCCTCCCACACATCCACCACTGAGTTCATCCAACCCACCTTCACTCGTTACATCTTAATGCTTACCTAGTTCTTGCAATGGGTACAGCCTTGTCCCTCCTTGATGTCTATCACCAGTCGTCTCCTTCCTGCTGCCTGCTCAGGAGAACACCTTAGACATCTATGTGGCTAAGAGACAGCTCAGTTGAGGGCCCCCATTCTTGTCTGTGGAGTTCCCCTGCACCTGCTGTAATTAGAGGGCAGCACAGTGGCTTAGTGGTTAGTACTTCTGTCTTGCAGCACTAGGGTCCTTGGTTTAAATCCCAAGGACAATACCTGCATGGAGTTTGTATGTTCTCCCTGTGCTGGCATGGGTTTCCTCCCACACTCTAAAGACATGCTGGTATTATTTCTGGTTTATTTGTTTCTATCAAAATTACCCCTAGTATGTGGATCCGAGAAAGGAACTTTAGATTGTAAGCTCTTTGAGGGCAGGGACTGAGGTGCATGAACAATCTGTAAATCTCTGCATACATTGTCAGCACTATATATATACCTGTAATAAATAAATAAATACTTATGAAGAGGGAGGGTAGATTAGATAAGCTCAGGGGAGGGGAGAAGGCAAAAAGGGTAAGGAAAGTTTCATAAATAATTTTATACATTTTTGTTAGTGTAGCAACAGCATCGCTTTAGGGAAAAGCAATGCCTGTGAACGGCCATATTTTAGTGATGTGCATCAAATGAAGAGCCTTCAATCTGTACGTGACTGCATTCTTGTGCTATGCACATTTACAGACCAGAACCCAATAAAGATACATGTGACTGACATCATTCATTAGACCACAGAGTTGACCTCACTCACAGAAAGGTATAGGGTTTTGTAGTGACGAAGTGAATTACTACGCTGGACATTTAGATATGACTGTGAAAGAAAGTACTGGCATTCTCCAGGCTGTCTTAATTGTGTGCAGCAGAAAAAGCATGTCACTCTTTATGTCAGCCTTGGTGTAAAGTCTTACATACTACTGCAATAAACTGTTTCCATTGAATTAGCCATTATAGCTTTTCTTGACCACAACTTCTCTTTAGAAAACCTCAAAATACTCTTGGGCCATAAATACAGCAATGTCTTGGATCGTGTACACAACAATCTGTCGATGGGCCATGTTCAAAAACAGTTCTATGCAAAAAATGAAAGCCCACCATTTTGACCAGCTAATCATTTCTTGAGTAGTCATTAAAAGTACTTTAACACTGGACTCCAGGTAGATAAAAAAAGGTCCATATTTTTGCAGCTCTTTAATCATGAATCTATCATCACATTTATTTTTTTTAAACGGAAGCAGTGTATGTAGCTGCACTTAACTTATCAGCCTCTTGCAGTTCCCGTGAAGCAGAGCTCAGGCTAAATTACTAAAACTGTGGCAGGTAAAGCAGTTTGCAAAAGTTTCGCTTTAAATAGAAATTTGCTGGCAGGAATCCTGCATAATATATTATATTTGCTACACAAGTTTTATTTCTTAAAGACCAACTTCCCCTAAAATCTATATTTCAGTGCTGTATATTTGCTTGCAAGTTATACTAAATGCTGTGTTTTGTTTTTTTGTTTTTTTTTTTATAACTCTCAGGGGCTGCAGCTGTAAGATGTCCCTACCAGAATTTTCAGGTCCTGTAGGGTGACAAAGTTTTAGATTTTGGATAAAATATTTATATTGGAGAAGTTGGTTTTTAATTAAAAAAAAAAAAAAAAAAGTTGTTTGACCTCATTTACTTAATTTTTATGCTGCTATCAAAAATTAAAGGGGATTCTGGGAGAAAAAAAAAACATATTCCGAGATCAAAGTCAGTGGGGTTGATTTACTAGAGGCTGTTCACTTAGCA
This sequence comes from Pelophylax lessonae, assembly GCF_965119305.1. Taxonomy (NCBI): domain Eukaryota; kingdom Metazoa; phylum Chordata; class Amphibia; order Anura; family Ranidae; genus Pelophylax; species Pelophylax lessonae. The sequence goes on along the minus strand of NC_138772.1, from coordinate 320,737,569 downwards.
AGGTTTATATTTACTTTGTATGGTGTATGTTCACATGGTTTAATACTGTATATAAGGTGATGATGTGTTCACTCTACATGGTCAACTATGTGCCATTCAAAGTGAACACATAAAATGAAATGGGATATTTCCCTTTACACGATTGGATGGATCATTGGATGATGAACAGTGCTTTACAATATTTTCTAACCCAAGTGAAAACTTTGCAATGAATTACAGTATACTTTTCTAGTTTAAACAGTTTTTGTTCTATTGTTAAATCAACTCTCTTGAAGGATTTAATATGAGATTAGAGGACAACTGCAAACAATTTTATAAAAAAACAAGTCAGTTTAGTAATGTTCTCTTGAAGTCATTAAATAATTTTTCAATCGTTGTAGGGTTATTACATGAAAGCTATCATAGGAAATTGCTACATGCCAGGAAGAAAATTGAAATCTGGCTTGCAGTGTGTAAACTTATTGGTGGACAAAGGTGGGACTTGAATGTTTTTTTCAGAAAGCAGAAAACTGGGGAAGGGAATAACTAATATGTATACCTTAAGTCTATACATTATACAAGAGGCAGGGCAGTGGCACACAGAGTCCATGAAGTGCATGAATGAAGTGTAAAGGTATATCTTTACCTGCTCTTATACATGCATTTTTAATGTGTGCTAAGTTGCCCTTTAAACTAAAATGGATAAAATAGCTGTATGTAACATACTCTATTAATTGTGTACCATTCAACTTACAAGTCAACATAAATATGTTGTAATAATGACAGACAAACCAGTATAGCTAAATGCTTCAAACTGATCAATAAACTGTTTAGGATTCGAATTTCAAAGTGAAGCTGACTTAGTTCTATAATTGTATGAATTGTTTTTACTAATTCTGTCTATGCTCGCTACGCCTTGTGAATGTGTAATTCTCAGATTAAAACTGTGATGTATTCAAAACCAACTACTTTTTTTATTCATTGTTCTGCACCAAAATAGTTTGTTGCACTGTATATTGATGATTTAGTACAAAAATAAAGAATAGTTTTGGAAAAAAAAAAAAAAGCGTACAGAAATTGATGTTCATGTCTTTGCTCCTTTTTTCTGCAGTACACCAATACACAATGGGATGAATTTGCTAAAGGCAAACTTTTGCAAGTGCAGTTGCACTCATTTTCTTTAGTAAATGTAAATATGTTAAAGTTTTAGCTTGCAAGGATTACCCAGATGCAAGGAAAACAAAAAAAAGTATTTTGCTTGTGCATGATTGAATGTTGGAAATCAGCAGAGCTTTACCACATTTACTGAGCTCTGGGCAAGTGCAAAGTGCACAGTATGGGGTATAAAAAAACCTTATACTCACCGGGAGTTGAGCTGGGGAGGAAGCAGCTGGCTCAGTCTCCCAGCGGCACAACTGAGAGGCTGAGTCAGCTGCCCATCCATGAATCTGGGTCGATCTCAACTGTAAAGTTGGGATCTTTCCCCAGCCTGGACTGGCTGAGTGAGAAAACTAGTCATAGGAGTGCAGAATGAATTGCACTCCTGTGATCCATAGGAGAAGTAGGGCCAAAAAGCTTTGTCACTATTTCTCCTTTAATAGAATATTTAAATGAATTGTTTTGGAAAACTATGACACTACACCAGGGGTCGGGAACCTTTTTGGCTGAGAGAGCCATGAACACCACATATTTTCAAATGTAATTCTGTGAGAGCCATACACTATATTTCAGGGTCGGGAACCTTTATTTAATATTCATATTCATGGGCTGCAGCTATACAGTGAGTAGATGGAGCCGTGTGAAAGTGCCTGGAGTCCGGTCGGGAAGAGAGCAGAGCAGGCAGGTATGCAATGAGGGGTGGTAAAGCGCCTGCAGGCCTGCGAGTGATGGAGGTGAGTACAGGCCCTGAGAAAATGGTGGCCGGCCGCTGAAGGCCTCAGTAGTGGATGTGGGAGGCAGCTCCCGCGGGTTCCCTGGTGTCAGGGGGGAAGGAGATTGTGTCTGTCAGGGCACAGGGAGCGGATGGCAGGTCTCCTTACCGGTGATTGCCAAGGCCCTCAAATGCACAGCACACGAGCCGGCGGCGGTACAGCAAGTAGGCCGCGGGGTCTGTAGCGTGGCAATCCGGTCACCCAGAGACAAACTGAGGGTAGCGGTGGGTAGCCCACAAAGTGTACCGTCGATGGGTGCAGAAATCTCCTTGGCATCGGGCACAGCTATGCGGATGGCACTGGATTGAGTGGTAGACGCAGGAGAGCTCTGGGACTACACATCCAGCCTGCCTCACGTCCGGACACGCCCCCCTTTATTAATGATTTGCCTGCGAGCCAGATGCAGCCATCAAAAGAGCCACGTCTGGCTCCCGAGTCATAGTTTCCCGACCCCTGCACTACACGGTTGTTAGCAGATATTAATGATCTGTCAGATTAAATATGAAACAAAGTGTGTGCTACCACAAGATGGAATGAAACCTGGATTGGTACAAAGAGTTTGCAAAAGAGACAGGAGAATCCTTCTGCTTCAAGGGTAAAATGTAGCAGTTATACGGTTGATTGAGAACAGAGTAACATGAAAAAAGAGGCATAAGGCAGTAGATAGATAAAGGTAGAAAGGAGCTTGAAGGACAGGGGGGAGAAGGGGAGGTAAGAAAAACAGGGAAGGGTGGGGCGGGGGGGGGGAGGAGGAAACATAAGGGTGGTAGTCTAAGCCACAAGTCAAGTTAGTCTTGCTCAAAGAGTAGCTACATCATTGTAAGCAAGGCTGGATCCATGTTATCTAAATAAACCATCTATCTGATCATGTAGATGAGCTATCCATGGTTTGACCTGTATTCTTACATGTAATAAGGTATGTATGAGCTGAAATACATTATACAAAAATATTTTAACAAAGGTTTACATCCACTAAATAGGCTTAATTTCACCCACACCCCAAACTGAAACAACTCCTCTGTTATAAGAGGTTCATTGATGATGTAATCATGATTTGGGAAGGCGATTTTTCTAGCTTGGAATCTTTTATGAGTAAACTGAATAACAATGATAAAAACATTACCTTACATTGAATATTGACTTAAATCATATGATTTTTCTTGATTTGGAAATCTTTAAAGAGGGAGATAGCTTTTCGAACTCGTAACCATTTCAAGTATAGTGATAGGAACGCCAACATTCCATTGGATAGTTGTCACCATAAAATGTGGCTATACAATAATCCTAGGGGACAGTTTATACGTCTCAGATGGAATTGCTCATCTGAAGATGAGTATTTAGCTCAGTCTAGGGTATTAGCCCAAAGATTCAAACAAAAGGGTATGCTAAAGATTCCATAGACAGAGAAATTGAGAAGGTTAACACTTTGGATAGGAACATGTAACTATGTAAAATCATTGTGTCAAATACCAGTGTTTGTAAAAATAGGAACAATAATGAAATTCTTATGATTTGGATTATAATGTCCAATACATGAAATTTGAGAAGATAACACTGGGCTATACTTAAGCAGAACAGATTACTTGGGCCATTATTGCCTATTCGTCCTGACACTCCGGGAGTTATTGACCCTCCTAAGAACCCGGACAATCATTTGTTTTCTTTTTGTCAGGCTTTTATGCATGTGGCAAATGCTCGGCCTGTAGAAGCTCAAAAGTGAATAATAAAAAACGTAAAGATTTTGTAGCATCAATGACTGGAAAATAATGTCGCATTAGAAATTTGATCACTTGTACCACACAAGGTGTGGTCTATATGTTAGAATGTGGGTGCAGGTTACAATATATTGGTAGAACCTCGAGAGTCCTTCATGTCTGAATAGGGGAACATGTTAATAACATCCGGAAAGGGGTAAGACCCATAGTGCATCAAAACACTTTAGAGATCATCACAATAGGGACCCCAGTTGCCTCAAATTTTGGGGCATTGAGAAAGTGACAAGACATTAGAGGGGGGGCTTTATTTGACATTTAGGCCGCAGGGAATTGTTTTGGATCTTTGAAACTAAGGTTATGGTTTTTGCTGGCTTGAATTTCACGTTTTATTTGAATTGTTTTATTTCGGATAGGTAATGGTTCTTATTTACTTTTGTGTCTGTTTATATATATTTTTTCAAAATGTTATATATATTTTTTATTTTTATATTCATATGTGAAAGGATGGCCGTGGTGAGTTGCCCATTTAAATTAAAATCTAGTATTAATTAGCATGGGAAAATACTATTTATTTTTTAATGTTTACGTGGAGGTTGGGTGCCCCCTTTGATATTAGCACATAAAGAATAGACAGGAGGAGTGGTGTTCCCCTAGATGATATATGTTGCTTTTGTGTTGGTGTTATATTTAAACCAGCATTATTAGAAGTGAGGGCAAATCCAAATTTTAATGTGTATAAAGTCTTAACTCAGTACAGTTTATATTGATTCAAGTCCAGTGATTAATTACTATCATGTGTACTGGCACTCGTTTCACTTGTTGTGGTAGGGAGCAGCGCAGTCAATTCAGCTGGTTCTGATAGGTTGCGTGTAGTTGCCATGGAGCCCGCAAGTGTATTTAGGAGCAGACTCACTACGGGGCTCCATTCCCGCTGACGAAGTCCCGCCAATGACGTAACGCGTATGGGGGAGGAGCAACATGTGACATCACCCGTGGCCAATCTTACAGTATAACTGTGTACTGAGAGCGCTGATCGTCTGCACTTGACTGAAGTGCATTGTTTGTAAGTTCTTTTACTACTGTTTTATTAAAGCTTGACTATATGCAGAGAGCACTAGATGGTATTTTATTAATTTCATATATTACGGATGGATTTATACTACAATACTGTATGCTGATTAGAGAATCTGTGACCCCATTGGGGAAGGCATATTGGGACCTATTTGTTCATATGTATGAGGTGAGAGGCTGCTTATGATTGTGGTGGAGGGATTCTCACAGCGGCACCTGCATGTCCAATTTCAAGCACTCATTCACAGCGGTCATGATTATGAGGATCCTATGTGATGGACTTTTTATGATTATTTTATGAATTTAGGTTTAGTATAATTTTGCGCTGCACTACTCTATCTGATTGAATTTACTTGAGGTGTTGTGTTTTGACCTTGAAGTGTTTAGCTTGCATATTTAGTTGTCATTTATTTATTGTAAATTGCCCTGAATTGAATTATTATTTTACATAAAGGTTTGCCTAACATAGCCACAATAATCCATAATACTCTTTCCCAGTCATCCACTGTACAATTGCAGTGCTACGTTGGCCATTTCAAACTCCCTTTTGTTTTCAAACTCTAGCTGCATGACAAGCAGGCCAGAGTCATTTGTACTGTTGTAGATCATTCTGGTAATTAGTGCCTGTTACTTAAGTAAGCAACCAGTGTAGTACCTAATCCCAAAACTGCAGATTCTTATATAGTTATTCTCTTGTCCAGTTGTACATGTGGGTCTTCCAACGCCTTTCTATCCTGGTTAGATCCAGTTTGCCATCTTCTTTCAGTATGGAATGTTTTTGTATGAAATCTTCAGTATGTTAGTGATCCAGCATAAAGAATAATCATCATTTAACAAAAAAAAAAAAAAACAGATTGACATGTTTCTTGAGAACATCGTTTTGTTTTTGTAAATTTTGATTCCCCATAAATAACTTTTGAAATGCAAGTGCCTTGCAGCAACCCAAGGAAAGACAATCGACTTGATTTGAAATCAGAATAACAAGGTTTGGTCCTAAAAATTGGTGCTAACATTTCAGCTTTACAGTCCTATGTATATATTATAAATTAGTCATTTCGGTACAATAATCTTTTTTTTTTAAATATAAACAGAGAGAACAGATGCACAATTCCCACGCAGGGGATATGAACATTAGACACAATGCAGGATTTAATGTGAAAACACAGAAAAAGATGTGCCATAGAGTGTGAACTATTTACGAACAATGACCCACCCCAGGTCAGGGGTCAATGCATAGTGCCTGAGACTTAGGACTTAGGGGCTAAAGTGGGTAAAGGGAGCTGACATGTCAACAAAAATGGGGTAAAAAAAAACCAAACTGAACACACAGAAAAAAAAATAATAATGAAGGCAGGAACAAGAAGAGGGAAAGAGAAACAGAGTGACAGGCAAAGGGCCAAGGGAAGAGAGAGAGGGAAGTAGATGAAGAAGGGGCATAGGCGAGGAGCAAAGGAAGGGTAGGGGGGAATTTCCCCAGGCTGGGGGCTGAGAAAGATTAATAAGAAAGGCCTAGGCTAGTCAGCCGCAAGGTTGGTAGAGCGTAAGAGCACCATAAAGTCCACACTTTGAGGAAATTAGTATGAGTATCGTGGAAGTTACCTGTAAGTTTTTCATGGATCATAAGGGTCGTCAAGGTGCTCCTCCCCTCTGCAAACGAAACAGCCAGCTTTTTCCAGGCCCTCGCTATTGTGCGCTTACCTGCAATAAATAGATAAGTGGACAATTTCTGTTGGTAAGAAAAGAGGCACGGGATCGGACAATGGAACAATGCTAGTATGGTGTCCTTGTGGATAGGTATGGGAAAAAGGATGAACAGGAGTCCAAAGACCCTCGACCAGAAACCCACCAGGTGAGGGCAGGACCACAAAATATGAATTTCATCTCCTCGCTGACCACAGCCCCGGAAGCATCTATTACTATAAGATGGGTTTGATTTGGCAATGCAGGCTGGGACTCAAAACCATCGAAAGGAGGACCTTATAGGCTACTTCCAGAGTGGCCGTATTAAAACAGCACTTTGCTATGCTGGACCAGGCCTTTCTCTAATCTGCAAGGTCAATAGGGGATAGGACTCACTCCCACCTAAGCACATAGGAAAGAGAAGCTGTTAGAGTGGAGAGAAAAATATATCATAGATATGGTGCCTGGGGCACCTGGAGAGTTCAGGCAAGTGTGTTTGATAAATTAATCATTTAAAGCAGTAACAGCCATTTGCAATCTTAGTTACAATTAGTTAAGCATTGATAAAAGAGTATCCATGCTTAAAGCCTTACTGTAGGCAGATATAAAGGACACAAATTAAAGTAGTTGTAAAGACAGAAGGTTTTTTACCTTACCCTCCCATACAGCTTCCCCCACAGCCCCCCTAAATACATACCTGAGCCCGATCTTGATCGAGAGATGTGCATGAGAGTCAAGGCTCTCGGCTTTCTTGCTCCTCATTGGCTTCCACTGCTGTAAATCAGAGCCAGTAATGAGGGAAGTGTTATGGACCCACAGAGCAGGGCTCGGGGCGATCATACACAAGTGCCCCAATAGCAAGCGGCTTTTTATGGGGGCACTCAGCAAGAGGGAAGAAAAAGGAATGCCAGCGGAGGACCCAAGAAAAAGAGGATCAGGGCTACTTTGTGCAAAACCATTGCACAGAGCAGGCAAGTATAACAAGTTTGTTATTTTTATCAAAAAAGAAGCCTTACAATCACTTCAATTCAGCTTTGTAAGCGTGAATACATAAATAAATGCATTTTATTTAAATACAAGCACTAAGTACCTTAATCTGAACTGGTATCAACCTTCTGCAGTCCTTGAACAGCAAGGCTGGAGTATGACAAGAAGAAGCAGTAGCACAAAGAGCCAAACAGTTCATGTACTAACAACAAGCATACTGATAGGAAGGGAAGCCAGAGTGACAGAAAGATGAGCTCACTACTGTGTTGCTTCTCCTTTCACTGTCCACTCCAGTGAAAGGTTAAGGTGGATCCAGGATGACCTGGGGTCAGGGATAGTAAATGGGATTATGCAGGCCATCAGACTGAGAACACCTAGAAACAGTAAAAAGTACTATGATGTAAATCTCTGGATTGAAGGCGAAGTGCAGAAAAATCTGGTTTTGTTGTTATTTTATTGAGCTTTTATTTTTTTAAGTGGTATTAAAACCCAAAAGCAAACATTTAAAATATTGTAATTTACAAATTTGTAGATGTGATGGCTGTATTCCATTTCTTTTTTTTAGGCTTTATTTCTTTTTATTTTCACCTGGGGATCTTACTAGTAAGTCTGTTGTTTTTTAAAAGAACAAGCTCTTTTGCAAAGGTTAAGAAATGTTGAAACAAACTATTTACTACTGATAGGGGTGTTTGCAATTAACAGCTTTTATTTCTTTTAATGCAAAACGTTTATCCTAAAGGAAAAATAACTGTTGCTGCAACTGCTTGTGTAACTTCAATTTGTTAATGTATCTAAATATACTGGCCCACCTAACACTACCCTCCCCCCCCCCAAATTAACAATGTTGCTGTCTTTTGTGCCACTGTGTTCCTTCATCCAGAGTGAAGGCATGCTAATACAGGAGGTGTGGTACTGGCCAGATTACCAGGTAAAAACAGAGGGAAAAAGCCATTTTTGATTTAGGATTATTACAGCTTTAACTTGTTATTTTTGGAAGGAGTTCTGCATAGAATGCATTAAGATAAGAACCTTCTGCCTTTAGAACCACTTTGGCTGGGTTCACACATGTGTGGCCGTGGGTTTGTGCCTGGGGTCTGGTGCAAATCAGGTCCACATTTTTACCTGAATTCACACCGGAATAAAGGCTAAAGATGCACAGGACCCTTTTTGAATGCGGACAGCGGCCTTCTCAGACTTGTGTTCACTGGCTCCATTGAGAGCCGGTCACACTCACCTGTCATGTGAATCAGATGTGGAGAAACCCACATCCAATTTGCATACTTGTGTGAACCCAGGCTTCAGCCAGTTCATATCATCCCCCTCTGCCGCTGCTCCTTACACCACTGGTACCAATTGTCAAAATGATGTACAAGAAAGTGAACCTATGGATCTAAATGATAGAATTGATCTTGAGGATCTACTCTCACAATCGAATCAAACATCCTTTGTGAAATTTTCTTTGAAAAATAAGCCAGATTTTTAAGTCCGAGTTCTAATTCAAATTTGGCAGCTTTTCTTCAATTTATCACCAAAGAAATTCAAGATTTAAAAGTCAGATCCACCGATGATAATCTTACATCAGGAGAGCGAAAAGCGCTTTTCAACTTAGTACAAGTTAAAGGGATCACTGTGAAGCCACCTGACAAAGGTGGCAACACTGTTATCCTAGATAATGAATAGTATGAACGGATGTGCACCAACATATTGAAAAACAAGGATTGGAATGCTCCAATCTCTACTGCGCATATAAAAAAATACAATGAAAATTTTTTATAAAATGGTGGATCTGGCATATCTTGAAAACACCATTTTGAAGCAGACCTGGGAATTTATCAGAACTACTTTCCCGATCATTCCAACATTTTACGTGCTGCCCAAGATCCATAAATGTAAAAACAATCCCCCAGGTAGACCCATCATTTCCGGTAATGGATCATTAACAGAAAATGTAAGTAGGTTTGTAGATTAATATCTCTGATCATCAGTCTATCTAGCTATATTAGAGACACCCAACATCTACTACAGACAATTGATGATTTACACATTCGCAGTACAGCATTTTTGGTCTCAGTGGATGTCGAGGCTCTCTATTGCTCCATCCCTCATCGTAAGGGCATCGATGTGATCAAACACTTTCTCTCACAAAAACACCATGCAGAGTGGAAGTTGAATCAATTTGTTTTGGACTTTTTGGAATTTATACTCATCCACAATATATTTGCATTCAATGGCTCCCACTACCTCCAGGTACAGGGAGTGGCTATGCGGACGTGCTGTGCACCCTCATATGCCAACATGTACCTGGGGGAGTAGGAGCGTCAGTTTTTGTCCACACCATTTGCCACCATATAAGTGGTTGGTACAGATATATTGATGATGTCCTCATGATTTGGGATGGACCAGAGGAAGTTCTGCAGCAATGTTTAAAAAAAGCATGAATACCAATGATTTCAATTTATCTTTCACAATGAAATACAGTCTTTCATGCATAGATTTTCTTGACATCACTATTTCTAAAGGTCCTGATGGGGAAATGAATAGTTCTCTATATCGCAAACCCACGGCAGGCAATAGCATTCTGCAATATTCAAGTTTCCATCCCAAACTCCTTGTCAGGTCTATCCCGTATAGCCAATAGCTCAGGGTCAGTAGGAATTGTTCCACGGATTTCTCTTTCCAGCGTCAGGCTGCGGCTCTTCGGGATAGACTTTTGGCAAGGGGTTACTCTAAGTCATGCCTCAGAAAAGCTTATAACAAAGCCAGGGCACCTTCCAGATATATGTTGCTTTACGGACAGAGGAAAATTTTGCAAGGCGACACTACTCGGTTTGTTGCTCGATATTGTAGCCAGCACTCACAGGTCAGGAGAATTATTGATAAATATTGGCACCTCCTTACTATTGATCCCGCCATTAGCCGTTCGTATCCGAAAAACCTTCAGTTACCTATAGAAGGGCGAGAACAATCAGGGATCAATTGGTGCACAGCGAATATAGGGGCAACGCATCACGTGACCCTTGTAAATATCTGGGCACCTTCCGACGTGGAGAGCGTAACTACTGCCAGTACATGTGTACTGACAAACAAATACGCCTCCCCAATGGTACTATGTTAAAATATCAATATTATACCAACTGCAAGATTACAGGGGTAATATATCTCCTGACCTGTGAATGTGGTCGTTTTTATGTCGGTAAAATGATCCAAGAATTTTGGAAACGCGCTTAAAGACATATCTTAAGCATGCGTACGTGTAATCCCGATCTTCCATGGTGTCGTCATGTGTCCTCTGTCCATCATGACAATTTTCCTAAGATACAATTTCTTATCATTGATAGAATTCACCCCAACTCGTGGGGTGGTGATTGGAATAAAATGCTGTTGCAATATGAATTAAAATGGATCCATCAATTGTCAGCCACTATTCCACCGGATATGAATGAGGGCACAAACTCAAGGCCTTTCTCAGAGGGGTTTATATCAGGAGGTTGGGATAAGTAATCTAATACAACCATCAAGTTTTTGGTCTATAGTCGCTGTCCTTCCCCCCCTTCCCTTTCTTTTTCCCCCCCTTTTCCCTTTTTTTTTTCTTCCATTGTATATATGGCTGGATATACTTATTTGTTACAATGAAAAAATATTTTCTTCATTATGTATGCTTTAATTGTAAATTCCTTGTTCAGGAGTGCTATAAATGCATTGGCATGAGATTGCCTTTAAATATGGAATTATTATTGACAGGATTTGTTTGTGCAGCAGGCCTCCCCTTTTTTTCTCCTTTTCTTTTTCTTTCTCCTTTTTTTCTCCTTTTCTTTTTCTTTCTCCTATCTTTATGTCCTTCTGCATCCTGTTTTTTCCATGGGTTTTCTTCTGTCGTAGTCTCTCCACTCAGCATGCAAACGGCCATAGGTTTGCTGCATTTCCAGCCAATGCCATGGCCGCACTTGTTCCATCTAGGGCGACGCTTCCTTCCTGTAGACACATGTCTTATGTAGCTCACACTTATAACATACTTAATTGATTCTCCATCTACCTCATGGGCTATAATTGTCTACGACCACATTTTTGCAATATATACCTAAATATATTCAGTTCATTTTTGTAACATACTTAATAAAGCTCTTACTGATCCTATGAGCTCTAACTAATTATGGTTATCCTTTCGTGACATGTATACATATATTATATGCTGTGTACATCTGCAATTCACTTTATTACTCTCTTTTTTTATTTACTTTATTGCCTCCATTTGTCAAACGGCTATATTTGTGCTAAATATACACACATCTGTATACATATGGTTGGGTGCTTACAACCCCTCAATTTCTTCATCTTTGAGGGCCTGCATATTACACTTTAGCTGTTGATACCATTTCTTTCTTGTGCTACTATTGTAGCCATCTGGCTTTTGACATTATATAGAGCGGTATCTGCATGATGTGGTGATATTTATCTCCATACACATATAGACTCTCACTCTATCTTTGTTTAGGTTTTCAGGTGCACTGATTTTTTCTATATGACTCCCATCCAACAGACTTTAAATTTTAGCCTGGTCATCCCTATATGCTGATCCTGTTTTGGGCCTTTTGGATCTTGTTGGGGGAACTGCTGTCTGAGGAGAACTCCGTTACAATCTCTTCTCGTATGTTCATTTCTTCCTGCTGCCAACTATCCAGTCCTTGGTTTTAAATTCTGGCTGTTAAGTATATGTCCATTTGCTTTCATTATGTAAGTAATCTTGGCTCCCACCAGATTGTGATTCAGTTATCATAAGTTGCATTTTTCTATCCAATTAAGCATTTTCAATAACATATATTAATTTTCTTAAATTGAAATAACTAGGTGACCACAAGACGCATATTACTCCTGAAGAAGGAATATTCATTCATTCTGAAATGCGTTGGATCCCTTTCACCTTGTATTACACGTGTCCATTTGTGAGCCACTGTATTTTACATGTATTGTGTATGTGCATTATGACGTTGCCATGTTAACAACCAGATTACCTTTTTTCATGTTGTTTTGGTGTCATGTTTCAATTTTTTTGATATTTTAACAATCCATTCAATAAATGTATACTTTTTATATTACCTCTTTATACCTATTCCTTGATTCCAATCGTAGGTTGTCATGGTCCCAATCAGTGGGGAACCTCTCTTTTTTGTTCAATTGTCAAAATGATAGCCGGAAATGACATTGTATTACACAGCAGGAGCCGCTGTAAAGTGCAGCCGCTCCTGTGTAAAGTAACATTTTCAGTCATTGAGTAATATAATACAAATGTATTTTTATTGTATTTACTATTTCATTCATACAGTATGTAGATCAAATATGTAATAAAATACATTATCCCTTTTAAACATTTAGTTGACCTAAGGTTAACAGATTTTTAAAAGAGATCTGGGGACTTCCTACTCAGCACACCCAGAATCCATGCTCTCATTTGTAGCCACACCCACAGAATCATTTCCCGATTTTTAACACACTCAGAAATAATTGGTCACAGACTTTGACTTCAGAATTTGACTTTTAATTCAGACATTAAAACTATAAAGACAAAATACCTTAGGCACCATAAGAAGGAAAATGAGAATTGTGGGTGTGGTCAAATTATTAGATGTGTCAAACAGTAGATGGAGCTTAAAGGGGTATGGTTAAATAAAACCTGAGCTTATGCTGCTATGGGTCAAAAAAGAGTAAAACATACAATGCAGGGTCAGGATTAAGTAACGCACAGAGTGCAGGTGTCACGAGTAAGTAACGCACAGTTAACGAGTCAGGATTAACCGCTCACCATAAACATACTGCGACACGCAGCTGCTCTGTGCCCAATAATGTACCTAGTATGTGATTTGACATTTCGTTTTTTGAAAATGAGTTTGAACGATTTTTCGTATATGGCCAGCGTATGGCCAGCCAAATACACAAAGTTCAGAGGTCAGGATTAAGTAATTCAGATCGTGGGATAAGGATGAACTAAGCCCCAGACTTCAGGAGAAACAAAATAAATAAAGGGGTCAGGAGTAAGTAACGCATAGAGCTCAGAGATCAGGATTAAGTAATACCCAGAGTGCATGTAACCCACAGAGTTCAGGGGCCATGGTTAAGTAATGCTCAGAGTTCAGGAGTAAGTAACACAAAGAATGAAGGGGTCAGAAGTAGGTAACGGACATAGTTCAGGGGTCAGGATTAGGTAACACACAGCGTGCAGGAGTAAGCATTAAGTAATGCCCAGAGTCCAGGGGTCAAAATTAGGTAACACACAGAATTCAGGGGTCAGGATTAAGTATTGCAGAGATTTTAGGGATAACCATTATGTAAGACAGAGAGTTCAGGGGTCAGGGTTAGTAACCAGGGCTGCTGTTAAAAACCAGGGGCCCTGTACAGACAACCTGACACCGGGCCCTATGCAGCCAATGCTTTAGTTATGAATGAACACAGAGAGTGATCGGTACCAATCACTTATTGTGTTCATTCAGGAAAGGAAGGGGCTAGTAAATATGACATATTTATCTAACTCATCCCCCACTCTCATTCTTGAAGGATTCTATTGTGTGCTTGCAACTGCTGTTGAGAAGATGAGAAGGAAAGCCACCAATGCTGTGAGGGTAGGGGGGCACCTAGGGGGGCCTGGGAAGCAGGGGGAAATATATGGTATGCAGGGAGGGGGATCAGTGTGGCAGGAGGGCAACAATCCTTTATATGGCTCTCTCTGCAGCAGCTGAAAGCCAGTAGGAGGATGAAGGGAAGAAGCCAGGTTTCAGCTGCTGCACAGAGACCCATGCAAGAGATTGGTTCCAGTAGTTGCCCCCGCCACACCGATCACCCTCCCTGCCCACATACAATTCAACCTGATGCCTGGGCCCCCCCTTGCTAGCCCATGCCCCGTACAGGAGGACTGGTGGTACCCCCTTATCTACGGCCTGTTAGTAACCCAATGTTATACTCCACTCCAGTCCTCCTTTCTGCTCGGCCAGAAAAGATAAGACTCCAAATAGTGTGATACCATAAGGTGTTTATTAAAATTCAACTAAAAAAAGCTACTTACAAAACTCCAATGTTTATGTGCATAATCATTAAAAATGCCTCTGGTGCTGGGTCCAGACAAACATAGGTGACGTCAGCATAAACTCCATCCCAGGGGTGGGACAGAGTTTGTGCTGACATCACCCAAACCTGCATTCCATACACGAACAGATTCATGAGGTGAGATCTAGGCAGCTTCAAGCTTTGTTAGACCACCTATAATTTGGGGTCTAATGATCTGGTAAGAGGTTGTGTGAAGATCGGTTGTGGGTTTACTGGTCACGCATCATTGATTTAAAGAATATGATGGACATTCATATTTTTTTTCATTGAACTTATAAGTTTATGGACAATTTACTTTATATTATTATTATTAATATTATACAGGATTTATATAGCACCAAAAGTTTGCGCAGCAATTTACAATATAAATTATATTGACTCTATTGTCTTCACTGTTCACAGTTTTTGGTGATCATAATTTTCTTAAGAAAAATATTTGATACATGTTGTCTATATATTGACACATTTATTGTTTTATACAACTTGGTAGTAATTAGTGTTGAGCGAACACGGACTGTATTATTCGTGTTCGTACCGAATAATTGGATTTTTTGTACCCGAACACGGACACGGACACTTTACTGTATGTTCGGGTAAAAATCCGTGTTCGGTCGTTTTATTTCCGGGTTTTGCATGCTTTGGCGCTCTTTTCATGGCGGGCTTTCAACAGCCAATCAACAATCGTTTAACTGGTGTGCCTTAAGCCATCCCAGCCATGCCTGCAAATGTCTCAGTAGCTGTGATTGGCCGTCTGAAGCATGTGACCAAGTCTTTATAAGTTCGAGGCAGCCGCAGCGGCGTCATTATGCTGCTTAGATTCAGGGACAGAGCACACATCAACGTGCTGGCTGCTGATTAGGGAAAGATAGGCAGGAAAAAACCATTTGTGTCCGGATAGAATTGAGGGACAGGTCGGAGTGTTTAGGCAGGGCGAGTTGTAGGCATTTTAGGGATAGAGTCTGCTGAATTATAGGGTCAGTGTCTTCTACAAACTACAATCGATATTGCTGTGTGGGGGGTGGGGTCTGCACTCAATCCTGATCTACGATCTCTTCTCAATCCTGTTAGGGACAGAGTCTGCTGAATTTTAGGGAAACTGTGTTCTACAAACTACAATCGATATTGCTGTGTGGTGTGGGATTGGAGATAGGCAGGTGTCAGTGATCCACATCCATTTTTCTGTGTGTGAGCTGCAGTGAACACAATCTTTTTGGGCTGCAGTGAACACAATCTTTTTGGGCTGCAGTGAACACAATCTTTTTGGGCTGCAGTGAACACAATCTTTTTGGGCTGCAGTGAACACAATCTTTTTGGGGTGCAGTGAACAAAATCTTTTTGGGGTGCAGTGAACACAATCCTTTTTGGTGTGCAGTGAACACAATCTTTGTGGGGTGCAGTGAACAAAATCCTTTGTGGGGTGCAGTGAACACAATCTTTTTGGGGTGCAGTGAACAAAATCCTTTTTGGGGTGCAGTGAACAACATCCTTTTTGGGGTGCAGTGAACACAATCTTTTTGGGGTGCAGTGAACAAAATCCTTTGTGGGGTGCAGTGAACACAATCTTTTTGGGGTGCAGTGAACACAATCTTTTTGGGGTGGAGTGAACAACATCCTTTTTGGGGTGCAGTGAACAAAATCCTTTTTGGGGTGCAGTGAACAAAATCATTTTTGGGGTGCAGTGAACACAATCTTTTTGGGGTGCAGTGAACACAATCTTTGTGGGGTGCAGTGAACACAATCTTTTTGGGGTGGAGTGAACAACATCCTTTTTGGGGTGCAGTGAACAACATCCTTTTTGGGGTGCAGTGAACACAATCTTTTTGGGGTGCAGTGAACACAATCTTTGTGGGGTACAGTGAACAGAATCTTTGTGGGGTGCAGTGAACACAATCTTTGGGGGGTACAGTGAACACAATCTTTGTGAGGTGCAGTGAACACAATCTTTGTGGGGTGCAGTGAACACAATCATTGTGGGGTGCAGTGAACTCAATCTTTGTGGGGTACAGTGAACACAATCTCATACTGAAGGTTTGAGGGTGCTGCCTGTTCCATACTCCCCCTACTCCTCATCTAGCCTTTTAGGGGTACAAACAATAGTAATTGGGGCCTAGTGTGGTTGTGTACGTGTGATATACATACACTTTTTTGGGATCATATTTTCTATTCCGCTATTTAATCAAAAACCTTTGGGGATCAGTTAAATTGGGGGATAGTCTGTGTTGGTACGTGTGAGAGAGATCCACCTTTCCAAGTTGTTGGGGTTCATCTCATACTTCTGAAGGTTTGAGGGTGCTGCCTGTTCCATACTCCCCCTACTCCTAGCCTTTTAGGGGTACAAACAATAGTAATTGGGGCCTAGTGTGGTTGTGTACGTGTGATATACATACACTTTTTTGGGATCATATTTTCTATTCCGCTATTTAATCAAAAACCTTTGGGGATCAGTTAAATTGGGGGATAGTCTGTGTTGGTACGTGTGAGAGAGATCCACCTTTCCAAGTTGTTGGGGTTCATCTCATACTTCTGAAGGTTTGAGGGTGCTGCCTGTTCCAT
Source organism: Pelophylax lessonae (assembly GCF_965119305.1). Classification (NCBI taxonomy): domain Eukaryota; kingdom Metazoa; phylum Chordata; class Amphibia; order Anura; family Ranidae; genus Pelophylax; species Pelophylax lessonae. The sequence goes on along the minus strand of NC_138772.1, from coordinate 320,720,561 downwards.
ACTCCCCCTACTCCTAGCCTTTTAGGGGTACAAACAATAGTAATTGGGGCCTAGTGTGGTTGTGTACGTGTGATATACATACACTTTTTTGGGATCATATTTTCTATTCCGCTATTTAATCAAAAACCTCTGGGGATCAGTTAAATTGGGGGATAGTCTGTGTTGGTACGTGTGAGAGAGATCCACCTTTCCAAGTTGTTGGGGTTCATCTCATACTTCTGAAGGTTTGAGGGTGCTGCCTGTTCCATACTCCCCCTACTCCTAGCCTTTTAGGGGTACAAACAATAGTAATTGGGGCCTAGTGTGGTTGTGTACGTGTGATATACATACACTTTTTTGGGATCATATTTTCTATTCCGCTATTTAATCAAAAACCTTTGGGGATCAGTTAAATTGGGGGATAGTCTGTGTTGGTACGTGTGAGAGAGATCCACCTTTCCAAGTTGTTGGGGTTCATCTCATACTTCTGAAGGTTTGAGGGTGCTGCCTGTTCCATACTCCCCCTACTCCTAGCCTTTTAGGGGTACAAACAATAGTAATTGGGGCCTAGTGTGGTTGTGTACGTGTGATATACATACACTTTTTTGGGATCATATTTTCTATTCCGCTATTTAATCAAAAACCTTTGGGGATCAGTTAAATTGGGGGATAGTCTGTGTTGGTACGTGTGAGAGAGATCCACCTTTCCAAGTTGTTGGGGTTCATCTCATACTTCTGAAGGTTTGAGGGTGCTGCCTGTTCCATACTCCCCCTACTCCTAGCCTTTTAGGGGTACAAACAATAGTAATTGGGGCCTAGTGTGGTTGTGTACGTGTGATATACATACACTTTTTTGGGATCATATTTTCTATTCCGCTATTTAATCAAAAACCTTTGGGGATCAGTTAAATTGGGGGATAGTCTGTGTTGGTACGTGTGAGAGAGATCCACCTTTCCAAGTTGTTGGGGTTCATCTCATACTTCTGAAGGTTTGAGGGTGCTGCCTGTTCCATACTCCCCCTACTCCTAGCCTTTTAGGGGTACAAACAATAGTAATTGGGGCCTAGTGTGGTTGTGTACGTGTGATATACATACACTTTTTTGGGATCATATTTTCTATTCCGCTATTTAATCAAAAACCTCTGGGGATCAGTTAAATTGGGGGATAGTCTGTGTTGGTACGTGTGAGAGAGATCCACCTTTCCAAGTTGTTGGGGTTCATCTCATACTTCTGAAGGTTTGAGGGTGCTGCCTGTTCCATACTCCCCCTACTCCTAGCCTTTTAGGGGTACAAACAATAGTAATTGGGGCCTAGTGTGGTTGTGTACGTGTGATATACATACACTTTTTTGGGATCATATTTTCTATTCCGCTATTTAATCAAAAACCTTTGGGGATCAGTTAAATTGGGGGATAGTCTGTGTTGGTACGTGTGAGAGAGATCCACCTTTCCAAGTTGTTGGGGTTCATCTCATACTTCTGAAGGTTTGAGGGTGCTGCCTGTTCCATACTCCCCCTACTCCTAGCCTTTTAGGGGTACAAACAATAGTAATTGGGGCCTAGTGTGGTTGTGTACGTGTGATATACATACACTTTTTTGGGATCATATTTTCTATTCCGCTATTTAATCAAAAACCTTTGGGGATCAGTTAAATTGGGGGATAGTCTGTGTTGGTACGTGTGAGAGAGATCCACCTTTCCAAGTTGTTGGGGTTCATCTCATACTTCTGAAGGTTTGAGGGTGCTGCCTGTTCCATACTCCCCCTACTCCTAGCCTTTTAGGGGTACAAACAATAGTAATTGGGGCCTAGTGTGGTTGTGTACGTGTGATATACATACACTTTTTTGGGATCATATTTTCTATTCCGCTATTTAATCAAAAACCTTTGGGGATCAGTTAAATTGGGGGATAGTCTGTGTTGGTACGTGTGAGAGAGATCCACCTTTCCAAGTTGTTGGGGTTCATCTCATACTTCTGAAGGTTTGAGGGTGCTGCCTGTTCCATACTCCCCCTACTCCTAGCCTTTTAGGGGTACAAACAATAGTAATTGGGGCCTAGTGTGGTTGTGTACGTGTGATATACATACACTTTTTTGGGATCATATTTTCTATTCCGCTATTTAATCAAAAACCTCTGGGGATCAGTTAAATTGGGGGATAGTCTGTGTTGGTACGTGTGAGAGAGATCCACCTTTCCAAGTTGTTGGGGTTCATCTCATACTTCTGAAGGTTTGAGGGTGCTGCCTGTTCCATACTCCCCCTACTCCTAGCCTTTTAGGGGTACAAACAATAGTAATTGGGGCCTAGTGTGGTTGTGTACGTGTGATATACATACACTTTTTTGGGATCATATTTTCTATTCCGCTATTTAATCAAAAACCTTTGGGGATCAGTTAAATTGGGGGATAGTCTGTGTTGGTACGTGTGAGAGAGATCCACCTTTCCAAGTTGTTGGGGTTCATCTCATACTTCTGAAGGTTTGAGGGTGCTGCCTGTTCCATACTCCCCCTACTCCTAGCCTTTTAGGGGTACAAACAATAGTAATTGGGGCCTAGTGTGGTTGTGTACGTGCGAGATACATACACTTTTTTTGATCATATTTCCTATTCCGCTATTCAATAAAAACCTTTGAGGATCAATTGAATTGCGGGATAGTCTGTGTCGGTACGTGTGAGAGAGATCCACCTTTCCAAGTTGTTGGGGTTCATCTCATACTTCTGAAGGTTTGAGGGTGCTGCCTGTTCCATACCCCCCCTACTCCTCATCTAGCCTTTTAGGGGTACAAACAATAGTAATTGGGGCCTAGTGTGGTTGTGTACGTGCGAGATACATACACTTTTTTTGATCATATTTCCTATTCCGCTATTCAATAAAAACCTTTGAGGATCAATTGAATTGCGGGATAGTCTGTGTCGGTACGTGTGAGAGAGATCCACCTTTCCAAGTTGTTGGGGTTCATCTCATACTTCTGAAGGTTTGAGGGTGCTGCCTGTTCCATACCCCCCCTACTCCTCATCTAGCCTTTTAGGGGTACAAACAATAGTAATTGGGGCCTAGTGTGGTTGTGTACGTGCGAGATACATACACTTTTTTTGATCATATTTCCTATTCCGCTATTCAATAAAAACCTTTGAGGATCAATTGAATTGCGGGATAGTCTGTGTCGGTACGTGTGAGAGAGATCCACCTTTCCAAGTTGTTGGGGTTCATCTCATACTTCTGAAGGTTTGAGGGTGCTGCCTGTTCCATACCCCCCCTACTCCTCATCTAGCCTTTTAGGGGTACAAACAATAGTAATTGGGGCCTAGTGTGGTTGTGTACGTGCGAGATACATACACTTTTTTTGATCATATTTCCTATTCCGCTATTCAATAAAAACCTTTGAGGATCAATTGAATTGCGGGATAGTCTGTGTCGGTACGTGTGAGAGAGATCCACCTTTCCAAGTTGTTGGGGTTCATCTCATACTTCTGAAGGTTTGAGGGTGCTGCCTGTTCCATACCCCCCCTACTCCTCATCTAGCCTTTTAGGGGTACAAACAATAGTAATTGGGGCCTAGTGTGGTTGTGTACGTGCGAGATACATACACTTTTTTTGATCATATTTCCTATTCCGCTATTCAATAAAAACCTTTGAGGATCAATTGAATTGCGGGATAGTCTGTGTCGGTACGTGTGAGAGAGATCCACCTTTCCAAGTTGTTGGGGTTCATCTCATACTTCTGAAGGTTTGAGGGTGCTGCCTGTTCCATACCCCCCCTACTCCTCATCTAGCCTTTTAGGGGTACAAACAATAGTAATTGGGGCCTAGTGTGGTTGTGTACGTGCGAGATACATACACTTTTTTTGATCATATTTCCTATTCCGCTATTCAATAAAAACCTTTGAGGATCAATTGAATTGCGGGATAGTCTGTGTCGGTACGTGTGAGAGAGATCCACCTTTCCAAGTTGTTGGGGTTCATCTCATACTTCTGAAGGTTTGAGGGTGCTGCCTGTTCCATACCCCCCCTACTCCTCATCTAGCCTTTTAGGGGTACAAACAATAGTAATTGGGGCCTAGTGTGGTTGTGTACGTGCGAGATACATACACTTTTTTTGATCATATTTCCTATTCCGCTATTCAATAAAAACCTTTGAGGATCAATTGAATTGCGGGATAGTCTGTGTCGGTACGTGTGAGAGAGATCCACCTTTCCAAGTTGTTGGGGTTCATCTCATACTTCTGAAGGTTTGAGGGTGCTGCCTGTTCCATACTCCCCCTACTCCTCATCTAGCCTTTTAGGGGTACAAACAATAGTAATTGGGGCCTAGTGTGGTTGTGTACGTGTGATATACATACACTTTTTTTGGATCATATTTTCTATTCCGCTATTCAATAAAAACCTTTCTAGGGCAAGATCTTAAATTACAGAAATATGAGGAGACCGTCAAATAAGGGCCGTGGCCTGGGTCGTGGTGCTGCTGGTAGAGCTCCTGTTGCAAGGAGAGGACATGGTCGATCTGTGCCAGCTACACGCACAAGTGAAACACCTTCCTCAAGTGTGAGTAGGCGACAGAACCTGCATCAGTATTTGGTAGGGCATCAAACGCCCCTAGAAGTGATGAGGCCAGAACAAGTTGAGGCGATAGTAGATTGGTTTGCTGCTGACAGTGCCTCCAGTTCCTTCACATTGTCTCCCACCCAGTCTACTGCAGAAAGGTCAGAGTTGGCACCTGCAGCCAATGTCCAACCGTCTTTCACCTCACCCCCTTGCAAATCAGGCCAGCAGTCTGAGCCCCAAGCCATACAGCAGTCTCTTATTCTTTTTGAGGACTCTGTCAGCAGGGTTTCCCAGGGCCATCCACCTAGCCCTGCCCCAGAAGTGGAAGAGATTGAGTGCAGCGATGCCCAACCACTTATTTCTCAAGATGAGTACATGCAAGGATCATCGCAGCACGTCTCCGATGATGACGAAACGCAGGTGCCAACTGCTGCGGCGTTCAGCATTGTGGAGACCGACAAGGAGGGCAGGGGTGAAGACTGGGTGGAAGATGATGTGGAGGACGATGAGGTCCTCGACCCCACATGGAATGAACGTCATGCAGGTGAACTGAGTAGTTTGGAGGAAGAGGCGGTGGTCGCACAGAGCCACCAGCACAGCAGAAGAGGGAGCAGGGTGCAGAAGCGGAGCGGCCGTGCCCTAGACACTACGCCCGCTACTGCCCAACGCAGCAAGGGAACGAGCGCACCAAAGTCAGCTCAAAGGAGTTCTCTAGCGTGGAAGTTCTTTAGAAAATGTGCTGATGACAGGACACGAGTGGTTTGCACCCTGTGCAATCAGAGCTTGAAGCGAGGCATGAACCTTCTCAACCTGAGCACAACCTGCATGATCAGGCATCTAAGTGCAAAGCACGAGCTGCAGTGGAGTACACACCTTCAAAACCAAGAAACGTCTCTGGCTCATCCTGCTTCCTCTTCTGCTGCAGTCTCGGCCGCTCCAGCCACATCTGTAGTGATACCGGCACCTGCCACCCCGCAAACAGACGATCTGTCAGCAACACCACCACCTGGGTCACCAACAACCATCTCCACAATGTCCCGTGGAAGCGTTCAGCTTTCCATCTCCCAAACACTTGAGAGGAAGAGGAAGTACCCCCCTACCCACCCGCGATCCCTGGCCCTGAATGCCAGCATTTCAAAATTATTGGCCTTTGAAATGCTGTCATTCCGTCTGGTGGAGACGCACAGTTTTAAAAACCTTATGTCGGTGGCTGTCCCACAGTACGTCGTGCCCAGCCGCCACTACTTTTCCAGGCAAGCCATCCCTTCCCTGCACAACCAAGTGGGGGAAAAAATCAGGTGTGCACTGCGCAACGCCATCTGTGCCAAGGTCCACCTAACTACGGATACGTGGACCAGTAAGCACGGTCAGGGGCGTTATATCTCCCTAACGGCACACTGGGTAAATGCAGTGGCGGATGGGCCTGAGGCGGATAGCAATTTGGCGCATGTCCTTCCACCACCGAGGATTGCAGGGCGCTTCAGTTTGCCTCCTGTTCCTAACTCCTCCTACTCCGCTTCCTCATCCTCTACCGCCTCCTCATCCGGACAGCGTAACACCTTCACCACCAACTTCAGCACGGCCAGGGGTAAACGACAGCAGGCAGTTTTACAACTTGCCTGTTTGGGGGACAAACCACACACCGCGCAGGAGTTGTGGAGGAGCATGGAACAGCAGACAAATGAGTGGTTGCTGCCAGCGAGCCTCAAGCCCGGCCTGGTGGTGTGCGATAACGGGCGAAATCTCATAGCAGCTCTGGGCCTAGCCGGTTTGACGCACATCCCTTGCCTGGCGCATGTGCTGAATTTGGTGGTGCAGAGGTTCCTTAAAAACTACCCCGATATGTCAGAGCTGCTGCAGAAAGTGCGGGCCGTTTGTGCGCACTTTCGGCGTTCTCACCCTGCTGCTGCTCGCCTGGCAGCGCTGCAGCGTAACTTCGGCCTTCCCGCTCACCGCCTCATATGTGACGTGCCCACAAGGTGGAACTCCACCTTGCACATGCTGGAAAGACTGTGCGAGCAGCAGCAGGCCATAGTGGAGTTTCAGCTGCAGCACGCACGCGTGAGTCGCTCTGCGGAACAGCACCACTTCACCACCAATAACTGGGCCTCCATGCGAGACCTGTGTGCCTTGTTGCGCTGTTTTGAGTACTCCACCAACATGGCCAGTGGCAATGACGCCGTTCTCAGCTTAACTATCCCACTTCTATGCCTCCTTGAAAAAACAATTCGGGCGATGATGGAAGAGGATGTGGCACAGGATGAGGAGGAGGAGGAGGATGAAGAGGTAACATTTCCAAGGCTTTCAGGGCAGTCATTCGCAAGGGGCTCCGAGGGTGGGTTCCTGCACACGCAAACGCCAGGGACGCAATTGTCCAGCAGGGGCACAGTTCTGGAGGATGAGGAGGATGAGGAGGAGGAGGAGCTGGAGGAGGAGATGGAACCATGTTCACAGCAGGGTGGCACCCAGGCCAGCTCATGGCCATCACTGGTGCGTGGCTGGGGGGATACAGAGGACACGGACCATACACCTCCCACAGAGGACAGCCTTTCGTTGCCTCTGGGCAGCCTGGCACACATGAGCGATTACATGCTGCAGTGTCTCCACAACGACCGCCGAGTTGCCCACATTCTAACTTGTGCTGATTACTGGGTGGCCACGCTGCTGGATCCCCGTTACAAGGACAACGTACCGTCCTTAATTCACTCACTGGAGCGCGATCGCAAGATGCGCGAGTACAAGCGCACGCTGGTAGACGCCATGCTGCTGGCATTCCCATCTGACAGCGGGGCCACAGTGGAAGCACAAGGCAGAGGAGGAGGAGGAGGAGGTCGCCAACGCAACCAGGGCACCGCCAGCACCTCAGAAGGCAGGGTTAGCATGGCCGAAATGTGGAAAAGCTTTGTCAGCACGCCACAACAAACAGCAGCACCAGCAGCTCAGATGGAACGTCTTAGCAGGAGGCAGCATTTTACCAACATGGTGGAGCAGTATGTGTGCACACGCCTACATGTAGTGAATGACGGGTCTGCCCCCTTCAACTTCTGGGTCTCCAAATTGGGCACATGGCCTGAGCTTGCCCTTTACGCCTTGGAGGTGCTGGCGTGCCCTGCAGCCAGTGTATTATCTGAACGGGTATTTAGCACGGCTGGGGGCGTTATAACAGACAAGCGCAGCCGCCTGTCCAGAGACAATGTGGACAAGCTCACGTTCATTAAAATGAACCAGGCATGGATCCCACGGGACTTTTCCGTACCTTATGCAGAATAGCAATGGATACCGACCTTACCCACCCATTGTTCCATTTTTGCTCTTTCTCACTCTTTTGGGGTGTACCCTCATTTAAAATTTGTGAAAAGAAGCAGTGTTGGCTACCTCGTCCTCCTCCTCAGGGCCAGATTAATGTAGGGGCTATTGGAGCTGCAGCTCCAGGCCCCTACCTTTTATATAGGCCCCGGGTTGGCCATATTCACTGTTACCGCTCTTCTGTCACTTGTAAACACAGAAGTCTGGCTTCTATGCTCGCTTCCCCAGGCAGCACCCTCAGAACCTCCCCACACAGCGTGAAGGCCGGACAAGGAGGGACAGTTGGCGATGCATGGATGTGTTTATGGGCTTCAGAGACAGCATCCCATGTTGAATTAGGCATGCATGGCTGCACCCTTCCTCCTCTGGGTGCATGGCAAGGCACGGCCCTAAGGCCCTTCAAAATCCTCAGCACCAAGCCCATGATGCTGTTAATCCGGCCCTGGTCCTCCTCCACCGCCGCTTCCACCTACACCGCCCATAGGTGTGCGCAGCCTATTGCATTAAGGTGTGCACCCCAAAGTTGAAATACACATGCATGTGTTTGCCAGCAGGGAGAGTAATGTATCGGGGCCATGTACCTGTAGGCAAGGAGAAATAGAGCAGAGCAGGTCCCAGGGAGATCTTTCCCATCTCCTCACTGGCAATGCTATGTGCCCTAGGTGATTAGGGTGTGCCCAGGCACACCCAGCACACCCTGTGCGCACGCCTATGTCACCGCCACATCCACCACCACCTCAACCTCCCTCCTACTCCATATGGGCCTCGTCCTTCAGAGATGAAGAAGAACATTGTTTTATTTTTCTGTTTTTTTTTGTTGTTTTAAGTTATTTCCCTATCCACATTTGTTTGCAGAGCACTTGCCATGCTCTTAATTACGTTTTGCTGCCATTTGCAGCACTCTAGCCCTTTCCTTTGGTGTTTTAGAGCCATTTTAGTGCCTTAAAGTTCGGGTCCCCATTGACTTCAATGGGGTTCGGTGTCCGGGAAAAGTTCGGTAAAAGTCCGGGACACGGACCCGGACTTTTTTTTAAAGTTCGGCCGAACCCGTCGAACACGGACATCTAGGTGTCCGCTCAACCCTAGTAGTAATATTATGCACAGTGCAACAATTTTAGGTTAGTAGTATTTAAGCAATTGTATATTTTATCTTTATGAGTGCAGCTTTGCCATTCTGTTGTTTGATTTATCTAATTTATATTTTTTTAGCACTTAGCGCAGTTTCTATCTATTTACAAGAATTAAGTATTGCCCAGAGTGCAGAAGTCAGGATTAAGTAATGTAGAGTTCAGGATTAAGGATTAAGTAATAAGGGTTCAGGTCAGAAGCAGATAACTCGAAAAATGATGTCCCCTGCATCCAGAGACTGACTTTATGGTATCCATCAGCACTGTCCCAGGAAGCTTGGAAACGGAGCAGTGAAAACATTGCAGTGTGCAGCCTCCAACTCAAGACACATTTAACAACCATCGATCAAACATTACATGGCTGGAGCATCCTTCATGGCAACAGAGATCACTGTGCTCTAGTGGAGCCATTTTGGATTGACACCTGCACAGTGTGTTTACTCTATGGTGCCCTTGGAAACAGGGATGAATGGCAACTCTAAAGTGATACTAAAATCTATATTTTTTTTTCATTAAAAATAACAAACATGTTATACTTACCTGCTCTGTGCAGTGATTTTGCACAGAGCAGCCCCGATCCTCCTCTACTCGGATCTCTCTTTGGTGCTCCTGGCCTGTCCCTCCTGTTGAGTACCCCCCAGAGCAAGCAGCTTGATATGGGGACACCCGAGCCGAGCCGCAGTTCCTTGTGTCCATTCAGACACAGAGCCGCACCTCGGCCCTATCCACTTTCTCTCCTCCTTGGCTCATTGACTTTGATTGACAGCAGCAGGAGCCAATGGCGCGGCGCTGCTGTCTCAGTCAACGAGGAGGGGAGTCACAGACAGCCGAGTCTCTTGAGCAACATTGCTGGATCTGAATCGGGCTCAGGTAAGTATTAGGGGGGCTGAGTGGGCTGCTGCACACAGAAGGTTTTTTTTTTTTTATCTCAATGCATAGAATTCATTAAGATAAAAAACCTTTTGACTTCACAAACACTTAAAATTAACCCCAGACAGCCCTGATTAACTCCTTCCTTCTATTAGTCATTCTTTATCTGAAATATTTTCATCTCTTTCTTTTTTATTTTTTATTTACAGCCATTTTGTTTGTTTTTTTCAATGTTGCATAAAAATAAAATGTGCAACCAAAAAAAAACAACAACAAAGAAATCACCTTTTCTAATTTGAAAACACCTTTGCCATGTTTTATACCAGAAGCATAATTTAATGTAATTTTAAATGGGACAAACTATACAATAAACGCATACTTCTTATTTACAGTAAAACTATGTTTTTTTAAATGATCCCTGGTCAAAAAAAAAAAAAAAAAAAATCACATTCTTTAATGTTTTGTTTTTTTGTCTATAGATTACATAGAAAAAAATTGCAAGACAATAATGCAAAAAGGTAAAACCCAGTTTGTCTACCTCCCAAAAAATGCATGTACTACTTTGTTACATTAAGCAATGACAAAGTTATCACCAAATAAAATAAACAGGTGCGGGTGTAAAAATCGCTTGTCCTTAAGGGGTATACAGATATGAGAGCTGAAGTGGTTAGATATAATTCATACATACAATTTTCCTTTAAACAAATGTGTATAGGTCTGCTTTTATGAAGAGAATAGCAATGAACTTATTACCAGGAAGTGGATTATGCTTTCTCAGTAGACTCATTTTCACAGGAGTCCATCTCTGCGGTATTTGTCCATGTGTCATTTCTCAGAAGATCTTTGTCCTTTACTTTTCACATTTCTGCTGGCTCTGTCACGTTTCTGGTAATTTACTTTGCCTTTCTCATCTGTCATCCTTCCTACACATTAACTGTGAACCGTAGAATCTGCAGAATAGACTTTTGGATAATAATCCGGTATCAGTCAAAAGAGAACAAACGCATCAGTTTACGAGTAATGAAACATTCTCAACCCTGTTAGGCATATATATTCATTTTCATAAGTCCTTTTCAGATAATTAAAATACATAGGGGACAAATAACTGAACACATCAGCCTGCACAGCTAAAGAATATCTAAAACTTTTTTGTTGTTTTGGATAGAGTGGTGAAATTTTTTTTTTATTGGTGTTTGTGTTGCCAATAGAAATATTTACCCTCTCTATGGGGTTTGTAAGGGAACTGAGACCCACTTGTGGACTTCTGTCAGTATACAGCTTCCTTCAGTCTTGAACATAGGCACAGCCAGTGTTCCTTTTTTGTCCTCCTCCAAGGACCAACTATTTGGATTATTTCCTGTTGGAATTTGGTGAGGGATATGAAGGGAGGGATGCTGGCTCATGATTCATGGCTAAATCCTGTGTCTCCCTGGATTTTCTCTTTCTCCCAATTCCTCCAGGTCTGGTCAAGAAAGAGACCCTGTCAGGCCACGAAGAGAATCATCTTCAAGGTCAAGACTCCGTGAGTCTCCATCAGGGAGCAGGCATGAGAAGAGACGCTCACATTCCTCCTCCAGACACCGCACACACCGCCACAGTAGCCATACGGCCCAGAGAGCCGGTTGGGGTTGTGGGGCGCATGTCCCGGAGGACAAGTCCCTTTGCGAGCCCTGTTTCGCTCGTGCATCTGGTGAAAGAGAGTCTGAAGATCAGAGATTGGAATCCCTGGTGAAACGGATTGTCCAGCAATCCATGAAAGAGTGGGGTGCTAGTCCCACACCTGGGCCTGCTACTCCCAGCTCTCCTGCTGATGCTCCTGAAGAGCAAGGTCCCTCTCAGCCAAGCTTCACTTCCGGGAAAATCCTCAGAAAGCGATTCGGAAGAAGAGGAAGGTGCAGTTGGGGGTTTTGATTTTGCCCTTGTTGCCCCATCCCATAAGAGCAGTCAAAGAGGCTCTGAAATGGGAAGATCCCAGTACCCCACAAGTAAAACAGAGAAGGTTTTTCAAACATTTGGGGAAAGAGCGGCTAAACTTTCCGCTCCTGTCAGAATTGAAGGATGTCATCCTAGAAGAGTGGAGTAAAGGGGATAACAAGACCTCCTTATCCTCCAAATTGTCTAAGTTGTATCCTTTTAAATCAGAAGAAGTCAGTCACCTGGAATCAGCTCCTCTAGTTGATGCTGCAGTTTCCAGACTGGCAAAACACGTTGCACTCCCGCTGGATAATGCGGTGTCCTTTAAAGACCCTCTGGATAGGAAGATGGACCTGGATTTAAAAAGAATTTATATCACAGCCGGTGCGGCTTGTAAACCTGTGCTAGCACTAGCAGCTATGTCTAAGGCCATGGAAACCTGGGTTTCTGATGTTGAACTAAAATTAAGAAGTGTGTCTGAAGATGCAGTAGAGAATTCTCCTGTTCAGGAACTGAAGTTAGCTTCTGTGTTTCTTGGAGAAGCATCTATTGATGTGTTACGTCTCTTATCCGGATCCATGTTGGCTTCTGTCACAGCCAAACGGGCCCTGTGGTTGCGTCCCTGGCTGGCAGACCCAGCCTCTAAACAGGCTTGGTGCAAAATCCCTTTTGAAGGTTCCTCTTTATTTGGAAACAAATTGGATAATGCAATTACTAAAGTGACGAGTGGAAAGTCAGGTCTCCTTCCCCAAGATAGGCGCCTCTTTGGCCCTAAGAAGCAGCAACCAAGAAAGCAGTTTGCAGAGCGATCAAAGGATGCCCGCTCATATAGGCCTGGGCGAGATTACAGGAGAAATTGGAAAAGCAGCCTAGCATCCTCTCGTAAGCCGGTCAGAGGCTCAGCACCTTCCGGACAAGAAACCTCAAAGTCCTTTTGAGATTGGGCCCGTTCAGACATGCCAGGTGGGGGCACGCCTGCTCCGCTTTCAGCGTGTCTGGGCGGCCTCAATCTCAGACTTCTGGACCATCAGGACAGTGTCCGCAGGACACACATGGACTTTCTCAACAGATCCTGTGTCCAGATTTATTCCCACTTGCTTGCCTTCTCAGGACGAGAAAAGAAGTGTTTTGCTCGACTATGTAAGCACTTTGGTAGCTCAGGGCGCAATAGTTCCGGTGCCCGTGCAGGAAAGATTCCAAGGCGTATATTCGCCCCTCTTTCTAGTACAGAAGAAGAATGGATCTTGGCACCCTGTGATAGATCTCACCTATCTCAACAAGTTCATCAAGAACGAAAAGTTCAAAATGGAGACCTTATCTACCATCCAGAAAGCAGTGCTTCCAGGGGACTGGCTAGTGTCAATAGATCTCAAAGACGCGTATTTCCATGTGCCTATAGCAGTAAACTTCCACAAGTACCTCCGTTTCGCGGTAGAACATCAACACTTCCAGTTCATCTGCCAAATCAGACACTAAGTGACACTTTTTTGGGGACCAATGACACTAATACAGTGATCAGTACTAAAAATATACACTGTCACTGTACTAATGACACTGGCAGGGAAAGGGTTAACATCAGGGGTGATCAAAGGGTTAAATGTGTTCCTAGGGAATGTTTACTCACTGTAGGGGAGGTGCTTGTACTGTGGGAAGGCAGAGATCTGTGTTCCGGGTTATAGCAGAAACACAAGACCACTACCTTCCCCACTGACAAACATCGATCTGCCTTGTTTACATAGGCAGACCGCCATTCTGCTTCTCTCCCAAATGATCGCCGGGTGCTGGCGGACACTGAGTTTACAGTACCCGCAGATCAGCTCCTGTTGTGTCCAATCACAGTGAGAGTGGGTCGCTGGCTTCGGCGCGTGCGCACCCCAGATTCGGAAGTGCAGAATCAGGTACAGGTACATGATTCTGCCCAGAGGAGCAACTCTGCAGTAAATATACATGGGGCGGTCAGCAAGAAGTTAAAATCTTCTTTTATTCACCATTCGACAATAAACACAACCTTAAGACAGAGAAGTTGATGCGTTTCAGCTTCATTTGGTCTTAGTCATAACAAATGGAAGCAGAGCATTAAGTAGCAGAGTAAATAGACTCTACCTGGTATGATAGAATAATCAATTAACTCTTCAATAGGCATTCAGGGAAAAATCAGTAGAGCTATACAAAGTTATTAACAGACACAGACAAAACAACATACAGTATATACAATTAAATGTGTGTATACTGATAAAGACAAGGAAAATAACATAGAGTAAAAAAAAAAAGAAATAGAAAAATACAATGTTTTAAAAATAAACATGCTGAGGGATGGACGGGGAGGATGACATATGCCACAAAAAAACAAAAGGAAAGGGTGGGGGGGATAAGGTGGAAATCAACAAGGATAGGGATCCAGGTCCCATCTGAGCCCATCCCACCAAACCTCCTGCCCCAAAAGGCATGTCTCCTTGTCCCCTCCCTAAGCAAAGGAGTCAATCTCTCGATATTGAGGAATCTAAAGGAAGAAACATCTCCTCCATGGTATTCCTTAAAATGCCATGAAACATAAATATATTTAATGTTAGGGTTGCTGGAATCACAATAATGCTCACTAATTCTGGTCCTTATTGAGCATGTCGTGCATCCCACATATTGAAAGTTACATGTGGTGCAAATAATTATATACACTACAAACTTGGTCCCCAATTAAAATATAGTCTAATATTAAATTGGTTGTAAAGGCAGAAGGTTTTTCATCCTAATGCATTAAGATAAAAAGCCTTCTGTGTGCAGCAGCACCCCTAATAATTACCTGAGGTCCATCTATAAATGAAAAAAATTTGTTTTTTTTTTAGGTCCATTTAGATCCAGCGATGTTGAACGAGAAACTCCCTTCCTCATTGGCTAAGACAGCAGCGCAGTGCCATTGACACCCGCTGCTGTCAATCAAAGTCTGTCAGCCAATGAGAAAAGAAAGGGGGGGGGGCGGGTTGTGCCTCCGATCGGGTGAACCCTTAGCAAGCTGCTTGCTGTGGGGGCACTCAATAGGAGGGAGGGGTCAGGAGCACTGAAGAGGGACCTGGGAAAAAAGAGGATCTTGGCTACTCTGTGCAAAACCACTGCACAGAGCAGGTAAGTATAACATGTCTGTTGTTTTTAACGAAAAAAAGAGACTTTAGTATCACTTTAAAGTGTTTACCAAGTAACCGAAGAAGTAAACATTTTTGTGCATAAATGAAGACGACAGTATCTGCAAGTTTTGTAATTACAGGGATAATATCCCGGATACAGGGCCTTCATCGAGGAGGTGACGGCCCATACACATGTAGGGGGCCCGGGTTCCAACTTCCAAGTCCAGTGACAGTAGCAGGTCAGTGAACAGCGGCATATTCGGGGTACAGACAGCTAGGATAATAGGGCATTGCTCATCTTCAAAAAGCGAGCGATTTGCCACGGGGAAGGTGAGCAGCAAGGGCAACTAGGACCAAGGGAGGGAAGACCTCCATGGACTCCCTGAACCGCAAAGAGAAGCAGCAGCAGGTGCAGCATCCCCTGTGCCTCCCAGAGCCTGGACTCCTCCAACCTCCTCTCCTGGTTCCATCAACAGTGACGGTGGCCCAGAGGATGAGGACTAGCAGGAGGTGCAGGCAGTCAGGTATCCACTGAGAGGAGCAGAGCACCCCCATCTTCACTCAGAAGGAGAATGGGCCCTGCCCGCTGCTGGCTAGCATGCACGTCATTGAAGATACCGGGTATCACACACAGACAAGGACTGGGACAGGGGGGCACAGGAAGAACTGCAGACAGGGACAGGGTTAGGGGTCTCTCTCTCATCCTCCCCCCACCCCTCTCTTTCTCATCCTTCTCTCTCTCTCATCCCCCACACTCTTGGCCCCCTCTCTCTCTCGTCCCTATCTGTCCCTCACCCACCCTCTCTCTCTCTTCTGTCTCCCATCCTTTCTTTCTCTCCACTGCCCTCTCTTCCCCCCCTGCCTCTCTTTCGTCCCCTCTCTCTTTCTTGGTCCCAATCTTTATTTTGCCCTCTCTCTCTATCACCCCCTCTCTATCTCACCCCCTTTCACTCTTTCAACCCCCCTCTCTGTCACCATCCCTCTTTCTCTCACCCTCCCTGCTCTCTCTCACCCCTATCTCTCTCCCTACTCTCTCTTTCATCCGACCTCTCTCCCACCCCCTCTTTCTCTGTCTATCACCAACCCCCATTGAGGACATGGGATGGCGGGATGAGACTGGAGGAGGAGGAGGACATAGGATGGAGGAGGAGAACATAGGATGGAGGAGATGAGACTGGAGGAGGAGGAGGACATGGGATGAAGCAGATGGGACTGGAGGAGAGAGATTACATGGGACGGGGGAGATGGGACTGAAGGAGAAGGACGACATGGGATGGAGAAGGAGGAGACGGAGGAGAAGTAGAAGGACCAGGGATTGAGGAGATGAGACATGGAGGAGGACGTGAGATGGAGATGGGAGCGGAGGAGGACGAAATGGGACTGGAAGAAGAGGAGATGGGTCTAGAGGAGGAGAAGGACATAGAATGGAGAATATATTAAGTTGTAAGAGTGTTAAAATAAAAGAGGGACTAAGTAAAATGACTCGGTGGGACAGCCAGTGGGAAGATTTGGTGGGACGGCCAGTAAGCGGGCCCTGGGGAATTTGGTGGTCAGGCTTGGGGGAGCCCAGACCTAAAACTGTGTAAGGGGCCCCAATATTTTTGATGGCTGCCCTGCCCGGATGCGAGAGCCAAGTAGACTGGTGTCTTTCAGAGGACAAAAACAAACTAGTTGAAAAAACAGATCCCAAGTAGGTGCCCGACGGCTGGAGAAACTACTGCCAGCTCATAAAGCTGCATGTAAACTTTTGTCTGAATATAGGATAGGTAAATTCCTTTTAATAATTTTAACTAACCACTTGATAACACTCCATGGAGAAGTTTGTGACAAAAGTTGCCAGGGGACCATCCATCTATGTAGAGGTAATACAGATGTTTGATTAGTGGACAATGCGAGGTAGGTTGTGCGATTACTCAGCTGCTGCATGGCTTCGGATCAATATTGCCCCTTAGATAACACCACCACCAATGCACCTCCCTTATCTGCTTCCTTAATGATTAGCTGTTTAGAATTCTTCATACTCTGTAAAGTATCTTGCTTGGTAATATTAAAGATTGAGGGTCTCAAAACTCTAGAGGAGTCTCTAGAGGCAGAGGAGGCTCTTGAATCTGCTGTGTCAGAAGTATCTGACAACGGGTCTAGTGCTCCAGGAGAGCTAAAATTGACCCACTTATTGCCCTTTCCATCTCTGTTCTCTTTCTTAAAGTAGAACTATAGGCAAAACTTTTTTTTTTAATTTTGGATAGAGTAAGGGAGGGTTATAACTCCAGCCAGATTAGTTTTCGCCACTTGTATCCTATTGCAGAGATTTCCCTTCAGCCAAATATTTCCCATAGGCAAACAGGAAGTGAGAGGAAATTCCTGCTAATTAAGGGAATTCCTTGGCAACTCCCAGGCCACCAGAACTAGTTTACCCATATCTAACATTTCCCCTCTATTACTTTTCTTGGGACAACCCAAAATTTGGGATTTTCTTTTACTTTCACTTTCAAAGATAATGGTAAACAGTACAAATAGAAAGGCTGAATCTCCTTAACTGGGGACAGACAGCAATAAAAACTGACAAGCGTTCTAATCGTTCTGCATTCTATTCAAAACTAAAATAAATGTTTTGCCTTTAGATATACCTTAAGAATAGAACAAGGTGTTCTATGTTCTCTCTTCCATTCATACACCATGTTATTTTGGTAGTTCTGGCTGTCTGGTAAATTTTTGGTAAATATTTGGACCTTTTGGCTTGTTTAAATCAAGACTCCAGATCTTGGATCGTTTAATGTAATTTATTCTGCAGATCCGTGTTTGTTGGTCAGAAAACTTAGAAAAGGCTTCCCTATGCAACTTAATCAGTTGCATTAGTTCAAATGAACAATTGGATAGTATGATATTCCACACGTAGACTGTGGGAATGTAATTCATCCACCTTACATAAAATTAAGTAATTCAGGTAGGCTGTTCACTTTGCAAGGAAAGTTGCTTTTTAAAAGGGGAATCTTCCCCAGAGCTTGAGGAATGTGGTACAATTTCACTTTACAAAGAATACCCATTTACCTACAAGGAAAATAAAAAAACAACATTTTTGCTTGAACGTGATTGATAGATGAAAGTCAGCAGAGCTTCACCTCATTCACGAATTTGCCTTTTGTAAATTAACCCCTATGTGTCTCTAAATTACCCTTATTAGGACTGAAAGTGAGAAAATCCAATAATTGGAGTTGTCACCTTAAATTAAGTAGAAGGTACACTACACTTGTTCCAGTGACAACTGTCTGAGAGGGAATAAACCTCTCATTGTAGAGATATCTTGTTTCTCTGTTGCGTCTATTTTGTTCATAGAGTATTTAATTACCCTTTAAAAATGCAAGTTGCCTGGCTAGTATGCTGATGCATTGTCCTCAATGCTGTCTAAAGCTGGATACACACTATACAACTTTTGTTGTTAGATTTACCTTCAACCATGTAGTGCAGAGGCCTGCCTGATTGCATACAAATTGAAAGTGTTTAGATTTGACCTCATATTATATGGTTTAGGTAAATCTAGAGGAAAAAATCTAAAGACAATTGTATAGTGTGTATGGCCCATAAGGCATTGGCTGGGAACAAATACAGAGATAAGGAATCCTGACACTCATTTACAAGGGAAGGCCAGCAATGGCAGCCACATACTTCTCCTATGACAGGTGTACTTAAATCATATGTAAAGACATTTAATTTTGGATAGAGTAGAGAATGGATGAAACTCCCTTTTTTCCCATCTGTGTCTCAGTGCGGAGATATTCCTTCACCTCCGATTACGAGACATAACAGGAAGGAGATCTCTCTATAGTAACTCCCCTTATAGACAGCTGTCATGGGAACAATTTCTTCCACTGACACCAACAAGGGGGCAATATTTCTCTCACTGACACCAATCATTGGGCACCATTGCTCCCACTGACTGCAACAATGGGGCATAATACCTCCCACTGCCACCAATAATTGGGCAATATTCCTCATACTGACACCAACAACGGGTCATAATTCCTCTTACTGATATAAAAAATGGGGCACTATTCCCCTTCACTTACACTAATAATGGGGCACTTTTCATACTCTTATTGACCATAGGTGCTATTTTTTTTTAGTTCCACTTACCACCAAGCCTGAGATATTGTCTACCGCCCTTGGCCATAGTCTGGACCCTTAAAGTCAGAGGACAGTTAAGTGGTCTTTGGTTTAGGAGGTTAAGAAAAAAGGAGAAGATCAAGCTCAGAGTTTGTATGAGTCAAAGACTCTCTGGCACATCCCTAGATACTGTACAAAAGAGAGAGACCCCCCATTGGGACTTTACAGGCAGTAAATATATAGTGTCAAAGTACAAATGTAAAATCAATACATTTTTTATTTAGAACATAAGGTAAAAGTGATAGATATCACAGTACAATTTAACCACTTTACCGCTGCTCACTAGAGCTCTACTGCGGCAAAGTGGCTCGATAACGTCTTTCGACGTAGACCTACGTCGCCAGACACTCCCCCCTCTCGGCGGCGCGCGCGCTGCGCCAGAAGCTTGCTCCCGCTGTGTTTAGTCACAGCGGGAGTCGGGCCAGGGGAGGAGCAGCGGTGATCACCGCCGCTCTTCCCCGATCGTCGGGGAATCGAGTGTGGAGATCCGCCCGCTTGTGTAAACAAAGCGGGCGGATCTCTTAAGTGACAGGCAGGGTCAGATTGCAGGGTTCAGCATTGCTGAACCTGCGATCTGTCCCTGTGTCACTCAGTCCCCTCCCCCCACACACGTTAGTAAGCACCAGGCATACACTAACCCCTTGATCACCAATAAAAATTAACCCCTTCCCTGCCAGTGTCATTTTTACAGTAACAGTGCATATTTATAGCACTGATTACTGTAGTAATGTCACTGGTACCCCCAAAAGTGTCAAAAATGTCAGTCAAGGGTCCGATCTGTCCGCCGCAATGTCGCAGTTCCGCAAAAAGAAATCGCAGATCGCCGCCATTACTCGTTAAAAAAAAATCACCAAAAACGACAGAAATCTTTCCCTTAGTAAACGCAACAACTTTTGCGCAAACCAATCAAAATACGCTTATTGTGATTTTTTTTACCAAAAATATGTAGCAGAAAACAAATTGGCCTAAAATGATAAAAAATTTTAAATTTTTACATTTTTTTGGGGGGGAATTTCATATAAAAAAATGTGAAAAATATTGTTATTTTTTCAAAATTGTCGCTCTTATTTTGTTTATAGCGCAAAAAGTAAAAATCGCACAGGTGATCAAATACCACCAAAAGAAAGCTCTGTTGGTGGGAAAAAAGGATGTAAATTTTGTTTGGGTACGGCGTTGCATGACCGCGCAATTGTCAGTTAAAGTCGCACAGTGCCGAATCGCAAAAAGTGGCCCAGACGTAAGACAGCAAAATCCTCCGGTGGTAAAGTGGTTAAGAACAATGAATAAATCATCATACAGTATTGTATAGAGCTGATATCATCCACTTAAGAAGGGAACCCAAACTGGATCTCATGAGTGCAGGGATCCATATGAACATGTTTTTTTTTCTAATGAAATCACAGTTTTGAAAATAAAATTTTTAAATATGGAACATTTATTGATTTCTTACCCTATAGCACATACAAAAACAAAGAATAAAGAACCAGCTTTTGTCAGTAGTTTTTTCTGGAACTCCCAGTTTAACCACTTTAAGACCAAGCCTATTTTTGCTAGAAAACTACTTAGAACCCCCAAACAATATATATATATATATATATATATATATATATATATATATATATATATATATATATATATATATATATATATATTTTTAGCAGAGACCCTAGAGAATAAAATGGAGATTGTTGCAATATTTTTTATTACACCGTATTTGCGCAGCGGTCTTCCAAACGCAATTTTTTTGGAAAAAAAATCACTTTTTTGATTTAAAAAAATAAGAAAACAGTAAAGTTATCCCAATTTTTTTCCATAATGTGAAAGATAATGTTACACTGAGTAAATAGATACCCAACATGTTATGCTTCAAAATTGCGCACGCTCGCGGAATGGCAAAAAACGTTGGTGCTTAAAAATCCCATAGGCGACACTTTAAAAATGTCTGCAGGTTACCAGCTTAGAGTTACAGAGGGGGTCTAGGGCTAAAATTATTGCTCTCGCTCTAACAATCGTGGTGATACCTAACATGTGTGGTTTGAACACCGTTAACATATGTGAGCATGGCTTCCGTATGCGCTCGCTTCTGCGCGCAAGCTAACGGGGACAGGGAGCTTTAATTGTTTTTTCTATTTATTTATTATTTTCACACAGTTTAAAAAAAAAAAATATAATTTTTATTACTATGTCAAGGAATGTAAACATTCCTTGTCATAGAAATAGCCATGACAGGACCTCTTTATTGTGAGATCTGGGGTCAAAAAGTCCTCAGATCTCACAAGTACACTAAAAAAGAAAATAAAAAATGGTTTAAAAAAAATTGTCTCTTTAAGGCGGTTGCTAGGCAATGACTTTTGATGTTGCTCCAGTCCTCCAAGACCATAGAGTAGACACTCAACTTCCTGTCTAAGAGGATCCGGGACTGGATCGTTTTCCCTGCTGCCGGCGGGTCCGGTAAGCGGGGAAAAGAACCGGGACATGGCAAGGGAGGGGGGGTTCCCCTCTTCCGCCGTGCCGGAAGGGTGATCCCCGGCGAATCCGCCGTTGGTACCACCCTTACCTGAAAGCCGATCGCCCGCCGTTTTAAAAAATACCGGGGTTATGGCAGCTATCTGCTGCCATAACCCTAGTATTTAGCGTCAAGGGGCCGGCGTAAATCGACGGCGGGCTGTCGGGAAGTGGTTAAGACTGTACAGTGCTGCAAAATCTTGTTGCAAGATTTGGGTTCCTTAATGGATGGAAATCGAGCTATGCTTCTTTTTAGTGTTTAAAGCAGCATTTTTACATTTTTGTCTAAAGACGTGCATGTCTATGTTTTCATGCATAGTTGAGTTACTTAGCCCTGCTTCCATGTCATATGCATGAATACATATGAATTGGGGTGCAGAAAAATGACAGCAGGTGCTCTGGACTAATGAGCAAAAATGTGAAATTTGTGGCTGTAGCAAAAGAAAGTTTGTTCATAAAGGGTTGGAGAGCAGTACAATAATGAGTGTCTGCTGGCAACAGTGAAGCATGGTGGGGGTTCCTTAAACTCTTGGGGCTGCATTTCTGCAAATAGAGTTGGAGATTTGGTCAGGATCAGTGGTGTCCTCAATGCTGAGAAATACAGGCAGATAGTTATCCATCATGCCATACCTTCAGGGAGGCATTTGATTGGCCCCAAATGTATTCTGCAGAAGGATAATGACCCCAAACATACAGCCAATGTCACTAAGAACTATCTTCAACGTTATGAAGAACAAGGAGTCCTGGAAGTGATAGTTTGGCTCCCAGACACCTGATCTCAACATCATCGAGTCTGTCTGGGATTACTTGAAGAGACAGAAGGATTTGAGGCAGGCTTCATTTACAGAAGATCTGTGGTTAAGTTCTCCAAGATTGTTTGGAACAACCTACCTGCTGAGTTCCTTCAAAAACCAATCCAATGTCCTATGTACCTAAAATAAATGAGGCTCTTTTAAAGGGTGCTCACGCCAAATATTGATTTGGTTTGAATTTCTCTTCATTTAATTTCCATTGTGTTAATTGATAAAAAAAAAAAAAAAAAAGTTAACACTTCTATTTCTGAAAGCATTCTTAATTTACAGCACTTTTTTTTTTCTTTTTTACACCTACCTAAAACGTTTTCACAGTACTATACATATATATGTATATACAGTATATATATATATATATATATATATATATATATATATATATATATATATATATTAGTGCCAACAATTTATTCTGTGCTTTATGTGCTGTACATTCGCATAAGATAATACCAAAATACAAAAAAAACTAACCATTTATGTGTTTATTTTTTGCATCCATAGTATACTAGTTTGTATTTTATATATATATATACATATATATATATATATATATATATACACAGGGCTTTTTTTCTCAGAGAATAGGTGCAGGAACTCCCCCTTTCTGAGTCACTCCTTGTCTCCGCCCCCTACCCACCTCTGAGCACCAACCCTTGGTTCCACCCCCTACCAACCTCCCAGTACTTCCCCTTTTAGAGAATGCAGAACCAACTATCATTTTGTGGTGATGAGTAATTTGTATGGAATTCGTTAATAACAAGAAAAGCTGTAAAATAGATCTCCTGCAGCCAGCAACAATAGATACCCCTCAGCAACAATGGACCCTCCCCAGAAACAATAGACCCCAACAAAAATAGAGCCCGGCAACAACAACAGATTTCCCAGCAGCAAGCCCAGCATCAATAGACTTTCCAGCAGCCAACATCAGTAGACCTCCTCTCTCAAAGGTAGATCCCTCCCAGCAACAATTTACCCCCCCCCGCCAGCAACATAAGCCCAAACAACAATAGATTCCTCACCAGCAACAATAGACTGTCACACAAAAATAGATGCGCTCCAGCAACAATAGACCCTTCCTCAACAGTAGATCTCTTCCAGCAACAATTGACCCCCCAAGAGACATAAGCCCTCTACCCCCAGAAATAATAGATACCCCACCAGCAACAATAATTGACCTGCCCAGAAATAATAGACCGTGCAAAAATAGATCTTCTTTAGGAACAATAGATCCCCCAGCAGCCAGCATCAATGACCCTTCAGCACACCCCAGCACCCCTTTGCCATTACATACATTCAGTCCTTGAGGTGCCGGAACTGCGTTCCCCCACGTTCCCGCTGAAAAAAAGCCCTGTATATATATATATATTGTATATAGTTGAATATAGTATGTATGTCTTTGGCCTTATAGATATAAAGCATACTGATTGCAGTCAGGTCCTGGAACAATAAAAAATTAACCTCTCCAAACCTTCACATAAAACATCAGCATTTTCACAGCTTTATTTTTCTTAGATACAATAAATGCATACTTCTATTCACTGCTGCTAGGCTCTATAACATATACTGTGAGCTGCACTTAGGTGCGACAGACACAGGAAGAAAAAGTAAGTTACATGTGTTCTGTGAGGAAGGAAATAAGCTAAATAAAAGAAACCTTTACCACACCAATCAATAGGGTTAGCTAAAATAGAAAAAAACAAAAGTGAGAAAAGAATAGTCTTTCTTTATGTGTACATTTTGTACACAAGGTAAGAAAGAAGAAGAAAAAAAAAAAAGAAAAAGAAAAGAAATGGGCTATTTAATGTGTTGATTTCGTGAGAGTGAAAATGAAGATAACCTCATGGGGAAAAAAGACTTGCTCAAAAATGAAAACAGAGCTGACCTTGCTCGGGATGTGTGAGTAATACCTCACATAGGTTTCTTTTTCTCTGAGTGGTGGTTTTTTGCTAACTGAATACCTGAGTAAGTCTAGACCTCATAAAGGCCAGCAGTCTTACTAAATTCTAGTCAACCTAATTTAACATAAGCCTTTGTGAATGTTTAAAATATTGTAATAAAACTTAGAGTGTGAGGGATAATAAAATTTAAAAGAGAAATATGGCCAAATCGTTATTGGTCATACTTCTCTTGTGGGTCACAGAAGTGCACTTACTTTCGAACACCTGTGACCCAGAATCAGCCTGCTGCCAGCTGACATCACAGAGCGGCTCCAGGCTTCAGAAAGGTCCCGACAATAATGTTGAGATCCACCCAGATGTCTGATCAGCAGCTGGCCTGGCCTGAGGCAGCTGCTCCCGCCCCTCCTGAGCTCCATGCTCCAGTGAGTGCTGGAGGGGCAGAGCAGAGGGTGAGGACTGACAGTCACTGCTCTTTGCTCAGAGCAGACTGAGAACTAAGCGATGAACAGTTATGTGAGTGACTCTTGCCACAACATGTAATAGGTAAGCCATGAGTGTAAGGGAATCTTTTTTTAACATATTTTTAAAAATAAATTTTTTGCATTATCTTACACTCCCTTACAATCCTTTTTTGATTCCTATTGTAGTATTGTGGACTCAAGTAGGAACATCCTCCTTTGCCCTTCGCTTTCCCACTCATACCCTTGGAATATAGAATAATATATATTAATTATCCAGGCGGTGTGGGTACGATAATCCTAATATGCTTCTTTTCCTTCTTTTTTTCCTCCTCATTTTTCCCCTATTATCTCCTCCCCCCCTCCTTCTCCTCCCTTCCCTCTCTCCCCCCCCCCCCCCTCATTTATTCTTGCCCCTGTTAGATTTATACTTGAACTTTGGAATTTCATTACCTAGACTGATTTGAGGTTAAAAGAACTCCAATCAGGACTGGGTAGTTCACCACGGGGCTGGCAGGCTCTCTCGCCACCTATTCACATATTCATTCTTATATATATATATATATATAAATATATACATATACAGTATCTCACAAAAGTGAGTACACCCCCCCCCCCCCCTTATTATATCTTTTCGCTTGATAACACTGAAGAAATTACACTTTGCTACAATGTAAAGTAGTGAGTGTACAGCTTGTATAACCGTGTAAATTTGCTGTCCCCTCAAAATAACTCAACACACAGCCATTAATGTCTAAACTGCTGGCAACGAAAATGAGTACACCACTAAGTGAAAATGTCCAAAGTGGGCCCATTTACCCTGCATGGTTTCATGTGACTTGTTATTGTTACAAGGTCTCAGGTGTGAATGGGGAGCAGGTGTGTTAAATTTGGTGTTATCACTCACTCTCTGATACTGGACACTGGAAGTTCAACATGGCACCTCATGGAAAAGAACTCTCTGAGGATCTAAAAAAAAAGAATTGTTGCTCTACATAAAGATGGCCTAGGCTTTAAGAAGATTGCCAAGACCCTGAATTTAAACTGTAGCACGGTGGCCAAGACCATACAGCGGTTTAATAGGACAGGTTCCACCCAGAACAGGCCTCGCCATGGTCAACCAAAGAGGTTAAGTGCACATGCTCAGCGTCAGATCCAGAGGTTGTCTTAAGGAAATAGACGTATGAGTGCTGCCAGCATTGCTGCAGAGGTTGAAGGGGTGGGGGGTAAGCCTGTCAGTGCTCAGACCATACGCCGCACATTGCATCAAATTGGTCTGCATGGCTGCCGTACCAGAAGGAAGCCTCATCTAAAGATGATGCACAAGAAATCTCATGAACAGTTTTCTGTGACAAGTAGACTAAGGACATGGATTACTGGAACCATGCCCCATGGCCTGATGAGACCAAGATAAACTTATTTGGTTCAGATGGTGTCAAGCGTGTGTGGCAGAAACAAGGTGAGGAGCACAAAGACAAGTGTGTCTTGCCTACAGTCAAGCATGGTGGTGGAAGTGTCATGGCCTGGGGCTGCATGAGTTCTGCCAGCACTGGGGAGCTACAGTTTATTGAGGGAACGATGAATGCCAACATGTACTGTGACATACTTAAGCAGAGTATGATGCCCTCCCTTCGGAGACTGGGCCGCAGGGCAGTATTCCAACATGATAACGGCCCCAAACACACCTCCAAGATGACCACTGCCTTGCTAAAGAAGCTGAGGGTAAAGGTGAAGGACTGGCCAAGCATGTCTCCAGACCTAAACCATATTGAGCATCTGTGGGGCATCCTCAAACGGAAGGTGGAGGGGCCCAAGGTCTCTAACATCCACCAGCTCCATGATGTCGTCATGGAAGAGGACTCCAAGAGGACCTGTGAAGCAATGGTGAATGCCCAGGAGGGTTAAAGGCAGTGCTGGAAAAAAAATGGTGGCGCCATAAATATTGACACTTTGGCCCCAATTTGGACATTTCCACTTAGGGGTGTACTCATTTTTGTTGCCAGGGGTTTAGACAATAATGGCTGTGTGTTGAGTTATTTTGAGGGGGACAGCAAATGTACACTGTTATACAAGCTGTACACTCACCACATTGTAGAAAAGTGTCAAATGAAAAGATATAATAAAATATTTACAAAAGTGTAAGAGGTGTACTCACTTTTGTGAGATACTGTATGCCTTAGCTGCTTTATGATGGTGATACATTTGTTAAAATATCAATGTTTGGCTATACCCATTCTTCTTGATATGTCATGGTGGATTATATTACGTATTCATGTTAAAGAGGAACTGCAGTCTGCTCACATAATTTATAATAAAAATGTCTTTGCCATTCTGAAGCTTTCCTCCAACCACTTTGCATATTATGTTTTATATACTGTGATTCTGTACTTGCCAAATATGCTGCAGAAATCTCCCTCTACTAAGTCTGGCTGCAGCCGTTTTAACTGGGGGCAGCTGAAGCTGCTGCCTGCTCACTTCCTCAATTTACACAGAGGCACACACACACAGACAGACAGGCACACTATGTCAGGCACCACTACTTGCCTGCACATTTCCCCTCTCTTAATGAATACATATGCATCTCAGCAGTCTCCTGTTATCTCTGCCCTCATCCAGCCCCCTCCAGCTTTGCAGCTATCATTGGCTCTCCTTTGACTCATCCCTCCCTCCATTGCTGGCAAACTCTCATGATAGTGAGAGAGCTGTGCATGATGTCTTTAGCCTAGGCTAATTACCAGACAAGAAAGAGGAAGTAGGCTGTATAAGGTATTTGCTGGCAGAACAAAATTGGATTTTTGTCTTACTGTAAAGATTTTTTCTCTGATGTTCATTGATGGACACAGCTCCAGAATCTTCTTGGTCATTGGGTTATGCTGCCCCCTACAGGAGTAGGACACTAGGCAGGAAAAAGCTTTACCACGCCTATGGTGCAGTCCCAGGGGGACTCCCATTTCTTGTTATAGGCATTCAGTTTTGTTGCAATCAGTGTCAGAAGAAAAAAACTCAACTCAATAGAGGGGTGGGTGCTGTGTCCATCAATGAACATTAGAGAAAACGATTTTGTGGTAAGACAAAAATCCAATTTTCTCTTTCGTTCATTGACGGACACAGCTCCAGAATCTTCTTGGCCAATGGGACATCCCAAAGCAGTGTCAAACATGAGGGGTGGGAAAAACACAGCAGAAAAAATTCCCAAAGGCTAAACCTAGCCAACCAGGTAACATGGAGCTCAACCAGGAAAAACTGGAGATCACCTGAAAACAATACACCCTCAAAGTCCTCTTAAACAGCAGCCCACAAAATTTTGCAGCCAAAAGCAGCATCCGCAGATGCCAACACATTTACTTTGTAAAATTTTGTGAAAGTGTGCACAGACGACCAGGTGGCCGCCTTGCAAACCTGCAACACTGACGCCTGATGGCGGAAGGCCCTGCAGGCACTATGCGCCCATGTAGAATGCGCCTTAACAGGGAAATGAGGAACCTGACCCTTGATTGAATAAGCCTGCACTACCGTCTGTCTGATCCATCTGTAAATGGTCGCAGCAGACGCGGCCAACCCCTTGCGAGGTCCATCCATAAGGACAAAAAATTAGTCTGATTTCCTAAATGACTCGGTTGCCGCCAGGTACACCCTGTTTGCCCGAACCACATCCAGAGAATGCAAGGCAATCTCCTTAGTATGCTTAGGACAGGGAAGGCAACACATCTTCATTTAGATGGAAATCAGAGACAACCTTAGGAAGGAACGACTGGCAAGGGTGAAGCACCACTTTATCTCTGTGAACCACCAAATAAGGTGAACGACGAGACAAAGCTGCCAGCTCAGACACCCTGCGTGTGGAAGTAATTGCCACCAAGAAGGCCACCTTCTGGGACAATGGAAGCAGAGGAAACTTGCGAATATTTTCAAAATTCGGTTTCTGAAGAGCTGACAGTACCAAATTGAAGTCCCACGGAGGCAACGGAGACCACAAAGGCAGAACCAAGTGGCGAACCCCCTGAACAAAAGGTACAAAACAAGGAATACGAAGCCAAAGGATGTTAAAAGAAAATCGCCAAGGCCGAAACCTGGCCTGTGATGCTACCCAAGGTCAGGCGCTGTTCCACACCTCTTTGGAGGAATGGCAAAATTCTAGCCACTGAAAAGGCATGGGGAGAAACCCCAAGAGACTCACACTGCGCAATGTACGACTTCCAGACACGATGGTAAATCTTCCTTGAGGTAGATTTCCTAGCTTTTAACAGCGTGGGAATCACAAAGTCAGACAACTCCCTATCCTTCAGCACCTGGCTTTCATCAGCCAAGTGGTTAAAGCCAGCCACTGTAAAGCAGAATGGAAGATCGGCCCTTGGGCCAACGTCTTCCCTGAGAGGGAGTCACTAAGGGGCATTGGCGACCAACCGTACTAGGTCACCGTACAATGCAGTCAAGGCAGTCTGGGGCCACCAGGATGACCAGAATTCCTTCTGACTCAATCCTTCACAGAAGTCTCAGCAGAGGTTTGAGGGGGAAAGGCGTATATCAGATGGTACTGCTCCCAAGGATCCACCAGTGCGTCCGTGACGTCAGCTAGAGGATCCCGACACCTTGCCATGAATCTCTGCACCTTCCTGTTGAGACGAGAGGCCAACATATCCGCTTCCAGATGAAGTGACCATTCTCCTTGGTCCAGGGCCTGTTGGCTAAGGTAATCCGCTTGCCAATTTTCCACCCCTGCAATATGCAAAGCAGAGAGGGCTGGAATAAAACGTTCCACCCGCCTTAGAATGCCAGCTACTTCCCAAGCCGCTAGGACACTATTTGTGCTCCCTTGATGCTTGACATACTGTATGCCACGGCCGTGGCATTGTCCGATTGAATCCGTACCAGACACATCTGAAGACGAACAGTCCAATGTAGACAAAGTCTGATCGCCCGAAGTTCTAGTACGTTGATTGGTAGCCTGGACTACTCCAGAGTCCAAACTCCCTTAGCACAGTCTGTGCCCAAAACACCTCCCCACCTGTACAGGCTGGCATCCGTGGTGATTACCGTCTACTACAGGGGAAGGAAGGATTTTCCCTGTCGAAGAGCCAGAGAGCGAAGCCACAAAATCAGGGACACTCTCGTACCCCAGCTTAACAGGATCAGATTGTTCAGAGACTGTGGATCTCCCTTTGTAGAAGTCTTATGTGGAACTGTGAAAAAAGGAACTGCCTCAAAAGGTAGACACCATCAGGCTTAGCGCTCACATGCAAGTCCGAAGAGACGACCTAATGCTGGACAACAGAAGTTGAATAGCATCCTGCATCTTCTGGAACTTGTCAAACGGAAGAAACACACTGGCTGAGGCCGAGTCCAGAGTCAGACTTAAATAGTCCAACTTGGTGGATGCAACCAGAGCAGACTTCTGAAAATTCAGAGTCCACCTGAACTCCTGCAGAGTCTGCACAGTAATGTCTAGGTAATCCTGTAGAGCAGTTGAATTCTCTGCTCGTAGAAGATGATCGTCCAGGTACCCCAGCACCACAATCCCCCGCTGTCGCAACAATGCTAACACCGGGTCCAACACTTTTGTGAACACCCGAGGAGCTGAGGCAAGACCAAAGGGTAACGCCACAAATTGATAATGCTCCTCGCCCACGGCAAAGCGAAGAAAACGCTGATGCCCGACATATATTGGGATATGATGGTAAGCGTTCTTAATGTCAATAGAGGCCAGAAGATCCTCTTGATGAAGGGATGCCATTACCAAGCGAATGGATTCCTTTTGGAAACTTTGTACCAGCACAAAGCCCTTGAGGTCCAGGATTGGATGAACTTTGCAGTAAATAAGTTTGAATAAAACCCCTGAAAGCTTTTCGATTCTGGAACTGAAACAATGACCCCTTGTAAGAGCAGATCTTGCACCGCCCCAAGGAGACCCCGCAGGCGATCTGGGGACAAACACAGGTTGGAAGGGAAGAACCTTCCCGGAGGCCAGGACCAAAAATCTTGTAACCGGACCGGATTAGCTCGCGGACCCACCTGTCTTGAATCAAGGAGGTCCACGGGTCCTGAAAGAAGCGAAGATGTCCCCCCAACCCACATACGGGTGAGGGCGCCCCTTCAGGCAGAAGAGTGCTTACCTGCGGGTCTGGAGGAACCCACCCTCGGCTTTCCAGACCACGGTCTCGTTGAACCTGCTGAGGGGGTTCAAACTAGTTACAACGATCCCTTGTCCTGAGATCCTAAGGAACGAAAGGGCCGCTGGTGAGCAGAGAAGAAAGGGCCATGTTTGCGATGAGGCTCCTTGCTCCTGGTAGCCTGCAGGAGAAGAGTGCTCTTCCCCCTGTAAGACCCTTAATGATCTCATCCATGGAAGCTCTGAAAAGGCGATCTCCCACAAAAGGGAGATCAGACAGGACCTTCTTAGAAGCCTGGTCTGCAGACCAGTATTTGAGCCATATTATGGGCCGAAGGATAACCCTGCTGTTACAGATACCCTGCAGACTAAGGGAGCCGCATTCAGAGAGGCATCACACATAAACTAAAAGCCCTGGACCAACTGGTCCGGCAGCTCCGTGAGGTTAGGGGGGAATCTGTTCCCCTTCCAAAAGCTTTGCCCATTCCGTTAAGGTCTGGAAAACCAAAGTTATGGTAAACACTGGTCTAAGGTTTCAACTGGCCATGGTAAAAAGGTGTCAGACCAGAGATTAAGCTTTCTTGTCAAAAGGGTCTTTAATAGACAGAGAGCCTCCACCGGGATAAGGGTGGCTTTATTTAACCTTGAAACCTGAGAACCCACCACAGGCAGTACTGTTAGTTTTTTTAACAGGGACACTTCAAAAGGATACCTTCTAGCAAAACGATTATGCACCCGACAGAGCGTTTAGGGAAACCCCACTGACTCACGACAATTTTGTCAAAATAGGCAAAAAAACCTTGGCGCCTTTGAGGATTTGCAGGTAGCGAAATGTACTGGCGTCTCCGATGCAGCAGCAGCTGCATCCCCCAGTTTTAAAGTTTCCTGCACTGATACAATCAGTGCATCCATTAGCGCCTTTTCATGTGTGGCCGTAGTGGAAGAGAAATCATTCTCACTATAAGAGCAATCAGGGTGCGTGGACACAGACCCAGTAGGGAGACTCGCATCCGCGGCAGCCAGATCAACCTAAGAATCTGAAGAGACAGAGGATGCAGGTGAAGGCGGGGGGGGGGGAGACGCTTTTTCCCCTTCCTGTTTTGCAGGACCATATCTATCTTTGACACTAGGGAATCTAGGACCGCCGTCATAGCAGACAAAG
This sequence comes from Pelophylax lessonae, assembly GCF_965119305.1. NCBI lineage: Eukaryota > Metazoa > Chordata > Amphibia > Anura > Ranidae > Pelophylax > Pelophylax lessonae. Next base: position 320,688,605 of record NC_138772.1, on the reverse strand, counting down.
CAGACTGGGGCCCAGAGGGCCCTGCAGCCTCTGAGAGGGGGTCAGGGGGTGAGACATGCTCCAGAGACTCCCTGGGACCAGTAGCAAAAAAAAGGAAAAATCACTGCTAAAAAACCCCCCACCGCTGCACAATCGGCATCACAAGTCCCAGCGCACCAAGTTTGCTGCTACAGCAGAAAGAGGCTATATGCTGTGTCGGTGAGCAGATCGTGCAGAAGTTATCTGGGCTTAACAGCGAGTGTCCTTTTGCGCTTCTCTGTTGGTGTACCTGTGTGCCTGTTATATTTGGCTTGAATAGTCTGGTGCACTTCAGCACCTGGCAAATGTGAGTATTCAACCTATTTTTTAATAAACATATGTTTTTATCAACGGTACTTGCACCATGGGTATATGTTTTCTTTTCCCCATGCATTAGAGCTGGTGAACTCATTAAAGCCACATTGGGAGCCAGAGCATAGGAGGAGTTTACACACCCTTTCCCTGCTGGAATATTTTATGCTGTCATTAACCAAGTGTAATAGCAAGGTCACACTCTTTGATGTGAGAACGCACTCTTACATGTGTGAAGGTGAAACATCCGACAAACTGTTTTGTGAACATGGATTGTCACTTTATATTTTGTGCACTGGTGATTGGGGACTTTTTATTATAATTTATTCACAGATTATATTTGTGGCATCATTTACATCACTTGCAATTCATCTTATGGATTTTATTCACAGATGAAGTCATATTATTTTAACACATATAAATAATGAATTGTTTTAGAATATCACATTTCATATGTATTCACGGTATTTTCATTTAATTATTGGCACCCCAGTATTTTTTTACAGGGCGGGCGGTCCTCTTTCACATAAAAGTGGTCCCAGCGGCTGAGTTGTCGCGGGATCACTTTTATGGGCAGCGAGAGAGGTGCACCCCCCCCACCCCCACTTCCCATTAGTTTTCCCAGCTTACTGGAGCCATCGGTAACAGGGAAAATGATACGGTCCTTTCCCCTCCTAGGCAGGAAGTCGAGTGAGGGCAAGCTGGCCCCCACTCGACTCTATGGCCTTGAAGGACCGGAGCATGTGTCATACGTCGCATCCTTCCAACAGCCCTGAAGGGCCCTTTTTCATGATGAAAAAAAAATTACTTTTTTCTTATTTTTATTTAATTTGTTTGCTTTTTAGTCTAGATGCGAGATCTGAGGTCTTTTTGTAATAAAAGTGATCAAAAAAAATTCTTTTTTTAAGGGACAGTGTTAAAAAATAAAAGGTAAAAAAAAAAAAAAATTTAAGGCGCCCCGACCCTCTGAGCTTACGAAGAAGTGAACGCATACGCAAGTCCCGCCCACATATGTAAACAGTGTTCAAACCAAACATGTGAGGTATCGCCGCGATCATTGGAGCGAGAGCAATAATTCTAGCCCTAGACCTCCTCTGTAACTCAAAACTGGTAACCTGTAGAAATTTTTAAAGCATCACCTATGAAGATTTTAAAGTACCAATGTTTGTTGCCATTCCACGAGCGTGCGCAATTTTGAAGCATGACATGTTGGGTATCTATTTACTCGGCATAACATTATCTTTTACATTATAGAAAAAAATCTGCTAACTTTACTGTTTTCTTATTTAACTCAAAAAAGTGTATTTTTTCAGAAGAAATTGCTTTTGTAAGACCGCTGCGCAAAAATGGTGTGACAAAGTATTGCAACGATCTCCATTTTATTCTCTAGGCTCTCTGCTGAAAAAAAAAAAAATAATGTTTATATATATATTGGGTTCTAAGTAATTTTCTAGCAAAAAATACTGATTTTAACTTGTAAACAACAAGTGTCAGAAAAAGGCCTGGTCCTTAAAGCGGAGTTCCACCCTGGATTTTTTTTTTTTTTTTTTTAATACCCCCGGGACAGTCAGGGCTAGTGCATTCCACAATGGCTAGCCTCTGATCTGTCCCGGGTTTCACTTACCTGTTAGGACAAATACTTACCTTGCAAACGTCTTGTCCAGCGCTGCCATCTCAGATGTGGGCAGCTTGAAGCCAGCGCGTCCTCTTCGGCGTATTCTTCCGCCTTCTTTGGTCCCACGATGCTCTGCGCCGGCCCCGACGTCAGTTCCGGGTCGCGCGAGTCATCCCTCCACAGCTTCTGGGCATGCCCAGAAGCTGTTTAGAAGGGGATGACGCGCGCGACCCGGAACTGACGTCGGGGCCGGTGCAGGCGCAATGATTCCTGGGAGCTATGACGTCCAGCTCCCAGGAATCATTGCAGAGCAAGGAAGTGACGACGGGCCGCGGCCGAGGAAGGAGGAAGAAGGAAGTAAGGAAAGTATATTTTCTTCGCTACGAGGTAAGTAAAAAAAAAAAAAATATGCGATTATCCATTTCTTTTTCAGGTGACCCGGAGCGAGAAGATGGAGGTAAGTATAAAAATAGGGTGGAACTCCACTTTAAGTGGTTAAACAAATTTTTTTATTTTTTCTGTCATTTTCTCAATAAAAATGTTATGTTTTTATACATAAAATTTGCATCCGTTTGTTATACCCCAGGAGGTACTGTACATCTAAAGCCCCATATAAAGTTTGAATTTTCATACAGTTCTTGATTATGGTCACAACAACATTTTTGATCATACTTATCTTCTGGGTTGTAGAAGTGCACTTACTTTTGCAGTCCTGTGACACAGAGTCGGCCGATAGAGGGCTAAAGCCTGCTAACTGCTGATGTCACAGAGCCGCTCCAGACTCTGGAAGGATCCCGATCAGGTTTCACCCAGATGCCTGATTGGCAGCTGTCTCAGCCTCTGAAAGCCTGCGCCAGCTGCACCTGTCCTCTCCCCAGTTTGGTGCTCCAGTGAGCGCTGAAGGGGCAGAGCAGAGAGCAGTGACTGACAAAACCCCTCTCTGCTCACAGCGGACCAAGAACTGAGTGATCAGCAGTCATGCTCAGCTCTCAGGCTTGAAGACAGCAGACGACAGTTGCATCATCACATCGATGGAAGACGTCAGTTCTGACGAAACGATGGTAGGGAAAGCGTGCTGACGTCACTACTGTGCGGCCGGAAGTCGGGCGGCGGCGGCTGTGATCCTGCTCAATGCTTTTTATCCTTCGACATATTGTGAGTGTTATTTCATTTGTTTTTCCAATAAACTGTGCACACCATCTACACTATTGTGGCCCCACTCTTCTCTTGCATATGTTTGCTTGGCTCTGATGAGGACGAGGTAGCTGGTGCTGTTCATATTCCTATTGCATTCGGTGGGAGAGGTGACTTACGCTGGAGCTGGCTCTGAGGCTATTTGGTGTATACCCATGCTTAAAACCTGTATCCTTCTGGTAAGCGCATACCCCTTATGCATGCTTCACAGCGGTTGACCGAGTGCTCTCTGGTGGTGGACTTTCTTTAACTCGGAGTCTGTTGGAGGCTTCCTTGGACTATTACACTTGACCTTGATACTCTCTTATGAACTTGGACTGTATTCAAATTCCCAGTGTTCATACATTTGCTTTATCATTTGTTAGCGCAGCTTTCCAATATATATTTGCCTCTAGTGTTTCCCACTATAGCTGCAGCTTCCACTACTATTGCTCCAGCGCGGTTATTTACATCTACAACTTCATATAATGAATGTCTATGCAAGTCGCTCCGAGGTCGCCCCGAAATAGTACAGGACCCTTTTTCTAAGTCGGAGTGAACGGGTCCTGTAGCACTGCATGGACCACGACTTGTCAGGCTGACAAGTCGCGGTAGTGTGAATGGAGTCTAAAGCTTAACTGCAGCTTTGCTTCTGGTATGTGCATGTGCCCTCACCATCCTTGTATACAACGTAGGATCAGTGGTATGTACTGTATGTGAGGACATTGAGGGCTCATCCACCAGCGCTGCATTGTACTTGAGGAAAATTGGATAGGCCATGACTGGTTTGTGCAGCTTTGTGGAACCAGCCATTTAGCAGGTAGGAAGCCTCAGTAACAAGCAATAGGGTGGAGATTTCTCTACTCTATACACCTCCTAGACCATACAAGCTAATAAACCTTGCTATCCAGATGCAGGCCACGTAAAAAAAAAAATGTTATGCTGACTGGAGTTCAGATTTATTCTGCTTAGGGGCCCATGCACACTAGGTGTAGTTATCTGCATTTTTTAGCTTTAACTGTAATGACACATAGAAAACAATAGTTTTCTGTGTTTCATGTTAAGACCAGAATGCAGTGTTACACTGCGTTCCAGAGCAGAGCAATATTTGTGCATAATACCACGTTCGGTCCCGCATTTCACTGCACAGAAATGCAGTGCACCATGCTTCTGTGCAGTGAAATGAATGAAGTGTCTGTACACTTCAAATAAAGTTAAATGTGTCTGATGTGATAAAACATGCATCACAACGCACCCTGCCGCACTGCTCTGCAGCCCAAATCACTGTGTAAGCAACAGTTTGGCCTGCATATCAGTGTGAATGGGCCAATAAAATAATAAGTCAGTTATGGATGGACACTTGAATCACCCACTAATTTCTTCTGTCTCCTAGGGATTTCAGAGGAATATTCTCTGTAGGTTGGGCTCCTGGTTTTGTGTGGCTCTCCTCCAGAGTACACTATATTACCAAAAGTATTGGGACGCCGGCTTTTTCATGCACATGAACGTTAATGGCATCCCAATCTTAGTCTGTAGGGTTCGATTTCGAGTTGGCCCACCCTTTGCAGCTATAACAGCTTCAACATTCCATTTCCCCAGAAGCGCATGTAAAGGCAGGCACTCCAATACTTTTGGAAATTTAGTGTATATTTGCTCCAAATTAACATTTAATAATGAAAAAAAAAATAAAAATACTAGGGAGGGTGACAACTCTTTAACAAACTTGCATCAGCCTAAAACTAATATGAAATACTAATCTTCCCCAAACTGGAGTAAGATCCAATATTGTTAAAGCTACTGTTACTCACTCACCCAGAGCTATGGATTAACAGTAAACCAATAAAAATGTATATATATGTATATGAAACCCTGTTTGGGTATAGCTGCTGCTACAAGAAAAACAAACTGATATACAACATATGTGTTAAGCTGCTCAGATTAATGGACTTAATCCTCCTAAAAAGCGAATCACATTAGCAGCGCTTATCAAAGCTTTTTTATTCCCAACAGGGATTCACAGTCCTAAAATTAATATTTCAACAGGTTCACAGTCTCTTGGTGTAGCAAGAATATTCGGTCCATTCACCACGGTGTTCAATATCAGAACATGCACCTTCACCACACCTTATGTGCCCCTCCCTAGGCAGTGCTCACTTACCGACTAGATTCTTGTACTGCGCCTTTAATAAATTCACTCGAATCGCTAAACCACCAGTTTCCAGAGATCAGAATGTCTCCACTTGCTCTCTGCCAGTATATTCCTCGGATGTAACCAAGCGCACCAGAGTTGGAGATGATAACGCAATGACAAAAGGGAGGACTCATAGGGCAATATTGCAAAACACACGCTTTTTATTGCAGACAACCCTTACCCTTCTTCCATTACACTCACTCTATTCAAAGGCATAAAAAGGTTCAACATCCATAAGTAAGCAATGTATGACTCAACCGCGCTGATGTGCTGTGTCTGTCTCACCCTCCGCTGCTTGTCGGTTCGTCGGAGGTCCCCAGGAAGACACGCACAGCCCAACCAGCGTCCTGTTGCTACAGACACAATCGCAGCACCTCCCTCAGTCTATCCAAAACAACCTGTGAAGTAGGAGAATCACACATAGAAGGATGTAAGATAGAAATAAAGGGGAAAGTCATGACAAAATACCCAAGGAAACCCCCCCCCCTTTTTTTTCCCTACATGCATATGGGTTTCCTTTCTGAATTATTTTTTAACCATGGCCCTTTTGATAGAGCATTGACCCCTTGGGCTGCTTGGGCTTAGTCTGTGGTGGTCTGGTCTATTTGAGCACCTGAATAAATCATCCTGATATTGGCTTTTAAACTTACATGCGGTGTGTCGTTTTGGTTGAACAGTCCCCATGGGTCAGTATTTGTGTATTTCTCTTGTATCCGGAGTGAAATTGTCAATCATACCATGTATTAACTTGATACGTATGTATTTTATAGATACTATTGTACCCATAACCCTTTACCTCTGATGAAGAGAGTTCTCGAAACGCGTTGGCTGCCTTTTCACTGTAATGTACAGGAATTGGGTTAATTATGCTCAACCGCTGTAAAAGTTTCACATTCCGCATAAATTTTATCTTGTTCTTTTGATATGTTAATAAGCTTTCTAATTTAACTATATATATATATATATATATATATATATATATATATATATATATATATATATACTGTATTTAATGTTGCCCTTAAAAGTCCCACCTCCTAGGGGGTTGTGTGTTGTTGTTTTCTACTAATTTTGATGAAATATTAATTTGCACGGAGAAGCTGCAGTTAGAAGCCCAGGTCCCCTAAAAACCAAAATGCATTTTGAGTGTTGAGGGCAACACCTCTATTTCCTGTGCATCAGATTTTTATAACAAACATCCTTTATATTCTGTCTTACCAGATCAAACCTTGCTGATATCCAGCTTACCAAGTTCTGTAATAGAACAAGCATGAATTTGAGTCTCACAATAGGAAAAAAAAAGTTTATTGGATGCACCTGGGCTGGTAGGGTTACATACATTGTTAATGGGATACAACAGAGAAGATTGTTGGGTACAATATATATCTTAGGAATACTGAAATAATATTAAGCCTCCTTTTCGATTTAAAACAATGGCAGAGTTGAATTTGTAGAATTGGACTGTGATAAAGCTAAATAAGTTTTGATAAAAATTGATTTTTACATGGTGGGGAATGCTTGGTTTATTAAGTCTTCAAGCTGATATTGGCAGATAGCTGGAAACACATTAGCTGTAAATGCATACTACTCTTAAATTCATTTAACAGATCCTCCAGTAACCTGTAAAAGAGAGACATATATTTAAAATAGAATTAACTGAAAACTGCAACAAAATAATTCAAACGCATTACAATACAAAAGCACAGTTGTGACTCCACAGCATATTATAAGAGTATCAACTTATATTAACAAATCTGTGACTGTATAATGGCACAAAAGATCAGCAAAGCAGGACTCTTCACTCATTTCTTTAACCACTTTGCTACCACCCTATAACAGTTTCACTGCTACAGGGCGGCAGCTGTGTGCAGAATACCGTATATATACGTGAGCCTGCACTTCCGGGTAGGGGACACGAATGTGTGTCGCCGGCAGCTCGCTCTCTGATTGCAAACAGTGGGAGCCAATCAGCAGGTACCGCAGGACTCTATATCCGCTGGCACCTGCTGATCATCAGCCACAAGGACAGAACTGCAATTTGCCTATGTAACAAGGCAGAATGCTGTTCTGACAGGAGGGGAGGCAATGATCCCATGTCTCTGCAAAGCAGGGAATATGGTCCATATCTTCCCCTAGTGAAAGCACCTCCCACAGTTCAGTAAAACACTGGCTGGGCACACAATTAACCCTTTGATCGACCCTGATATTAACCCCTTTCAAGACAGTGTCATTAGTACAGTGACAGTGCATATTTTTAGCACTGAGCAGTGTATTAGTGTCACTGGTCCCCAAAAAGTGTCAAAAGTGTCAGTTAGTGTCCAAATGTCCCCCCCAATATCGCAGTCCCGTTAAAAAAGCTGATTGCCATCATTACTAGTAAGAAAATAAATAAAAAATATCCTATAGTTCGTAGACGCTACAACTTTTGCGCAAACCAGTCAATATACGCTTATTGGGATTTTATTTTTTACCAAAAATATGTAGCAGAATACATATTGGCCTAAATTTATGAAGAAATCAAATTTTTTCAATTTTCTTATTGGATAGGTTTTATAGCATAAAGTAAAAAAAAATTATTCTTTTTTTTCAAAATTGTTGGCCTTTTTTTGATTATAGCGCAAAAAATAAAAAACGCAGAGGTGACAAATACCACTAAAGAAAGCTCTATTTATGGAAAAAAAAAAAGGACATACATTTTATTTGGGTACAGTTTTGCACGGCCACACAATTGTGAGTTAAAGTAATGCAGTGCCGTATTGCTGAAAATGGTCTGGTCATAAAGGGGGGGGGGGGGGAATCTTCCAGAGGTCAGGTGGTTAAAGAAAAGCACATCAAAATGTGCTCAACCTGATGCTGAAACTTATATAAAAAAATTACAGGTCCTTGGAAGATGTTAATCACATATAAAGACATAAAGTATAAGGGAGCTGTTTAGCCCGTCATCTGTATATCTGTCTGTCCAGTTCTTAGATTTACATAGCTCTGACACACAGCATAACCCTGTAAGGTAGGGGAGAACACCTGATTTTTCTCTTCAGCAGTTAACACAGGGCTTTATCACATCACTCCCCTAGCCTGTGAATGGACAGTGTAAGGATAAGCAGCCAACGGTTCAGCTCATCTTTCTATCATTCTGCTCACTCCTATCACATGCCCCCTATTAGCATATGAGCACTGCAGTAAGGCTGCTTCTACCTCTTAGCTCTGCTACACAGGGAATTGCATAATGATGATACCAAGTCAAAAATTTAGGTAATTATACTGCTTGCAATTTAACAATATGTGAAAGGCTATATTAATGAACACAGGGCTGCATATATTTGTGTCTTTTAGATCTGCATGGATTCAGCTTTGAGTGTCAATAATGCTGTGCATGGGAGTTTGCCATGAGCAGATTTTAATGGTCTTCCAGCGTGCACTACGGTAAAAAGTTTGCAGTGAATCTGTAAGCAATTAAAAAAATGTAAAGAATTATTTTATGGAAAAAAAAAATGTAAAGAATTATAATTAATTAGCAGGGCCCTCTGATTCATCCTGTATTGAATTTTATTGTAACTGTATTGTCTGCTCTCATGTTGTAAAGCGATGCGCAAACTGTTGGCGCTATATAAATCCTGTTTAATAATAACAATAATTTTATACAACTTTAATTGCAAAAAAGGACGTGTAAAAAAATCTACATGAGAAAAAAAAGGCAATTATTATTATTATACAGGATTTAAATAGTGCCAACAGTTTGCGCAGCACTTTACAACATGAGCGCAGACAGTACAGTAACAATACAAAACAATACAGGAGGAATCAGAGGGCCCTGCTCGTAAGAGCCTACAACCTAGGAGGGATTATTTGCAAATCTCATAAACCCATATTTTATTCTACTCGTTTGCATCTCATTTTTATTAACACTTAACATCGCAGCTTAGGTCTGTCAGGATGGAGTTATTATAAAATTAACATGGTGTGTGTTCTCACTAGACACCAGTCTATTATTATTATTATACAGTATTTATATAGCACAAACAGTCCACAGTACTTTATAACACGAGGGCAGACAGTACAGTTATAATATAATTCAATACAGGAGGAGTCAGAAGGCCTTGCTCGTAAGAGCTTACAATCAAGGGATACAAAAGGTAATAACAGGGGGGATGATCTGTAAGAGAGAAGGGTTTTCAGGGATCACCTAAAAGTAGAGAGAGTAGAAGATAGTCAGGCAGATTGCTGTAGGGGCTTCCAAAGGATGGGAGTGGCTCCGATGAAAGTCCTGGAGGCGAGCATAGGAGGAGATGACAAGTGAGCAGGAGATCTTGATAGGAATGAAGAGAACAATTTGGATGATATTTTGAGACTGGGTTAGTGATGTAGCTGGTGGCAGAGTTGTGAATGGCTTTGTAAGTTGTTGTTAGTATTTTGAATTTAATTTAAATGAGCGGAAGCCAGTGGAGGGATTGGCAGAGAGGAGTAGCAGACACTGCACAGTTGGTAAGGTGGATGAGTCTGGCATCAGCATTCATGATGGACTGAGGAGGGAATAGCCTAGGTAAAGGTATTCCAATGAGGAGGAAGTTGGAGTAGTCGAGGCGAGAGATAGCCAGGGAGTGAATTAGAAGCTTTGTGGTGTCATTGGTTAAGAAGGGGCATATTTTGGAGATGTTGCTGAGATTGAAGCGGCAAGCATTGGACAGTGATTTGATGTGGGTCCGAAAGGAGAGTTCAGAGTCCAGCATTACACCCAGAACCCTGGCATGCGGGGACAGGTTGATAATTGTACCGTAGACCTCGACAGAGAAGTCAGAGAATGGGGCACGTGGAGGAAATATTAAGAGCTCAGTTTTGGATACATTGAGATTGAGGAAGTGGTGTGACATCCAGACTAAGTTGTCTGCTAGTAAATTAGTGATGCGCGAAGATACTGATGGAGTGAGCTGAGGGGTAGAGAGATAGATTTTGGTGTTATCAGCATAAAAATGGTATTGGAAGTCATGGGAGGAAATCAGCTGACCCCGGGAGGAGGTGTAGATCGAGAATAGGAGAGATCCAAGAACAGTACCTTGGGGGACCCAGACAGAAAAGGAAGAGGAGAAGTTCAGTTGTAAGTGACAATGAAAGTGCGGTGAAATAGGTAGGAAGGATGAGAACCAATGAAGAGTACAATTACACAGACCAAGGGAGTAAAGTTTTTTGAGGAAGAGGGGGTAGTCAACCATATCCTCAACTGAACTGCATTCAGTTTGCACAGTTTAGGTGTAATGATCCCACATAGTCCACATGTGTATACAATCTTTAAGAGTCCTGGAAAATGTAATATCCCATAACTCCCATACCATGCAGTGCACAATTATACATTTTTCTGCAAAACCTTTGTTGCATGAGATGAGATTTTATACCCTAAATGTGCCAGCATTATTGTAGAATATCAGAGAGTTATTAATAATTTGCCTCTCTTTACATTGGTACTGGTTCTGTCCTATGCATATGTGTTTTGTTTCTATGTACAGCAGAACAACATTACTCTTACTTTTGGATTCATAATTTATAACTGGACACCGTTATGAGTTTTTTTTGAAGATCTTGATCACCAAAATCCTACTTGTGCAAATTGGGTAAGAGGCAACGACCAACCTATTTCATCCTATTGGATAGTCTAGGTTGGTTTTAACTCCACTTTCATGCGAACGGTAACAAAATAGAGATCCACAATCAAATCTACGTCATGTATGAGGGGTCCATCCCTGCACAAATACTGTTCCGATTCTAGGTTATATTGTCCGGTTTAACTAACCTGTAACTTCTATTAATGGTACCGTGAGTGGTCAGAGTGCCAGACGGAGTGCAGAGTTTACTGACTGGAGGTGTCGGGAGCAGGGTTTCTCACAAGCTTTTAAATTGAGAGTGGTGGCAGCTTAGGAATTAGTGTGTGTGTGTGTGCTATTTTTAGTTCTTTTCTGTGTCTGGATTAGGAAAAGTTGGGTTATTGTAATAATTAGTGAGCTTGCTGGTTAATATCCAAGGATGATGATAAGCAGCACTACCTTGTTCACTGTCCTACCTCCCTCATCCTGTACCTTCTTTTCCGATAATCATACACAGCCTTTGTGACATGCCAGCATTTGTGACACTAAAGACCTAACAATCTACAGTTTGTATTATGTAATTTTCATAGCAAAAAACGGTAACATACAAAGAGCCGACACAGATGAAAGGGGTTCTATCATTAAGTAGCAAATACAAAGACAGAAAGGAGCTATGTCTGAACGTGAACTTATTGAAGCACATCACTTGTAAAGCAGAATAATAAGCTTTGATGGAGGAACTTGGGAAAAAAAAGGATACATTAATGCTTCATTGACTGCTAGTGTGGTTTCTAATTAGCGGAAGTGAAGCTAATGTGGGTCAGTAAACCAGTTAGAGAAGTGACTTATGACGGGTCCATACAATAACCACTGTGTGATGTATGTGCTAGACATTTCACATGAAGAGCTCCTTCTCTCATCGGAGTTGGTGTGTCAGAAAACGTTTTTATATTTAACGCATATGCCAGTCTTCAATGAATAAGTATAAGCTAATACAAGATTTTTAGGGTAGTGTATTGTCAGCTGGTGGAAATTACTCACTTCTTGTCATTGCCACTGGAAAGTTGAGGAAGAGCTTCCAGTGCTTGTTTGAAACTAGATCTGCGTAACAAACAGAAAACATTTAGATTATGCATTTCAATATATAGTACACATCAATAAGCCTGCACCCCTCAGTTTCTTGGGAGGGATGGAAATCGCTAGTCAGCCCAAGGAATATGACCTTTCTGACAGATCTCCCTCAATCTATGTGCATAATAACAAATCTATGTAATTGTTAAGATGCTGCAATTCTCATATGTCATTCTTTGCAGTGAGCCTTACTTCTACATACAACTCCAGAGGGCACACAGCACAAAGCACAGAATTTACCAAAAGCAACGAATACCAAAAAAAATAATTTTAAAAGCCAACTCCAAGTTCATTTTTTGTTCTTTCTGAACAGAATGCAGAAAGAATAGAAATATTTATTTTTATTTATTGCTGTCTGTGTACCAATTGAGGAGATATCAAATCACTTTCTGTCACAAGAACAGGAAGTAAAGAGAAACCTCTCCAATGGGTTCACAGATGAGAACACAAATATTCTTTCTGTAGATTAGGAAAGGATGAGAACCTCGGTCAGGTTTTAATTGCTGACTGTGTCTTCCTATGACAGTGAAAATAAGTTAGGGGATATTTATTCAAAAACCCGAAGAAGACTTTTCCATACTCTAGAAAAAAAACAAAAAGAAGATGCCTTGCTGGGACTAGACATTTAGGGTAAATATGCAGAATCATGAAGTGTTATCAAAACAGAACATATTAAAAAGTTGGGTATTTTTTGGGGGCAATATTTACCCACACGCAATCCCACTGAAAAAAGTTGCTCACTGTTATGAAGTTGCCTACAGAGGTAGCGTGGACAGCATACCAGACCTCAAACTTTGCCTGCTGTAGCCAGCCCCCCCCCCCCCCAGCACTTTCTTGGTGCCCCCATGTGACAAGACTGAGTGCCTAAATGGCAAATCACCTAGCGCCTGGGAGGAATTGGAGTGAATTGGTTGCTCCCTGTCCAGAAGTATTAGGATTTTTACTTTTCTGTCAATGGCCAATCAGAGCAGCAATAGAGTGATTGGGAAAGTTAGACAAGGGAAGAGAAGTGTGTTCGGCTGGGGAGGACGGCAGTTAAGCGAGCCTTTGTTTTGTCTTGCATGGACAAAGCAAAATTTCCCTTAAAAGTGGTTGTAAACCTATACATATACCCAGTTAAGTAAATGGTCTCAGGTGATACACCAATATGAAACAAATCTCCCTACATAAATTGTACCTCTTTATCTGTAATCTTCTCCTTTCTGCAGCTGTTCAAAAAACTGAATTTTTTAAGCTTATCCTAATGTTAATAAAATGGGGGGCACAGAGCTGAACTTACACTCTGCAGAACTCAGGGAGGAGAGTTCTGAGAGCCGATTGGAGGGAAGGGGCACACGCTCCTCCACTGAGCACACAGGAATCGAGCTGAAGCTGTCGACCAGCTGGAGCTGCCTCCCCTGTCACCATTTTTCTCTTAGTTTCAGGAAAATTTGTCAGAAGTGACTCATGCAGATAGCAAAGGAACAGAGCAGTAGACACAAATGACACTTAGTGCTCTTAACTGAGATAAGTACACGCTATAGAAGGATATGCTTTGTTCATATGTTATGTCTGAGGTTTACAACCACTTTAAGGACCAATACGATTTGGAGCGCCATCAAATCCTGAGGATCCTGAAAAGTAATTACCTGACTAATAGCTACCTTAACACTCAACTGGCAACTCTGAAAGTGTACAGAGAATTCTGCTGGCAAGGATTTTCCTGTATATGGAAATAGCCACACATGAAAATCACAACATATACTGCAAATCTGTACTAACACTCTATGCTTATAAATATCTGTCTAATATACTGTCATACGTGAGTATGGAGTCAACATGAAGCAAATGTGTTAAAATTCATCAGTCTGTTGGGAGAATGTAAACTGGTATTTGACACTCCCTTACCAACCTGTTTTTAGGTTTTTGCAAGGTGTACACCAAAGAGACCAGCAGTTCTTGGTTACCCTGACATACTGTATATTCGACACAAGGACACATACTTACTTGCTGTCATTTGTCAGATAAATAGCTACTGCATCTCTCAGCGAGCAAATTTCAAGACGTGCCTGATGAGGGAAACAATTTGGTAAAGAAATGTCAAGTTATACATTTTACAATGTCATTTCTGTTTTAGCATTTCATATTTTAAGCATACAGTTAGCAATTGTTGGCAGACAATCAAGTCCATAGCACCAAAGTATGTACACTTTTAGGCACCAGTGGAGAAGAGAAGAAAGGGAATACTAAGCAGCAATCACTAGCTCACAGATTAATATGACAGTAATCATTACAATATTTTTATAATATGTTCCTATACAAAGGATGTTGGTCCACTCAGAAAGACAAGCAAAGGCTTCTGTTTGGGAAAAAACACCTAGAAAAACACAGTTTGGAGGGGTCACTTAGCTTACTGTAGCAGCAGTAAGAACAGGGAAACGAAGTGTGCCAGTGTAAGTAAAATTACCAGTGTCCTTAAGAAGTCAACCACCCACTCACCCAGGGAGTAGGAATATTAGCGATCAGAACTGAGCAATGAGGGTTCCGATCCAATTAGGACTTATGCTGCTTGCAGTGTGTGTCCCCACTATGTGTAAGATTCTCCTTCTCCAATGCAATAATCTACTGTCTGGTTCACTGGCTTCCATCCTACAGTATAATGTGCAGGAGTGTCAGGAATATGAACTGTAAGCTCTTTAAGGAAGGTGCTGATGTTATTAGTGGACATACACACTCAAAGTGCTGTGTGATATGCTGTAACTAAAAATACTGGATGAACCCTCTGGCACACTGCCATATACTCTTTCTAGCAAACTTCTCTTTTTTTGTATGCTGTAATAATACGCATATGAGAAACCAGTAGATAATTTGGGCAAAAATAACAACAGTATGTAACAGACATCAGAGAGATGTTATACTAACACATAAAGCAGAACATGTACCTACCTTAATATACAGAATATAAGCCAAATAGCAGAAATGAAGTGTTGAGAAAATGGACGCACCTGCAATGCTCCGTTCCTACTGAAGGATGACACACACTGCATGAGCCTGCTGAGCTCTTCCCCCACTGCTTCCACAATTCTTGACATTACCCTAGGGACAAGTTCTTTGGAAATTGAGAACACCTAGAAGTATTGATAACAATGGAAAATGTTTACCTTTCTTCCTAAAGACTCTGGTTACATGAACAAGATTTAAAGTGGATGTAAACCCTCACATATACCCAGTTAGGTGAACACCCTTAGATGATACACAGAAATTAAACAAATCTCCTTACATATGTTTTACATGTATACTGTATCTGCTGTCTTCAGCTTTCTAAATTGTTTAAAAAGTGCACATCTTGTTAGAATTTTCTCTTCCCGATTCACCTGTGGAAGGGAAGTTTAGCCATACACAGTGAGACAGCTGATCGGAGGAAAGGCACACACCTCCTCTCCACAGAAACACGAAGAGCTGTGCTGTGAATAGACCTTCTCTCAGCTAATGTATTTATAGCACCCATCCAGATGCAAAATTCAGTCTAGTTTTATCTCAGTTGACGGAGAACTTGTCAGAAGCTCTAATGCTGATAACAGGAGAATGGAGCAGAAGAAAGCAACGGGACTTAGGGCTTTGAAGACCGATAGGTAAACACTGCAGATAGATGCGCCCAGGTGAAATTTCATAAATGGGGGTTACATCCACTTTAATTGGTGCAATTTCACTTAGTACGACATGCAGTGACTTTTCCCTTTAAAAATCCGGGTGTCCTATTAACATGCAGAGTTTTTGTGGCACACAGGTACTGCAAAATGAGGACACTATGGGACTGCTCAAGTTTCCAGAGAGAGTCTGGTTAGATTTATCAACAATCCTAAACCTTTATTAAAAAATCTCCACAAACCATCCACTGGAATACATACAACCATCAAAGGCAGTGAAGCTGGATTTCCTTCTGTACATTTTATTAACCTCTTGCCGACCACCCGCCGTAGTATTACTGCGGCAGGGCGGGTCGGCTGCGCAAAATCACGTAGTACTACGTGATTTTGTGCACGAGGTGCCGGCGGCGTTCACGATTAGACACAGTGGGAGGTGGGCCTGCGGGAGGAGCGGTGGCGATTGCTGCTGCCCTCATGCGATTGTGAGGGAAACCGAAAGAAGACCTGCCTGCTTATGTAAACAAAGCAGGCGGCTCTTCTGTCTGACAAGCTGAAACCGCAATCTCTCTGTGCCTGTCACAGAACCATCCCCCCACACAGGAATCACAGTTAGGCATATATTAACCCCTTTGATCACCCCCAGTGTTAACCCCTTCCCTGTCAGTGTCATTTATACAGTAACAGTGCATATTATTTAGCACTGATTACTGTATTAATGTCACTGATCCCCAAAAACTGTCAAAAATGTTAGTTAGGAGCCCGATCTGTCCGCCACAATGTCGCAGTCCCGCTAAAAATCGCTGATTGCTACCATTACTAATAAAAAGAAACAAAAAAATTCCAAAAATCTATCCCGCAGTTTGTAAACACTATAACTTTTGCGCAAACCAATTAAAATACGCTTTTTGGAATTTATTTTACCAAAAATATGTAGCAGAATACAAATTGGCCTAAACTGATAAAAAAAAAATGATTTTTAAAATTTTTTATTGGGAATATTTTATAGCAGAAAGTAAAACATATGGCGTTCTTTTTCAAAATTGTCGCTCTTTTTTTGTTTATAGCGCAAAATCTAAAAACCGCAAAAGAAAGTTCTATTTGTGTGAGAAGAAAAAAAAAAGAAAAAAAGAGTTAAAAAAAGTTCTATTTGTGGGAAAAAAAAGGACATCAATTGCATTAGGGTCCAGCATCGCACGACCGCAGAATTTGACGTTATAGTAACGCAGTGTTGAATCGCAAAAAAAAACGGCCTGGTCTTTACGGGGGTAAAACCTTCCTGAGCCGAAGTGGTTAACATTGGCTGTATGTGAACAGTGAATGTTTTGATTTAACAGCCTGGCAAGCTGGCAGAGAATGGCACAAGAAGGCCTCACACTGCACTACAGAAAATAACATGCAAAGCTCATTTAATAAGTTAGCTCAGAAGAGGCTGGCCAAAAACTGACAAGATTTAACACACACATATATATATATATTTTTTTTTATATATAGTTTGACTATATTGCTGCATTCTAGGCACACAAGTGGCCAATAACAAAACATTTAAACTGGAGGTATAGGCAAATTCAGTTATAAAATGATTTTGGAATTATTTTTATCAGTAAAAACATTAGCAAATTTAGACTTTCACAGTCTAAAAGAAAGCTGCTACTTCTTAAAAAGGGCAAATGATTAAAAGAACAACCACATTAACTAAAATCATACAAATAAGATAAACCAACAGCAAAAACAGTTCTGTACTTTCGGAAAAAGGAATACAAATGCTGCCACTATATCTATGGACTGTACGCTACAATATATTTGATTTTGTTTCTTGGGTTAGACATTCTGTAAGCATCAAACAGAAAATAGCGGATGCCTTAAAGTGCTCGGCAAACCTACCTCTGCATGTACAGCAATAACGTTCACCAATGCCTCCTTCAAATAGTTTCTTACTCCTGAAAACAGGCACACAAAAAATGTTAGTAGCATGCTAAAACATCATATTATATGCAAACATGTTTGCAATGAGGGAAAAAAAAACCAAAAAACAACCCAGTAATATAAGAGCCAGTCAATTTCTAGCTAGGTGGTTCAGCATTATTAGACAACAAAAAGGACCAGATAACACACATACTGTACACATTTTTGCAGTTTTAAAGGTAATTTTTTGTTGTTGTATTAAAATAATAAACATGTTAGGCTACGTTCACAGACGTTGCTAATTTTACAGGCGTTTTTTTACAGGCATTTTAGCAGCGTTTTTGTGCAGGCAATTTTAGGTTGACAAGTGACCAATGAAAAAAATAAAAACGCCTGTAATCTGCCAAAAAAGAAGCTCATGTACTTTTTCGAACGAAGGGCGTTTTGTTAAAAGCGATTAAAAAGTCTTGTTTAAAAAAAAAAAAAAAATACCAAACATGTTATTATTACTACCTCTGTGCAGTTGGTTTTGCAAAGAGCAGCCCGGATCCTCCTCTTCTCAGGCCCCTCGTTGCTGCTCCTGGCCCCTCCCTCCTATCGAGTGCTCACACAGTAAGGAGCTTGCTATGGGTCACCCGAGCAGAGCTGCGGCTCTGTATGTCCATTCAGCCTTGGAGCTGCCGTTCGGCCGCATCCCATCTCTCTTTCCTGATTGGCTCACTGACTTTGATTGACAGCCACAGGAGCCAATGATGCCATGGCTGTATCTCAGCCAATCAGGAGGGAGAGTCCCAACACAGCCGAGAGACTCATAGACATCGCTGGACAGAGAGGGGGCTCAGGTAAGTATTAGGGGTGCTGAAGGGGCTGCTACACACAGAAGGCTTTTTATCTTAATGCACAGAATGCATTAGGATAAAAACCTTCCTGACTTTACAACTACTTGAAGGCGACAGAACGCTCAGATGTGAACAGGGGCCATTGAAATGAATGGGATTTATCTTGTTGGGCCTTTTTAGAGCTGAGGCTTAGAGCAGAAAATCACCCAAAAATGCCTAGATGTGAATGGAGCCTTATACTTACTGTACCTGCTCTGTGCAATGGTTTTGTGGCATCCGTAAAAAAAGCAGGTTTCCTTAAACCAAATATGTGGTACACCATGACCCTGTGTCTACTGAGCTTTGAAATCCTAAGAATAGTATCAGCCCTGCCTACTTAATTTCTGATGGATTACAAAAGACACAACCCTCTCTTCAATCCCCTCCACTCCTCTATCAAATAGGTTTAACCACTTCCTGACGGCCCATAGCATATATACTGCTACAGGCAGAGGCGGCTCTCTAATTAGGCGAGTAAGGCGGCCGCCGAAGGCCTCGCACTTAAAGGGGCCTCGCATCCTTCCCAATATTTTTTATTTTATAATGAAAAGATCATGATGAGAATCAGTAGTAACCTTCACCTTGAACTTGCCACTCAGTTGCGACACGCCAGGTCGCCAGCGGCAGCATCCGCAAGACCGCAACATTGCCGGTGTACACCGGCGCTACTAGTATACACTATACAGCATATAACTCCAGCCAGGCCCCACACTCACATCGGTTTCTTCTGTGCTGCTGCTGCACTGTGGGTGAGTCTCCTCCTCTTTCTCCTGCATTCTGCCAATCATGGTCCTGGATAGCGATGACGTCACAATGTGATGTCACGTAACCCCTCCCCTGCATTCTCCCGGCTTCAGTACCAGGAGAAGAAGGGAAGTGCAGACCAGAAGAAGACTATAGAAAAAGGTAAGGACTGGAGAGAGCGAGTGTGACTGACCACAATGCCTGTCCTGTCCAAGAGGCAGTCAGCAGTCCTGACTGAATTGTTTATAAGAGCCTTGACAGTTTTGTACACTTTACTTGTATTATTTATTCACTCAGCACCATTTGAGCACTAGTCACTTTATATATCACTTATCGTGGGTGGGATTATTGCAACACCTAGCACCTACTTTTACTTTTACATACACAGACATACTACAGCCACTGCGCTGACACTTCCCCACAGAAGGGGGAGGAGAGAGAGACGTGCTTCTGCGTTCTGCTCCTCCTCCTCCCACTCTCTCCACCTGTGCTTGCCCCGCCCACACTCCCCGGCAGATTTCTCCTCAGAGAAGATGATGTGTGGGCGGGAAGATTGAAGACTGTTAAGAAGAGGAAAGATGGCACCTGATCCATCCACTCCATCCATCCATCCATTCCCTTCTATCGTCTGCCTTCCAGTGAGTACTCTAATGTAAGGGGCACCCTTCTTCCATCTCTCTCCATTCTTTTCTTTCTTTCTCCATTGCTCCCCTCTTTCATTCATTCTTTTTCTCCCTCCCCTCTTTCTTTCTTTCTTTTTCCTTCCTTCCTTCCTTTCCTTTCTTTGTCTCTCTTCTTCTTTCTTTCACTATCACCACTTAAGTACTACTATTAGTAACTACTATCTTTTCTACTACCCTTTTTCTCTTTTCTTTTCTTTCTCTCTTTCTCCCTCCCCTCTTTCTTTTCTTTTCTTTTTCTTTCTTTCTTTCTCCCTCCCCTCTTTATTTTCTTTCTTTCTCTCTTTCTTTCTTTCTTTCTCTTTCTTTCTTTCTTTCCCTCATGCGTGCACAAATCCTTCTCCTTTTTTTATTACTATACAGACCAGGATCCTCCAGTTCTCCTCTACCCATCCCTCATCAACTACCCACTCCCCCCTTTTTACCCCCTCCTCCTCCTCGCCTACCCCATGGTTCCCAGTCCAATCCCTCTCCAATTCATCCCATGTGATTGCCACAGTACACGTTCCACTCACACAAGCCGCAGCAGTAATAAGATGCTCGGCCTCAGGGTTCTTCCTTAACCCCTGCAAAGGGGGTGAGTGGGGCCTCATGTCTAAATTTTGCCTAAGGCCTCACAAAGCCTAGAGCCGCCTCTGGCTACAGGGTGGACCTCCAGTGCAGAATCACGTATATATAGGTGGTTTTATATAGGCGCCCCACCGGCAGGTTGCTTTTGCTGTGATTACTCACAGCAGAAACCGATCTGCAGGTTCCGGGCACTAGTTGTCTGCCGGCACCCGCAGATTGTTGGGCAGAGGCACAGAACAGAGTTCTGCCTATGTAAACAAGGCAGAGCTTTGTTCTGACAGGGGGAAAGTGATGGATTTTGTGTCCTTGCAAAAGCAGAACACAGTTTACATTAAAACACTGGCTAGGCACACAGTTAACCCTTTGATTGCCCTAGATGTTTAACCCCTTACCAGCCAGTGTCATTAGTACAGTGATAGTGCATATTTTTAGCACTGATCACTGTTTTAGTGCCATTTGTTCCCACAAAGTGTCAGTTGGTGTCCCCTTGTCCGCCATAATATCACAGTCCCGCTATAAGTCGCTGATCGCCGCCATTACTAGTATTAAAAAAAAAATAATAAAAATTCCAGTATATATACCATAGTTTGTAGACACTATAACTTTTGCGCAAACCAATCAATATACGCTTATTGGAATTTTTTTTACCAAAAATATGTAGCAGAATACATATTGGCCCAAATGTATGAAGTAATTCAATTTTTTCAATTTTTTTATTGGACATGCTTTATAGCAGAAAGTAAAAAAAAAATATATAGATTTTTTTCAAAATTGCTGGTCATTTAGCGCAAAAAATAAAACGCATTGGTGATCAAATACCACAAAGAAAGCTCTATTTGTAGGAAAAACATGACCAATTTAATTAGGGTACAACAATGCATGACCACGCAATTGTCAGTCAAAGCAACGCAGTGCCATATCGCAAAAAATAGGCTGGTCATAAAGGGAGGTAAATCTTCTGGAGGTCAAGTGGGTAAATACCCCCAGTTTGTACCCTTATTTCAGCAATGCAATACATATTAGAAATATTGATGCCCTGAATTGAATAGCAGTCTCTCGCCTAATACTCCCCTTAATCATTGTAGAATTTGGCAGCAAGTGATGGAAAGAAAATCAATGCTTAAAATCTCAGTTTTACCCAATTTCACATAACATCTCCATAGCTCCTTTCTTGTGCACAGAAATGTTACCTTCAAGCATTATGTACAGAACATATTGAAAATTTGGTAATATTCAAGTATATGATTTGTAAAGGAGTGAAAGCTTTAACCACTTAAGCCCCGGAAGATTTTACCCCCTTCCTGACCAGGGGGTTTTTTGCGATTTTTTACTGCGTGACTTTAACGGACAATTGCGCAGTCGTGCGACGCTGTACCTAAACGAATTTCACGTCCTTTTTTTCCCACAAACAGAGCTTTCTTTTGGTGGTATTTGATCACCTGTGCGATTTTTTGATCATGCGCTATAAACAAAAAAAAGCGTAAATTTTGCAAAAATAACAATATTTTTCACTTTTTTTTATATGAAATTCCCCCCAAAAAATGTAAAAAAATCAAAATTTTTTAACATTTTCGGCCAATTTGTTTAATGCTACATATGTTTGGTAAAAAAAAATCACAAAAAGCGTATTTTGATTGGTTTGCGCAAAAGTTATCGCGTTTACTAACAAAGGGAAAGATTTTTGTCATTTTTGGTGTTTTTTTTTTAACGAGTAATGGCGGCGATCTGCGATTTTTTTTGCGGTACTGCGACATTGCGGCGGACAGATCGGACCCTTGACTGACATTTTTTACACTTTTGGGGGTACCAGTGACATTACTGCAGTAATCAGTGCTATACATATGCACGGTTACTGCAAAAATGACACTGGCAGGGAAGGGGTTAACTGTATTGGAGAGGGAGGGGTTAAGTGTGTCCTAGGGGCGTGTTTCTAACTGTAGTGGGACAGGTCTACTATTGTAAAAACAGAGATCAATGGTTCTACATAGTTGAACCGTCTGATCTCCATTTTTACACAGGGGAGAATGACAGGCAGCTTGTTTACATAAGCCGCCCGCCTTTCTCCCGCTGTACCGACGATCGTAGTGTGACCGGCGGACATCAGGTTCGCCGGTCACACGCCCGCACTCCTCTGTGAACGAGCCTCAGCGGGCGGGCGCTCGCCCGCTATTGGCTCAAAACCCGGTGACAGGCGAGCGACGTAGACCTACGTCACTCTGCCTGGCCGGGGCTGACTGCCGCAGTAAATATACTGTGTGCAGTCGGCAAGTGGTTAAGCTTTGTTCATACCTTTGTGTTTTTATGTGCATTTTGGAATACACAAAAATGCATTAAATCCATGAGGCCATTCACGCCCATGCACTGCATTGGTAAAAATGAAACCTGTCTGATTTTTTGGTTATTCTTAACAGAACAAGGAAAATGTACGAAAATGCACATATGACACAGGTTAAAAAATGGATGACAAAATGGAAAACGGACACAGATAGATGTGATCCTAGCCTTATTTGATACTTGACACATTAATGTAGCTGTCCCTTGGTAATCTGAAAACATTATATTAAACCTCTGCATTCTCAGGTTCTAAGAATTTTGCTCAATTCCCATGTAGTTCAAGTAGTCATGCAGGCACTTACACATCAGAGGCATGCTCTGTTTTTCACGCCTGGGGTTACCTCTGAGATATTTCTGTACGAACAAGACAAAGTGAATGGGCTTGTGGGTAAGTTTAACGAGTTTTATTAATGTAAACACTTTCACATTGGGCATTACTTTAAGTTCTATACCTATTACTGTCAATATAGCGACGACTTAAATTTTTATTTAATGAATCTATTTACCAAGTTGACATTACAAAGAAACTGAAGCAGGGAATATGCAACTTGTCAATGCAGAAAAGCAAGACCATAATATGAGTCATATTTTTTACTATAACACTGCTAAAAGCAAATATTCAAAAGAATGACTAAGAAAATTCT
This sequence comes from Pelophylax lessonae, assembly GCF_965119305.1. Classification (NCBI taxonomy): domain Eukaryota; kingdom Metazoa; phylum Chordata; class Amphibia; order Anura; family Ranidae; genus Pelophylax; species Pelophylax lessonae. The sequence goes on along the minus strand of NC_138772.1, from coordinate 320,665,214 downwards.
CAACTATTTTCAATTTAAGTTCCAATGGGCTCCTGGAAGGTACACATTCATAATCGAAAATGTGGTTACATGCATGTAATAGCGCAAAGCTAGAGAAGACCACAGTCAGTATGCACATCAAATATGGTGAAAAAACCGCGCTCCCTTTTACAAAAATTCATCATCAAAAAAATCAACCTAAAATATATTATAAGAAATGTCTATACATGACCACAATGTGCTCCAAACAGTGAAATATGGTGATGTAGAGATCTTCTCAAGTGACTCCACACAACAAAAGTGAGCTGTGCTATCTTCCACCACCATCAGATACACTCCCTACTCACCAGAGACAGGAGTTTAGGATGCATGATGGATAACTGGGAGGAAATCCTCTCATAGGGAATAGGCATTCCACAGTTGCCAGATAACGCCTTATCCCTCAACAACAAAGGCCAATGTTCTTTTCTTGAAAGAAGGAAAAATATTGTCAAAAAACATCGGCCCTTGTTGTTGAGGGATAAAGGCCCGTACACACGTACCGATCGTCGGCATACAAACGTCGGCGGACGAAAGATCTGCCGATTGTACGCTTGTTAGTATGGTGCCTCCGACAGCCGTCAGCGCACATTCCGATTGTTCGCCAGTCAGTACAGAATTCGGACGACAGACCGCAGATTTGCAAGACTGGGCATGCTCAGAAAAGAAAAAACACAGGGAAAGTTAACCATTACATGACATCACTTCTGCAGTCGGCGGACAAAATTCTTGTGCTGTCTTTGCACTTTTCAACAGACACCGACAGCCCAGGGACAAAAGACGGCCGATCGTTCGCTGACGATCGGTACGTGTGTACGGGCCTTAAGACTTTATCTGGCATTATCCCCAGACAACCGAAAAAGAATACAACCTTTTTAGACAGCACAGGCTTTTATAACTCCAAGAGGTGGAAAGCATGTAGGACAAGTAAAACTGATTAGTATTGACAGGATTGAACCTCATTGGAGAGGAGGTAACATGAAACATAATGGATATTTGAATTGTGTACTTTGAGTCCGGTAGGAATGAACGTGGTTATTGACTTAAATTGTTACATTTCAAATTAATAAATGTAAATGTAAAGGTGTTTCAAACGGTCTCAATCCTGTAGTTCTCTCTTTTCTATTTTTATATAATTCTTTTATTTTATTATTACATTATTATTTTTTTATTACAATCCCAATATCTTTACTTGGCTTTGTTCTTTAAAGTCCCTATTAGATGGGGTTAAATGTTTAATAGGTACGCTACCATCTTTCACTTCTAGAGGGATCCTTATGAGTCATTTAAATAAATAATTTTTAGTTGAAGATTTTAAAACAATATGGGCAATATAATATCGTTTTTAGATATATTTTACCATTGGCGTATGCGGAGAAGTGGTTTTAATTATAGTTTGAAAGGATTGAAATAGATTGGATGTCCTAATATGGCGGTGATATAAATAGAAGGAAGGGATTTGTCTGGTCATGTGACCCCTGATGACGTCATATGCTGGCGATGAAACGCATTGGGTGGGATCTATGTGACACATTTCCGCCAACTTGGAACGCAGGTGGAATGCATATCGACATCCCTTCCATATTAGCAAGCTCACTTTGATCTGCAACATTCGTAAGTGTTTTTAAATTAGTGAGTGATCAATACATTTTTTAATACTACACTATGAAGAGTCTCCTGTCTTTCCCCTAACTGTATGTGGTACACCAATTTGGAAATGCCTCCTGACTGGATTGGGGTGCAAATGTGGAATGCCTATTCCCTATGAGAGGATTTCCTCCCAGTTATCTATCATGCATCCTAAACTGTGTGTGGTGAGTAGGGAGTGTATCTGACGATGGTGGAAGATAGCACAGCTCACTTTTGTTGTGTGGAGTCACTTAAGAAGATCTCTACATCACCATATTTCACTGTTTGGAGCACATGCTGGTCATGTATGGACATTTCTTATAACATATTTTAGGCTGATTTTTTTTTTGATGATGAATTTTTCTTTTTGATGATGAAGAGAGCGTTGTTATTAATTTTTTTTTCACCATTTCAATCAGCTGCTTTATATTTGTTATAATTTCACTTATTGTGATTTGGTATGTTTACCAATTTCATAATTTGTTTGTACACATACTGCAATGGTTTTACACTATATATATACACTGTTGGTTTTAATTTGTGTAATCCAGAGTGCGCAGGTAGAGGGTACATACTCTATTCTTGCACATAAAATATGTTTGTGGATACTGCTTAGGCTCTCATTACAGATCAAAGCCTGCCTGTATATACGGTGGCTGGTTTTCTGCTTTACTTTGTCATAAAATGTGATCTGATTCTCAATAGATGGTCACACTGCCTTTGGCAGCAATGGCTTTAAGCAACCACTCTCAGTTGCTCTGAATTAGACTTGCACAATGTTCAGGAAGAATTTTTGATCATTACTTTTTACAAAACGGCATCAGCTCAAATACATTTGTAGGATGGCTGGTGTGAATGTCTCTCTTGAGGTCATTCCCTTGCATCCCTATGAGGTTAAGATCTGGGCTCTGACTGGGTCACTCCAAAAAGCACATTTTCTTTTTCTGAAGCCAATCTGCTTTGGATTTACTTCGATGCTTAGGGTCATTGTCCTGCTTCATCCCCCAACTTCTACCAAGTTTCAGCTGGTGAACAGCCACTCTGGCATTATCCTGTAGGATATTTTGGTAAACTTGGGAATTCATTTTCCTCTTTATGATGGCAAGTGGTCCAGACTCCGAAGCAGTGAAGAAAGGACAACCACCTAACCTCTTTGGTCTTTAACTGTGGACACCTATTCAAAGACTTGTGTATAGTAGACTCATTAACAGGGATGTTTGCAAGCCTTTAGCTGTTATTTATAGGTTCTTCTTTACCTCATTGAGGATTCTGTGTTGTGCCTTGGAAGTCATCTTGGCTGGGCGCCCACTTCTAGGAAGAGTAGCCACAGTACTAAACGGTCTCTATTTATAGACAGTTTGTCTAACTGTTAACTGATGGATGCCTAAACATTGTAAGATGTCTTTGTATCCCTTTTACGGCCTCATGCAGATCAACTACTCTTGATGTCTTCAGAGAGCTACTTATTGTGGGGCTTGGTTTAAATCAGCCGATGCTTCTTATGAACAGCAATCTTAAAATGTTTGAGTGTCTTTAACATTTAAAGCTCTAATTCACACCTCCACACTCATTTCAATAATTGGACACCAGGTGTGAAAACTGCTGACTCCAAATAACTTTGTTGAAGTAATTAGTCTATGGGTTCACTTACTTCTTCCTTCAGCACTGTGAATGTTTAATATGTGTGTTCAAAAAATACATGAAAAATTAGAATGGTTTGTGTGTTAGCAGCTTAAGCACATTGTGGTTATCTATTATTGTTACTTAGAGGAGGACCAGATCACATTTTATGGCAAATTACAACAGAAAACCAGTTAACTGGGGTTCACATACTTTTTATTGCCGCTGTATGCTAAAACACAATATAATATACACTATAAGAATTGTCAAACATTCCTATAGACACACTCCTAAATCATGTGTACAGCCTTCCCAGAAGAGTTGAAGCTGTTATAGCTGCAAAGGGCAGGCCAACCCAATATTGAACCCTACAGACTTAGACTGGGATGCCATTAAAGTGCATGTTCGTGTAAAGGCAGACATCCCAATACTTTTGGTAGTATAGTGTAATTTAACTAGCTAACAGCTGCCAATTCGGACTTAGGAGTTGCAGGTCATAAGAGCTCAGATTGCAGCTATAGCATTCTGGAAATTAATGCAGGCATAGAAACAACCTAAAATGGGTGATCTCTATAATAGCTGAAAACGTAGTCATACTTATACAATTAAAAAAGTGCAAAGAACAAAGGGGATGTGTAAATTCCAGTAACCTACGCCAGGTTTTAGTTTACTGGAATCACATCCTCTAAGATGTGACATATAACTAGTTGCAATTGGCTACAGCAATTTAAAAATTTACAACTGCTCCAAGCACTGCCTAGTTCTGTACATTAATTTCAGGCAGACCAGACAAAATCTAATGAATATACAAAGCAAGTGCTACAATTAAACTTATTTAAAGAAAAACTACACATATTACTATACATTTTAGTATGACCACTCCCTATTCTCTAAATCCCAAAAGATAATCCCAACAGGTATCAATGGATGTGGCCAGGCCACAACTATGTCCCTTTCAGTTCACCCAGCCTGTATAGCTGTTATACCTCACAGAGGTGCAGGTTATATGATCGTTCTCCTAAAAGGCAACAGCAAAGAGACATAATTGGCTGTTCACTTTGCAGGGGAAGCTTCCCCTAGCTTAGGGAATGTAGTGAAAAATCACCAAGCAAATACCCAATCACACAGAAATAAAATAATAAAAAAAAAATATATATATATATATAATAAAAAAAAAGCTTAATTTTTGCTTGCACGTGATTGGATGATAGAAGTCAGCAGAACAGACTATTTTTCTTTAGTAAATCAACCCTAAAGATTTAGGCCGGCCCTACATGGTTCAAATCTTGGCCAGTTTAGCAGGAACCTGCACAAATTCGAACCGTTAAAGTTGGGTACAACTAGCCAGCCGGATTCTCTTGTGATTATTGATAATCAGAGTCTTCTCCCAGCAGAAACAGCTTCCCCTGCTCACGCCCCACCAGGAGAAGACAATAGCTTGGCAGGAGCGATTCCCGCATCAACACTGTCTATGTTAATGGGGGATAGGAGCGAGGTTCTTTCCTGCAACCTGTGGTGGCAGGCAAAAATATTTGCTCCGTATATGGCCAGCCTTATAAAACTTGGCACGTGAGCAAGCAGGCATTTGGTAGCATAACCATGCATAGTCTGCCTCTATGGACTAATATATATATATATATACACACACACCTCCAAAAAATTAAAAGAACACTTTTTAACCAGAGTTTAGCACCAATTCAAGTAAACTCCTTGGATATCATTAAGCAGTTTCAGCTGCTTCAGTGCACTAGATGGGCAACAATGAGACAACCTCTAAAACAGGAATGGTTTTACAGGTTTAGGCCACTGACATTTTTTCCCTACTCATGTTTTCTAACTGATTTTCACTAGTTTTGCATTTGGCCAGGGTCAGTGTCACTACTGGTAGCATGAGGCGATACCTGGACCCTACAGAGGTTGCACAGGCAGTCCAACTCCTCCAGGATGGCACGACAATATGTGCCATTGCCAGAAGGTTTGCTGTGTCTTTCAGCACAATCAGAAGAGCATGGAGGAGATTCCAGGAGACAGGCAGTTACTCTAGGAGAGCTTAACAGGGCCTTAGAAAGTCCTTAAACCATCAGCAGGACCGTTATCTGCTCATTTGTGCAAGGAGGAACAGGATGAGCACTGCCAGAGCCCTACAAAATGAGCTCCAGCAGGACACTGGTGTGAATGTCTCTGACCAAACAATCAGAAACAGACTTCATGAGGGTGGCCTGAGGGCCCGACATCCTCTAGTGGGGCCTGTGCTCACTGCCCAGCACGGTGGAGCTTGATTGGCATTTGCCATTGAACACCAGAATTGGCAGGTCTGTCACTGGCGTCTTGTGATTTTCACAGATGAGAGCAAGTTCAGCCTGAGTACATGTGACAGACGTGAAAGGGTCTGACTGAAGAAGCCATGGAGAATGTTATGCTGTCTGTAACATTGTTCAGCATGACCGGTTTCCCTCCACATCCACGGAGGGAAGCATAGACCTCTACACAGGCTAGACAATAGCACCCTGATTGCCAATAGGTATTAGGATGAAATCCTTGGACCCATTGTCAGACCATACGCTGGTGCAGTGGGTCCTGGTTTCCTCCTGGGCCAGCGTTGGAGATGATGAAGTTATAGCAGGGCGATAACAGGACAGTAAACAAGTCGATCAGACCAATCTGTGTCTGATCGGCTTCTATGGAGGCCAGAAGAGACATCTGGGGTCTGACAGACCCCAGATCTCTCCATAAAAAACTGTCACGGCCCATGCTCTCACAAGGGATGTTGTTCACTCTTGTAAGAGCAATAAAGTTGATCAAAAATGAAAAAAAAAAATTGTTTTAAAAATAAAAGCTGCCCCATTGGCGAGCGGGGGCAGGAGCGCGCTGCTGGCGGTGCGCGCTCGCCCCCTAGCCTCCTGCTCGTTAACCGACATATAGCTACGTCGGTTTGCCCAGGAGCGGCTGCCTGCCGCAGCATAATTGCGGCGGGCGGTTTGTAAAGCGGTTAAAGGACGGGGATTCCTCTACTGGGATCATGGTTGCTTTATTCAACCTAAAAACAAGAGGGTCCAGCATGGGTGAACTAGTCCACTTTTTAAAAGTGACTCCTCTAAAGGGTAACGTACAGCAAAACGTTTGGTGACCACAAACTAATTTTGGTTGTTCCCATTCCTTACAGGAAAACCTGTCAAAATAAGGCCTATAAAGGTAACACCTTTGGAGTGCGAGGTGACTTATGTGTAGCAAGCGACACAGCAACGTCCATGGCTACATCCTCCATTTTTAAATTCTCACACACAGCAGTGATAAGCGCATCTACCAGCGCTTTTTCATTTGCTGCTGCGACCATAGAGTTATCATCCGCACTATTGGATGGCTCTAGGGGTGTGATATTAACCACTTAAGCCCCGGAAGATTTTACCCCCTTCCTGACCAGGCCCTATTTTGCGATTCGGCACTGCGCGACTTTATCGGACAATTGTGCTGACTTTAACAGACAATTGTGCGGTCGTGCGACCCTGTACCCAAAACCAATTGATGTCCTTTTTTCCCCACAAACAGAGCTTTCTTTTGGTGGTATTTGATCACCTGTGCGATTTTTACTTTTTGCGCTATAAAAAAAAAAAAAGAGCGACAATTTTGAAAAAATAACAATATTTTTAAAATTTTTTTATATGAAATTCCCCCCAAAAAAATGTAAAAATCAAAGTTTTTTTTAACATTTTAGGCCAATTTGTTTTCTGCTACATATGTTTGGTAAAAAAAAAATCTCAATAAGCGTATTTTGACTGGTTTGCGCAAAAGTTATTGCGTTTACTAACTAAGGGAAAGATTTCTGTCATTTTTGGTGTTTTTTTTTTAACGAGTAATGGCGGCGATCTGCGTTTTTTTTTGCGGGACTGCGACATTGCGGCGGACAGATCGGACCCTTTACTGACATTTTTGGGGGTACCAGTGACATTACTACAGTAATCAGTGCTATACATATGCACTGTTACTGTAAAAATGACACTGGCAGGGAAGAGGTTAACTTTACTGGTGATGCAGGGGTTAAGTGTGTCCCTAGGGCCGTGCTTCTAACTGTAAAGGGGTGTGGTTAGTGATGTAACCACAGAGACATACGATCCTACATAGCAGGATCGTATGATCTCTGCAGTTAGATCAGGGAGAATGACAGGCGGCTTTGTTTACATCAGCCACCTGCCTTTCTCCCTCTCCACCGGGAGATCGCGTGTGACCGGCGGACCCGAGGTGGACATGTTACGGAATGAGCGGGGGCGGGAGAGCGCATCCGGCGGCGCGCGTTTGCCCCCTAGAGGCTCTCAGGCTAGCAACGTAGTACTACGTCACTTTGCCTGTACGGGGCTGACCACCGCAGTAAATAGTTGTGCGGCGGTCGGCAAGTGGTTAAGCCCCCCTGGACGGGCCGCGTCCATGGCGGCATCAGGTTCAGATTTAGATGAGACAGACTGAGCAGGGGACGCTTCCTCCTGGGCCTTTATCCACACATCACTTCCACCCGGGACACTAAGGACTGCAAGACCACCGTCAGTGCAACCATGGGAAGCTGGGGTTCCGAGGGACCTGCCACCTCCATGAGGGGGGTCAGTGGGGGAGACGTGACCCTGAGGTACCATAAGGAAAGGAAGACAAAAACTGCCTTTTGGCACCACTAAAAGGATCCCCTCAAGGCTCAGGGTACCTATCATCAGAGAGAGAGATAACAGGGACCCCCAAGGACTCACCCTACAGACCGGAGGAGCCCTGAGAATTTAAACCCAGCATTATCATGGACGACATCCCTGTTCATATGTCCCGGGCACAGGAAGAAGAAACTGAGGTGGATGAGGAAGAGGAGGAGCTTCGGCATCCCCATGAGGCTTTGGCCGTCTCCAGCGTCTCCCAGACTAAGTAAAAATGGCCCCCGTGACCTCATTGGGCTACATAAACATGGCCGCTAGCCGGAGACCAGCCAGACTAAGGGAAAATGGCCCCCCCGTAACTTCATCGGGTTACACAAACATGCCGCCAGCCAGAGACCAACCAGACTAAGGGAAAATGGCCACCATCAGCTACAGGCTCTGAAGCATGCTACCAGGAACTTCCATGCGCCCTCTGAAACGCTGCACCCTCTGCAAGGGGACCTCCCCTGAAGGTAGGACACACGTTTTAATAAATCTGTTTATTGAGGTTTTGAACAAAACAGATTAAACATTACAGACAAAGAAAAAGAAGCACAAAAGAAAACATACTAAATTGATGTATGGCTCATATATATTAACTCAAAATAGAGTAGTAATCTTTCATAAGTGAGTCCGCGGGTTTGATTCAGATCTGTGTTCAGAGGTGACAAACTATTTGCATAGTAAATGTAAAGGTCCACATGAATAACATAGACCTACACATGAGATGTATACAACACATTTTACAGAAATGGTTACAAAATAGGCAAATACAACATATTTCACGGTGCTGCTTGAGATACAACTGGTGCGGTTGTGGGTTCGGCTATCCAACTGTGCCATATCTTGTCATATTTTTGGGGCAACCCCTATGGTAATATTTATCCTTATATAAAAGGGAAATTATCATGTACAAGACGCTTCCATTGGAAAATAGATGGGGGGTTGATCAGGGTTTGTTTTGCTGTAGTCGAAGCCAGGGTATCTACCAGGCCTAATAAACAAACACTCTTGGAGGGTTGAATGGAAAGTGACGTGACTAAGTTTATGAGAGACAGTACTTTTTCCCATTAATTCACTATTTTGGGGCAGGACAAGAAGATGTGGGTAAAGTTTCCCAGAGAGTGGCCGCATCGCCAGCATTCCGGAGGACTTGTGGGGTTGATTCTGTTGATCCTATAGGGAGTAAAGTAAGCTCTATGAACTATCTTAAATTGTACAAGGCGATCGCGTAAGGAGACAAAGTTCCGAAATAGAAAGTCCCACACCTCATCCTAATTATCATTGTCTAGTTCCGGAATATCCTGTTTCCATCGCAACCAAAGCCCCTCTACAGGACACACGTTTTAGGGGAGACTCCACTGCACATCCTGCACTGGGACCCCCCTGAACTATACCCACACTGCAAACAGTAGTGCATGCACATAGGGGTCTCCTACACTGGGACCCCTCCAGACTACCAGGGCAGGACACACACTATTTTAGGACCCTTAAAGATAAGAGATAGCAGGGAGACCCCAGGGGCCTCTGCTGCATCCTCTGCCCTGGGACCCCCATCAGCCTCCAGGTCTAGACGGGAGAAAGGGAGCGGGGGAAGCCCAGCTCACTGAGGGATTTAAGGATGGGAGGAGCGAACCTGCAGGCAGGTCTGACTGTCCTTGGAGGTTACCCATGTCCACCCCAAAAAAAAACCCCAAAAGGGGAGAGGGGGGACTCTACTTACCCTTTCATGGTGCGGGCAACACTCAAGACAGAACCCTTGCCACCGAAGTAGGGGAGCTGTCGGCCAAGGGACCACTGTTACTCAGACCCAAGCCAGGTCGTATGCGACCCTATGAGACGTTTAACACGTGGGCCAGCCTCTGCCCATGTCGTGGCCAACCTAGCGCGTAGCTGCGGTCTGTAAGTGGGATGGGGGGGCACTGGATCTAGATTATCCAGCCCGTCACTTGATTTTAGATCTCCTGAGAGAAAAAACAAAAAAGATGTGAGGAAGGAGAAGAAAAAAAAATTGCTAGGATCAGAGATCCAAGCCGGGAGCCTAGGTCCATACTCCTGACTAGACAGATTAAAACTGATTACCTAGAGCAGAGAGGGGGGTTATATACCAAGCTGAGGACGACCCATGGGCGTAGCCAGGTGTTTTTTTTCTGCCTAGTCCTACTCCTGGGGGAGGCAATATAACCTGGTAGTTATGTTTTATAGAGCGCTGTGTTCATGGATAAATGAAAGAGAATAAAAAATTGCATTTAAAAAAGTCGCTGCACAAATTTCGTGTTACAAAAAAATAAGCAACATCCACCATTTTATTCTCTAGGGTGTAAAATGTTAGGCAGTTCTAAGTACTTTTCTACCAAAAAATGATGATTTTTACATGTACAAGAGTGTCAGAGTAGTCTTTGGAGGCAAGTGGTTAAAGAGGAGTTGCACCCTCCCCTCCCCTCAAAAAAATACTGTAGCTGCTGACTTTTACTATTAGGGCACTTACCTGTCCAGGCATCCAGCGGTGTTCTCACCCCAGCCGATTCTTGAATCGGCTCTTGGGTACTGGCACCGCCATCTTGGTTAATGGAAAATGGCACACTAGGCACTGTGAATGGGCTGGGGGAGGGGGGCTGAAATTACAGCTCACTTTGCTGTGGCCAACTAAGCCGGAAGTGGGAGCGGGTACCTGTCAAAACCAGGTACCCCGCTTCCCCCTCTCCCCAAAAGGTGCCAAATGTGGCTGCAAAGTGGGGGAGGAGGCAGACAAGCAGAGCTTCCTCTTTTGGGTGGAGCTCCGGTTTAAGTACTATCTATATGAACAGTATATTAGACCTCTGCAAGACTCAGCATGCTAAACAGTTGTTCTAAACCTGTCAAATATAATTTTCTGGGCCAGGGAGCCAAAAGGTATAAGTTAGACCTTGCCCATTTTAGGTCCACATTTTTTGAAAAAACTGCCATCTCTGTTCCTATGACACTATTAGGTTTTAAAAGCCAGTTAAAAGACTTCAATATATAGTACATAAACATGCCAGTTGAACACACACAAAAATGTCGCTGGAAAATATTTAAACTGGATTAGAACAAGTATTATTTGAGTTGTACAAAGCAACGCCAAACTAAAGCTGGCCATACACAGTGTTATTTTCCCAAGATTTCACCTATTAAAACAGCAAAACTGATAAATGACTACATAGCAATGGGGACTACTTGACAGGATATAAACTGAATTGTTTATTTAGGTAGGCACGACATACTTGATGACAAACCAATATCGGATTGTGCATTCAGATTGTAATATGTATAGCCAACCTGAACCTTCAGAGTCTTAAAATAACAGAGACATTTCATAAGAGTAATATTATTCTCATAATGATGTCATTTGTCAAAATCCTGCATATACAGTCAGGTCCATAATTATTGGGACATCGACACAATTCTAATCTTTACACCACCACAATGGATTTGAAAAGAAACAAACAAGATGTGCTTTAACTGCAGACTTTCAGCTTTAATTTGAGGGTATATACATCCAAATTAGGTGAACGGTGTAGGAATTACAACAGTTTGTATATGTGCCTCCCACTTTTTAAGGGACCAAAAGTAATGGGACAGATAAACAATCATAAGTCAAACTTTCACTTTTTAATACTTGGTTGCAAATCCTTTGCAGTCAATTACAGCCTGAAGTTTGGAATGCATAGACATCACCAGATGATGGGGTTTCATCCCTGGTGATGCTCTGCCAGGGCTCTACTGCAACTGTCTTCAGTTTCTGCTTGTTCTTGGGGCATTTTCCCTTCAGTTTTGTCTTCAGCAAGTGAAATACATGCTCAATCGGATTCAGGTCAGGTGATTGACTTGGCCATTGCATAACATTCCACTTCTTTCCCTTAAAAAACTCTTTGGTTGCTTTTGCATTATGCTTCGGGTCATTGCCTATCTGCACTGTGAAGCGCTGTGCAATGAGTTCTGAAGTATTTGGCTGAATATGAACAGATAATATTGCCAGAAACACTTCAGAATTCATTCTGCTGCTTTTGTCAGCAGTCACATCATCAATAAATACAAGAGAACCAGTTCCGTTGGCAGCCATACATGCCCATGCCATGACACTACCACCACCATGCTTCAATAATGAGGTGGTATCCTTTGGATCATGAGCAGTTCCTTTCCTTCGCCATACTCTTCTCTTCCCATCACTCTGGTACAAGTTGATCTTGTTCTCATCTGTCCATAGGATGTTGTTCCATAACTGTGAAGGGTTTTTTAAATGTTGTTTGGCAAACTCTAATCTGGCCTTCCTGTTTTTGAGGCTCACCAATGGTTTACATCTTGTGGTGAACCCTCTGTATTCACTCTGGTGAAGTCTTCTCTTGATTGTTGACTTTGACACACATACACCTACCTCCTGGAGAGTGTTCTTGATCTTGCCAACTGTTGTGAAGGGTGTTTTCTTCAACAGGGAAAGAATTCTTCGGTCATCCACCACAGTTGTTTTCCGTTGCTATCTCTCTGATGGGTTTGTTTTGTTTTTTCAGCCTAATGATGGCTTGCTTCACTGATAGTGACAGCTCTTTGGATCTCATATTGAGAGTTGACAGCAACAGATTCCAAATGCAAATAGCACCCTTGAAATTAACTCTGGACCTTTTATCTGCTTCTTGTAAATGGGATAATGAGTGAATAACGCACACCTGGGCATGGAACAGTTGAGCAGCCAATTGTCCCATTACTTGTCCCCTAAAAAAGTGGGAGGCACAAATACAGACTGTTGTAATTCCTACACCTTTCACTTGATTTGGATGTAAATGCCCTCAAATTAAAGCTGAAAGTCTACAGTTAAAGCACATCTTGTTTGTTTCATTTCAAATCCATTGTGATGGTTTATAGAGCCAAAAAGATTACGAAGCCACCGTATCAGAGACTCCCTCGTTCCCAGACTAAACTGGATCTAATTGTCCAGGGACTGCGGAGTCTTGTCCCATTTGGTTAGAATCTCCCTTTGCAAGGACCTCGTATGGAACTGTGCAAACAGAACTGCCTTGGAGGTAGACACTATCAGGCCCAGCACCCGCATGCAAGTCTGGAGAGATGACCATCTGTTGGACAGCGGGAGGCGAATTGCAGCTTGTAATTTCTGGAGTTTCCCCAGAGGAAGAAGCACTCTGGCTAAGGCCGAGTCCAGTCTAAGGCCCAGATAGTCCAGCCTCGTGGACGGAGCCAGAGCAGACTTCTGAAAATTCAGAAACCAGCCGAACTCCCGCATAGTTCATATTGTGATCGCAAGGTTTTCCACCACAGCACCAGTGGCACAGTCCACTTCTTAAGGGGTAACGTCTAGTAAAGAGCTTAGAAACCCCACGGGGACGCTTTTCTTGTCCCCACTCTTTAGTGACAATTCTGTCAAAATAGGCAGGGAAAGGAAACACCTTTGCCGCTCTGGATGGCTTGTGAGTGCCAAAGGGTACCTGCACCTTCATCGCAGCTTCAGCTGCATCCTCCATCTTTCGGATCTCACACACAGATACAGTCAGTGCACCCACCAGCGCCTTTTCCCGCGCAGTCCCAGACGTGGAGGAATCCTTACTATCAGAGCTTTCCGGGCACGTTGTTGAAGACCCAGTAGGGTAGCCCATGTCCGCAGCGGCCGAATCAGATTCAGAATCTTATGAGACAGATAAGGCAGGGGAAGGCGGGGGGCTCTTTTTGTCAGTCCGTTGGCCGAAAGCCACCTCCACCCGGGACACAAGGAACTCCAGGACCGCCATTGGTGCATGGATGGATGGATGGATGGTTGGGACCCGGAGGGACTCGCAGCCTCAGAGAGGGGCTCAGGCGGGGAAATGTGCTCTAAAGACTACATGGACAACCCCCACCGTGCTGGCAGCACCACCCGGTCGCCAGGCACAAAGCACCAAGTGACCCTCTGCAGAGAAGGAGAGGACCCCACCAGACTCACCACCAGCAGAAACAAGTGTCTGCAGACACCAGGATATTGCATTACAAATGCGGTAATCAGGAAGTAAAATCATCCAGGAGTCAGCACCAGGGGATGAGGAGGTGCTCCCACCACCACAATCGCCGCCCATCAGGCTCCACTGTCATGGCTGCAGCAATTTTCAATGGCGAAACACAGCAAAACGGTCGCCAGACTACACAAGCATAGCCACCGTGTATAGGAATACACAGGCTACAACAAAATGGCGGCCCCGTGTGGCACCACCAGGCATACCAGGAGGGAGACCAGGCCTCAAGGACAGATTCAGGCAGGATGGGGGGGGGGCTTTGGCAGGAGCCCCCACCAGGTATGACACCCCCCCCGCACGGTTGATCGTCTAGTCGCCAGCGGCGCACCCCTCCGGCCCCCATCGCTAGTAGGAGCCCTGCCCCCACCCCAGGAACAATGGCCAGACCACCCAAACAGCCCCAGCGTATGTGGAGGGGAGGGGGGGGCAGGTGAGGGACTCAACAAGGAGGGTGCCTGCGGGAAGGAGGGGAACCTGGGGGTCCGACCGTCCCAAGGAGGGGCCCACGTCCACACCAAAATCCTCCAGGAGGAGAGGGGGGACAGCTACTCAACCTACCAGGAACTAGGCGCCCACCGCTCTAGACAGAACCCCTCACAATGGGGGTTGCGAGGAGGAACAGTGCGACTCGGGCCGGGACCTCACGTTTAACTCGCAGGCCAGCCCACGTCCAGAGGGGGTATGTCGCGGCCGACCTAGCGCGGAGCTGAGGTCTGCCTGCCCTCACTGGCCAGACTGGGGTGACCATTGGATCTAGATTATCTAGCCTGTCGCCCAGTCCGGCAGTTGATTGTAGATCTTACAGGAAAGTTCCAGGAGAAAAAAATTATATTCAAAAAGAAAAAAAAAAAAACAAGGACCAAAGATCCCAGTAAGGAACTAGGTCTTTACTCCTGACTAGGCAGAAAAAAAACTGAGTGGCTATAGCAGAGAGAGGGAGTGCCCATGGGTGTAGCCAGAATTATTTTCTACCTAGTGTCCTACTCCTGTAGGGGGCAATATAACCCAAAGGTTAGGAATACCAGGAACTGTGTCCGTCAATGAATGAAAGAGAAATTGCTTTTCCTGTAATCTGTCATCTTCATCAACGGCCAATTATAGATTACTGACACACATGATCTGCTGTTAACTATATATATATTGTAAACAAAAGTACAGTACTAGTAATTACTTTAAAATTCTCACGGTTCATAAACAGCTAGAATTCCCTAACCTTTAAGCAGTTTACTCAACAGCTGGTCAGAGATGATAATGTGTGCTACCTGTCCCCACCCACACATCCCAATATCAGCACTTCTCGCCTACTTGTCTGCAGCACGAGTCACTGATGGGATTTCCCCAGAGCTCAAATAATTTAAGAATAACAAGTTTACTGCTGACTCCCCCCCTTCTGATGTACTTCCAGTAAATCTCAATCAATAGCCAATGTACTAGGCAGAAAGGAAGGTGTATGTTGTATAATGGAGAAAAACTGGCACACAAGTTTCATGCTGCTCTTCCTCCTTTCTCTGCACTTTCTTGTTATGTGGCTTCCTAAAAGCAAACAGAAAAACCCCTAAAGGAAATATAGTACGGTTGTGGCTAGGAAATTAAAGCACTGAAGTTGATAAACATGTTTTTCATTTTTTTTTTTTGCCACCATAGGATAGAATGAATGAGTGGTCAGACAAGCTTGATGAATTAGAGTGTAGTAACAAAGATCACGTCACTGAAGGTGGAGAAAATGACTATAACACATAATGAAGGACAGGAAAACCAACAGCCAAATTTAAAACAACCAAATCAATTTTAAACACACTTCAGACAAATAAAATGTGTGAATATTTTCCTTATTGGCAACAGGAATGTATGTAACTTGTAAATTTAGCGATAGTAAAGTAGTTAAAAAAAAAAATAACAAACATTTTCTACTTATCTGCACTGTGCAGTGGTCCCCTGCCAATGCTCCTGGCCCCTCCCTCCTGCTTATTCCCGCCAGAGCAAGCAATGGGGACACCCAGGCAGGCAGGCTCCCTGACGAGCCGCGGCTCTGTGTCCACTCACACACAGAGCCGTGGCTCCGCCCCACCCTCTCTCTATTCTCATTGGCTCACGGGCTATGACTGACCAATGGCTCCCACTGTGGTCTCAGCTAAAGAGGGAGAGTCCCCGGGAGTGGAGGCTCTCGTGGACATCGCTGGATCGCGATGGGGCTCAGGGGTAAGTATTGGGGGAGGGGGGTTTACCTTAATGCATAGATTGCCTTTACCTTTAGGACCACTTTAAAGCTTTACTAATCTGAACCCTCTAGTCATGTTAAGTTTGGATTGCATAATGCTAATGAAAACAGCAGAATCTGTTAGGCTTTGCATGAGCTGCAAGTCCAATCCTTATCCTTGGTTGTAAGGGCTTGTTATCGTTTACTTTTGTGGTAGCCTTCTGAAAAGTGGTCTGTAGTGGTTCTCTCTTCAGGGGGCATCTCCTAATGAAATGCGTAGGGAGGAGCCAACGACGCATTGTTATCTTGCAGTCCGGGATACTGTGGCCATCTTGATTGTTGGAAACAGACTTAAAACACTACATGCTGGACGTGTTTGGTCTCTTACTTCTGTGTAAGTGATTTTGATTCTTAATAAAGTAGTATTGCAACAGTATACACCATGAGGATTGTTTCATTTATTTCCGCATGACGATCTTTTTGTATGGAGACATAATGGAGATGAATACTGTGGTGGCAAACCGACAAGATTCCAGTGCTGCCAGTACCTATTAATGATCTACTGCTTCCATAGACCTTTATAGTAAGGGTCTATGCTAATTGGTAAGAGGCTCTGGAATTGGGTGTCGGTGGTGGTTTTCCATAGCATACTATCAGAAGACTTAATTTATTTTCCCTTTTTGGATGTGGGTTATTTTGAAACTGATCAGCGCTGCACCTGCTTTATCACTGTACATTACAATTACAGACCCCTCAGACCACCGTTCGTCCAAAGCACTGTCTCTGCTTTACAGGCCTCCTCTGACCACCAGACACTGTGCATTACAGGCCATCCCTCAGACCTGAGGCTACCATCCAGCACTGTGCAGCATTACAAGCCTTTAATACCAACATCCAGAGCACTGTGCAGCATTACAGGCCTCTCATACCACCAGCCAGAGCACTGTGCAGCATTACAGGCCTCTCATACCACCATCCAGAGCACTGTGCAGCATTACCGGCCTTCTCAGACCACCATCCAGAGCACTGTGTGACATTACAGCCACCGTCCATCCAGAACACTGTGCAGCATTACAGGCCTCTCAGACCACCATCCAGAGCACTGTGTAGCATTACCGGCCTTCTCAGACCACCATCCAGAGCACTGTGCGATATTACAGCCACCGTCCATCCAGAAAGCTGTGCAGCATTACAGGCCTCTCAGACCACCATCCAGAGCACTGTGCAGCATTACCGGCCTTCTCAGACCACCATCCAGAGAACTGTGCAGCATTGCAGGCCTCCGCAGACCACTGTGCATCATTACAGGCCTCCGCAGACCACTGTGCATCATTACAGGCCTCCTCAGACCACTGTCCAGAGCACTGTGTAGGATTACAGCCACTGTTTGTCCACTGCACTGTGGAGCATTACAGGCCCCCCTCACACCACTGTCCAGAGCACTGTGCAGCAATACAGGTCTTCTCAGAGCACTGTGCAGCATTACAGGCTTCCTCAGACCACTGTCCAGAACACTGTGCAGCATTACATGCCTCTTTAGACCACTGTCCAAAGCACTGTGCAGCATTACAGGCCTCCTCAGACCACTGTGTGCATTACAGGCCTCCTCAGACCATCCAGAGTGGCTAAATCTGTAGCTGTGAGTTTTTTTAAAATGTAATACCAAAATAATTACATAATATTATATATTTATTTTTTACTCCAGTAGTATATAATGAGTTTGTAAATTGTAGAGAAATTCCTAAATAATGCATCACAATTTAACTAAACCCGTTTGATTTTAGACCTCTAAAATGAGTTTTAGTCGACTAAAATGTACTGGAGATTTTAGTCAATGAAATACGACTAAAACTAAAACATTTACAGACGACTAAAATGGGACTAAAACTAAATTGACATTTTAGTCAAAAGGCTAAGACTAAAACTAAATCGAAATTTGCTGCCAAAATTAACACTGCCACATAGGTGTGCAGGATGAAAATGTTTTTTTAACTCATTCTCAAGAGGAGAATTTTTGTTACACTTCTAGAGGGAGAGTCTGAATAGTTATTTAGTTAGCCCTTCATAGAGCTAGGACTGTGGCCCTTTTTTTCCATGAAGGGGCCCATGTTGTAGCGTATGAGGATGATTGCAGAGCATACAAGGATTTTGGAAGGTAGATCATTTTAATTAGGAATTTATGCCTCACTAACTTTAACAGAAGGGATTGCTACATCTAGTGGCATACCTAGAGAATTTGGCACCCGGGTGGATGTCTATATCTGGCACCCCCCCCCCCAACTTTAAAATGTAAAAAGACCCACAAAAATGTGTAACATTTTCAAGATTATTTTTTGCACAAATTTCACAGCCTCCCATCACACAGTGCCCCTTGCAGTCTCCCCCCTACCCTGTCACTAATCACAGTGCCCCCTTTGACACTCTCCTCCCCTGCAAATTCCTACCTTCGGCATAAACAGATAGCTAATACTACTAGCAATGTGTTTAAGTTTGAGTAGGAGATTGGAGACATGCTACAGAAGATGGTCGGAGACCGCAGACATGATACAGGAGATAGTCAGATGTGCAGATATGATACAGGAGATGGTCAGGGACTGCAGACATGATACAGGAGATGGTCAGAGACTGCGGACATGACACGAGATGGGCAGAGACTGTGGACATGATATAGGAGATAGTCAGAGACTGCAGGCATGATACAGTAGGTGGTCAGAGACTGAGGACATGATACAAGAGATGGTCAGAGAATGCAGACATGATACAAGAGATGGTCAGAGATTGCGGACATGATACAAGAGATGGTCAGAGACTGCGGAGGTGATACAAGAGATGGTCAGAGAATGCAGACATGATACAAGAGATGGTCAGAGATTGCGGACATGATAGAATATGGAAGAGCACTAGGGGGGCAGGGAGCACTACGGGGGGGGCCAGGGAGAACCAGGGGGACGGAGAGCACAGGGGGGTGGGAGGTGGACAGAGAGCACTGGGGGGCGACTGGAGAGCACTGGGGGGAACTGAAGATCTCGGGGGGGGGGGGGGCAGAGACCATGGGGGGGGAGCTGAAGAGCACTGGGGAGGGGGGGGGAAGCTAGAGAGCGCTGGGGGCCAGCAAAAGAAGTTGGACAGAAGGAGCGGTGGGGCAGCTGCATATAGAGGAATTGGTCTTTCCATATTCCTCCTGCAGCTGCTTAATGCCCAATTCTCCACCTCTCCCTTCTGCAGGCATTCTGCGGCTGCAGTAGGAATATGGAAAGATAAATTCCTCTATATGCAGCTGCCCCACCGCTCCTCCTATCCAGGCACACAGGGAGGCTGCTCGGGCACTCACTTTCTCAACCCCGCCCCCCCCCCCCCCATGAGCAGCACAGACTGAAGGAGCAGCTACTGCAGTTGCTTACATATAGACATAGACCCCTAAACGGCGCAGGCCTGACATCCCCCCCCCAGTGTGTGGCACCCCCCGCACCCCCATTGGTACGCCACTGGCTACATCTGACATTTGGTAGAAATTTTTTGGATTAGCAGCGTTTGGTTTAGTTCAAAGTAAATTTCAGATGGTACTGGATTACAATCCCTAAGTATCTGTATTTTTCAACTGCAGATCTCCACTCTCATTTAAAAAAAAAGATCAGTTCATAAGATTTCTGGCAAAATCAAGAATTTTTTCATTTATTAAACAGAAAAATAAACAACACTATCAATGGTACAGTGCTTTGAAAAAGTATTCATACCTCTTGAAAGTTTCAACATTTTATCACTTACCAAAAACTTAAATGTATTTTATTGGGATTTTATGTGATAGAACACACAGTGGCACATAATTGTGAAGTGGAATGAAAATGATAAATGGTTTTCAAACATTTTTACAAATAAATATCTGAAAAGTGTGCCATGCATTTGTATTCCTCCCCGCAAAGTCAATACTTTGTAGAATCACCTTTCACTGCAATTATAGCTGCAAGTCTTTTTTGTTATGTCTACCAGCTTTGCACATCTAGAGAGTGACATTTTGTCCCATTCTTTTTTGCAAAATAGCTCTGTCAGGTTGCATAGAAAGCATTTGTGAACAGCAATTTTCAAGTTTTGTGGAAAAAGTAAAGACAACCCTGCGCTAAAATGTAATATGGGCACCACCAATGGGTATGCTGCTGATCATCACACTGTGAAAGAATGCTTATATTACAAACCTTACAGCGCACCACCCAAGCCCACCATAAATATTTAAATAACTATGGAGAAAAGGGAAATGATATATGGAAAAGTGAATCCAATGTGTGAAGAAGTGCAAATAAATGCAACTACCAGAGCTGGGTCTGGTGTTGTATCATACGCAAGATTAATAAATAAATAATACCCCTTAAGTGGTCAGTGGACCACCGCTACTAGAAACTAGTGCATAGAAATTCGTAAATTATGTGTCAAATAAAAACCATATAACATAAACCATGTGCTCAGTGAAAACCACATCCACAATCATGTGGCCAGTGAAAACATATAATACTATGCAATCTATAAGTGCTAATAGTGAGAATTGAGTCGGTAAATAAATGAATGAAAGACAAAAGATAAACTATGATCCTCCAAATAGGATATTAAAAGTTCATAAATATGTAGTCAGTACATAAACAAGTGTCCAGTGAAACAATTCCTCTTCCAAAGTGCAAAAAATAAGTTGCTTGTGCAGTATTTAGTGATCCACTCCCTTAGGTGAAGCGCACTTACCAGATGCTGTAGACCCCTTAGCTGTATAGCATATGGGTCTATCGAGCTGGGTTGGTAAGTGAGGCAAGAGGTATTTCCTTATGGGTGGTCATTACGGGCTGAAGCTCATAAAAGAGAAAGGGATCCGAGATAGTGTAATACATTCACATTTACTCACATATAAAAATATACATGACTTACATGTCAGTAGACATCAATCTGCCTGAAGGTTATTCGTGGAGGCTGGTGTACCATGTCAGAAGGGAGCTACCGGTATCGTATCCACAGATTCTCAATTGGATTTGGGTCTGGACTTTGACTGGGCCATTCTAAAACATGAATGTGCTTTGATCTAAACCATTCAATTGTAGCTCTGGCTGTATGTTTAGGGCCGTTATCCTGCTAAAAAGTGAACCTCCGCCCCAGTCTCAAGTTTTTTGCAGATTTCCCTGTCCCTGATGAAGAAAAGCATCCCCACAACATGATGCTGCCACCACGTTTCATGGTGTGTTTAGGGGATGTGCAGTGTTAGTTTTCCGCCACACATACCGTTTTGCTTTTAGGCCAAAAAGTTCCATTTTGGTCTCATCTGACCAGAGCACCTTCTTCCACATTTGCTGTGTCCCCCACATGGCTTCTCACAAACTGCAAACGGCACTTCTTATGGCTTTCTTTCAACAATGGCTTTTTTCTTACCCCTCTTTCATAAAGGGCAGATTTGTGGCGTGCAAGACTAATAGTTGTCCTGGGAACAGATTCTACCACCTGAGCTGTAGACCTCTGCAGCTCCTCCAGAGTTATCATGGGCCTCTTGGCTGCTTCTCTGATTAATGCTCTCTTTGCCCAGCCTGTCAGTTTAGGTGGACGGCCATGTCTTGATAGGTTTGCAGTTGTGCCATACTCTTTCCATTTTCGGATGATGGATTGAACAGTGCTCTGTGAGAAGTTCAAAGCTTGGGATATTTTTTATAACCTAACCCTGCTTTAAACTTCTCCACAACTTTATCCCTATCTGGTGTGTTCTTTGGCCTTTACAATGCTGTTTGTTCACCGAGGTTCTCTAACAATCCTCTGAGGGCTTCACAGAACAGCTGTATTTATACTGAGAATAAATTAGACACAGGTGGACTCTATTTACTAATTAGGTGACCTCTGAAGGTAATTGGTTCCACTAGATTTTTGTTAGGGGTATCAGAGTAAAGGGGTCTGAATACAAATGCACTCCACACTTTTCAGATATTTGTTAAAAATCATTTATCATTTTCCTTACACTTCACAATTATGTGCAACTTTGTGTTCATCTATCACACAAAATCCCAATAAAATACATTTACATTTTTGGTTATAACATGACAAAATATGGAAAATTTTAAGGTGTATGAATACTTTTTCAAGGCACTGTATATTTATCAGACCAGAAGACAGCAAATAAGAAAAGTTCTTTGTCACGGTTTACATACACATAAACGAGAGGTTAGCAATCGCAGGCTACATAGTTTTCTCATGTGTTTCCATTAAAGCGAATATGACTTCAGTAAGAGTGCAATAAAATAATATGTCAAAACTTCTGTTAACAGCTTTTAGACACAAAAAAGTCTACTAGAAGTTTCATTCACAATACTTAACACAATTTTGGAAACATTATTGGAACATACCCACTTATTTAACCACATTTCCTGTTTTTAGCAATTGCTGCACAAATTGCCTACTGCTGCTAAAATTAGAATCAAAGTGTGTTATAAATAAAGTAGGTACTTTTTAGCGTGCTAAGCCAATAGGTAATATTGCTTGTTTTCCAAAACATTAAACATGAGCTAAACCTATTTCTCCATTTATTGTAAAACATATTGTTTTTAAGAAGGACAGACAAATGACTGCAGATCAAGGATGCAATGACGCTCAAAGCTGCGCTGAAATCAGATGTGTCACCAGGGAACATTAAGGCGCAATGCTACATATGGTAACTGCATGGTCTTGTGAAGGACAGCCTGAAGAACATGCCCTGGACTGTGTCCAATTTTTTTATACTTGTATTATACGCTTAAACGTTATGTGAATGAATAGATTCTTTTCAGTCAAAACCTTGTGTATCATGCTCCAAATCATTTTAGGCTTTAGTGAAATGTATTCCTTTAAGCTGAGCTGTGGTCAAATACTACACAAAGTGTCTATAGGTAATCTGAAAGCAAAAACTGTCCTGTGGTCAAGATGTGAAAATGATACATGTAGGTAAAGCAAGCACACTGCGCTTAATGAGCTGAAGCTTTTTGGCTGAACTGTCAGTTTCTTAAAATTGACACAACTTTTTTTTTTGCAACAATTGCATTCACATAACTTATCTGTAATGAAATATATCCCACGTCTTGCAGGCTGATGGTTCCTGTAAACACCTTTTCTCCACTGATGCCTAGTCTTTTCGTTGTGCTGAACTTTTGGCGCAGCATTGGTTAAAGGAGATGTGCAGCCAAAGCTCGTTTGACTGTACGTTTCCTATGGATCACAGCAGTTCGTTCTGCACTCCTGTGACCCGTTTTCAGCGGAAGTCCGCTCTCTGCTGACATCACAGAAGTCGGTTCAGGCACCGCGTCATCACGATCACGGAGTCGGGATCCGCCAGGTGCCTGGACCGACACCCGGCTCAGCCTCTGAGCGAGCCCGAAAGACTGAGCCGGCCACACCCCACCCCTCCACATCCCAGTGCTCCAATCAGTGAGGAGTGGACAGAGCAGAGAGCTGCTGACTGACAGTTGCGATGTTCGATCGCTCGGTTCTCATTGCAGAGGCACCGAGGGACTGATGCTGCATCCACCTAGGTAATTATATATTGTGAAAAAACGGATTCCTATACATCTCCTTTAATCACTTCAAGACCGGAAGGATTTGCCGCTTTAATGACCAGGACCTATTTTGCGATTCGGCACTGCGTTACTTTAACGGACAATTGCGCGGTCATGCGACGCTGTACCCCAATAAAATTTACGTCCTTTTTTTTCCCACAAATTGAGCTTTCTTTTGGTGGTATTTATTCACCAGTGCGATTTTTATCTTTTGCACTATAAACAAAAAAAAGCGACAATTTTGAAAAAAAAAAAATATATATATTTTTCACATTCTGTTATATGACATTCTCAAAAAAAAAAATGTAAAAATCAAAAAATTTTAATATTTTAGGCCAATTTATTTTCTGCTACATATTTTTGGTAAAAAAAAAATTGCAATAAGCGTATTTTGATTGGTTTGTGCAAAAGTTATTGCGTCTACTAACTACGGGAAAGATTTATGTAATTTTTATTGTTTTTCTATTTTTTTACTAGTAGTGGCGGCGATCTGCGATTTTTTGCAGGACTGCGACATTGCGGCGGACAGATCGGACCCCTAACTGACATTTTTGACACTTTTGGGGGTCCCAGTGACATTACTACAGTAATCAGTGCTAAAAATATGCACTGTTACTGTAATAATGACACAGGCAAGGAAGGGGTTAACAGTATAGGTGATCAAGGGGTAAATGTGACCCTAGGGGAGTAATTCTAACTGTGGGGGGGCTTGGCTTCTGAAATGACCATAGAGACATGTGATCCTATATAGAAGGATCACATGTGCTCTATGGTCATTGAGGAGAGAAGAACGGTCGGCTGTGTTTACAACAGCCGACCGTCCTTCTCTCAGCGGGGAGCAATCGCGGGTGTCAGGCGGTAATGGAAGCCGCTTGACCCGTGCATCGGCTTCCCCGCTGCTGAGTAGGGGTGGGAGCACACCGGCGTGCGCTCGCCCCCTAGCTTCCCGCGCACGAGTGACGTAGACCTACATTGGTTTGCGCAGGAGAGCCACCCTGCCGCAGTAAAAAGGCGGCGGGTGGTCGGGAAGTGGTTAAAAGCTTCAGGTCTAACACTGTGGTACTTCGAAAAAGATCCTGATGGGGACAGACCCCTTTCTCCTCTCTCAATCAATGACTAAAGACATTGCATTGTTTCCACAGCATATAACACAGTCTGTGAAAAGAAGGAGAGGATTCTGTCATTCATCTGCCTCTCCCCCGTTCACAGAACAAGCTACAGTCTGTCAAAACAATGCAATAACTTTTGTTAATGGAGGTCAGGGAGGACTGCAATGTTAAATTGGCGAGCAGCCCCACCCCCCGTGGACCATACCAGGCCACACGCACTCAACATGGCGGGTTGGGTGCTTTGGGGCAGAGGGGGGCTCTGCATCACCCCCACCCCAAAGCACCTTGCCCCCATGTTGATGAGGACAAGGGCCTCTTCCCAACAACCCTGGGCAGTGGTTGTGGGGGTCTGCAGGCAGGGGGCTTATCGGAATCTGGAAGCCCCCTTTAACAAGGGGCCCCCAGATCCCGGACCCCCTCCCTATGTGAATGGGTATGGTGTACATTGTACCCCTACCCACTCACCCTATAAAAGGCAGTGTTTGTAAATAATGATAGGAGACGTTTTGAAAAGTTTATTAAAAATCTTTATCCGTTCTTCTCCGTTCTGGTCTTCTCCCCTCCGCTATTCTTCTACCGGCGGTCCTCCTCCGACGCTGTCTCCCCAATGTACCCCATACCTATTCACATAGAATAACATGGATGGGCGTTTTGCAGCTGCAAAAAAAAAAAAATGTCTGACGCTGCTAACAGCAGTTGCAAAAACGCCCTGTGTGCATGGGGCCTATAAAGTACGACATATGCTTCTTCTTCTAATCCAAAGTGGCCACAACCACTAACACAGGAAAATGCATGTACCCGAAGTGCGTGCCTATTTCACTACAAGATTAAACAAACACAGCTTGTCATTAATTTCAATGATCTTTCAAACAGGTGCAGTCCACTTTAGGGACTTGACCCCGACTGCTGTCCTCTCCCCATTCAGTAAAATTTATCACCAGCATGAAAATAACAACAAATCAGGCCCCCATAATGAAGTATCTTAAACAGCCAAATTTATTTGACACAAGTAATCAAGGCGCCCACAAAGGCTGTTTAGGAAATAAGCTTAGAATCAAGCATATGCACCTTTCACATGTTTGTAAATATTTTATTATGTCTTTTCATGTGACAACACTGAAGAAATGACACTTTGCTAATGTAAAGTAGAGAGTGTACAGCTTGTATAACAGTGTAAATTTGCTGTCACTCAAAATAATCAACACACAGCCATTAATGTCTAAACCGCTGGCAACAAAAGTGAGTACACCCCTAAGTGAAAATGTCCAAATTGGGCCCAATTAGCCATTTTTCCCCGATATCATGTGACTCGTTAGTGTTACAAGGTCTCAGGTGTGATTGGGGAGCAGGTGTGCTAAATTTGGTGTTATCGCTCTCACTCTCTCATACTGGGCACTGGAAGTTCAGCATGGCACCTTATAGCAAAGAACTCTCTGAGGATCTGAAAAAAATAATTGTTACTCTACATAAAGAGGGCCTTGTCAAGACCCTGAAATTGAGCTGCAGCATGGTGGCCAAGACCATACAGTGGTTTAACAGGATAGATTCCACCCGGAACAGGCCTCGCCATGGTCGACCAAAGAAGTTGAATGCACATGCTCAGCGTCATATCCAGAGGTTGTATTTGGGAAGTAGACGTATGAGTGCTGCCAGCATTGCTGCAGAGGTTGAAGGGGTGGGGGGTAAGCCTGTCAGTGCTCAGACCATACACTGCACACTGCATCAAATTGGTCTGCATGGCTGTTGTCCCAGAAGGAAGCCTCTTCTAAAGATGACGCACAAGAAAGCCCACAAACAGTTTGCTGAAGACAAGCAGACTAAGGACGTGGATTACTGGAACCATGTCCTGTGGTCTGATAAGACCAAGATAAACTTATTTGGTTCAGATGGTGTCAAGTTTGTGTGGCGGCAAACAGGTAAGGAGTACAAAGACAAGTGTGTCCTGCCTACAGTCAAGCATGGTGGTGGGAGTGTCATGGTCTGGGGCTGCATGAGTGCTGCTGGCACTGGGGAGCTACAGTTTATTGAGGGAACTATGAATGCTAACATGTACAGTGACATACTGAAGCAGAACATGATCCCCTCCCTTCGGAGACTGGGCTGCAGGGCAGTATTCCAACATGATAACGACCCCAAACGCACCTCCAAGATGACCACTGCCTTGCTAAAGAAGCTGAGGGTAAAGGTGATGGACTGGCCAAGTATGTCTCCAGACCTAAACCTTGTTGAGCATCTGTGTGGCATCCTCAAACAGAATGTGGAGGAGCGCAAGGTCTCTAACATCCACCAGCTCTGTGATGTCGTCATGGAGGAGTGAAAGAGGACTCCAGTGGCAACCTGTGAAGCTCTGGTGACCTCCATGCCCAAGAGGGTTAAGGCAGTGCTGGAAAATAATGGTGGCCACTCAAAATATTGACACTTTGGGCCCAATTTGGACATTTTCAGTTAGGGGTGTACTCACTTTTGTTGCCAGCGTTTTAGACATTACTGGCTGTGTGTTGAGTTATTTTCAGGGGACAGCAAATTTACACTTATTCAAGCTGCACACTCACCACTTTACATTGTAGCAAAGTGTCATTTCTTCAGTGTTGTCACATAAAAAAATATAACAACATATTTACAAAAATGTGAGGGGTGTACTCACTTTTGTGAGATACTGTAGATGAGATACTGTAGATGTGTAGGCAAAGATATACAGAGAAGCCACCACCCACTCCAATCCTTCCCAGGTCACAAAAACAACAAAAATGACAGGACACAGTTCCTACTCACTTCCAGCATCAGGTTTGCCCTACATGTTTCATCCGTTTTTACTTCATCAAAGGGGAAGTTGACTACAGAAGTGGAGGTCAAGTCTTAAAGTGGACTGCAGCTTGGTGGATGGCACTGTTTCCGGTTTTCTTTTTTTTAAACAAACTTTAGTAATGTGTCACACAGACATGTCATAAAGTTCAATTGCCGGCCAAATTGTGCAAGGCAGTGGAATGCATGCAGTACTTTTTTTTTCAGGGCATCATGCCTGTATACAACAGTAACATGGTGGTGTGAACCGGAATGGAATGTGAAAGTAAGCATCCTTGATGTTGATAGAGGCAAGAAAATCACCCTGATGCAGAGATGCCACCACCATGAGAATGGACTCCATTCTGAAATTCTGCACCCGCATAAAGCAGTTCAGCACCTTGAGGTCTAGGATTGGACTCACCTTGCCTTCCTTTCTGGGGCTTGTGAACAGGTTTGAGTAAAAACCCTGAAAAAGTTCCGAAGTCGGAACCGGAACAATCACCCCTTGAAGTAACAGGTCTTGTTACTCTGTAAGCGGTCCGGGGACAGGTGCAAGTTGGAAGGAAAGAACCTTGCCGGGGGACAAGATGGAAACTTGATCTAGTAGCGGGACTCGACACTGGTGAGGGTGCACCTTCATGCTGAAGGAGCCTTGTCCGCGGGTCTGGAAAAGGTGCTCTCGGCTTGCCAGACCAGGTTCGTTTGGATCCTCCAGAGCCATTTTCAGTCAGGGATGAAACAGGGATGAAAAAACATCTTATGAGCCGAGGAGGGGGGCCCATGTCTACGATGAGGGTCCTTGGCCTTAGTAGCCTGCGGAAGAAAGGTACTCTCCCCCCCCCCCTCCTGTAAGACCTTTAATGATGTCATCCAGGGTAGCTCCAAACAGGCTATCTCCTTGTAAGGGGAAAGCAGTCAAGGCCTTTTTAAAATTCTGGTCCACACCAGCATTTATGCAAAAGACACGCCGAAAGGACCACTGGCGAAACAGGGAGCCGAACCACTAGGGGAGCCGCATCCAAAGAGGCATCACAGATAACTGCAGCCCCTGGACCAGCTGTTCCACCAGCTCAGCAAAGACAGTGGGGAGCTATTCTCCTTCCAGGCCACGACATAAAAGCTTAGCCCACTAAGTCAGAGTTTGCGACAGCAGGGAAATGGTTAACACTGGCCTTAGTGCCAAACCAGCCAGAGCGTACATATTGGGAGCACAGTTTCCTGTCAGCCGGATCCTTAAAGGCCGGGGACTCCTTGTTCAATCTGGAAACCTGAGGGTCGTTTAGGGACCCCGAGTGGACGCTTTGGTCATCCCCACTCTTTAGCGACAATTTTGTCAAAATAGGCGGGAAAAGGAAACACCTTTGCCGCTCTGGATGGCTTATGAGTGCCAAAGGGAACCTGCGCTGCATCATCTTTAAGGTCTCACGCACAGATACAATCAGTGCTTCCACCAGCGCCTTTTCGTGCGCGGTTGCAGATGTGGAGGAATCGTCCTCACTATTCGAGGTTTTTGGGCACGTGGTTGCAGACCCAACAGGGTGACCCACGTCCGCGGTGGCCGAATCAGATTCTGGATCTGATTAGACAGATGAGGCAGGGGAAGGTAGGGGCCGTTTTCGCTAGCCCGGCGCCCAAAAGCCACCTCCACCCAGGACACAAAGGACTCCAAGACCTCCAACAGTGCATCAATGGATGGTTGGGACCTGGAGGGCATTGCAGCCTCAGAGAGGGGATCAGGTGGGAAGATGTGCTCCAAAGACTCCATGGGTCACCAGGGGGACTGCACAAAAAGGTGTAAAACACCACAAAGGGACAACCCCCTCCCCGCGCTGGCAGCACCACCCGATTGCCAGTCACAAAACACCACGCGATCCCCAGCAGTGAGGGAAGAGGACCCCACCAGACTCCCCACCCAGCAGAAACAGGCACCTGCAGCCACCAGGAAAATCTGCACTCTACTCGCGGTGATCAGGAAGTGAAAAGATCCAGGAGTCAGCACCAGGAGATGAGGAGGGGCTCCCACTGCCGAAACCATCACACACAGGGCTCCACTATAATGGCTGCCGCTATTTTCAATGGCAAACCACTGTAAAAAGGCTGCTGGACTACACAGACATGGCCGCCGTACATTGAGCACACAGGCTATAAGAAAATGGCGGCCCTGCGTGGCACCATGAGGCTCCCAGAAGTGATTCCTAGGCCTCAAGGCCAGGCCCAGGGAGGACAAGGGTCCCTGTTAGGAGCCCCCCATCAGGTACAACCTCCCCTGCACAGCTGATCGACTGGTCACCGGTAGCGCACCCCCTGCCCCATCGCCAGCATAGCTCCCTGCCCCCCAGGAGGTGGACCAGAACACCCACAACGCCCCATCAAAAGTGGAGGGGGGTAGGATGGGGCGATAGATGAAGGGGGTGCCTGGCGGGAAGTAGGGGAACCTGGGGGTTCAACCGTCCCAAGGAGGGGCCCACATCCACCCCAAAACCCTCCAGTGGGAGAGGGGGGACAGCTACTCACTATACCAGGAACCAGGAGGGCACGGCTCCAGACAGAACCTCCACTCCATCCAAATGGGAGGCTTTTGGCCAGGATGAACAATGCGACTCAGGCCCAAGACCCATTCGTATGTGACCTCGCAAGGCGTTTAACTCGAAGGCCAGCCCTCGTTTGGTGGGGCCATGTCGCGGCCGACCTAGCATGGAGCTGAGGTCTGCGCGCGTTCACTGGCCAGACTCGGGTGACTACTGGATCTAGATTATCTAGCCGTTGCCCAGTCCGGCAGTTGATTGAAGATCTCACAGGAAAAAAACAGGAGAAAATGTTCTATGTAAAAAGAAAAAATAGTCAGGACCAGAGATCCCAGCAAGGAACTAGGTCCTTATTCCTGACTTGGGAAGAAAAAAAACGGAGTACCTATAGCAAATAGAGGGAGTATACCTCCTGGGACTGACCATAGGCTTAGTCAGACTTTTTTTCTGCCTAGGGACCTTCTCCTGTAGGGGGAAGTATAACCCAATGGTTAAGAAGGTCAGGAGCGGTGTCCATCAATGAACGAATGAGAAACAGAGTTTTAAACTGAACAGTTTAAAGCTGCTAAATACATTCCACCTGCATCAAAACAAAAGTGGGGAAAGCCTAACTGCCTATTCATACCTGTCTGGTCCACATGCACTACAACGGGCCAAAAATCATGCATGAAGCATCTTTGGCAACACACAGCATGTTAGTGGGTTGTCTCACATTACATTTTGCAATCCAGGTGGTAAGAAGAAAGATGTAATTAAATTGAAGTGCCAAAAAATAATAAAATCAATCCTTATATATATATATATATATATATATATATATACACACAGTGCTTTGCGAAAGTATTCACCCCCCCCCCTGAACTTTTCGACCTTTTGCCACATTTCAGGCTTCAAACATAAAGATATAAAACTAATTTTTTGTCAAGAATCAACAACAAGTGGGACACAATCATGAAGTGGAACGAAATTTATTGGATATTTCAAACTTTTTTAACAAATAAAAAACTGAAAAATTGGGCGTGCAAAATTATTCAGCCCCCTTAAGTTAATACTTTGTAGCGCCACCTTTTACTGTGATTACAGCTTTAAGTCGCTTGGGGTATGTCTCTATCAGTTTTGCACATCGAGAGACTAAAATTTTTGCCCATTCCTCCATGCAAAACAGCATGAGCTCAGTGAGGTTGGAAGGAGAGCATTTGTGAACAGCAATTTTCAGTTCTTTCCACAGATTCTCGATTGGATTCAGGTCTGGACGTTGACTTGGCCATTCTGACACCTGGATATGTTTATTTGTGAACCATTCCATTGTAGATTTTGCTTTATGTTTTGGATCATTGTCTTGTTGGAAGACAAATCTCCGTCCCAGTCTCAGGTCTTTTGCAGACTCCCATCAGGTTTTCTTCCAGAATGGTCCTGTATTTGGCTCCATCCATGTTCCCATCAATTTTAACCATCTTCCCTGTCCCTGCTGAAGAAAAGCAGGCCCAAACCATGATGCTGCCACCACCATGTTTGACAGTGGGGATGGTGTGTTCAGGGTGATGAGCTGTGTTGCTTTTACGCCAAACATAATGTTTTGCATTGTTGCCAAAAAGTTCGATTTTGGTTTCATCTGACCAGAGCACCTTCTTCCACATGTTTTGTGTGTCTCCCAGGTGGCTTGTGGCAAACTTTAAATGACACTTTTTATGGATATCTTTAAGAAATGGCTTTCTTCTTGCCACTCTTCCATAAAGGCCAGATTTGTGCAGTATACGACTGATTGTTGTCCTATGGACAGAGTCTCCCACCTCAGCTGTAGATCTCTGCAGTTCATCCAGAGTGATTATGGGCCTCTTGGCTGCATCTCTGATCAGTCTTCTCCTTGTATGAGCTGAAAGTTTAGAGGAACGGCAAGGTCTTTGTAGATTTTCAGTGGTCTGATACTCCTTCCATTTCAATATTATCACTTGCACAGTGCTCCTTGGGATGTTTAAAGCTTGGGAAATCTTTTTGTATCCACATCCGGCTTTAAACTTCTCCACAACAGTATCTCGGACCTGCCTGGTGTGTTCCTTGTTCTTCATGATGCTCTCTGCGCTTTAAATGGACCTCTGAGATTATCACAGTGCAGGTGCATTTATACGGAGACTTGATTACACACAGGTGAATTCTATTTATCATCATTAGTCATTTAGGTCAACATTGGATCATTCAGAGATCCTCACTGAACTTCTGGAGAGAGTGCTGCACTGAAAGTAAATGGGCTGAATAATTTTGCACGCCCAATTTTTCAGTTTTTTTTTTGTTAAAGTTTGAAATATCCAATAAATTTTGTTCCACTTCATGATTGTGTCCCACTTGTTGATTCTTCACAAAAAATTACAGTTTTATATCTTTAGCTTTGAAGCCTGAAATGTGGCAAAAGGTCGCAAAGTTCAAGGGGGCCGAATACTTTCGCAAGGCACTGTATATAAACAAATAAATCCATCAGTGCTGATAATATTTTCACACTGCTTTCACATGAATAACGGATCCTTCTCTGCAGAAGGGGCAAAAGGACAGGCTTTTCTACTTAGGCTGAAAACAAACTTTAAGACTTTGTTTACACAGGTGATGGAAAAAACAGGAGTGGAGCTGCAGTTTTAGCCTCGGTTCACATTTATGCGAGTGCGGGAAGGCTGCGAATCCGCAACCTGTTCCCACATCGCACACGCACCCCCGGCAGTTCACACTGCCATATGCGATACGCTGAGGGTGTCAATGAAATCTTAACGACACCCCCAGTTTGATCGAATATCGCAGTGCGATCGTGCAGTTCGCACAGGATCGGATCGCACAAGTGTGAACCGCTGTGCGATCCTATCCTGATGCGGCTAGAAAAAAGGGTCCCTGTGCGTGTTTGGAGCGGCTGCGGTGCGAATTTAGCCATACAAACTGTATGGCTAAACTCACACCGCACAGCCGATCGCATGTAATGTCGGAGCAGTGCTCTCCGACATTACATGCGAACCCCGCACACGCACAAGTGTGAACTGGGGCTTACTGTCCCCCTTGATTGCCCACATAAAAAATAGCATGCGGCTGTTGCATCATTTTGTTGCGGGCAATGAAGTGAATAGGGCACTGCCACAACCGTTTGGCTTGTGGCCAGAAAATCAGGAGGTAGTGTTGCTTACTAGATGTTTGGCAGCCACAGCACTACTGTGGATTACTTTTTAGAGGGATCGCAAAGGGCTGCTACAGGTGTGAACAATCCTCAAGACATTGAACACCTTTATTTTGATACTCCTGGAATATATTTAGCTGATTTAAACTAGATGTTCAACTAGGCTTTAGGAATCAGATTTTAAAAGAGCTGGAATTAAACATAAAATATTTTCAGGGTATTCATATACAGGTAAACTGCTATTCCTTATCA
The DNA here is from genome assembly GCF_965119305.1 of Pelophylax lessonae. Taxonomy (NCBI): domain Eukaryota; kingdom Metazoa; phylum Chordata; class Amphibia; order Anura; family Ranidae; genus Pelophylax; species Pelophylax lessonae. The sequence goes on along the minus strand of NC_138772.1, from coordinate 320,631,710 downwards.
CAAAAAAAATTTAGCTAAATGTTGCAAACAGAGGAACAATTTATCAGTTACTGTATAAATAGGGCAGATTCCATAGGAGAACACAATAGCAACAAAGACCAATTCAGACATTCATCATGCTGTACAGGAACCTGAGGTTCAATTCTGTTGACCATCCTGTTCTTGTAAGTACAGTATACATGTGCTGCGTTTTAGAGAAGTGGAACTTTTAGGGAACATAACTTCCGCACTAAAATATTGTTTAAGGTATCTTACTCCCATATAAATATTTTTATTGTATTTATAACATTACTGAATAATCAGCTCTAAAAAGTTACATCTTTTGTCTCATGACATACCTTTGCATGAACATTTCCGTTACATTCAATTGGCATTTTATCCACTCAATTTTATGTCATCATTCTCTTCAATTCTTATTAATGGCTTTTAAATGGAGATGGCACTGAAATCCTTTTTTTTTAAAGATCTAATCCAAAAGCGGACAACTACCAGGTGATACCAGACCCAATTGGAGACTGAACTGAGCAGGCCACTGGATCCTGAGGATTGGCGGAGGATATGGCAGGCAGTCATTAAAAGTTCAAAGAATGTATTTATTATGGAAAAATCATATAAGCTCCAATACAGGTGGTATTATACTCCTGCACATCTGGTGAATATTTTGCTTGATTACTCCTCTACCAGTTTTCATGGCTGCCGTGTAGAAGGCACCATGGCTCATATATGGAGGATGTGTCCAGACTATGGATTCGGGTTTATAACCTTATTTGCTCCTTAATCTGCACAAACATTCGCAAAAAACCTTAAGAAGCCCTCCTAGATAAGCCCAAAGACATCTTCAAAGCAGTGAAAAACAAAGTGACAAGACATTTTGATAAATGAAAAGCTTATTTCAATTTTGGCAGACACCCAAACTAAAGTTACCCAAGTCTGGCAACCTTGGATCTCCTGTTCTCAACCACCATCTTTTGTTCAATCGCTTTTATCTGTCTGACTTTCAAGAGCGCATGCGCTCCCCTGGGACTCCCCTAGAACCTCCCTTACCTCCCCCATTTTTCTCTTCCCTTCCTCCAACCTTGATTCCTTTCCCCTCTTCCCCCCACACCTCATATTTCTCAATGCCGTTTTCTTTCTAGACACTTTCCTTTTTTTGCCCTATTCTGTTCTCATCTTATGCGATTGCAATGTCCCTTAATGAATGAGTAAGAAAAATATGTTCTTCAGTCAGATTCTCAAGCCACCCTGCTAACTCCAAAACTTCCCAATCTCACATACTTATAAATCATACGGTTTAGGTCTAGAGATGATAAACCACGTTAAGCACCTGAAATCTCTCCTATTAAGGATTTTGCTAGATCTTTCAGGGGAGATATATGGGCTATTCTGGGTTCTTGCACTTACCAATAAACCAGTTTTTATATACTTGGGCCAAAGGCTTAATAGCCAAACTGAAAATAAGGGGTGAGAGGGGACAGTCCTGTTTCACTTCCCTGTAAACCCATATGAGCTCAGAGGCTTTATTGTTTTTATTTACGTTGGCAATTCATGATAAAGTTTTCTAATGTAGTCCAGAACATTCCCTTTAAATCCAAACTTCTCCACTGTATTATTGATATGTTTCCATTAAATAATATCAAAAGCCTGCTCAACATCTGCCAAGATGACCATACTGAGAGGTCATCCCTATTTTCTTTCTATTGGAATTTAAGTGGTAAAAATGTGGTAACACACCTAGTAATGGTCTTATATTATTACATAATATTCAGCCAGGGTAATGTTTATGCACCAGATTCCCAACCAACCTCTTGTTTTAACCTTCCAGCCATAATTGACATGGGAATTTTCAAATTCATAATAAAACTCAAAAGTGGAATAGAATGATAAGAGGCCACCTCCTCATGATCCTTTGCAAATTTTAAGATCAAGACAATATTAACTGCCAAAAATTCCTTTGGAAGTGTAATCTCTTCAATAAAAAGTGGATTGTGTGTGTGGGTCAAAAAAGGTTCTATTTCTTTTTTCAGCATACAACAGTACTAATTGTTATATCTGTCCAGGCCTGGTACTTTCAGCAATGACACTCCCTTGACAGTATCCTCAATCTCTTTTTTTATTATTGAAGATTTAGGGATTGGAATTTAGTCAGGGTTAAGCTGGGATAGATGACACAGGGACTAAAGAAACTGTCAGTTATATTTATTATTACATGGTTTATACACCCCCCCAAATAACTTTTTTTCCAAGTACACAACAGAACACAAAGTTGACATAAATGCTAGCTGCTTCACTAATAGCACCCAGGGCTATTATGCAGCAGCCAACACCAACACCTGATACTCTGGATATATACTGTAAGCCTAGCTCTAACTGCAGTGCCCAGAATGTTGGACACTAGGGTGGTATTGAGTGTGAAAGGACAGGCAGAATAGTGCACCTGCATAGAGGCAAGGACCACCTTGTCAGTTCAACGCAGCAGGAACTGAATCTGATGAGCAACTGGTGGGTCCAGAGCAGATATCAGTTTGTTGCGAAGGTAAAAGGAGCCCTGATCATGGGGATGGGAACAGCCCCCATAAATGTTTTTTTTTATTTTTATTTTAAATAAGGAGATTTTAAATGTATAAACATATGGTTCAAAAACCCTTTTATGATATTGTGTTCAGTTAGTATTATGACACTTTAGACAAGGCTTGATGCACCACAGAAGTCCCTTTTACATTTTGAGTTAGTAGTACATTGCTGGACATACAAGACTGATATGACATAAAAGTATTTTCACATCAGTTCCAAAGTAATTTTAGTTTTAATTTTGAATAATGTAAAACCAATACTATAGGTTACATTACCTGTAGGAATAAGGCAGTCTTTCCAATCAAAATACCCAGCATAAATACCAGGCTCCAGGGACCCAACAATAGGATCTGCTTTCATCTCGATAAAAGTTTCAAATAATCTTTGGTCCAGCTCCCTGAGAGACTCGGTACTGGCCTTGAAATTAAAAGTAATAATTTATGTTATATTTCACAATTTGACAACATTTTTAAAACATATTTCTATTGTACTATTATACACCAGGTTTAGATTATCCTGCATCAACAATTCAATATATATCATATTGGCTTGACAATTACAAAACACAGTTTTGAAACTACAAAAAGACAATTTAAAAACAAACATTTAAAAACCCCCTATCAAGGACGACTTGCCATAAACAATACTGTATATTCCATATGTACCCAAAATTAACACACATATTACTGTTTATTACACAGCTCCACAATACCTTTGTATTTATATAATATCATTATATAAAGTAATTATAGGAAGATCTAAAATATCTACATATGTATGACGTAAGATTTACGGTTTTCATAAAGTCTTTAAGCTGTTATTTCGGATTTAAGCAGGCAAAAATAAAAACATTTAGGGAGCGGACACTGCTTTCCAAAAAACTTTGCAAGTGTAATAAAGTTGAAAACTCAACTCCTCTGAATATGATCTGAGAAGCTTTCTAAAACTCCGAAGACGCCTATGTAAGACTGCAAGAGTGGACAAGGATGCAGTTAAAAAAGTAAAATGCTAGAATTATTAAACACAGTCACCTGCAATCTACAAGGAAACTTGCAGCAAAATAACCACCGACACCAAACACATATTTTAAGTCTGTGGCAGTTGGATCCTGATTAAATTAGCTTCTGCAATTAATCTGCTTAACTGCCTAAAAACTACAGAGAAAACAGCTGAACATGGAATTAATTACTTTTAGCAAGAGGGTAGACTCTTGGGGGGGGGGTCTATTTTGTTAGTGTGACCAAACCTACAACAGTAAAATCAGTCTGTATATGCAGTAAAGCATGCTTGTTATACTCACTGTGGAACCTATGGGGTTAATCCTGCGCATTGTGTAACAAGGCAATTGTTCCTATCTTCTCTGATCTTCCCTTTCTTCCACAGTCCCCAATCCATCTCCTGATAGTACAGAGTCCTGAAGTCACTCTGCACATGCTCAGTTTGATGTGTATGGCTAGAGAGTTTTTTTTTTTGGGGGGAGGGTGCATGTGATCGGCACAGTGCAAATCAGCACTGTCCTAACAGAGGGTCAGGCATGCAAACCTCATAGGACAGTCAGAGGGAAATGAAAACTCCTCCTAAAAGCTTTAACCGGTGTTTGGCTGGACACTGATAGAAATCACAAACCTGCTATATACTGCTGTTGGGAAAAGGTACAGTCAGGTGCATAAATATTGTGACATCAATTCTAATCTTTTTTTGCTCTATACACCACAATGGATTTAAAATGAAACAAATAAGATGTGCTTTAACCGCAGACTTTCAGCTTTAATTTGAGGGTATTTACATCCAAATCAGGTGAAAGGAGTAGAAATTACAACAGTTTGTATATGTGCCTCCCACTTTTTAAGGGACCAAAAGTAATTGGACAAATGGCTGCTCAGCTGTTCCATGACCAGGTATGTGTTATTCCCTTATTATCCCATTTACAAGCAGCAGATAAAAGGTCCAGAGTTAATTTCAAGTGTGCTATTTGCATTTGGAATCTGTTGCTGTCAACTCTCAATATGAGATCCAAAGAGCTGTCACTATCAGTGAAGCAAGCCATCATTAGGCTGAAAAAACAAAACATACCCATCAGAGAGATAGCACGGAAAACAACTGTGGTGGATGACCGAAGAATTCTTTCCCTGGTGAAGAAAACACCCTTCACAACAGTTGGCAAGATCCAGGAAGTAGGTGTATGTGTGTCAAAGTCAACAATCTAGAGAAGACTTCACCAGAGTGAATACAGAGGGTTCACCACAAGATGTAAACCATTGGTGAGCCTCAAAAACAGGTAGGCCAGATTAGAGTTTGCCAAACAACATTTAAAAAAGCCTTCACAGTTCTGGAACAACATCCTATGGACAGATGAGACCAAGATCAACTTGTACCAGAGTGATGGGAAGAGAAGAGTATGGAGCAGAAAAGGACCTGCTCATGATCCAAAGCATACCACCTCATCAGTGAAGCATGGTGGTGGTAGTGTCATGGCGTGGGCATGTATGGCTGCCAATGAAACTGGTTCTCTTGTATTTATTGATGATGTGACTGCTGACAAAAGTAGCAGGTTGAATTCTGAAGTGTTTCGAGCAATATTATCTGCTTATATTCAGCCAAATGCTTCAGAACTCATTGGACAGGGCTTCTCAGTGCAGATGGACAATGACCCGAAGCATACTGCAAAAGCAATCAAAGAGTTTTTTAGGGGAAAGAAGTGGAATGTTATGAAAGTCAATCATCTGACCTGAATCCGATTGAACATGGATTTCACTTGCTGAAGACAAAATGAAGGGAAAATGCCCCAAGAACAAGCAGAAACTGAAGACAGTTGCAGTAGAGGCCTGGCAGAGCCTCACCAGGGATGAAACCCAGCATCTGGTGATGTCTATGCGTTCCAGACTTCAGGCTGTAATTGACTGCAAAGGAATTGCAACCAAGTATTAAAAAGTGAAAGTTTGATTTATGATTGTTAATCTGTCCCATTACTTTTGGTCCCTTAAAAAGTGGGAGGCACATATACAAACTGTTGTAATTCCTACACCGTTCATGGTTTACATCTTGTGGTGAACCCTCTGTATTCACTCTGGTGAAGTCTTCTCTTGATTGTTGACTTTGACGCACATACACCTACCTCCTGGAGAGTGTTCTTGATCTAGCCAACTGTTGTGAAGGGTGTTTTCTTCACCAGGGAAAGAATTCTTCGGTCATCCACCACAGTTGTTTTCCGTGGTCTTCCTGGTCTTTTGGTGTTGCTGAGCTCACCGGTGCATTATTTCTTTTTAAGGATGTTCCAAACAGCTGATTTGGCCACACCTAATGTTTTTGCTATCTCTCTGATGGGTTTGTTTTGTTTTTTTCAGCCTAATGATGGCTTGCTTCACTGATAGTGACAGCTCTTTGGATCTCATATTGAGAGTTGACAGCAACAGATTCCAAATGCAAATAGCACACTTGAAATGAACTCTGGACCTTTTATCTGCTGCTTGTAAATGGGATAATAAGGGAATAACACACACCTGGCCATGGAACAGCTGAGCAGCCAATTGTCCCATTACTTTTGGTCCCTTAAAAAGTGGGAGGCACATATACAAACTGTTGTAATTCCTACACCGTTCACCTAATTTGGATGTAAACACCCTCAAATTAAAGCTGAAAGTGTGCAGTTAAAGCACATCTTGTTTGTTTAATTTCAAATCCATTGTGGTGGTGTATAGAGCCCAAAAGATTAGAATTGTGTAGATGTCCTAATATTTATGGACCTGACTGTATATACCAGTTTATATTTACTAAAATAATCCATGTTCTGTGTACTGTGGATGAACAGATATAGTGAATGCAGGGTCCTGAGTTTAGTAACACATTAAAGGGCATTCTACTAATCGAGAAAATAGGCCAACACTATAGCCCAAGAACAAGAAATAATGAGAGAAACTTTCGCACAGTGTAAAAGGTGCACGTTTATTAAAGCGAGACAAGCCAAAGTAGCCAAAGACAAATAAAGTGATATTTCTCCTCTAAGTATGTGACCAAAATATCCAAAACATATGATATTTGCAATGACCCTAAAAATTTCTAATAAAACATAAATATATGGGTACATTGTGGGTGCATATGGCTATAACAGTTATTTTATGTGGAAGTTTGAGCCTTAAGGGGACATTGTACCTAAATATGCAAACAAACTTTTAAAGTGGTGCACTGACAAACAAACTTTTAAAGTGGTGCACTGATTTCTCAGTGCACTTTTTTGAGAATGTGATAATTGTATTAATTTTAATAAAGGAAAATGTGTTTATTACAGCAATACATGTTGAATCCAATAGTGGAGAGCAGAATTACCTAGTATTGAACCTCGTAAAGGGGTAAGCACATGTAACCTTTTTTTGGTTAAACAGATTCACACAGTAAGGTGAAGCATATTTTGAAATGTGGTGGGACTCACTATAAAGCATTTAGGCATGTGAAGGATACACCCAGATTTCTGAACGCACAATTTCTGGATAAAGCACATTTACGCCTCATGCACACAGGGCGTTACAAAAAAAAAAATGAGCTGCAAAGCCACTATCATGCCAGGAAAAAGCGGCTGTAAAAGCGTGCTTTTAGTAGCTTTTTCCATTGGCGTTAATGCACGTTTAGCCACGTTAGCTTTTAGCAGCGTTTCTCTGCCTCCAAAATCATGGGTTCCCTATTAGAGCAGTCTTTGATCCGAATTTTAGCCCATTGATTTGAATAGAAATCATGATGAAACCCGACTTGTGGTGCTCTGAGGATCTTGAAGAGGAACCCCACACCAAAATTAAACAAATCACTGCATTATATGTGCCTGTCTATTATTACTTCAATGTAAGTTTTTATTATCGTTTTTATTGCATTAAATCGGATACCTGCACTTAGAGGCACCTCTCTCTCCTTCATCCTATAAAAAAGTGTTATGTGTGCATGAGGCCACACAAAATACTTTTTCCTGACGCCAACATGGCAGCATACATATGATATAGCTCCGCCCCTATATCCACCCACAGGACCTGTTTAAATCTATAAAAGTATTCAGCAGCTGGGACCGCATGGCATTTGTGTTTCCTTAAAACTCTGCCTCAGGTTTTCATCTTCTTTTTGCTATGTTATATTATGCCTCTTTTAAAAAAGTTCTGTTAGTCCCTTTTATTTTATGTTGTCCCCTAGAGTATTACTAGGGCTGACAGCAGGTTCTCCATATCCCTTTACATGCCGACAGTTTCCAGGGGTGCACGGCGGCTTTCTCCTTCCCTTTAAGGCCTGCCTTGGCGGCTGCGGGCTATCCCGATCTTCTGTGCATCCGCAGTGGTCTCTGGCAGCCATGTTTTTGGAGCCTAGAGATGCAGACGAAGACGCGGTGGCCCTTTTGGATGACGGAAATTGGCTTCCATAAAAGTGACGTGGCCCTCCTGGATAGGAGGGAAGGAGAAAGAAGGGGGGGGGGGCCTTCCATGAAGTGCCCTATTTAAAGGGCACACAGATTTAGCAATAGATGCCTTTTTCATTCAGGCATCCAGACCAGCAGGCACAAAGAGAAGCAAGCAAAGTTCAGGTAAGGCTTGCTGGGATGAGGATGGGTGTGGGTGGGGGACTTCAGTGTTGAGAGGGGGTTCCTTTAAGACTCCTCCTTGGTTAAAATGTAAAAAAATAAAACACAAAATGTGTATGTAAAGGAGCGGATATATATATAGATATATATATATATATATATATATATATATATATATATATATATATCAAGAGAAAGCACACGGCTTCACCTCAAAGGGCTAAATGCCCAAAAGGCAAATGCTGGTCATTTGGAGATGAACAGATGCCCAGAAAGCTAGTTTGTAGCCACTGCTTCAGGCAGCTTGCCAGAGACCAGGAGTATGAGAGTAAGCAGATGTCAACTCTGCTAAAAAGAGTAGTCCACAACTCCCTGACTGAATTTTCTAGTCGTCTCGGACAACCAGGGAAGGAAACGGACGGACAGAATATGGGCCCTGCACCAGCTATAGACCAAGCCACTCAACACTCTCTAACTAGAGAGGTACCAGGCACTTCAGGGGTGACTCCAGCTCAGCGTACTAGCCAGGCAGATTCCCCAGGTCCAGCAATTCAACCAACCTTCCAGAAAGAGGGAGAAGATACAGCTTCCTCCTCGGCTGAGGATCTGGAGGGTTCAGGTTTTGAGTTTGCTACGGTGCCACAATTCATTAAGACAGTAAAAGCTTCACTGGAATGGGAGGATCCTGAGCCTCCTCCAAAGAAAGAAAAGACTTATTATTCCCACCTAAAGAAACAGGTAGCTACCTTCCCTCTTATGACAGAAATAAGAGGCCTGTTTCAGGAGAAATGGGAGAAAGGAGAGAGAAAATCCTGTTCTTCAAATCTTCAAAAGTACATCAACATCTTGCTGGGTAAAGGTGTGATCATAGCAGTTCCGGACTGTCAAAGGTTCACAGGCTTATATTCTCTATTTCTGGTCCAGAAAAAGAGGGGGGGGGGGGGGGGGAGACTTCAGACCAGTAATTGATCTCAAGAAATTTAATTGATTTATTAGGATACAGAGATCAAGATGAAGTCTCTCAATACTATAATCCAGGTAATTCAACTAGGAGACTGGATGATTTCGGTGGACTTGCAAGATGCCTACCTGTATGTCCCAATCCATCAATCATACCAGAGGTTCCTCAGGTTTGCATTACAAATGTGTGCTTCCCTTCAGGCTATCCACTTCTCCTTGAACCTTCACCAAGGTTCTGATTGTGGTTTTAGCCCTCTGAGAGAGAAGTGGCTCAGAATCCATAATTTCTTGAACAATATCATCCTCATGGCCCAGAATCAAGACCCTCTTGCGGAGACAGAGGGAGCTCTTGCTGCCCATGTTACGGGCATTCAGCTGGATAGTCAATCTTAAAAAGAGTCAGCTGGAGCTAACACAGAGTATGATCTATCTAGGGGCCTAGTTCAATACTCGGAAGGCCACAGTTTCCTTGCCTCTTTAGAAGCTCCCCAAGATCAGGGAGAAATTCCAGCAAGCATTGGCGGCATCAGTGATGTCAGCATCCCAGTGCATGAGTCTTCTTGGGATGATGTCTTCCTGTATCCCAATGATTCCCTGTCTTGCTGAGGCAGTGGAAGAAAGTGCATCCATCACAGACAATCAGGATCAACAGCCAGATGTGCCAGAGTCTCTGGTGGTGGATAAGTCAAAAACGCTATTACAGCATCGTCCATTGGGGCCACAACAATGGATCATCATTACCATAGATGCCAGCACAGAGGGGTGGGGCGCCACCTGCGAACACCACAAGATCTAGGACAGATGGGAATTTTCTTCTCAGGGCCTAGTCTCCAACATCCTAGAACTTCAAGCAGCTTTTATGGTGTGGTTATGGCATTAGCCACCTTACTGCCTTACATACAAGGTAAACCAGTCCTGCTCTGTATGGACAACAAGGCAGCAGTGCCTTGCATACAGCGCCAAGACGGGACGCACAGTCAATCCCTTTTGAGAGAGGTGGAGCTGATCAGGTCATTGGCACAACAACATCTCCCAGATTTGAGGACCATATATCTTCCAGGCCGTCAGAACCTGGAAGCAGATCACATATCCAGACAATTCAAGGACCCCAATGAGTGGGCCCTTCAGCCAAAATGTTCAAGCAGATTGCTCACTAGTGGGGGCATCCATAACTAGATCTTTTTTCCTCATCAACCAACTACAAGGTGAGCTGCTTCCTCTAGCGCTATCCACATCCATTGGCAGAGGGGACGGATGCCTTGACCCATCTGAGGAGATTGTCATTGTAATATTGCCCTACTGGCCTCGCAGACCATGGTTCTCACTGGCAATGGATCTCAGTATGTGCCCTCTGATCATTCTGCCAGTGACTCCTCATTTTCTGGTGCAGAGATAAATCCTGCATTCACATCCTTTAGGAGGGGGCCTTAGTGGCCTGGAAATTGAAAGGCAGGGGTTACAAGAATTAGGATGTTCTCCAGAGGTTATTAGAACTTTACAGAGCTACCAATTCCGTATACTCCAGAAATTGGGATAGGTTATTGAGCTTTGCAGTCAGATGTCAGTTTACCCCAGGGACCCAAATGGGTCCCAAGTCCTGTCTTTTCTGCAATCCGGACTAGATTTAGGGCTCAGCCTGAGTTTGCTTAAGGTGCAGATCTCAGCCATCTCAGGCTTTACCCAAAGGAAATGGGCAGCAAGCCCGCTGGTGGAGTGCTTCATGAGAGTTGTGCTCAGACTTTGCCCTAGCAAAAGAAATAGGTTCCTGCAATGGGACCTGCCAAAAGTCCTCAATTTTCCGGCAAGCCCTCCTTGCGCTCCTATGGAGGAGTGTTCGCTATGGGACATCACCTTTAAAACAGCCTTTCTAATAGCCATAACTTCAGAAAGTCGGAACTCCAATCACTGGGAGCTATTGAACCTCATAGCGTGTTCTTCCCAGACAGGGTTATGCTGAGACCATTGGATCACTTTGTCCCAAAAGTGGCTTCACTATTTCACCTTTCCAGTTAATGGGTGCTTCCAGCCTTCCCAGAAGAATCAGATGCTGACCTGCATGAACTGGACATTCCAAAAGTCCTCAAATCCTATCTCCAGTCTACTTCTGCATTCAGATGTTCTGACGGGCTTTTCATCCTACCTACCGGAAAATTTAAAGGGATGGAAGCTTCGGCCAGAACCACTTAGGTCAGGATAGTTAAAACTATTCATCGAGCATATAGTGCGGCCGGAAAGGATCCTTTGGAAGTGGTTAGAGCTCACTCAACCAGGCTGATGTCTTCCTCTGGAGCAGCACGTGCGGGAGCTGGACTTCACATCATATGTTCTTAAGACACTAAAGGGTGGATCCAGCAGCACTCAATACAATAGATTTTGGGAGGAAAACTATTCAAGCTTCTATGTTTAACGTCTAACAAAGTTTGCAGCATTAAACCCTCCCTCTCAAAAGCTCATTATTTATCATATGTATGCTGCCATGTTGGCGTCAGGAAAATGGAAAATTGTATCAAAGACTTACCATAATTTTCCTTTCCTGACGCCAATACATGGCAGCATGCGAACCCTTCCTCTGATCTTTGTGCTTTATACGGAGAAAGGGGGAGGTTACTCTCAGTCAGACTTTAATTGATTTAAACAGGTTCTGTGGGTGGATATAGGGACGGAGCTATATCATATGTATGCTGCTATGTATTAACGTCAGGAAAGGAAAATTATGGTAAGTATTTGATACAATTTTCCATTTTTTTTAGCCATATACAGCTGAATGAGCCCATTTATAAGCAATTTTTGGTGTCATTAAAAATATTAATCATATCTTTTGGATATTACGGTCACATACATAGAGGAGAAATATCACTTTGTCTTTTGATCATAGTTTGGTTGATACAGTTCATTGTTGTTTTTATCTATGCAGTGTGGTTAATTTGAAAAGTTGGTGGTTGCGCTGCACTTTTTTCCGCTATAATTTATAATTGATGGTGTGAGATTACACATAACAGTGTGGACATCAACACAATTTAATATTTTAGTTTTAATTTTAACTATTTAATGGTCTAGACTGTGCAGAGGATATTTCAAGTGTTTTCTCTTCCAATCCTAATGCAAGAGACAGAACTGCCCTTTTTACCTTGGGTGATATGTAAAGGGTTTCAGTCCAGTAAACTTGTCAAACAATGGAGTTCTGTCTCTGGAACATTGTATAAATTATGTATAGCAGTTCCCTCACTGCAGAAGCGGATTCATTCGATTTTGAATGGTGAGCACAGAAATGTCCATACACCAATACTTTTCTCCATCTAGTGGCCAAAAGCAATATTTTCTGTTTTAAATCAATGATTTACATTTTAGCAGCAGAGGCTAATTAGGAGCTAATAACATTCATTTTTTTCCCTATTTGCAAAGAACAGATGTACATGCACTTTCACTGGGTAAATGGCTTTGACATTTTTTCATAAATGAATGTTCTTGTCCTTTAGGTTGCTTTCACACTAATCCTTTTTTCTTCCGCTAATGCGTTAAAAAAAAAAAAAGCATAAAAAAAAAAGCATAACCATATAATCCTATTACACTCGACACACTGAGCAGTTGCGGGACTGCTGCATTTTTGCTGCGGTAAAATAAACCGCACCTCACCATGGAAATGAATAGAAACGCATTAAAAATGTGGCATAAAAAATGCACCCACACTCCTTGGTCATTCACAGAATCCTGTGAGAGGAATGCAGTATGCAGAGTTACTGGGGAGAGAAATACAGTGTAACATTGAGCAGAGCTGAAGGGAAACATCACAGAGATCCCAGTGGGGGGGGGGGGTGAATTGTGAATGAATGAGATAAACAAATATTGGATGTGACAGTGGTAGCATGTAGTGCAAGGGTAAGCAACCTTTGAGAAGTGGAGATCTACCTGAACATGAAAGAGATCAAAGATCACTGAGTTTGGTGCCCCCCCTCCTTTTTTTTTTTTAAAGAAATAAATTAGGAAGACCTAATTAGTAAGGGAAATATAATAAAACAAATGTGACTGTAAAGAAAAAAAAAAACCTACTTTAAAAGTGGACAGTTTCAGTGGAGCAGTGGACCGTGTGTGAACAGTGTCAGTAGGGCAGAGGACGGTGTCAGAAAGGCAGAGGATGGTGTCACTAGGGCAGGGCTTGACAAATTTGCCTGAAATCTAGGAGCCAGCTAAAAAAGTTAGGAGCCAGTTTTTTTTTTGTTTTTTTTTTAAACTAACAACCAAGCTTTATTTAATAAAACGGATACTAAATTTACACATAAATAGGACTAGAACCCCACTCTCCTCTATAGCGCAATTGGATGGAAACAGACTGTCGGTCTCTTTCCATCCGATGCCATCTGATCCGATCCACGGGATGGATAGAAAATAGAACCACCATCCGTCTGTTTTTGGCGGGCAGGGTCAGATGGCGGCAGATTACTGCTCCATAGAGGAGACTGAACGGTCCGATCAGGTCTGCCTGAAAAACTGACAGGCGGACCTGATCAGACAGCCCGTGTGAAAGGGGCCTTCGGCTGTGGCACGGCGATGAGGAAAAAAAAGAATTGAAAGAAAAAAAAAAAAAGAAAAAAAACATTTTTTTATTTTTTTTTAATAATTAAAAAAAAAAAGAAAAAATTATTATTTATTTTTTTTACATTTAAAAAATAAATTAATAATAATAACCACACTCCCTGTCCACTTACCTTTAAGCAAAGGTAACTGGACAGAGAGATGAAGCCTTAAAAAAATTCCCTCTCTTCTCCTCTTTGGCATTGAGAACATGCATTACTCCCGGCCACCACAAGAGGGCGCCAGTTCCCATAGCTTCTCATCTCACAGAAGAAGGCCGAAAAGCCGGGGACTAAATTTTTGGACGCCGCGGAAGTCCGTGAACTCGAAGAGGAGGTGGGGGGTGCAAAAGGGACAGGACACATCCTGCAGGGCACCCCAGGCGCCAGGTCGCTAATTCTAGTCGCAAATGCGACCCGGCGCCCGGGATTTGTCGAGGCCTGCACTAGGGAAGTGGATCGTGTCACTAGGGCAGTGGATTGTGTCAGTAGGGCAGTGGATTGTGTCTGGAGTAGTGGACAGTGTGTGGACAGTGTCAGTAGGGCAGAGGACGGTGTCAGAAAGACAGAGGATGGTGTCAGTAGGGCAGTGGATAGTGTCACTAGGGCAGTGGATTGTGTCTGGAGTTTTTAATTTATATCTTATTATGTTTTACAATTTTATTTTTTTTTAGCAGCCCTGTTGGGTGGCTTTGGTGAAATATCAGGGTTCTAAACAGACTCAGCTCCACAGGATGAACAGATAGCAATCTGTACAAAGGGGCTTCCTATTCATTCACAGACTGAAGCATAGTAAACACAGTTTACAATGCTTCAGTTATAAATGAACACAGTGAGTGATCGGCACCAAGCTGCAAGCACTGATCAGTGTGTTCTAGCAGGGTGAGGGGGGAGAGTACCCCTGTCAGAACACAAAGGCACAGTGTGGGAGATCGCTGCTCTAACATCGCTTGAGTTAGTACAGCAATCTCCCAGTTTTTTTTTTCCATTCAGCCTGCTGGGTTGAATAAATAGAAAAAAAACCTAATAGGGTATTACCAGGCTTGCAATTATCTAGATAAACACTGGCATCCCAGCATCCCTTTTATTATTATCACACTTATTGATTGGCTGTCACAAACCATGTGACCTAGACTGCCTAAAGTAGACTGAAAACTTTGCAACAGCAGTATTATTGTTTTTTCTACGAATGGTAAAAAAGAGGTACTTTTTTATTCAAAAAATCATGTAGAGTTTTTTTTTTTTTTTTTTTATAGATGCAATATGAATCAATAAAAGGTTTCACTGAAAACTTTGTGCAGTCACCTCTTTTTTCTACACAAAGACATATACATATATTTTTGGTGACAGCTGATACACAGCTGGA
Source organism: Pelophylax lessonae (assembly GCF_965119305.1). Lineage (NCBI taxonomy): Eukaryota > Metazoa > Chordata > Amphibia > Anura > Ranidae > Pelophylax > Pelophylax lessonae. The sequence continues at coordinate 320,616,694 of NC_138772.1, read as the reverse complement.
GCATGGTTACTTTTGCAAATTATTTTAAAATCACTTCATGAAAAAAATATGGAGAACAGTTAAACATTTTAAATGCAGAAAGAACAAAAATGACTTGAACTTTTAGGTAACAATTGGGTCATCCTCTAAAAAAGGGTTTAATCTAAACGTTATTAGAATTTAACCTTTTAAGCATTAAACTTGTCTTCTGAAAATACATTTAGACAAAAATATAAACAGCACACATTTCTGGAAAAAATAATATTACTTTGGTCACAGGATTCTGATTTGTCATCAAAAATACATCTTATCAGAAAGTCAGAATTAAAGGTATACGTAATCACACCCACTCTGACATTTTATTCTCTGAATCTAAAGAGAAAAAAAAAAAAATCCCACTCTAGGCTTAAAGCGGAGTTCCACCCGAAATTTATACTTACCTCCATCTTCTCGCTCCCGGTCACCTGAAAAACAAATGGATAATCGCAATTTTTTTTTTTTTTTCACTTACCTTTTAGAGAAAATATACTCACCTTACTTCCTTCTTCCTCCCCTCGGCGGCCACGGCGATTCGTCACTTCCTGGATTTTGCAATGATTCCTGGGAGCTGAACGTCATCGCTCCCAGGAATCATTGCGCCTGCACCGGCCCCGACGTCAGTTCCGGGGCGCGCGCGTCATTCCCTTCTAAACAGCTTCTGGGCATGCCCAGAAGCTGTGGAGGGATGACGCGCGCGACCCGGAACTGACGTCGGGGCCGGTGCAGTGCATCGTGGGACCGAAGAAGGAGGAAGAGGACCGAAGAGGACGCGGAAGAGGATCGTGCTGGCTTCAAGCTGCCCACACCTGAGATGGCAGCGCTGGAGAAGACAATTTCAAGGTAAGTATATCTCCTGAAAGGTGAGTGCAACCCGGGACAGATCAGAGGCTAGCCATTGTGGAATGTGCTAGCCCTGACTGTCCCGGGGGTATTTTTGTAAAAAAATGTATAACCAGGGTGGAACTCCGCTTTAAGAGGGAGAGAGGAGGTGACCAAGATTTAATCGTTTCTATTCTTTCTCTGAAGATTAGGATCTTTAAGTTGAGGCGCTGACACTGAAGACTACATGTTACATAGAAATCTGATAGCAGGAAGTATTCTGAGTGCTTGAGTGTTGGATAACTACTTCACTGTACATTTGAAAGAAAATTTGCCGTAATACCAACCACAAATCGTGCCACATACTGCAAAGCCCTGCGTGGTATCATAATGCAAAGGCCTATATTTGCCTAACATAAACCCTACATTATATATATACAGTGGGTACGGAAAGTATTCAGACCCCCTTAAATTTTTCACTCTTTGTTATATTGCAGCCATTTGCTAAAATAATTTAAGTTCATTCTTCTTCCTCATGAATGTACACATAGCACCCCATACTGACAGAAAAACACAGAATTGTTGACATTGTTGCAGATTTATTAAAAAAGAAAAACTGAAATATCACATGTGAAAGGTTGTATTAATATGCCTTATGATTTTTTAGATATATTTCGGTTTGTGCCCATTCTGTGATGAAGTGTAGGCCCTTGCATTTACATATTAACGAGCTGGCACTGACAGCCATTCATCCACCTTGGTCAGCAGACAGCTATGTTTTGCATTTAGACGACATGTAAACACCTGTTCATTCATTCATTGGGACACTTGACAAAGTTAAGTCTGCGCATGGAAATTAGGGACACCACCTAAACACATTTGACAATTGCTTGCATTAACACTTGACAGCTGAGTAGAGGAGGAACAGCCCTTGTCCACAAACACCATCTCAGACACAAATTATTATACGGGAACACCTCACATTGACACAAATGCAAGGCCCTTTCAGGTATTGTTCTGTCTGATATGTAATTCGACTGATGAACTGTAAAACCGGTTTGGAGCAGTCTTTTCCTGCTCAACAAATATGCTTTAAATAGGAGCTTCACATTCAATAAAGTTAGTTGTGACTGCACGAAGTTTGAGTACGATGTGTCGTCATAACTCCCAGCTGGTTGGAGGGTGAATCCATTATTGATTGGGGGCGTTAGCAACTGAAGGGCTGTAATATCATCATGATTGCCTCCTGACGGGAATTGAGCTAACAGTTTTGGTGTCAGAAAGTGAGATCTGCCAAAAACAACAGTATGGGGTAAGTAATTATATTTTCTATTATTATTATTACTACCCTATACTGTCAGAGCAGATAAACGGTACCCAGTTAACCGCTAATTTTAGCAACTCCCGGGAATCTGAAATTCCCAAAGATGGGGTCTGGTACTCCAGCGCGTCTGAAGCGCCAAAGATAAAATGGGGTTTGGAACCCGGTTACAAAGCAGTACTGTGTGTGATGGTGGATTCCCCCTCCAAAAACCTTGTATATATTTGTATAGACACTTAAGTGTATTTAGTCGTTATATAAGATTGCATGCCATTGTATAGATGTATGTGGAGATTGTATGTGATATTAAGCTGAGCTTGAAGGTATAGTCTTGCCCACCAAGGATAGTTAATCAGCAGACCATGAGTTGGATATGTATAAATCTGATTATTTAGGCGCAGCAAACCACATAAATTGGGAAACTAGGTTTTTCCAATAAAGTATAAAACACTGATGTCACTACCCATAGATATATATACTTTCAAACTCAGCTGATCTCACGTTGTATTCTGAGCTTAAGATAATGGGAAATTTTCAAGGTAAGGAGAATTCCGAGAAAATGATGAAATGTACGTTTAGGAAGATTGTATGAAAATTGTATCGTGTATGGGCAACCTTAGATCCATGAATCGTTATGTTGTGTTCGTTTTAACACTGTCCCTATAGGTGCTGCTGTATCAACAAAGCATTTCATAACATTGAATGAATGTTGGTTGCATAATAATTTGTTTTGTGGTTATTACTTATGTTTTAAAAGTGATGTGATTTTGCCGTACTATGCTGGTCATGGCAGCTTTTAGAAGCAAGGAAATATATATTTGGTGTGTAAAGTGTGACCTTAAGGACTAAAAATTGTATCTCTATCCTTAAAAAAATCGTAAGCAATTTTGAACTTTCATCATTAAGGTTTTGTGTCACCAACTTTTCTTTCTTCACTGGCTTTTTTAAAAAAAAATATATTTTCTAAGTGCCTTGTTAGCAAACAAACCCCCCTCCCCCCCCCCACCTCTTTTGGTCTGTGACACAGGTAACTGCAAAGGGACTGTAAACAGCTGTATTGTCATACAAATTAACGATCAGTTTTGCCTTTTAGAGAAAACAAGTTTTAAGGAATGTTCCGAATTGCTAAAGAATGGGTGATGTATGGGTTCTTGTATTTCAAATGAAAAATTACTAATGTTTTGAGCTGCTCGTTTTTTTTTCAACCATGGTGAACAATAATAATTTTTTTTCTTTAAGTTTATGGTATACCATAATAACAACAAAAAAATATAGAAATCCACGTGGTAATAATTAATTTGACATCAACAATTTTTGGTATTAGAAAAGTGCACTGTTAGGAAGGAAAATGTTTGATATGCTTACTGTGTGCTCAATTCCTCTAACCGTTGGTTTATTTTTAGGAGGAAAAGTAAAATGTTTTGTTACTAAACCTTTCTGATGCTTATTCCTCAGATAAGTGAAATTTGAGATTTTCAGAACGACCAAGCACAGCCTTCAACAACAACCAATCATATGGGAGTATTGTTTCCAAATAGATTTTTTCCTGATTGATTAGACTGTTTTTATGGGTGTTAGAAAGTTTTTATTTATTGGGTGTCAGATATTTGATGTGTTCTAATTTGACATATATGAGCTCTGGCATAAATGAGGTGCTATGCTTTAGATAATTAAGCATCTCTGGTCTTTTTTTTTAGAGTTTTCCTTTGGTATATTGGTACATACTTTTGTATTCTGGTGCTAAACACTAATTTTTGAATTTATGCACTTATGCTTTTACTACCTTTTCTCTTGACAAGATTATTGGTATGGGATAATGTGCTCAGGCAGATACTGTAGTACTACTCTTATATTATGATCTTGGATACAAATGAAATTTTACAGATTTGTGTACATATACCATATGTAGCTCTGGAAACTAGTGAGCTGATTGTCATTTATATGTCACAGCACGTTATCAGATGTGCAGTATGTGAAATCTGTATTGTTAAATAGTAGAATAGAAAGCTGTCATTCAAAAAAAAAAAAAAAAAATAGGATGATGGAAGTGGTTGGCTTGTTGATAGTATGCTAAGAATTAAAATGAATTTATGCCAGCGTTACTACTTTGAAAGGTAAACCTCCTGCGGTGAATTCAATTAGTTGATCTCTTTTCATCCTGAAAGTGACTCACTGCCCAGGTTTTGCATATGAATGGTTCTTGAAGTCAGATTTTGTGTCTCCAGAGCCATTTGGTTTCAATTTCCTGTTCAGGTGTCACCAAGCAAACTGTGCAATCTCTTATAAATTTATGTTTGCATGAGTACTGACTTCTAGCTGTTTTGTGTGTCTCTATGTGTCCATGTACACAAGACAGCTTGAATTTCACTCCCTGTTGTTCAGTGATCACAGCATCTTAGCCATGCAAGGGATACTCAGTTCTAGGTAGCTTCCTGCTTGGGTGAGTCAGAGGACTGCAATTTAACCCATCTCCACCTTTGGAGGAATACAAGGCAGTTCAACCCCTCCAAGGGTCCTCACCATTGTTGCATGTGTAGACATGCTGTGTTCTCCCACAACAGTGCCATTAAGTATCCTTCCTGTTACCTGCCTTCCTGTAGGCCCTAAACCTCAGTGCTGCGAGTAGCTTCACTAGCATTTATTTTTTGCTGCCTGTCTATAGGCCAGACGCCAAGTGGCGCAAAATACTCCTGCCATTCTTGTAAAACTTGTATTTTTGTCTCTGTACTTACCTGCTATTCTTGCTAAAGTCAGAATGACTTCAGACCCGTCTCAACCCCATGAGTCCATTTATTCTCATATCTAGAGATTTTGCAAGAGGAAAATGTGGCAGAATTAATTAATTGGAAAATTAAACAGTGATTATGGTGATCTCTCGCTCTCGTTTCCTTTGCCAACAGGTGCACCAACCCACCCATTCAAGCCTGGTGACAGAATCCTGGTGAAGGCCCCTCCATAAGCTGACGTCGCTAGACCGATCCTACGGACCCCCTGCAATAGTTCAAGCAGTGACCAGAACAGCGGTACTGACAGACGACTCCCCGGTTTGGATCCACGCATCGCGACTGAAGGAAGCCCCACCCCTGGACCCCACGACGACGGACCGGAGATTGTGACGCGCACCAGATGAATTCCAGTTGGATCCAGACAGACGCATTGGTACAATGCCAACGGACACCCCTACTCCTGGAAGACTTCGCATTTGTGCGACAGTGGTACGCTTTGTAGCAAGCTGAGCACTAGTAGCCACTGTCTGGTTACTTGCAACATGTGCTCACCACTCGAGAACCTCTCCTCATTTTGCCCTTGCTCACCCCAGGAAAAGAGAGAAACACGAGACATTCATGTCTCTACTTTACAGTCAAAGTCAAGCCGATTGGACACAAAGGACATTGTTTTTTCGTTATAGCCGCCAGGGACATGGTCTGACCGCTCTGAATGAGGGTTGAAAGGAAATTTTTTTCCTCTCATTAAAAACGGGAGGTTTATTTTTTGCCCTTTCCTGGAAAAGGCCTTAGGACATGTTGAAAAATCACATGCCATCGTCAACAGGTGGTATGTGCTGCCATGGTCTATTTTGTAGTGACTTTATTGCCATAATAATGGAGTTGGATTTTTCAGGCCATGGACTCTTGCAAGCTATGGCCCTCCCCATTGAACATGTCTGTTTTGATTTGATAGAATTCTAAGAAGTTATATCCCTATGTGCACACAACCAAGTCACCAGCCTACATACACCTTGGAATATAATGTCACCTGTTTTGTGCTATTCAGAGACTCTAAGTGATCCCACCGTTATGAATAAGCTGGGATCAAAGGTTGGGTTGAAAGGTTGTATTAATATGCCTTATGATTTTTTAGATATATTTCGGTTTGTGCCCATTCTGTGATGAAGTGTAGGCCCTTGCATTTACATATTAACGAGCTGGCACTGACAGCCATTCATCCACCTTGGTCAGCAGACAGCTATGTTTTGCATTTAGACGACATGTAAACACCTGTTCATTCATTCATTGGGACACTTGACAAAGTTAAGTCTGCGCATGGAAATTAGGGACACCACCTAAACACATTTGACAATTGCTTGCATTAACACTTGACAGCTGAGTAGAGGAGGAACAGCCCTTGTCCACAAACACCATCTCAGACACAAATTATTATACGGGAACACCTCACATTGACACAAATGCAAGGCCCTTTCAGGTATTGTTCTGTCTGATATGTAATTCGACTGATGAACTGTAAAACCGGTTTGGAGCAGTCTTTTCCTGCTCAACAAATATGCTTTAAATAGGAGCTTCACATTCAATAAAGTTAGTTGTGACTGCACGAAGTTTGAGTACGATGTGTCGTCATAACTCCCAGCTGGTTGGAGGGTGAATCCATTATTGATTGGGGGCGTTAGCAACTGAAGGGCTGTAATATCATCATGATTGCCTCCTGACGGGAATTGAGCTAACAACATGGTTCTAAGTATTCAGACCCTTTGCTCAGTATTTAGTAGAAGCCCCCTTTTGATCTAATACAGCCAGGAGTCTTTTTGGGAAAGATGCAACAAGTCTTTCACACCTGGATTTGGGGATCCTCTGCCATTCCTCCTTGCAGATCCTCTCCAGTTCTGTCAGGTTGGATGGTAAACGTTGGTGGACAGCCATTTTTAGGTCTCTCCAGAGATGCTCAATTGGGTTTAAGTCAGGGCTCTGGCTGGGCCATTCAAGAACAGTCACGGAGTTGTTGTGAAGCCACTCCTTCGTTATTTTAGCTGTGTGCTTAGGGTCATTGTCTTGTTGGAAGGTAAACCTTCGGCCCAGTCTGAGGTCCAGAGCACTCTGGAGAAGGTTTTTGTCCAGGATATCCCTGTACTTGGCCGCATTCATCTTTCCCTTGATTGCAACCAGTCGTCCTGTCCCTGCAACTTAAAAACACCCCCACAGCATGATGCTGCCACCACCATGCTTCACTGTTGGGACTGTATTGGACAGGTGATGAGCAGTGCCTGGTTTTCTCCACACATACCGCTTAGAATTAAGGCAAAAAACTTCTATTTTGGTCTCATCAGACCAGAGAATCTTATTTCTCACCATCTTGGAGTCCTTCAGGTGTTTTTTAGCAAACTCCATGCGGGCTTTCATGTGTCTTACACTGAGGAGAGGCTTCCGTCGGGCCACTCTGCCATAAAGCCCCGACTGGTGGAGGGCTGCAGTGATGGTTGACTTTCTACAACTTTCTCCCATCTCCTGACTGCATCTCTGGAGCTCAGCCACAGTGATCTTTGGGTTCTTCTTTACCTCTCTCACCAAGGCTCTTCTCCCCCGATAGCTCAGTTTGGCCGGACGGCCAGCTCTAGGAAGGGTTCTGGTCGTCCCAAACGTCTTCCATTTGAGGATTATGGAGGCCACTGTGCTCTTAGGAACCTTAAGTGCAGCAGAAATCTTTTTGTAACCTTGGCCAGATCTGTGCCTTGCCACAATTCTGTCTCTGAGCTCTTCAGGCAGTTCCTTTGACCTAATGATTCTCATTTGCTCTGACATGCATTGTGATCTGGAAGGTCTTATATAGACAGGTGTGTGGCTTTCCTAATCAAGTCCAATCAGTATAATCAAACACAGCTGGACTCAAATGAAGGTGTAGAACTATCTCAAGGATGATCAGAAGAAATGGAAAGCACCTGAGTTAAATATATGAGTGTGACAGCAAAGGGTCTGAATACTTAGGACCATGTGATATTTCAGTTTTTCTTTTTTAATAAATCTGCAACAATGTAAACAATTCTGTGTTTTTCTGTCAGTATGGGGTGCTATGTGTACATTCATGAGGAAGAAGAATGAACTTAAATGATTTTAGCAAATGGCTGCAATATAACAAAGAGTGAAAAATTTAAGGGGCTCTGAATACTTTCCGTACCCACTGTAAATGTATAAAATGTAACACAACTTTACTAGAGCTAAACAGCTAAATACACAAATGTTATACATACAGACGTGGAAAATTAACCACTTGCCGACCGCCGCACGACTATTTACGTCAGCGGTAAGCCCCTCACAGGCAAATCGACATAGGGCTAAGTCGCTAGCCTGTGAGGGTCTAGGGAGCGAGCGCGCACCGCCGGAGGCGCGCTCCCGCGGGTCACGGACCCCCCCCCCGCGCGTGTGCCCGGCGGACCCGATGTCCGCCGGTCACTCGCGATTGTCAGTTAGAGCGGGAGAAAGGCAGGCGGCTAATGTAAACAAGCCGCCAGTCATTCTCCCCTGTGTAGGAATGGTGATCATACGGTTCTATTATGTAGGACCGTTGATCACTGTTCCTACACCTCAAGCCACAGCCAATCACAGTTAGAATCACGCCCCTAGGGACACACATAACCCCTCCCTCTCAAAAAAAGTTAACCCCTTTACTGCCAGTGTAATTTTACAGTAACAGTGCATATGTATAGCACTGATTACTGTAGAAATGTCACTGGTAACCCCAAAAGTGTCAAAAATGTCAGTCAAGGGTCCGATCTGTTCGCCGCAATGTCGCAGTCCCGCAAAAAAAATCGCAGATCGCCGCCATTACGCGTTAAAAAACAAAAACCAACAAAAATGACAAAAATCTTTCCCTTTGTTAGTAAACGCAATAACTTTTGCGCAAACCAATCAAAATACGCTTTTTGTGATTTTTTTTACCAAACATTTGGTTAAAAAAAAATTGGCCCAAAATGTTAAAAAAATTTGATTTTTACTTTTTTTTTTGGGGAATTTCATATAAAAAAATGTGAAAAATATTGTTATTTTTGCAAAATTGACGCTGTTTTTTTGTTTATAGCGCAAAAAGTAAAAATCGCACAGGTGATCAAATACCACCAAAAGAAAGTTTGTTTGTGGGGAAAAAAGGACGTCAAATTCGTTTAGGTACAACGTTGCACGACCGCGCAATTGTCCGTTAAAGTCACATAGTGCCGAATCGCAAAATAGGCAGCATGGGGAGATCGCTGTGCTAACATGGGATTGCTAGTACAGTGGCTCCAACTGGAGCTGTCAGTTTTTTTTTTTCAACCTGCTGGGTTAAAAGAAAAAAAAAATCGAGGGGGGCGTGACCGGCAGCGAAGCTAAATGGACATGCTGTAACTGAGCTCCGCAACATAAAGGCTCCATACTGTGGCTATAAGCCATATCCAGCGGAGCCGAGACCACCCACATCAACCGGAGACCCTGGGGAACGAGGAGAGAGGAATGGGGAAAAGCAAATCGCGGGATGGCCCCCACAAATTGGAGAAATGTACAGCCTGGCCGGATTTACCAGCAAGAAACATTGTGCTGACCCCTCCTCCTCCTCACAAAGGCACACTGTCCCTTAAGCTGCTTACACAGGAGAAAATGGCAGTGTGCAGGGAGAGCTGCTGAATAGTAACAAAGAGATTTCTGCTCCTGATCTAGACAGCCCAGTAAAGCAGAAGAGAAGGATTTATTCTCCAGGGGAACAAGTGGAACCTCATCTAAAACTGACTCTATGATAATAAATAATCCACATGAGGATAAGCTACATGAATTCCCCACTACAGCACAGCCAGTTATAGACTCTGACTTAAAGAAATGCTTCTAACATAAAAAAATCTAATTTAGCATGATATGAGAGAGTTCATGCAGAACCCTAAAAGAGAAATAGATACACTGGAGATAAAAGTAGAATACATTGAGGAATAAATGGAGGATTTCACTGAAGCACATTATGATTTAGTGGATGCCCACTTTGACCTTGAAGACTGTCAAATTTCGTGGCATCCCAGAAAATGTCAAGAAAGCAGATTTAAAGCAATTCCTGCAGCAAATGATCCTAGACCTATTGCCTACGACATCGCACCAATAATTGGTGATTGATAGGGTCCATAGGCTCCCAGAACCCTCCCACATTCTGGAGAAATTGCCACATGATGTGATCGCAAAAATTCACTTTTATCACATAAAAGATCAGCTAATGCAATTCACCTGACAATATTCTTCGCTCCCAGACCCTTATGCGGGTAGTATACTATATTCGGATCTCTCTCAAGCGACCATAATAGCACGCACAAAATTGGATTTTTGACTTACCGTAAAATCCATTTCTCTGATCATTGGGTTATACTGCCCCCTACAGGAGTAGGACAATAGGCAGAAAAACATTCTGGCTACACCCATGGGCAGTCCCAGGGGGTATACTCCCTCTCTCTGCTACAGCCACTCAGTTTTGTAACAAGCAGTGTCAGGAGAATAATAACCCCACAGAGGGGTGGGTGCTGTGTCCATCAACGAACATCAGAGAAATTGATTTTATGGTAAGTCAAAAATCCCATTTTCTCTCCTTCGTTCATTGATGGACACAGCTCCTGGTATTCACTAATTGCCTGGACCACATCCAAGGCACGCAAGACAATTTCCTTCAGATGTTTAGGCCTGGGACACAGGGAAAGAAATGCAATATCCTAATTCAAATGAAAGTCAGAGACAACCTTAGGAAGGAACAATGGACAGGGGCGAAGAACCACCTTATCCCTGTGAATCACTAGACAAGGTGAATGACAGGATAACGTCGCCAGTTTCGACACCCTGTGTGCAGAAGTGATAGCCACTAAAAAGACCACCTTCTGGGACAACGTAAGCAGGAGAATCTCCTGAATATTTTCAAAAGGAGGCTTCTGCAGAGCTGAAAGCACCAAATTAAGATCCAGAGACGGGAACGGAACCCGAACTGGAGAAACCAAATGTCGGACATCCTGAAGAAAGGTACGCACCAGGGAGTGTGTGGCCAAAGGTCATTAGAAGAAGACCGCTAAGGCCTACACCTGGCCCTTGATGGTACTCAAGGTCAATTTCTGTTCAACCCCCCATTAAAGGAAGGTTAAGATCCGAGCCACCGAGAAGGAGCGAGGAGGAACCCCAAGCGACTCACACTACGCAATGTAGATCTTCCACATACAATGGTAGATCTTCCTAGAAGTAGATTTCCTAGCTTTCAACAGGGTAGTAATCACTGACTCAGATAAACCCCTATCCTTCAGCACCTGGCGTTCAACAGCCAAGCCATCAAAGCCAGCGACTGCAAAGCTGGATGGAAGATCGGCTCTTGAGACAGAAGATCTTCCCTGAGAGGAAGCTTCCTTGGAACGTCAGGGACCAGCCACACCAGATCGGCGTACCAAGCCCGGCGAGGCCAGTCCGGGGCCACTAAGATGACTGGAATCCCATTTGCCTCGATCCTGCATAGAAGTCTGGGCAGAGGCTTGAGAGGAGGGAAGGCGTAAATCAGCCGATACTGACCCCATGGGGCCACCAGCGTGTCTGTGGCATCCGCCAGAGGATCCCTTGACCGCGCTACAAACTTCTGCTAAGACGCCAACAGATCCACCTCGGAGAAGTCCCACTGGAGACACAGCTGATGAACCACCTCTGGATGAAGGGGCCACTCCCCGTGGTCCAACGCCTGCCAATTTTTCCACCCCGGGAATGTGTATGGTGGAGAGGGCTGTAACAAACTGTTCTGCCCACCTTAGAATGCCAGCTACCTCCAGAGCTGCCAGGACACTTCTTGTGCCCCCTTGATGATTGACATAAGCCACGGCTGTGGCATTGTCTGATTGAATGTGCACTGGACAACCCTGAAGATGATCTGTCCAATGATCCAGACACAGTTTGATCGCTCGGAGTTCTAAGTCACTGATCGGTAGTCTGGACTCTTCCAGCGTCCAGATCCTCTGAGTAGAATGCTTGCCGAGGATGCCTCCCCAGCCAGACAGGCTGGCATCCGTGGTGATCACTGTCCAATACAAGGGGAGGAAGGATTTTCCAGCCGAAGTGCTGGAGAACGAAGCCACCATATCAAGGACTACCTTGTTTCCCGACTCAGCCGGATCTGTTTTTCCAGAGACTGGGGAGTCTTGTCCCATTTGGTCAGAATCTCCCTTTGCAAGGACCTCGTATGGAACTGTGCAAATGGAACCACCTAGAAGGTAGACACCATCAAGCCCAGCACCCGCATGCAAGTCTGGAGGAACGACCATCTGTTGGACAGCAGGAGGTGAATTGCAGCCTGCAATTTTCAGAGTTTGTCCAGAGGAAGGAGCACCCTGGCTAAGAGTCAAGCCCAGATAGGCCGGCTTCATGGACAGAACTAGAGCAGACTTCTGAAAGTGCAGAATCCAGCTGAACTCCCGCAGAGTTTGTATTGTGATCTCCAGTTTGTCCACCAGAGCAGAGGGAGACTCCACTCGCAGAAGGAGATTGTCCAAGTAGCCCAGTACCGCGATCCCCCGTTGGCGTAGCAAGGCTAGCACTGGAGCTAGCACTTTTGTGAAGACCCGAGGAGCAGAGGCGAGACCATAGGGTAACGCCGCAAACCGATAATGCTCCTATCCCACAGCAAAGTGGAGAAAATGCTGGTGACTGCCACATATTGGAATGTGAAGGTAGGCATCCTTGATATCGATAAGGGGGGAGGAAATCCCCCCGATGCAGGGGTGCCACCACCATTCGAAGGGACTGCATTTTGAACTTCTGTACTGGCACAAAGCCTTTTAGCGCCTTGAGGTCCAGGATTGGACGCACTTTGCCTTCCTTGATGGGGGCTGTAAACAGGTTTGAGTAAAAACCCTGAAAATGTTGCAAAGTCGGAACCGGAACAATCCCCCCTTGAAGGAACAGGTCTTGTACTGCCCCAAACAGGCCCTGTAAGCGGTCTGGGGACAGAAGCAAGTTGGAAGAAAAAAACGTTGCCAGGGGACAAGAACGAAACTCGATCTTGTAGCCGGACCGAATGCCTTTGTGGACCCACTTGTCTTGCACTAGGGAAGTCCACAGGTCCGAAAACCAGAAAAGACTTCCTCCCACCCCCAATACGGGTGAGGGCACACCTTCATGCTGAAGAAGCCTTTTCCACAGGTCTGGAGAAGCCCAATCTTGGTTTGCCAGACCAAGTTTGTTTGGATCCTCCTGAAGAAGCCCTGAAAGACTTCAAGCCCTTGTCAGTCGACCCTGAGGGATGAAAAAACTTCTTATGAGCTGAGGAGGACTGCCCACGTCTATGACAAGGTTTCTTGCCCTTAGTAGACTGCAGAAGAAAAGTACTCTTTCCCCCTGTGAGACCTTTAATGATGTCATCCAGGGTAGCTCCAAACAGGCGATCTCCTTGGAAAGGAAGATCAGTCAAGGCCTTTTTTGAAGTCTGATCTGTCGACCAGCATTTGAGCAAAAAGACATGCCGAAGGACCACTGGCAAAACAGAGAGGCGAGCCGCATCCATAGAGGTATCACAGATAAACCGCAGCCCCTGGACTAGCTGGCCTGCCAGCTCGGCCAAGGCAGGGGGGAGCTGTTCCCCCGTCCAGGTCACGGCATAAGAGCTTAGCCCACTCAGTCAGAGTTTGCGACACTAGGGCAATGGTGAAAGCCGGCCTCATTGTCGAACCAGCCAGAGTGTACCAGAACTACCTAAACCTTCTCTTGGATGTCCTGGCAATCAGCCATTAAAATAAATTGCTCAGCTACATCTTGCATCGAGCATTGGGAAAACGTAAAAATCCCTTGTATATGACATGACCATATAAACTTTTTTTAAAATCTTCCCCCTTATGTTGGAGATGTGAGGATAATACAGGCACACTACAACACATACTCTGGAATTGTAAGACTTTATCTAGTTTTTGGAATGCAGTATCATCCTTAATCGCATCACTTACAGGTAACTACAACCTCTTACACCTGCAATGGCCCTACTGGGAATCGACCTTGATATATACCCACATTGTTATAGAACTATTGTTGCATACATTCTAATAGCAGCAAGGTTCACCAAAGGTAGGATGTGGAAATCCAATGTAGCTCCCAACCTCTCTGAGCTGATGCTGGATAATAAGAACCCTACCACCACAAAGTATATAAAGGTATGGAAAGCCTGGCTGGTACACCCCAAGGCTAATTACCTGAAAGACTTTAATAAGAGTTGAATATACTTTATCTACATATTGCATTAAGAAAGGAAACTCCCCCCCCCTTTTTTATGCCCACGCCTACATTTTCTATTTATATGTGTTTCCTACTCTTGAACCTAATAAAAAGGTAATGGATTTGATACTTTATTGAAAATGTAAAGTTTCTTTTTTTAAACTAATGGTGTGTACTAGGCTTAAGATGGCTTCAGCTCTGCTCTCCACCCACAGGAGAGGTCCCTCAGATGCATTTCCCCCCCTAGTGGGCTTAATTGCTGGGGCCACCACCATGCTTCACAGTTGGTATAAGGTGTTTCTACTCAATTGTGGTCTTCAGCATGTGCCAAAGATATCTACCCAATGGAAGATCAAGCCTTTTTTGGCACTTTTTTTTTTACAAATTTAAATTAGTATTATTTTACCTATAACCACCAAACATTATGTATTTTTATTTGAGCAGAGACCCTAATAGTGATTGTTGCAATTTTTTATATCATGTGGTATTTGCGTAGCGGTTTTTTAGTATTCAATAGTTTTTTATTGAGTTTAAACAACACATTACAATAGTAAAACATAAAATAGAAAATATAGAAAAAGGGGGTAGCATGCGAAAAAGCATCATGTACCAGAACAGTGCATATCAAAACATGACTCATAACAGTATTGGCAACTAGGAAGTCAGTTATAAAAAAGTAAACAGCAAAATACATTAAGTCCCAAAACTGAGTCTCCTCAATAGGAGGTACATCAAGAGTCCAGAGGACTCACCAAGTTCCATTAATAGACCGGCCCCAGACACCCCAAATGGGCACAAACTGTGTCCACGAAAGGGCGAAGCCCCCCCCCCAGCCCTCCTCCCCCCAGAAGAGGAAACCAATGGGCTCCCACCAACGGTCAAACAATATATAACAACCCATTACCAGAGCAAGAAACCCAAACCAGAATTCTGAAGTCAGAGCTAATAACGCCTCTCCTGCATCCAGACCCCCAAAAGAGCTAATAAACTAAAAAGAAAAAAGGACCAGAAAAAAGAAAAGAAGAATAGCCCACACCACCATGGGCGGGGAGAGAGGAAAAACGAGGAGAGAGAAGGGAAGAACAGAAGAAAAAAGAAAAGAACAAGAAAGAAAAGGAGGCCAAGAGAAAAGCAGATAGAAAACAAAATAAAACAGTCACATGTCCCCCTGCGCTGGACCCCAAGCCACCCAGTCGCAACTACGGAGCCTGCAAATACTCTTTCCAGGGGCTCCACACTCGGTCAAATCTACGCTGTCTATCCAAATGAATACTGGCTAACTTCTCGTTAAGCATAATCCACTACATTTTGGTTTTCACATGCAATATATTTAGTGCAGGCGTTTTCCAAGCATGCGCTACAGTAATTTTTGTTGCCAGGAGAATAAAAAATATAAAGGAACGGGTATTTTTGGGAATCTCAACTGGCAAGTCCGAGAACAACACCGTCTTAGCGTCTCTATCAATCCTCTGGCCCGTCGCTGAGTGGATCAGGTTAATTACCCGAATCCAATAGCACCGAACCTTCGGACAACTACACCACACATGGTACATATCCCCGTGCTGCCCACATTGTCGGAAACACAGGGGGGAGGTGCCCGGGAACAATTTGGCTAGCCTCGTTGGCACCAAGTACTACTGAGCTAGCACCTTATAGTTTGCCTCCACCAGAGTGGTGTTGAGTATACCCCTGTGCACCATATCCCAGTCCTCCTCGTCAATAGTTTCCCCCAAGTCCGTCTCCCACGCCAGCTGATAGGAAGGTTTAGCAGTCGTGTCAGCAAACAACCTGTACAGATCCGAGATACCTCCACCCTGCCCAATCCTCCCCATGCACCTATTCTCGTACAGAGTTCTAGTCGTGATATCGGTGTGGTTGTCCCTAAGGGTCCTAAGATAATGGGTAATCTGGAGGAGGTGATAGGGCTCCTCAGGGGGCATCTTTAGTGTCTCTCTGAAAAAGGTAGGTGGTCGAACCCCTTTGTGATCTATGAAGTGACCTATTTGGGAAAAGTCCCTTGTCTATCCACCACTGAAATTGAGAAGCCTGGAGCCCCGGGGGGAAGTGACGGTTATTAAAGAGGGGAGCCACCGGTGCATGGGGGGACCGAAGAGGGTACAGCTTACATGCCACGTCCCAAAGCTTCAATGAATGGGACAGAGCGGGGCACAACACTGCCCTCCTTTTCCTGGCAGGTAGCCACAACAGAAGATCCATAGGCACGGCCCTACAGGACTGCGCCTCCAAATCCACCCAATGCGGCCTATTGACGGTAATAAAAATCTGATATAGTTGTGCCAGCTGGGCCGCCCGGTAGTAACGTAGGAAGTGGGGAACTCCCAGCCCCCCTTCCATTTAGATCTGTACATAGTGGAGCGGGCCAGTCGGCTCCCCCCCTATGCCAAATAAATTTATAGATAAGGGCCTGAAGCTGCTGCAAGAACGACAACGGCAATGGGATCGGGAGAGTCCTTGGAAGGACCCTCATTTTAACGGCGGCTATCCTGCCCATCCAGGAGAGCTCCTGTGTCTGCCAGTGTTTCAGATCTTGGGACATAGCGTCAAAAAGAGGCGTATAATTCACCCTGAACAATGAGGTAATGTCGGGAATCAGCCGAACCCCCAAGTATGGAAGTGCCCGTGAACACCACTGAAAGGGGAAGGAAGCCCGTAAAGCCTCTACAGTCGCGACCTCCAGGTTAATATTCAAAGCTTCCGACTTGAGTTGATTGACTCTGAGGCCAGACACCCCCTCAAATCGCGACAAGAGCGCAAACAGGTTGGGCAGGGTGGTGACAGGATCCGTTAAAAACAGCAAAAAATCATCGGCAAACAATCCACATTTATGATGTCGACCAGAACTTTCCACCCCGTGGATATTAGGATCAGATCTGATAGCTATCGCCAAGGTCTCAATAGCAACAAGAAAGAGAAGGCGATAGAGGGCAACCTTGCCTGGTACCCCTCGCTATCTTCAACGGACCCGAAACACCACCATGCCCAACCATATTAGCCGACGGTCTAGAATACAACGCCCCCAAAACATTGAGAAAAGACGGGCCACAATTCCACCGTGAAAGGACCCGAAAAAGAAATGTCCAGGATAAAGAGTCAAAGGCCTTATGAAGGTCCAATGACAGTAGCATGCCCTTGCGGGGAGGGCCCCCATCCCAATTGGATCGCAGCACCGTGATCAAATCCACCGCTCGTCTAATCTGGTCCGCCGCCTGTCTTCCCTCCCGCAATGCTTGGAAAAAGGTAAGTAGATGCGGGGCCGAGTGGGCTGCAAATTTGTTTACAATAAACGGCCGAAAAGCCGTCCGGGCCCGGGGTCTTAGAGGGCTTCTCCTGCAAGACCTGCACCCCCGTAATATCCCCCTCCAGGAGCTCCCTGTGGGAATCCGAGTGGGAGGGAAGGCGGACATCCCGCAGGAAGTCATCCACATCTTCCACAGTCACATCTCCCCGAGCACCATACAAAGAGGAATAGTACTCATGGAATATAGACATGATCGCCTGAGGATTTTGGGTAAGTGTGCCGTTCGCCCTCCGCAACTTGAGGGGTGCTGCCCGACGCAATCGGGGAGTCAGCTTACGAGCCAGCATCATCCCTGGTTTATCCTTTAAAGTATAAAAAGTGGCTTGCGTCCATCGCAAATGCTTTTCCGCCCGAATGGTCAAGCAAAGATTCAATTCTAACCGGACCGCATCAATCCTGTCTCTAAGGTCCAAATGTGGATGTTGTTTGTGGGTGCGCATTAGTTCAGACAACTCCCCCTCCTTTTCCTTAATAAGAGCTTGCAAATTCTTTTTCATACGTGATGCAATCTGTAACAATTGCCCCCTGATAGTGGCTTTATGAACCGCCCAATTAATGACCGGAGAAGTATCAGCCGGATCATTGGAGGTGAAATAATCTTTAATATTTTGTTCAAGCTCAAAACATACTGTAGGATTGCTCAAAAGCGATTCATTCAACCGCCAGGGAGCAGGGCCCCTCCGGACAACCAAGTCGTCACAGGAGGTGCATACCAGGGAGTGGTCCGACCAGGCGACATCCACTATCTTACTACGCTGAAAGAGGTGCGCCGACCCAGGGTGGATTAGCAGATGATCAAGCCTGGTGTAAGTCTGGTGGGCATGGAAAAAAAACGTGTAATCTTTTTCGCCGAGGGATTCAGCTTGCGCCAAAGATCAATCAAATCATGATAATGCAGCATTTTAGCCAATTTAGAACCTATTTTGGGGTAATGTCTAGTGGAGGACGTCAGCTTCGCCGTCTTATCGAACGCTTAATCGAAGGCAACATTAGAGTCCCCCCCATAGAGCACCAGGCCTTCCAACTGGGGAGTAAGTGCATGTAACAGAGAACGAAAGAAGGGCAATTGACCAGTATTAGGGGCATAATAAGAGATAATAAAGACCGGGGACCCCTCCAAACACCCCACCACCAGCAGGAAGCGGCCCTCAGGGTCACTAACCTGTCGCTCCAGATTGAAGGACACAAGTTTAGAAAAGCAAATCGCCACCCCCGTCTTACCCAGACCGAAGTAGCGAAGTAAAAAGTGGGGTAATGGTGGTGCAGAAATGTCGGGTTGTAGTTAGGTGGGAAGTGTGTCTCCTGGAGATGAAGCATGTCTGCCTGTAGGGATTTGTACTGTTGGAATGCCTGCCGCCTCTTAACCGGGGAATTTAGACCCCTCACATTATGCGTGACGAATTTCACTGGGACCCTAACTGTATCATCTGCCATGGTGCACAGGAAGGGATACTCAACGTACTCACCAGACCACCCGTGGAGAGAGCGCAATTCGCGACCCAAATGCAGCAACCGGCAATCCGGCGTCGGGGGGACAAAAAAAACAAGGAAAGGAGAGAAAGAAAAAGGAGAGACACAGAGGGGAAGAAAAGAAAATCGAGGACCGAGGAGTCCCCAAAGGCACTATTGACCTAAATATAAAAGAAATATAAATTAGTCAACTCAAACAGCAATAGAAAAATCTGTAAACCACCGAGGAAATACCCCGGCAAACCACAAATGTGACACTGGGCAAGCCCAGGAGTTGGTTTGGCCCCGTCTCACCCACGGAGGGTGGGAAACAAAGTCAAACAGGGCGCATGACTACCACCACCGGCCCTCACCCGCCCATAAAAGATAGAACAGTTAATAACATAAAAGTAACAGTATCCGTGGGGGTTGACGACCCAGAGACCCAGAAGCCCCGGCCCGGAGGAACACAGAACACTCCGAGGCCAAACAGCCTCCAGCCCCAGGTCCCCCCCCCCCCCCACAGCTAGCAACATCATGTCAGGGATTCCCAGCCGGGAAATCCCATATAAGATCCCGCCCAAGGATCAAAAGTGAGAAAAAATGCAAAATCAAAGAGCACAAAAAAAGCCCTGAAAAATACGTCCAAAAAAGTTGAGTCGTGTCCAAAGAAAAGGGGACACTGCACCTAAAGGTGGAAGAAAAAAGTAAGTGCACACACGGTTAATTAGGACCTAGAGTCTCCCGTAGTCCACCAGGGTGGCTTGCTTTTCATCTTGGCTTGGCTCCTGGTAGACCTCCACACCTAAGGCAACTGACTTTGTGTGGACCTGGCCGCAGAAGATTTGGAATGAGGAGTAGAAGGGGGTCCATCCGGATCCGTGGAGATCAGTCCCAGGCGTCGCAAGAGGGCCTCTCCCTCGGGAAACGTGGCAAAAGAATGCTTCTTATTACGATACGTAAAGTTCAGTCTAAAAGGAAACGCCCAATAATACTTTAGATTTTTGGCTATGAGGGGTTGTAACAAAGGTTTCAGATTCCTGCGTTTTTGGATTGTAGTAGGAGATATGTCAGCAAATATTTGGATTTTATGGTCACGAAGCTGTAAGTCGGCAATGTCCCTGGCTCTAGCCATAACCTGCTTCTTCACCTTGTAGTAGTGAGGCTTCACGATTATGTCACGTGGAAGGCCATCTTCCCTCGGTGCTGTTAGGGCCCTGTGCGCCCTGTCTAATTCCAACTTGTGGGGGTTAATGTCCGGTATCAGGTGCACTATGAGTTCCTTAGTGATAGCTTCGGCATCAGTAAATGACTCAGGTATACCCCGCACTCTAAAATTGTACTGACGAGAGCGGTTTTCTAGATTGTCAATTTTAGTCAAGGCATCTTCCAACCTATTCTGCAAAGTCTCAATACATACTGTGTTCTGAGATGTCCTTGCCACTGTATCCTCTAAAGTAGATTCAATAGAGCTCATGCGAGAGCCTAGGGCCTGAAATTCCTGCTTGAGATCAGAAGTGATACGCTGGCTAGCTTTCTCAAGACCCTGTTCCAGTAAGGTAGAGAATTTTGCCAGTAAAATAGGGTCACCAGAGTATTCCGGCTGTGGATGAGGGGCTGCAACTTGTGCTCCAGACAGAGGGGGAAAGCTGTCACCCATGCACCCCTGGCTCAGCGCTATGTCACACAAGGCTCTGTCCAGGTCAGACTGGGAGGAAAAGATGTCCCTCTCCGGAGAGACTGAAGAGGTCTGTGAGCCCCCTCGATCAGCCTCCGCCGATGGTCCTTGTGAAAGCTGAGCAGGGAGAGCCGACATGGAGCCCTGCTGCAGCTTCTGAGCATAGGTTGGGACGGCCGCCACCGCCATCTTGGCCATGTAGGCCGCGGCTCTAAGATGTGTCCCAAAGTGTCTTTCAAGGGTCTCCCCGGCTTACCCAGTGGTCTAGGTCGGCTCCCGAGGGCAGCGGCAGTCTGGCGCAGTGCTTCGGAGATGCGGGCGGGATCCGTAAGAGCACGGGCAGGCACTAACAGGCCGGCGGGGAGAGAAGCTGAGGAATCACACAGCCGCCATCCTCAGTCGCGCGCATGCGCCTTTGCGCAGCGGTTTTTTAAACGCAGTTTTTTTGGGGGAAAAATAAACTTTAATTAATTAAATAGGACACAATATATACTACAATTTTTTTTGTAAAATATAAAAGATGATGTTACGCTGAGTAGATAGATGCCTAACATTTCATGCTTTAAAATTGAGCACACTCGTGGAATGGTGACAAACTATGGTGCCTAAAACTCTCCATAGGCTAAACTCAGTGGCGTAGCGTGGGTTGTCAGCGCCCGGGGCAAGGTAAGTAAATTGCGCCCCCAAACACAAACCTACAAGACCATTACACTGACACCTACACTGACCTAGCTGACCACTACAGAGACCTACCTTATTCCGAAACTGACCTACCTGATTTCTATACTGACACCTACTCTGAACTACCTTATTCCTGCACTAACCGACCTGATCACTACACTGACCCCTCCACAAAACCCTACACTGACATTCCTGAATTCTACACTGACCTACCTGACACTTTCACCAACCTCCCCTACACTGACACCCCCTACACTGACCCCCCCCATACACTGACACCTACACTGACCCCCCCCCCCCTCCCACACTGACACCTTCACTGACAACTACACTGACTCCCCCATACACTGACAGCTACACTGACCCCCTTCACTGACACCTACACTGACCCCCCTTCACTGGCTCCCCTACACTGACCACCCCTACATTCCCACATACACTGAGACCTACACTGACCCCCCCTTCACTGACACCTACTCTGCCCCCCTATACTGACCTCCATACACTGATAGCTACACTGACCCCTACACTGACCCCCCCCATACACTGACCCCCCTACACTGACCCCCCTACACTGACCCCCCCATACACTGACCCCCATACACTGACCCCCCCCTACTCTGACAACTACACTGACCCCTACATTGACCCCCATACACTGACACCCCCTACAGTGACCCCTCCTCTAACCCCCCCATAAACTGACACCTACACTGACCCCCCCCCATACACTGACCCCCCATACACTGACCCCCCTTACACTGACACCTACACTGAACCCCCCATACACTGACACCCTACACTGACAACTACACTGACCTATCTCCCCCCTCTCATGTCCACTTCCCGGGGCCCCCGGTGCAGGCAGCACATCACTCACCTCTTTCTGTGTTCAGACACTGTAAACTTGAGGATGGGATCCGGAGTGGAGGAGAGACACAGCGTGTCAGCAGCAGCAGCGGCCAGCATGGAGGCAGCCGGCCTGGACAGCAGAGAGAGACTTCAAGAGCGGTGCTGCACATGCACCGAGCCGCCAGCTGCCATCTTCACCGATGACCAGCCACGCTCCCTGGCCGCACGCTACACCTTCAGCGTCCGCCGCTCGTCCTGCTCAAAGAAGCAGGAAAGGAGCCAAGTGCAGGAAAGAGCGGGCGGGCGCCGGGCGAGCGAGCGAGCGGGCTGGCCGGGGCATTTTCACAATAAAGGGATGGGGGACACTATGATCTTGCAGATGGCGGGCGTGGGATGCGCCCCCCCTAAATGTTGCGCCCGGTGCCAGTGGCCCCCTCTGCACCCCCCACGCTACGCCACTGGCTAAACTATAAAACATTTTTACAGGTTACCTTTTTTAGAGTTACAGAGGTGGTCTAGCTCTATCATTTTTTTCTCTCGCTCTAACATTCGCGGTGATAACTCACATGTGTGGTGCGAACACTGTTTACATATGTGTGCACGACTTATCTATGCGAGGGATGGGGGCACTTCACATTTTTTTAACTGTTTATCATATAATGTAAACATCCCTTGTAACAGAAATAAGGATGACAGGTCCTCTTTATGGAGAGATCTGGGGTCAAAAAGATCAAAAAAGCAAAAAAGAAAAAAAAATGTCATTGTTTGCTTTAAATAAAAAAAATTGTTTACTTCTGCCCTGGACCGGAAGTAACATCATGACGTCAGTCTAGTCCTTCAAGGCCATAGAGGCATTCAGAGACAATCTACTCTCTCATTGCCTCTGTGATCAGTCAGCAGCACCGTCAGGCTGTTTTCTCAGGCATGCCGGTGAAAACGGCAAGCCAGAGAAACACCAGTGAGCGGCGGGAGCAGGCTGAACAAAAAAGATACAGGAGTTATGCTGATAGCTTCAGCCATAACCTTGGTAAATCACTTGCAAACCACAACGTCTATGTACGTATTGCGGTCTGCAAGTGGCTACTGTCACTGTAGCCAAACAACTACCTTTGATTCACCAGTCGAGAACTTAGAGCATGTTGCATTTTACACCCTTAATACAGGTGTAACGTGTAACATGCTCCAAAAGATGAACTTATCCTTTAAATAATGAAAAAAAAAATGTGTCCCTGCCTTGACCTGTGACTGAACATTGAAGGAGAAGGAGAAGCAGCAAATGGATGAGCTTATCACTCTGCTCTCCTCTACTGTCAGCATGTTTCTTGTTAGTGCATGACCACTGCAGCAAAGCTTTTGTCTCCCCTTATCAAATTGAACTCTGCTGTACAGGGATTGCAAGGAACTGATACCAAGTAAAATTCAGGTGCTTACACTAGTTGCTTTGAAAGGAAACTTAAAGTGTACAATCAAAGGTTTTTTTCACTTTTCAATACATCCAAAATGAAAAAAAAAGTTTAGATTTAGATCTACTTTAATGTTTTGAATAATGAACAAATATCTGCATAAATTGGTGGTTTGTTTTACCTGCCTGGAGTTCAGCTTTAACCGCCACCAACATATTCCATCAATCTGCAGCATCGCCCCCTCTTGGGAATAGATTTTCTTACTGCATCTTTTACTTAACAAAACTATGACATTTGATTTGTTATCTTTTGTTTGTGTATGTCTCTAATAGTAAACGCATATCATTTGTTTACATCCAATGAGATATCACATGCCCAGAGCAGCAGCAGAAATGCAGGAAATGGATGTTCACTCAGATTTATATTACTATAATAAATATAAAAGCACTGACGCACCCAAACCAAAAGTAGTATAATGATGACAGTGGAGTAGGAAACTACAGGTTAAGATAAAAAAAGAAGGAACAGGGACTACCACGAACAAACAGCAGTTGATTACTCCTATTAGGTAGTGCAAAACTGTAATAGTTACAAGTTAAAACAGTTTTTATCAGCATCTAGCTGAAAAACAAACAGAGGAAATGAATAAAATGTATACCTGGGTTATCTTCTCTATTCCTTGGAAGCAATGCTTCTCAAAATGTTCAGCAATGTTCAGCAGTGTATGTCTTTCTAGGTAGCGGCAATTGCTCAGAACAATTAAAAGTCGTTTCTCCTAAAAAAGAAACAGATATTATGCAGTGACAATGTTTTTATGCACTGAATACAAACCCTGATGATTCAATAAAATGTATAAAGGCCATATGGTTATAAACAGAGATGGGCTTGGAGTTCTTCAAACTCATCTCTTACTCGAACTCCGAATTGCCACTATTTTTGGACTCCAAATGAGCAGAATGCCAGGTTGCAGCTCGCTGTAGTACAAAAAGCGGGAGTTCGAAGTTCAGGTAGGCAAGAGTTTGGAGGAAGCCTGATCACAACTATGTTTAAATGAAACTTAAAATGAACTCTTTTTATTCATAGGAGACTTATAAAAGATACTACATCCCATAGTAAACATTAAAACCACAGACATAGATATAACAAATACTTAGCTGGACAGTAGAGTAACATACAAATATGGGAAATAATTACTAAACCTTTAAAACAGAAATTTTTTTTTTTTGCATATGTGTATTTAACCGCTTTACCACTGGTCACTGTGCTGCTACTGCAGCACAGTGGCTCGTTATCGTCTGGCGACGTAGGTCTACGTCACCAGACATTCCCCTCTCTCGGCGGCGCGCGCGTAAGCACCAGGCATACATTAACCCCTCCCTCTCCAATAAAATTAACCCCTTCCCTGCCAGTGACATTTTTACAGTAACAGTGCATATATATAGCACTGATTACTGCAGTAATGTCACTGGTACCCCCAAAAGTGTCAAAAATGTCAGTCAAGGGTCCGATCTGTCCGCCGCAATGTCGCAGTCCCGCAAAAGAAAATCGCATATCGCCGCCATTACGCGTTAAAAAAACCCCACCAAAAATGACATAAATCTTTCCCTTAGTTAGTAAACGCAATAACTTTTGCGCAAACCAATCAAAATACGCTTATTGTGATTTTTTTTACCAAACACGGGTAGCAGAAAACAAATTGACCAAAAATGTAAAAAAAAAATTGGTTTTTACATCTTTTTTGGGGGGAATTTCATATAAAAAAATGTTAAAAATATTGTTATTTTTTCAAAATAAACGCTCTTTTTTTTGTTTATAGCGCAAAAAGTAAAAATCGCACAGGTGATCAAATACCACCAAAAGAAAGCTCTGTTTGTGGGAATAAAAGGACGTTTGGGTACGTCATCGCATGACCGCGCAATTGTCAGTTAAAGTTGCACAGCGCCGAATCGCAAAAAGTGGCCCAGACGTAAGACAGCAAAATGCTCTAGTGGTAAAGTGGTTAAAATTGCAATTAACCACTTCAGCTCCGGAAGGTT
The DNA here is from genome assembly GCF_965119305.1 of Pelophylax lessonae. NCBI lineage: Eukaryota > Metazoa > Chordata > Amphibia > Anura > Ranidae > Pelophylax > Pelophylax lessonae. The sequence continues at coordinate 320,591,164 of NC_138772.1, read as the reverse complement.
TACCTCCCTAATGACCAGGACATGTTTTGCCATAGGGCACTGCGTTGCTTTAACTGACAATTACGCAGTCGTGCAATGCTTTACCCAAATAAATTCCCCCCCCCCCCCACACAAATAGAGCTTTCTTTTGATGGTATTTGATCACCTCTCTGGTTTGAAAATATGAATTTTGGGAAGGAAAAACTCAATATTTTTTACTTTCTGCTATAAAACACCCCCAAATTTATTATTTTTTTAAATCAAATTTTTCATTTTTTTCGTCATTTTAGGCCAATATGTATTCTGCTACATATTTTTGGTAAAAAAAATCCTAATAAATGTATACTGATTGATCTGCACAAAAGTTATAGAGTCTACAAACTATGGGATACATTTATGGACCCTTTTTTTTTTTTTTTACTAGTAATGGCGGCGAACCGTGATTTTTAGCAGGACTGCAACATTGCGGCGGACAAATCTGACACTAAGCGACACTTTTTGGGGACCAGTGACACCAATACAGTGATAAGCGCTATAGAAAATGCACTGTTACTGTATGACACAGGCAGGAAAGGGGTTAACACCAGAACCGATCAAGGGGTTAAGTGTGTTCCTAGGGAGTGCTTTCTAACTGTGGGGGTAGTGGTTGCACAAGAGGAAATGAGAGATCTGTGTTTCAGCTTAGCTGAAACACAAGATCTCTCTCTTCCTCTGTGACAGAATGGCAGGCTGTCTTGTCTACATAGGCAGACCGCCGCTCTGTCATTCCACCGAACGATTAGTGGGTCCCGGCAGCCATCCTGGCCGCTGTACCCGCTGATTGGCTCCCACTGTGTCCAATCACAGCAGGAGCGGTGTGTACACGTCTTCGACATCTCGTGCTTAAAATCACGTACACGTACGTGATTTTGCGCAGCCGGGCCGCCCTGCTGCAGTATATATGCGGCAAGTAGTCCGGAAGTGGTTAAACAAAGTTAGTTGGTCATTACAATAACACTATTTATAATAAAACACAACAGAACAGTTTTTTCAGTAATAGTTTTCAAGCACTATTTTCTAAGTAGTGTCCCTTTTGCTCAATTAAGATTGTGTATAAGGGGAGTGTGGCCTGACTGTCATGGAGTGAGGAAGCATTGGCACAGAGCTCCTGTTAACCCCCCCAGCATTCCACACAGCGGCGACAATATACAGCCTCCTATTCAGCTGAGAACATGCCTCCTAAACGCCGCCCATCTTTACGGCCACCTGGTGGTAGTAGAGCACAGATGAGCGGGCTGCAGTCTTTCTTCAAGCCACACACAGCTGGCTCCGGGGGTGCAGCCAAGATCGCGTCCGGGCACAAGGCTCCTCAGTGCCAGTCAACAGCACACAGTAGCAGCTCTATGGATCCTTCAGCCTCACCCCATGTACCATGCCTCACTCCATCTGCACACTCAGGGGGTAGATTCTTCTCCCCATCAGAGCCTGACATATTAGAGCCTTGCCTACTAAAACAGACATTCAGCAGTTTTTAACAGCTGTTGAGCTCTCATGATGTATGCAGGCTATTGAGGGAATTAAAGAAGAAACAACAGCTTTGGAGCACAGAGTGGAAGCTGTGGAGGCTAGTCAGGATGAGATTTTGCATACCATTGCGGCCTTACAGAAGACTGCCTCACAACAATAGGATTTCCATAACTCTCTCCTTGAGGACTATGAGAACCGAAACAGGATGCAGAAAATCCGTATTCGTGGTCTACCAGAAGCAACCCGTGCACCTGATTTACTACACACATTGTAGGGCCTGTTTCACCAACTCCTGGGCAATGCTGCTCGAGCTGATATTGAGATCGATAGGGTACTCAGAGCCCTTCAACCTATCCCACAAGATGCAGAAAAGCCAAGGGATGTTATTTGTAAACTGCATAGGTACTCTGTGAAAGAGGCAGTTATGAAGGCGGCTAGCATTCAAACATCCATTGACTTTGATGGTGCCAAATTAGCCTTATTCCCGGACCTCTTTCAAAGAACCCTTATGCAATGGCGAGCTGTACATCCTGTACTTGATGCACCACATGCAGTGAATGTACCCTATCACTGGGGATTTCCTTTCCGTTTGTCAGCTACAAGGAATGGGAAGACCGCAACCCTCCGCACCAAAGATGACCTGCTATCCTTTACTCGACATCCTGGATCTCCATTCCAACAGACTTTCCGGATTGGAGATTGCGCAGCAACATGCCTCTCCCTCATAGCCCAGAGCGCTGGCGACAAGCCTCTTCTAAAGCTCGGTGAAGGAACCGCATGGGTCGTCGGACCCAAGATGCCACCCCGCCACCAACAACATTACTGATTCTTGTGAGGCCCTTTTCGGTAATGTGAGTTCCCCAATTCCTCAGCTGGCTCACAAAACTTTCTATTCCATGATGGTGAAGGCCTTGTCCTATTAAATCTGAGTTTACCAGGCCTCTTATTTATGTTCTTTATCCGGCAATGATCTGACTGGTTGTTTATATTAATCCTGGATGCTGCTACTATTATTATTGTTCTTTTACCTGATTGAGCACATTTACTATTGCCTGGGAGTGGCTGCATCTCTCATCCATACACTCACTTTCCCCACATCATACAGTCACTTTCCCCACGTTAGGATAGTCCCCTTTAGGGAGACTTCTTCACTGCGATTTTGCAGCAGAGGGGCCAATCTTAAGGGGAGGCACTATTCCTGCCCCTGCGATTACACTCTCACTAGTTGGTCCTTACTTTAAATGGACCCTGTAAGGTAATGTTTAATTTTTTCTCAATTTTTCTTACCGGGTATCCCCCCCGGTTGATTTCCTTTTTTACTTGGGTATACAAGGAATTTTAGCAACAATGTATTTGGTTACTTGTTTCAGGGGCCTACTGCGCACTCACTAAAGGGGACCTCTGTTACTCATCTATTGGGTTGTGTTTTTACTAAATCTTACCCATGGCTGGTACACTGAAAATTATTTTACATAATGTTAGGGGACTGTGCTCCCCCCAAAAAAGGGGTCGACTTTGGCAGGAAATGCACCGCCTGTCCCCTGAAATTTTATTTTTACAGGAAACACATTTTACTGTCAAGTCAACTCCTCGTATGCCCCTTGCCATTTTTCATCAATGGTTTCATTGTGCATCTGCCCTTAGGGTCAGAGGGGTATCTATAGCAATTAGGAAGTCCTGTCCCTTTTTCATGTCTTCTATGCTAACTGACCCGGAAGGCTGTTTTCTTTTTCTTAAAGGCTTGATCCATTGTCAGAAGTATACTTTAGCTGTCATTTATGCACCAAACTCCCATACCGCTAACTTTCTTTCCGACATCCTGAAAAAGTTGCATTTTAAGGAGGGTATGGTGATTCTGGGGGGGTGACTTCAATTAAATTTTTGACCCCAGCCTGGACACCTCCTCGGGTAAAACCCCTATATCACATAGAGCTCTCCGCCACTTCAAGTGACTCCTCTGCACTCATCACCTGGTAGACATTTGGCAAGTGGTGCATGGCAGAGATGATGATTAAAGTGATTACTCCAAAACGTTTAATACTTACTCCCATCTAGACCTTTTTTTTATTGATCAGTTCTACCTGAGCAAAGTCCTCTCTACTTCCATTGAGTCCATTACCATTTCCGATCATGTACCTGTCCTGGTGACTCTTTGCCCCCACCCCCATGTAGATTAGTCCGAGAGGACCTGGAGACACAATGAAAACCTTCTTGATGATTCATATCCACACAGGCGGTATGGGAGGGCCACAAGGCTGTAATTAGGGAGCAATTGATTGCGCATTGCACCAGAATTAAGAAAGAGAAGCAACAGCAAATCATGGAACTGCTGGACAAAATTAATTCGGATGCTGAGCAACTAAACAATTTACGTACTTCCCTAGCTCAGTGTTTAGATCGGAAAGCCAGGGACTAACTATATTTTATGTGCATTGTTTCTACGAGCACAGGAACAAATGCGGTTGTCTTCTGGTAAAACAATTGCAGAAACGACAGGCTCATTGCCATGTGCATGGTTTGATGGTTCAAAATGAACGGATGATGGATACCCGCTCTATTGACAAAGAATTGCAGCAGTTCTATTCTTCCAGTTCTATTCTTCCCTACAAAAAAAAATTGTGGCACACTGCTACAGGGTCACAATGTGAAGACGTCTTTATTGGTCAATGCCAGACAAAGAATCACAGGAAGGTTGATGCGTCTCACACACGAGTAACTCGTGCTTGATTAGGCACCATTTTTTCTTTTGTCGGCTAGATCTCTGGTGGCGAGCCTGGGTATGCACCTGTGGGGGTTAATCCACTACCTATCGCCTGAGGGGTATATTGACTGTGTTTGGATTAATCTACCTCCCTCCCACTCCCCTGATGCTGATTGGTCTTTTAGGGGTAGAGTTGGGCCTATTTGCAGGGGTCAGCCCTTCCGAGTCTCTCTGTGGAGGAACTCCACATCAGAGTGGCTAATCTTCCATTGGGCAAGAGCCCAGGGCCTGATGGTTTCACAAACCAATATTATAAAAAATTCTTTCCTACTCTAGCTGACCCCCTTAATAAGCATTTTAATTCCATCACCTCCAAAAACCCGTTACCTCACGAGGCTCTTTTAGCAGAGTTGCGCCAATTATAGACCCATTTCCCTGTTAAACGCTGATACCAAGCTGTTAGCAAAAATGTTGGCAGTGCGACTACAGGATCACTAGGTGGTCTTGGTGCATCAGGACCAAACTGATTTCAAACTGGTTTCATAGTTGGACACGAGGCCAGGGATAATAATATTCCGGCCTTACATATTTTGCACTGAGCTCAACAGGGTCCTGCTCGAGTACCCTGCTTGGACTTGTCATTGGATGCCAAAAAGGCCTTTGACCGGGTTAATTGGGTCTATATGGTAGAACTACTCCGTGGACTCGGCCTTGGTGAACAGGTGCTGGGTGGATTTTAGCGTTTTACCGGAGTCACCAAGCTCGTGTACAGGTGAATGGAACCCTTTCTGATCGCTTTGGCATTCATAATGGGACTAGGCAGGGCTGCCCATTGTCTCCCTTACCATTCGCCCTAGTGCTAGAGCCCTTGCTGAGGCAGGTCAGAATTCATACAGATATCTCAGGGATCAGCATCGGCTCCACAGAACAAAGTTTCAGCCAATGCTGATGACCCCTTTTTTTACCTCTCCAATGCACATCTTTCCCTTCCAGTTCTTATGCAAGAGCTGGACAGATTTGGCTCCTTATCAAACTTTAAGATAATTTGCGGTAAATCCGAGCTTCTTCTGATCCATATTCCTTCCCCTACTGCAGAATCTCTACAATGATCGTTTCACTTTGTGTGGAAAAGAGACTCTATTGTACCTTGGCACCCGTATTTCAGCTGACCCCCAGATTCTTTATGACCGTAACTATGGCTCTCTACTTACTAATACACTGAAAAACCTACAACAGTGGAAGATTCACCCCCTGACTTGGTTTGGAAGTTTAAAGGCTCTTAAGATGACCATTCCTCCAAGAATCATATATATTTTGTATGCTGGTCCTATTTCCCTTCCACAGACTTTCTTTAAACGTTTAAGTAGGGCCTTTCTGACCTTTATCTGGCACGACAAGCACCCTAGGCTATCATATCACATTCTTCGTCGAATTAAACTAGATAAAGGACTTCCTGATGTTGCACTTTACTATAAGGCTATGGCCCTTGTTCGTATATTAAACTGGTACCTCTAAAGAAGTCAATAGCGGTTAGAAACCTGGCAGGGGCCCCATGGATACCATCCACATCTAGAGGTCTCTCAGACTGGACTTCTCCCCTGACTAATGCAACCTTGAATGTTTGGGATTGGTTGAATAGTAGACACCTCCCCGACTCTAGACATTTATTGTTCCAAATGTACAAACTGGTACTAGGCGACTGCTACACAACAGTTCCTTATTACATTAGGGAATGGAAGAAGGAGCTTGGACTGGAATTTACCCCACCCCAGATTCAACGGATCATTAAATTGACTCATACTTCTTCTATTATCTCCCAAATCTAGGAATCTTCCTTTAAAATTCCTTACTTCCTACTCATCGACCGCTGTCATTTATATAAAATGGTGATGTTTCCCAAACTCCTTTACGTACTTCAAACTCTGCGTCTCCTCATTAAACACAAAGATCTTACAGCTTTTCACAAGGTTTTCACCTCCTTCTTGTGGTGCTCCAGAAAACCGTGCATTGCCCTGCGCAAACTCTATTCCCCCAGGTGTAGAGGTGGCATGAATCTCCCTGATATTAGATTGTACAATTTATGTAGCTTGGCGAGGATAGGACTAGACTGGATTCAGGGCAACTCCGCTTTTTCAAACTATTCGCTAAAGGCGCATATCGTTAAACCCTACGCCTTGGCCGATGTCTTGCATTGTTCCCTGAAAGACCTACCATTGCCACTCCGCCAGCATGCTGTCCTCAGGGACACTCGGGCTGCCTGGAAGGAACTTCTAAAAAAGCTTGCTCTTCCCCAATTTATCTCCCCCCACCTTCCCATCAGTGGTCACCCAGCCAGGACTCATCTTCGTCTGGACAATATATACTCCTTCTGGTCAACTCTTGGTCTGACGACCCTAGCTCAATTGTATGACCCCCCTTACTGGATCTCCCCTCACGTTCTCTGCCCTAAAAGCACGATACGGCCTGCCCCAGTCACATTTCCACCATGTACATCAACTTCATGCCTTTGCCAACCAGCTATGCTCCTCAAAGCTCTCTCGTTTCAAGGCCTCTCCTTTGGACTCTCTTCGGACCGACTCCCCTCTCAAGCTCTCCCAACTGTACCGCCCACTGCAGGAGTTTTTCTATTCAGAATCCAAAGACTCCCAGAACTCCTCTTGGGATGCTGCCTTCTCATTTACAGCCACTAGACCACTTCTCTTGTCAGGATTCAATACCACGTGCACTTTCATATGTAATGCATTCTGGAGGGAACAGCAACTTAGGATTTTTCACCACGCCTACGCTCCCTTTTCTTCCTCGCCTCTTCACTCTCCCTTTCAAGGATGTTCCTGGTGCCTGACCCACCTTGGTTCATAGACTATGGGCCTGCCCCCACATTTCGGACTTCTGGGACGACGTTGAACAGCTCTCTCTCAGAGTCACCGACCTGCAACCCGCTAAAGACCCCTTCCCTCTTCTATTTGGATATATGGACGGGCTGCCTAAATCTGCTCCGGGATACTACACCAAACAACGGTCTATGATCGTAAGGAAACATAAATCTTGGCTAACCACATGCTACATGATAGCCAGGAGGGCCATCCTCCGACATTGGATCTCCCCTACTATCCCATCTGTGTTGGAAGTCAAGGCGGACCTCAATAGTTTGTTCCACAGGGAAGATCTTGACATGATTCTCCTCAAAGCTGACCAACAGAAGTTCTGGAAAAAAAGGACTGCCTATGCTGATCTCCAAAACTTCACTCATCTCCCGCAGCCTGGGTGATCCTACAACGTACCTCTCCCCCAGGGAGACCCCGACCCTTCCCCATCCACACATTCCTAAATTGGTTTATGATAGATTGTCATATGTGATAGTCAAATTTATGTGTTTTTGTTCTTGGCTGCTTGCTGGGTTATCTCCTTTAGTGCTATTGTCCACTCGGTACCTCCCCCTCTCTCCTACCACCCCCTCCCCCTCCTTCCTCCCTCCCCCCCTTTTTCCTTCTCTATCCCCGCCTTTCCTCTGTGAGGGGTTTCAATCATAGTCATTCGCCATGGTTTAGGGTGCGCATGTTGTGCCCTCATGACTCCCTTCAACCCCTCTCCCCCCCCCCCACTTCGACCTGGTTTATTACATTTGGTTATGGTTGTATTTACACTTACACCAGTTCTCTGTTATCTCATGTTTGTTATCTTTGAAAATCAAATAAAATTTCTTTAAAAAAAAAAAAAAAAATTCCTTACTAGGTGGTACAAGACGCCCTCCCCTGTAACTAAGAGGTTTCCTACTGCTAGTGACCGTTGTTGGAGGGGATGTGATTAACAAGGCAAGTTCCTCCACATTTGGTGGCTCTGCCCTAAGATTAGAGTATTCTGGGAAGCCGTTACACCTTTGATTAAACAATTGTCCCTTAGACAAATTCTCTGTTCCATCTCCTTTTTCATGGGATTCAATCTTTCTTAAAGGCTTAAAAAAGAAGTGTAATACCTCATCTAATAAATGCTGCAAAGATTCTAATTCCGAGATTCTGGAAACAATCTATTTGCCCTACACTGTCTGATTGGAAAAGGGAAGTGGGTGTCATTATGGAGGCTTGCATAAAAGAGCGAAGCGTAGCTAAAGGATGTTGGAAAAACACAGCAAAAGCTGACACTTGGACTTTGATAGTGTCCAAAGCCAACCGCTGTTCAACCCCTTTTTGAAGAAAAGTCAAAATCCTAGCCACAGGAAAAAAGCGAGGATGCACCTTCAGCGATTCACACCATGAGATGTACGATTTCCACGTATGATGATAGATCTTCCTGGAAGTAGTTTTTTGGCTTTCAACAGTGTAGGAATCACTGAATCAGAAAGACCTCTATCCTTCAATACCTGTCTCTCAACAGCCACGCCGTTAAAGCCAGCGACTGTAAAGCAGGATGGAAGATCGGTCCTTGAGACTGCAGATCTTCCCTGAGAGGAAGTCTCCAAGGAGCATCGACGACCAAGCTTACCAGATCTGCATACCAAGACCTCTATTCTGCGCAAAAGCCTCAGCAGGAGTTTCAGCAGAGGGAATGCATAGATCAGCCAATACTGACCCCAAGGAGCCACCAGTGACCTGGCCAAAAACCTCTGAACCTTCCTGTTGAGTTGAGAAGCAAACAGGTCGACATCGGGTGTCCCCCAAATGCAGGAGGTGAAACACCTCCAGGTGCCGGGACCACTCCCCCTGATCCAACACCTGACGACAAAGGTGTTCCGCCTGCCAGTTTTCCACACTTGGGATGTGTACTGCAGAAAAGGACTGGAACAAGCTTTTCCGCCCATTTCAGGATCTCGGCCACCTCCTGGGCCACCAAGACACTCTTGGTGCCCACTTGATGATTGATGCAAGCCACGGCCGTGGCATTTCCGGTTGAATCCGGACTGGACAACCCTGTAAACGATTTTTGTCCAGTGACAAAGCTTTGTCGCTCGGAGTTCCAGACTATTGATCGGAAGTCTGCACTCTTCCACTGTCCAGGACCCCTGGACTAACAGCTTCACCAGCACTCCTCCCCAGCCGGCCAGGCTGGCGTTTGTGGTTACCACAGTCCAATACAAAGGGAGAAAGAACTTGCCCTGGCGTAGTGCTAACGAATGAAGTCACCATAGAAGAGCAGTCTTTGTGTTGTGACACAACCGAATTAGAGTGTCCAAGGACTTTGGATCTTTGTTCTATTTGACAAGAATTTCCCTTTGTAAGGGTCTCGGTGGAACTGAGCAAACTGAACTCCTCAAAGGTTGACACCATCAGACCCAAGGCCCGCATGCAAGTACGCAGAGAGGACAGATTGCTGGACAACAGCAGACAAATCGCCCCCTGCAACTTTAGCAGCTTGTCCGAGGGAAGAAAAACCAGTCCAGAGTCAGGCCCAGATAATCCAGTTACAAAGATGGTACCAGGGCAGATTTTTTAAAATTGATGTTCCAACCAAACTCTTGCAGAGTTCATACAGTAATTGTCAAGTCTTCCAACAGGGCTGAATGTGAGTCTGCTCTTAAAAGGGAGATCGTCCAGGTACCCCAGTACCGTAATCCCCTGTTGTCGCAGTAAAGCCAATACTGGAGCCAACACTTTGGTGAAGACCCTGGGGGTGGAGGTGAGACCAAAGGGTAACGCCACAAATTGATCATGCTCCTCTCCTACAGCGAAGCAAAGAAAATGCTTGTGTCCAGCGTAAATAGGGATGTGTAGATATGCGTCCTTGATGATATCTATGGAGGTCAAAAAGTCTTCATGGTGTAGAGACGCCACTACCGTGCGAATGGTCTCTATTTGAAAACTTCTGTACCCACACAAAGTGGTTCAGAGCCTTGAGGTCGAGGATTGGACGCACTTTCTCTTCTTTCCTGGGCACAGTGAACAGGTTTGAATAGAATCCCTAAAAGCGTTCCTGAGAAGGAACCGGCACAATCACCCCATGCGACAGTAGATCTTGTACCGCCTCTCATAGATCCCTTAACTCAGTGGTGTCCAAACTACGGCCCTCCAGCTGTTGTGGAACTACACGTCCCATGAGGCATTGTAAATCTCTAACATTTACAGACATAACTAGGCATGATGGGAATTGTAGTTCCTGAACAGCTGGAGGGCCATAGTTTGGACATCCCTGCAACTGGTCTGGAGATATGCGTAGATTGGATGGGAAGAACCTGTGCGACGGACGAGACTGGAATTTGATCTTGTAACCTGATCGGATCAGTTTGTAGACCCATTTGTCCTGATTCAAGGAAGTACATGGTTCCGGAAAGAAGCAAAGACGTCCCCCCACCCCAGAAACAGGTGAGGGCGTCCCTTCATGCAGACAAGGATTTGTCCGCAGATCCAGATAGGCATGTTCTTGGCTTACCCGACCATGTCTTCTTGGAATCTCCAGAAGACCTGAATGACTTAGCTCCTTTCGCCTGCAACCCGGAGGTAAGAAAGGGCCGCCTATGAGCAGTAAATGAAGGCCCACGTCTATTACACAGTGCCTTGCCCTTGGTGGATTGGGGAAGAATAGCAGACACTCTGGCTACCAGTGGAGCCACATCCAGCGACGCATCACATATATACAGAAGGGCTTGGACCATTTCGTCCGTTAGTTCTATTAGGTTAAGTGAGAGCTGCTCCGTTTCCATGTCACCTTTCAGAATTATTTTACAGGTCATGTGTTCACAGATAGCAGCCATCTGGGCCATGACGTATCCATTTAGGGTGTGCCCCTATCCTCAATTGACTAATTTATTTGGAAGGATTGGGAAACAGGGATTTCGGGCACAAGAGTTTTTTTAAAAAAATTATTATTTTATTCAACAAAAATATTTTTAAAATCATGGAAAAATACAGGCAAATAATTGTGTGTTGAGGACACAGTGAGACCAATAGATGGTCTATACTGTACAATATCTCAGTACATAAAACTTATAGCAGTGATTTACATACAATTCAAAGTACAAGATCATTAGTAGTCATATAATTCTTGAAACCGTTTACTCAGTATCAGAAGAGAACCGCCGGCGGACACCCAAACAGTGAGGTTCCGGTCAGCGGGGTCAACTGAGAGTATAGATTAACATTCACCATGTAATATATGACCTTTGCTCAACATGTTTCGCTTTCTTAGGCAAAAAGCTTCGTCTGGAGCATATCATTTCTTTTGTCTGTGTGAAAAATAACAGTGTTTAGATAAATTACATATATATGTTACATCGTTTCCAGTATATTGTAGTTACAATTACATATCATTTTTTCCCCTTTTGTTGCATACAATCACATTACACATCTGAGTGAGTCCTTATACTTTTACTATATCAACACAATATAACATTGAGTCTTAGATTGCATTCAGAAACCAAAGGGGTTTAGGAGAAACAATGGAGGCTGCCAATAGCGAGTATATGTGGGGATCCATGCTGTAATTATAATGTCAGCATGTATATCATGTTTGTACATCTGGTATACGGAAGAAAAATATACATACCTGTACATATAGTAATCAGGCACATATCTCAATTTTCATGAGAAATTCTTTAACGAGGAGGACTGTGCGTTTTGGGAAGCTCAAACATAGGCACTTATATAGTGACATAGTAGTGAGGGTGATCACTCCATGTCTATTATCTGAATGGGTAAGAGCAAGAAAACAATGTTTCTCAGAATAGTTTGCATTTATATTCTATGATATCACTTTAAGAGGGAGCCCGTGAGAGTGCTGAACCCATAAACTCAAGTATTCCAAAGTGATAGAATAAGTGTGCCACATGCATGTTATGAGAGTATATAAGCACCCATAAAGCCCATAGATTATCTGCCTCAAAAGGGCTAAAGAATAGACACATAATTACTCAGGACAGTAAGGATAGGCAATTGTCATACGTTTCTAGCCGGATGTACACCGACATATAGAGTTCACCCATGCACCAATGGGTCACCCATAGAGTAGAATGTATATCATGTGTATTGATTTATTTTTATATACATATATAAATATATGTGTGCAGTCAATTTAGTACCCAGCCCACCTCCCTCCATAGTAGTAGGAGAGTGACCTGGGTTACATATACGCAGACAATTGCCTCATAGAGTCCACATAGAGTTCATACATGACATGCTTGAAACAGGCATAGGAAATAGATATAGAGGTAGATAGATAAGGTACCACCAAACATAGTAGATCCCTATATAGTAAAAGAATCCCAAACATAAACAAACACCTTAAAACGGCTCACCAAACTTGGAAAGGGCGAGAGCTTAATGTAGGGAGCATGTCTCCTCTGCTTGTATATAGGCTGTTAAGCAGAGTAAGGTTGGAATAAAGTCACGGGTATCAAAGAGTATAATGCTAAAACATTGTTGCTAGCCATGTATAGCTTACCCCTTGCCACGCTGTTCCCAGCTTCCGCACAGTCCCCACCGGATGGGGAACCTCCGCCATACTAGGGCCTGTATCTAGCGCCCTTAAATGGCGTGGATCCCGGGCGGTTCGTCAAAAGACGTCACCGCCCGGCCACTCCCACCGGACATCGCTCGAGAGCAAACGCGGGGACACCCCGACGAAGCTCTCGGCTCTGTCACAAGTGTGAGCAGATCACACAGAGGCAGGAATTGCCTCCGTAGTCCGCTCTGGTGCCACAGGAAGTTCCGCCCGGAGGGGGCGGAGCCGTACTGCGGCCTATCCGGCCGCACATATCTCGCTGATGAGGCCGAACCTCCATGCTTACCCACACTGCCCCCACAGGATCGGTCCGCAATTACATGAAGAATCTAATTGCCTGAAATAAAAACACAAAACAAGACAGAACGAAAATTATATAGATTTAAAATACATGTATAAAGACATATTTCACTGTGGTACAAAAATGTTCCTGATGAACCAGGAAATATATATCAGTAATGTATTTATTTTTCAAAAAATATATTGTAACCATGTTTGTTTTTTTACAACATAGACCACTAGTAAGGGCATTCAATAGTAATGGCCCTAATGGAAGAACGGGGGCTGAACTGCCCCCTACTAGAAACACTTCCAACTCCAAAAATTGCATTTTTCGACTGATCATAAATCCTCGAGATCACAATATCGATGAGAGAGGGATTATAACATAAAAGACTATTTATTGTACGTAAGGAGGAGAAGAGAGATACATGTGCCGAAAACTCTCATTAGTGTAGAGAGGTATCAGAATAGGTGGATATGCAGGGGGAGGATGACCATGCCAAAACCAAGCAGACACCCGGACCCCCCCCCCTTGTGGGATATATGGGTCCGGGTGTCTGCTTGGTTTTGGCGTGGTCATCCTCCCCCTGCATATCCACCTATTCTGATACCTCTCTACACTAATGAGAGTTTTCGGCACATGTATCTCTCTTCTCCTCCTTACGTACAATAAATAGTCTTTTATGTTATAATCCCTCTCTCATCGATATTGTGATCTCGAGGATTTATGATCAGTCGAAAAATGCAATTTTTGGAGTTGGAAGTGTTTCTAGTAGGGGGCAGTTCAGCCCCCGTTCTTCCATTAGGGCCATTACTATTGAATGCCCTTACTAGTGGTCTATGTTGTAAAAAAACAAACATGGTTACAATATATTTTTTGAAAAATAAATACATTACTGATATATATTTCCTGGTTCATCAGGAACATTTTTGTACCACAGTGAAATATGTCTTTATACATGTATTTTAAATCTATATAATTTTCGTTCTGTCTTGTTTTGTGTTTTTATTTCAGGCAATTAGATTCTTCATGTAATTGCGGACCGATCCTGTGGGGGCAGTGTGGGTAAGCATGGAGGTTCGGCCTCATCAGCGAGATATGTGCGGCCGGATAGGCCGCAGTACGGCTCCGCCCCCTCCGGGCGGAACTTCCTGTGGCACCAGAGCGGACTACGGAGGCAATTCCTGCCTCTGTGTGATCTGCTCACACTTGTGACAGAGCCGAGAGCTTCGTCGGGGTGTCCCCGCGTTTGCTCTCGAGCGATGTCCGGTGGGAGTGGCCGGGGCGGTGACGTCTTTTGACGAACCGCCCAGGATCCACGCCATTTAAGGGCGCTAGATACAGGCCCTAGTATGGCGGAGGTTCCCAATCCGGTGGGGACTGTGCGGAAGCTGGGAACAGCGTGGCAAGGGGTAAGCTATACATGGCTAGCAACAATGTTTTAGCATTATACTCTTTGATACCCGTGACTTTATTCCAACCTTACTCTGCTTAACAGCCTATATACAAGCAGAGGAGACATGCTCCCTACATTAAGCTCTCGCCCTTTCCAAGTTTGGTGAGCCGTTTTAAGGTGTTTGTTTATGTTTGGGATTCTTTTACTATATAGGGATCTACTATGTTTGGTGGTACCTTATCTATCTACCTCTATATCTATTTCCTATGCCTGTTTCAAGCATGTCATGTATGAACTCTATGTGGACTCTATGAGGCAATTGTCTGCGTATATGTAACCCAGGTCACTCTCCTACTACTATGGAGGGAGGTGGGCTGGGTACTAAATTGACTGCACACATATATTTATATATGTATATAAAAATAAATCAATACACATGATATACATTCTACTCTATGGGTGACCCATTGGTGCATGGGTGAACTCTATATGTCGGTGTACATCCGGCTAGAAACGTATGACAATTGCCTATCCTTACTGTCCTGAGTAATTATGTGTCTATTCTTTAGCCCTTTTGAGGCAGATAATCTATGGGCTTTATGGGTGCTTATATACTCTCATAACATGCATGTGGCACACTTATTCTATCACTTTGGAATACTTGAGTTTATGGGTTCAGCACTCTCACGGGCTCCCTCTTAAAGTGATATCATAGAATATAAATGCAAACTATTCTGAGAAACATTGTTTTCTTGCTCTTACCCATTCAGATAATAGACATGGAGTGATCACCCTCACTACTATGTCACTATATAAGTGCCTATGTTTGAGCTTCCCAAAACGCACAGTCCTCCTCGTTAAAGAATTTCTCATGAAAATTGAGATATGTGCCTGATTACTATATGTACAGGTATGTATATTTTTCTTCCATATACCAGATGTACAAACATTATATACATGCTGACATTATAATTACAGCATGGATCCCCACATATACTCGCTATTGGCAGCCTCCATTGTTTCTCCTAAACCCCTTTGGTTTCTGAATGCAATCTAAGACTCAATGTTATATTGTGTTGATATAGTAAAAGTATAAGGACTCACTCAGATGTGTAATGTGATTGTATGCAACAAAAGGGGAAAAAATGATATGTAATTGTAACTACAATATACTGGAAACGATGTAACATATATATGTAATTTATCTAAACACTGTTATTTTTCACACAGACAAAAGAAATGATATGCTCCAGACGAAGCTTTTTGCCTAAGAAAGCGAAACATGTTGAGCAAAGGTCATATATTACATGGTGAATGTTAATCTATACTCTCAGTTGACCCCGCTGACCGGCACCTCACTGTTTGGGTGTCAGCCGGCGGTTCTCTTCTGATACTGAGTAAACGGTTTCAAGAATTATATGACTACTAATGATCTTGTACTTTGAATTGTATGTAAATCACTGCTATAAGTTTTATGTACTGAGATATTGTACAGTATAGACCATCTATTGGTCTCACTGTGTCCTCAACACACAATTATTTGCCTGTATTTTTCCATGATTTTAAAAATATTTTTGTTGAATAAAATAATAATTTTTTTAAAAAAACTCTTGTGCCCGAAATCCCTGTTTCCCAATCCTTCCAAATAAACATGTCACCTTTCAGCAACTTTGCCCATTCTGTGATGGTGTGTGACACCAGAATGATCAGACCAGTTTTAGTATTGAGCCCGCTAACACGTGCAAATGGTGGGACAGAGACTCAATCTGTCTATCCACTGGGTCTGTAAATATCATGGACTCCTCCACTGGAACCACAGTAGACTTGTTTAGTCTGGAAACCAGATGATCCACCTTTGGTGGTACGGTCCATCTAGCAGATACCGCGTCCGCGAAGGGGTAGCGCCTTTTAAAGCACTTAGGCACCACCAACATTTGTTTGATGCGCCCCCACTGTTCATTGACAATGTTGTCAAAAAGTTCCGGACAGGGAAAAACCTTGCCCGACTTCTGGGATTTGCGGGTGCAAAAAGACACCTGTGTCCCTGACGCTGTAGAATCATCTGCCATTTTTTAAGGTTTCCCGCACTAACACTATAAGTGCATCCACCAGTGCACTTTCCCATGCTGGTTAGGATATATCCTCCTCACTGTCAGAATGCGAAGACGCAGATCCACCAGGATGGTATGCGTCCGCGGCAGCCATATCTACCTCAGAATCTGAGGATACTACAGAGGCAGGGGAAGGCATAAAGCGCTTTCTGCTAGTGGCATTTTTTAAAACGAAATCCTTTATTGAGACTAGATTTTCCAAAACTGCTGTAAAAGCAGACAGGGGCTGCGACCCGGAGGGTCCCGGAACCGCACTGAGGGGGTCTGTAGGTGAAATTTGGTCCTGGGACTCCATACTTAATACAAAAAAAAAGCAGTGTCACTTCAAAAAAAAAAACTGCAAAACACGCGATCTGCACCGCTGCGCCAATGACACCACAAGTCCCAGCCCTAGCACAGCCTGCAGCAGGCTGAGTGAGGAATACCTAAAAGGACCCTAGTAAAATACCACCAAAATGATCTGGAGGCTATAGGAACGTCCTGTGCAGAGAAAAAAAACTTTCTGACACAGGAACAGGAAAAACCTGGGTCATGCACTAGAGTCACCCTAGCTTCGCACTTGCTGTCCAGCGATCGTGGACTCCAAGAAAAAGGCCGCCCCATGCATTCCTATGGGGGAACTACCAAAACATGGCCGCCCATGCATTACAATGAGAAACTTTTACATTGATGCAGAGTGAAAACTACAGCAAAATGGCAGCCCCCACGGCACGCCATGCGGTCTCCAGGACCACCGTGGGGGGTGACTAGACAGTGGCATCGGGGGGGTCCCCAGGAGGAGACCCCACCAGGATAAACTCCCCCACAGAACCGCCAAAGTGGCTGCAATACATCCGCCCCCCTGAGGTAGGATACTGATGTGGGGGGGGGGGGAGTCTAAGGGGGGGCCTGGTATTACCGAGAGGCCAGGGGAATCGTGGGATACCCGAGGGACTGACTTTCCAAGGGAGGGGGCTCATGTTCACCCCGAGACCGCCAGAGAAAAGGAGGGACACTTACTCATCATACCAACTGCATCAGGTGGGCACCACTCCAAACAGACTTTAATATTTTTTTAAAATTTTTTAAAACCAGAGCACACAGAATCTGGTGCAGCTGTGCAAAGTAACCAATGAACTTCTAACTTCAGCTTGTCCAATTAAGCGTTGACAATTAAAACTTAGAAGCAGATTGGTTAATATGCACAACTGCACCAGGTTCACAAGGTCCAGTTTTATTACCACCTTCCCTCATGTTTAATTCCTCACATTTTATAATTTTCACATTGATTGTAGGGTTTAAATTATGTGCAATTATACAGGTATACCTGTCTATTATTAGCGGCAAGCTTTTCATTGTAATGTCAAGAGCACCATGAGGTATTCACTGTGAATCACCTGGAAAATAGCAGACACCTAAGCTTGGCATTTCTTTAATATCTATTAGACCACTCAGTTTTTGTAAAAAATCAAATATACACATTTTTGTAAAAAATAAAATAAAAAATAAACATAAATAAATATAAATACAGCTTTAGACAGCAAAAACAGTACAGGTAAAGTCCAAATCATAAGCTAGTAAGGATATAGATTGTTTAGTACTTCAGTACCAGTTAACTTTCACAGGAATCACTATAGTTGCTGGTAGCAACCAATAACTTTAAAGGTTTGGTTTTGCATTAAAGGAAATAATACTCACAGGTGTTATTGCGGGCTCTTCGTGAACGCTACCAAATAAATCAGGAGATGAAACATCCATTGAAACACTAAAAAAAAAAAAAAAATCAATAGTTTATTAATACAACAGAATAAAACAACAAATATAGGTGGTATACTTTTGCATGTGAATGCTCAAATAATATAATGTATCCAATCCCAAGAACAATAATGTAATATTTTGCGGCTCACCATTCACTTCGATCTGGTGGCTGCATTCGTTTTTATTCCAGGCTTTTTTTCCCTTTAGTTTCACCTGATGATCCTGCCAGTAAGATCTTTCATATCTTAGTGTGTCAACATACACTCTCTGCATTTTATCTATGGAAAAGCAGTGTTGTCACCCTAGGACAAGAAGTGTGTTAAGACTACAGAACACTGCCCCTCCTCATCTCCATAACATTGGGGGAGGTGTTCTGCAGTCTGCAGAGAGAATTATGCAGGCCAATTAGCACTACTTGAGAAAACACTTTATAGTGAATAGGAAGTTATAAGCTCACTTGATTTTTGGCAGGATCAGCAGGTATTTTTTTTCACTTATAAAGCACATAGAAGTAAAAGAATATTTATGGCATATTTAACAGACAAAAAGGTAGCAAATAGGAGAAGTTTGTTGTTAGGTTGACGCAAACGTTAATGGATACAAAGATATGATAGATATTGAATAACTAACAATTTTCCCAGAATCTCATCTATAAGATCTGAACTGGCTGATAAAACATTCTCATGCAGAGAAATGAAAATCTGGAGGCTGCTGAGAGCAAGAATTAGGCTATAGATTTGCAAATGTGAATAACCTTCCGATTTAAAGTTTAAACCTATTACAAAAAATATATCTTACAGCACCTTGGAACTCTAAAGTGTTATAAAAGAGACATGGGGAGAATCAAACCTTATTGTTTCCATAGAGATTAAACTTGCTCACAGTACATTACAGGTTTAGTTTGTATCTTCTACAGTCATGTAAAAAAAAAAGTACGTACTCCCCATAGAAACTGTTGTCTTTTTTAACACATTTGAAAAGACAAACAATAGATCTACAGTTTAAGAGTTCCTACGGATAAAGGTGATATACTTGGACAAATGACATATAAAATTGACCAGGTATATTTGTTCTCCTGATCTAAATTACCGAAAATGCAGATTTATCACATGGAAATATAAGTACACTGCCCAAGAGATTGCCAATCACTTCAAAAATAAGATCGATACAATTCGTGAAGAGATTTTTACACTAAAGATATCTCCCTCACCTTACACACCTTGTCCTCCTGCACAATCAATACTTCCCTTGTTTAACCCAACTACTGTAGAGGAAGTTACTAAAATTTTTTCTAATGCCCACCTAACTTCCTGCCCCCTGGACCCTGTTCCTTCTCAAATACTACGGTCACCCTCTGACTCTATCCTACACTCTTTAACTCATATCTTCAACCTCTCCCTCTCCACTGGCATCTTCCCCAGCTCTCTAAAACATGCGCTAGTAACTCCCATACCAAAGAAAGCCTCGCTAGACCCCTCCAATCTTAATAACTTAAGACCCATCTCCTTACTCCCTTTTGCTTCCAAGCTTCTTGAACGTTTAGTCTACAACCGCCTGAGCAAGCACCTCATTGAGAATAACCTCCTTGATCCCCTTCAGTCTGGATTTCGCCGGCAACACTCCACAGAAACTTCTCTCCTAAAACTTACAAATGACTTACTAACAGCAAAAACCAATGGTCACTACTCGATACTCTTACTCTTGGACCTCTCGGCTGCCTTTGATACTGTTGACCACCCCCTCCTTCTCAAAAAACTCTGTTTGCTCGGTCTCCGTGACTGTGCTCTCCACTGGTTCGAATCTTACCTATCTCACCGCACCTTCAGTGTCACTTACAATTCCACTTACTCCTCTGCAACTCCTCTTACTGTTGGGGTCCCCCAAGGTTCTGTCCTTGGACCACTACTATTCTCAATCTATACCTCCTCCCTGGGTCAGCTAATAGCCTCCCATGGCTTCCACTACCATTTCTATGCTGATGACACCCAAATCTACCTCTCTACCCCTCAGCTCACCCCATCAGTCTCCTCCCGCATCACTGATCTACTAACAGACATATCAGCCTGGATGTCTCACCACTTCCTCAAATTGAATCTATCTAAAACCGAGCTCATAATATTTCCTCCTCTACGTGCCCCTTCCCCAGAATTCTCTGTCAAGATCAATGGAATAACTATTAGTCCTTCCACACATGCCAGGGTGCTAGGGGTAACCCTGGACTCTGCACTGTCCTTTCAGGCTCACATCCAATCCCTGTCCAAATCATGCCGCCTTAACCTCCGCAACATCGCTAGAATACGGCCCTTTTTAACCAATGACACCACCAAGCTCTTAATTCACGCCCTGGTTATCTCTCGCCTCGACTATTGCAACTCCCTCCTCATTGGATTACCCTTACATAGATTATCCCCCCTTCAATCCATAATGAATGCAGCTGCAAGACTTATCCACCTTACCAACCGTTCAGTGTCCTCCAACCCTCTCTGCCAATCCCTTCATTGGCTTCCACTCACCCAACGAATAAAATTCAAAGTGCTAACAACAGTTTACAAAGCCATCCACAACTCTGCCCCCAGCTACATCACTAACCTGATCTCAAAATATCAACCTAGCCGCTCTCTTCGGTCCTCCCAAGACCTCCTGCTCTCTAGCTCCCTTGTCACCTCTTCCCATGCTCGCCTCCAGGATTTCTCCAGAGCTTCTCCCATTCTTTGGAACTCTCTACCCCAATCTGTCCGACTGTCCCCTAATCTATCCATCTTTAGACGATCCCTGAAAACCCTTCTCTTTAAAGAAGCCTACCCGGCTACTAACTAATAACGCTGTTTCTCTTGCTCCATCAGCGCATCCCCCACAGCTATTGCCTTTTGTGTCAATTGACCCTCCCTTTTAGATTGTAAGCTCTAACGAGCAGGGCCCTCTGATTCCTTTTGTTCCAAATTGTAGTGTAACTGTAATGTCTGCCCTCATTTTGTTAAGCGCTGCGCAAACTGTTGGCGCTATATAAATCCTGTATAATAATAATAATAATAATAATACACCCCACATTTGCCACCACTTCAAATCCATATATTTAGATTTAGGTATTCCAGATTACATGCTAATATTTAGATCCACCTTCCTTCTAGGAAGTATGCAGGAGGAACTTGTCTTATTTGAAGCTGATTTCTATGTTTCCTGTTGCTTTAAATAGTTTGTGTGGACCAAGCTGGTCCACACAAACTATTTCCTTCAAAAGTGCTGTACTGGCACTAAGCTCTGTGTGTAGCTTCAGCTGCATACAGTACACAGTGCTGGGTTCTGGCTGTGAGACAGAGACTTCCCTTATCACACCTGGAACAATATATAATCAGTCTGAGCAGCATTTAGCCATTCATAGGCAGCTTTGTATTCTGCGAATGAATACAAAGCATCCTCTGATTGGGTGAAGGCTGAGAAGCGGTTGATGATGTCACAATCTCCCACTTGGCCAATCAAAGGAAACTTTGTATTCATTCACACAAAGCGTTTTATAAATTACTAAGTGCTGTTCAGACCAACTCTATATTGTTCCAGGTATGAGATGGGAAGTCTCTGTCTAATAGAGTAATATACAGTACTGTACAGTCAGGTCCATAAATATTGAGACATCTACACAATTCTAATCTTCTTGGTCCCATACACCACCACAATGGATTTGAAATGAAACAAACACCATATGCTTTCACTGCAAACGTTCAGCTTTAATTTGAGGGTATTTACATCCAAATCAGGTGAAAGGTGTAGGAATTACAACAGTTTGTATATGTGCCTCACACTTTTTAAGGGACCAAAAGTAATGGGACAATTGGCTGTTCAGCTGTTCCATGGCCAGGTGTGTGTTATTCCCTCATTATCCCATTTACAAGGAGCAGATAAAAGGACCAGAGTTCATTTCAAGTGTGTTATTTGCATTTGGAATCTGTTGCTGTCAACTCTCAATATGAGATCCAAAGAGCTGTCACTATCAGTGAAGCAAGCTATCACTAGGCTGAAAAAAACAAAACAAACCCATCAGAGAGATAGCAAAAACATTAGGTGTGGCCAAATCAACTGTTTGGAACATCCTTAAAAAAAGGAAACACCGGTGAGCTCAGCAACACCAAAAGACCCGGAAGACCACGGAAAACAACTGTGGTGGATGACCGAAGAATTCTTTCCCTGGTGAAGAAAATACCCTTCACAACAGTTGGCCAGATCAAGAACACTCTCCAGGAGGTAGGTGTTATGTGTGTCAAAGTCAACAATCAAGAGAAGACTTCACCAGAGTGAATACAGAGGGTTCACCACAAGATGTAAACCATTGATGAGCCTCAAAAACAGGAAGGCCAGATTAGAGTTTGACAAACATCATCTAAAAAAGCCTTCACAGTTCTGGAACAACATCCTATGGGCAGATGAGACCAAGATCAACTTGTACCAGAGTGATGAGAAGAGAAGAGTATGGAGAAGGAAAGGAACTGCTCATGATCCAAAGCATACCACCTCATCAGTGAAGCATGAAGGTGGTAGTGTCATGGCGTGGGCATGTATGGCTGCCAATGGAACTGGTTCTCTTGTATTTATTGATGATGTGACTGCTGACAAAAGCAGCAGGATGAATTCTGAAGTGTTTCAGGTAATATATCTGCTCATATTCAGCCAAATGCTTCAGAACTCATTGGACGGTGCTTCACAGTGCAGATGGACAATGACCCGAAGCATACTGCGAAAGCAACCAAAGAGTTTTTTAAGGGAAGTGGAATGTTATGCAATGGCCAAGTCAATCACCTGACCTGAATCCGATTAAGCATGCATTTCACTTGCTGAAGACTGAAGGGAAAATGCCCCAAGAACAAGCAGGAACTGAAGACAGTTGCAGTAGAGGCCTGGCAGAGCATCACCAGGGATGAAACCCAGCGTCTGTTGATGTCTATGCATTCCAGACTCCAGACTGTAATTGACTGCAAAGGATTTGCAACCAAGTATTAAAAACTGAAAGTTTGATTTATGATTGTTAATCTGTCCCATTACTTTTGGTCCCTTAAAAAGTGGGAGGCACATACACAAACTATTGTAATTCCTACACCGTTCACCTGATTTGGATGTAAATACCCTCAAATTAAAGCTGAAAGTCTGCAGTTAAAGCACATCTTGTTTGTTTCATTTCAAATCCATTGTGGTGGAGTATAGAGCCGAAAAGATTAGAATTGTGTCGATGTCCCAATATTTATGGACCTGACTGTATATTGCATGTAGGTGAAGCTACATACAGTTCATACAGTTCTTTTTGCCAGTGCAGCACTTAGTAAAGGAAGTAGTTTGTTTGGATCAGGTTGGTCCAAACAAGCTATTTAAAGTGACAGTTAACATGGAAACATTGGCTTTAAATCTCTGATACACTATATTGTCAAAAGTATTATAACGCACATGAACTTTATTGCCTGGTCCGTACGGACAACAGTTCTCCTCCTGCTATAAGCTCATGGTCACTTCAATGACCAAGAACTTATAACATAATTGTTCAGAAGACTCTGCTGAACAATTCTATAACTCTGATCTGCAGATTACAATCCACTGATCAGAGTTATTAACCTCAAATATGACTGCCCCCCATGCTGCCGCTTCCCTGTCCCCAGCCTCTTCACCTCCTGCCCCTCCCTGTCACCTAACACTGCTCCCCCCCCCCACTCTCCTTTCCTATCCTTTTCATTCCCCTTTTCCTACCCCTAGCACTGATTCCTCCCCTCCCCCAACACCTGAACCGACCCCCCCCCAGCAAACCCGATCCCCTGCAGCTACCTTTAGAAGCCAGAATCCCGCCCCAGCAGCTGCTGACTGGACTGGCACACTGTCTGGCGAGCTGTCAGCCTGAGAGCAAGGGGGGGGGGATTTGGGTATGGGTGAAGACTAACAGTACTACAGAGAGGGGGCTGTTAAACAGGTGTTTACCAGCCCCCTCCCTGTAGTACAGTGGACCTAGGCAGTGATCACTACTGATCGCTCCTAAGTCCACTGACAGCTGATCATAGTAAACCAAGAGTTTACTATGTCAGACTGTCAGTTTATGAATGGATAAGGAGTCTCTATACAGACTCCTTATTCCTTTGTGTAAAGTGGAGCAGAGAAAAGGGCTTTCTTAAAGTTCCTTTCTCTGTCAAAAAAAGGAGAAATGATGGTCCGTTAAGACCTCTGATATCTCACCAAACCCCCCCCCCCCCTCAAAAAATAAAATAATATATATATATATATATATATATATATATTTGTAAAAAAATGTAAAAAATTAAAAAAATTAAAAGCATGGAGTGGACTCTGTCAAGCAGATCTGCCTGCTCAGAGGGGATCTGCCTGCTAATCCCCCCTGAGCAGGCAGATGACAGATCCTCGTCCGCTTCGCTGATGCAGGGGTCTCAAAAAAGAGATATGGAGGTCTGTTTAGGCCTCTATCTCACCAAAGAAGCCCCCCCCCCCCCTAAAAAAAAATTCAAAAATAATGCCAAAAAATATAATTGTAAACAATTGTAAAAAGTAAAAATAAATAAATAAATAAAAAACCGTGAAGTGGACTCTGTCAAGCAGATCTGCCTGCTCAGCGGGGATCTGTCTGCTGATTCCCGCTGAGCAAGCTGATGCAGAGCGGACACCGACACAGCCTGCTGTTCTCTATGGGGTGGACGGATGGAAATGGACCGCCTGTCCCATTTCCAGCTGATACCATCCGATCCAATCTGCTAGATTGATGGGGAATGGAATCCCCATCCCTCTGTTTTTAGTGGACCGGATTCTATCGGATGCAGGTGGGTGTAAACGGACACATGTCCATTTACATCAGCCTCTCCATAGAAAACATTGGGTGATCCGATTGGGCCCGCCTGAAAAACGGACAGGCAGACCCGATCAGTCTGCTTGTGTAACCTTTACAGGGATGCACAGGTGTTCCATGCATTGGAGTCATTTTGAATGTAGCAATGGCACGAACAGAGCCGTTGCTCACAATTTGACATCCATGTAGGTCCACATGCATGCCCCTGAGCTCACACTGTCTGCGTTCGGGGTCGTGCACCCATACGGATGTCAGATTGGGAACAGCAGCAATGCTTGTACACCCGTTGCATCCCAAATGACATAAATGAGACTGCCTGTACGGAGATGCATGGAACACCTGTACATCCCTATCTGGGTAAACATAGCCCTCCACGGGTGTACACTTTAGTATGCCACATGTGAAGGATGCTTTAGTAGTAATTTTACAGGAATTTTTATAAGTTATGTTGTGTTTATGTGCACTATTAATGATTTTAGTGTATTTTTAGTGAAAATAGCAATATGATGAACATTTGCGTAATTATGTTATACCGTATAAGTATGGTTTGAGGGTCTTAAATCCATTTCTCTGATGTTCATTGATGGACACCACTCCTGATTCTTCATAAAAATTGGGTTATGCTGCTGCTAACAGGGGTAGGACACTAGGCAGGAAAAGCTGGACTACGCCTATGGGCAGTCCCAGAGGGTATACACCCAAACTCCGCTATAGGCACTCAGTTTTGTTATAAGCAGTGTCAGAAGAAAGCCAACTCCACAGAGGTTTTTGTGCTGCGTCCGTCAATGAACATCAGAGAAATGGATTTACGGTAAGTCAAAAATCCCATTTTCTTTTTTGCTCATTGACGGACACAGCTCCTGATTCTTCTTAACCATTGGGAAGCCCCAAAGCAGTGTTAAACATGATGGGTGGGAAAACAGCAGAAAAAGACTCCCAAGGCTAACCATAGCCAACAAGGTAACATGGAGCTTAACCAAAACAACTGGAGCTCACCTGAAAAAAAAAAAAAAAAAAACAATACACCCTCAAAGAGGACTAGGTCCTCTAAACAGCAGCCTGCAAAAACTTGCGGCCAAAAGAAGCATCCGCAGATGCCAACATGTCCACTCTATAAAACTTTGTAAAATTGTGCACAGACGACCAGATGGGCACCTTGCAAACCTGCATCACTTATGCCTGAAGACGGAAGGCCCAGGAGGCACTAACCGAAGTGACCCCGTAAGTGACCTGGGGACATGTGCAGGTTGGAAGGGAAGAACCTTTCTGGAGGAAAAGACCAAAACTTGATCTTGTAGATGGACCGAATGACTTCGTGGACCTACTTGACCTGCACCAAAGAGGTCCACAGATCCCCAAATCAGCGAAGACGTCCCCCCACCCCGAATACGGGTGAGGGCGCACCTTCATGCAGAGGAAGCCTTGTCCGCAGGTCTGGCAGAGCCCTTTATGGCTTGCCAGACGAGGTCCTCTTGGAACCTCTGGGGGAGGCCCTGAAGGACTTTCATCCCTTGAGAGATGAGAAAAGCCTTTTATGAGCCAAGAAGCATGGCCCACAACTACGAAGGGGCTCCTTGCCCTCGGTACCTTGCGGAAGAAGATTACTCTTCCCCCCCTGTGAGACCCTTAAAGTGGTCATCCAAGGAAGTTCCAAACAGACGATCCCCCACAAAGGAGAGGTCAGGTGAGGCCTTCTTAGAAGTCTGGTCTGCAGACTAGCATTGTCAGCCAGATAAGACACCCAAGGACCACTGCTGATACAGACAGCCATAAATCAAAGGAGCTGCATCCAAAAAGGCATCACAGATAAACTGTAGCTCTGGATCAACTGATCAGCCAGCTCCACAAAGGCAAGGGGGAAGCCATTTCCCATCCAGGTCCCGGCGTAAAAGTTTAGCCCACTCGTCAGAGTTTGCGACACCAGGGCAATAGTAAATACTGGTCTGTGCCGAACGAGCCATAGTGAAACATATGGCAGGCCAGAGCCTCCGCTCTCCTATCAAACGGATGGTTAAAGGCCAAGGACTCCTCAACTGGAATTAAGGTAGCTTTATTTAACCTGGAAATGGGCGAGTCCACTAAGGATACCACATAGCAAAACGCTTAATGACCACAAGAGTGCATTTTGGACAACCGCACTGTTAAGTGACAATGTTGTCAAAGTAAGCGGGGAAGGGGAACACCCCCGCCGCAGTGGAGGACCAGTGGTGCCAAAAGGGACCGGCGCCTCCAACGCAGCATCTCCACCATGTTTAAAATTTCACGCTCTGACACAATCAGTGCATCCACCAGCGCCTTTTCATGCCCGGCTAGAGGAGCAGAGGAAACATCCTCACTGTATGAGCACTCAGGGTGCGTGGACACAGACTCATTCGTTTGACTCGCGTCTGCGGGGGCCGAAACAGATTCAAGATCTCATGGACAGATAAGGCAGGGGAGGGCAGTGGAGGCTATTTACGAAGGTCACCCGGAAAACCATAACAATCAGGGGAGGGCCACTGACTGTGATCCCGCAAGGGGGACGCCGACCCAGGGTCCACAAATGGACCACCAACTGGACCCCGCAAAAAAAAAAACAAGGGGGTCGCCTTCAGAGCCCCTCCATAGAGGCCCGCACAATAGGAAGTACCCCCCTAAAAGGGGGCCGTCCGCCGTGACGTGGACACGCAGGCAGGGTATCCTGATGATCCTGCAGCGCTAAAAGGGGTTTGTGCCCTCCACAATAATGATGGCATGGTTGCCATCAAAAATGAATCACCCCCAAAGTGCCATCTCTTCCAAGGGAGGCACCAAGCTGGCCACATTGCCTAGTAGGCCGTAAGCCGCGGTCTCAATTTGTGTGGAGGCCCAGCCACAAGTGCATTCATCGCAGCCAGGCTCACTGGGGCCGTCCCCCACGGAGGCCGACTCAGCCGCATGGCCTGCCAGTTGTCAGGCCATGTAGGCTGCAAGCCACGGCCTAAATCTTTGTGGATGCCCAGCTGCCTGGGTGCGAGCCTCAGCAGAGCCGACCACCCAGGGGCAGCGGAGGGGAGGGTGGATGCTCAAACAGAGGGTAATGGCTTCAGCCACCCTCACTTGGGGAGCCCCACGTAGCTCCCGACCAGTAGGCCGCAAAGTCGCGGTCTAAATTTTGAGCCGGATCAGGGCGCATAAGGTGCAGACCAGCAAATGCCAAACCATCCACTTACCCAGCCAAACAACTGCAGCAGGGAGGCCAGAGGGCATCCCTGGCCTAGTCCCCAACCCCAAGGGTAGCAGGGGAACCCTGCTCAACTCCCCGTTGTGCACTAGGAAAAACCCGGTCAGCAGCAACTCCAACAGCCCCCCTTAAGAGCATGTGGCAAAAGCCAGCTCATAACCTCACCGGGGGGGGGGAGGGGGGGGCTGCCTGAACGGCCCATGTCTACCTTAAAAACCCTCCAGGGGTAGAGGGGGGGCAGCTACTTACCATACCAGGAGCAAGGTAGGCACCGCTCCTGACAGAAGTTCAGATTTTTTGAGAAATGTGGTTATTTACATTTTTGCGTACGTTCAATTTTCACCATTTTGCAAAGAGACGTAATTAAGAAATATACAAATATTTGTTATTTATTAACTCAATACAGATTAAGCTTTTAATTTAGTAGAAATTTAGCAGGAATTTGTAAAATTTCCTTTTTTTGGATTTTGGAGAATTTTTTGCGAATATATTGTTTTGATAAACATTTGCGCAAATATCGAAGGCCGTTAAAATCATTGGCACCTTCTTTTTATTCTACAGGTCATATGCTTTCAGAAAATATATGGGTTTAAGGGGGGGGGGTGGTGTCTTAAACTATGAAAGATGTAAGGGAACAATTCAATCCTCTCGATTTTTTAGAGAAATTTGGATGTTTCCATTTTTGCGTATGTTCGATTTTCAACATTTCGCAAAAATGCGCAATCTAAAATTTACAAATAGTGGCTATTTTTTTAACTCAATACGGTTTAGCTTTTAAAGTTAGTAGGAATTTTGTAAAATGGGCTGTGTTTTTATCTGCTAATAATGATATTAGTGTATTTTTAGCAAAAATTTTGTTTTGATAAACATTTGTGCAAATATTATTGTGCCCTAAAAATCAGTAGCACTTTATTTGTATTCTACTGGTCACGTGTTTCAGAAAATATATGGTTTGGGGGGTCTTTAACAAATTCTGAAAACTGTAAGGGAAAAAAAAAAGCAAATGGAAAAATTGCAAAAATGGCCTGGCCAGCTAAGTTTAAAAGTCGAGCACAGGGCCTGGCAGCGAAAGGGTTAATGGTGCCCCAGTATTAGTCCATAGGGTTCAATATTGAGTTGACCTACCCTTTGCAGCTATAACAGTTTCAACTCTTCTGGGAACGCTGTCCACAAGGTTTCGAAGTATGTCTATGGGAATGTTTGACCATTTTTCCAGAAGCCCACTTGTGAAGTCAGGCACTGATGTTGGAGGAGAAGGCCTGGCTCGCAGTCTCAGCTCTAATTATTGAGGTCAGGACACTGTGCTGGCCAGTCAGGTTCCTCCACCCCAAACTCGCTCATCCATGTCTTTATAGACCTTGCTTTGTGCACTGGTGCACAGTCATGTTGGACCAGGAAGGGGCCATCCCCAAACTGTTCCTACAAAGTTGGGAGCATTAAATTGACCAAAATGTCTTGGTATCCTGATGCCTCGAGAGTTCCTTTCACTGGAACTAAAGGGCCATGCCCAACCCCTGAAAAACAACCCCACACCATAATTCCCTTCCACCAAATGATTTAGACCAGTGCACAAAGCAAGGTCCATAAACACATAGATGAGTGAGTTTGGGGTGGAGGAACTTGACTGGCCTGCACAGAGTCCTGACCTTAATACAATAGAACATCTTTGGGATGAGTTAGAGCAGAGACTGCGATCCAGGGCTTCTCCTCCAACATCAGTGCCTGATCTCACAAATGCGCTTCTGGAAGAATGGTCAAACATTCCCATAAACACACTCCTAAACCTTGTGGACAGCCTTCCCAGAAGAGATAAAGCTGTTATAGCTACAAAGGGTGGGTCAACTAAATATTGAACCCTACGGACTAAGACTGGGATGCCATTAAAGTTCACATGCGTGTAAAGGCAGGCGTCACAATAATTTGACAATATAGTGTATGTAGGGTTTGGAGTTCTCTTTGCTAATGACGTGTGGTAACATTATTTCAAAATAAAAAGAGCTCTCTAAAGGCCTTCAGAAATAAAGTTGTGGATGCCTAGGAGTCTGGCAAGGGGTTTAAAAATTATTCTAAATTAATCATTTCACTGTAAGGAAAATAATCTACAGTACAAGTGCTATAGATTTCAAATGACAATGTAACTATTTTTGACATGGACAGTCACATACAGTTTAGCTTGTACAATAAGATTAGATTCGACTTTAGATTTCACAGATTAGATAAGATTTTTAGATTTTACAGAAAAAAAAATTACAGAAATTTAGGGGAAATCTGCTATAAATAATCTTTCAGCATAAAGCATTTTTTGGCTAAATACATACTGCTTTGTATCCACTTCTCCATCAGGCTTGGTACTTAGATATTCTAGAGTGGAAATAAAGGCCTACAAAACAGAAAAGAAAATGTT
This sequence comes from Pelophylax lessonae, assembly GCF_965119305.1. Taxonomy (NCBI): domain Eukaryota; kingdom Metazoa; phylum Chordata; class Amphibia; order Anura; family Ranidae; genus Pelophylax; species Pelophylax lessonae. The sequence goes on along the minus strand of NC_138772.1, from coordinate 320,560,595 downwards.
TTGAAGAATTTGCAACCAGGCAGAAAACAGCACAAGCCACATAAAATTGATCAAGCGTATTTCTACTAAATCTGTTCACATTTGTAAAAAAATATATTTTGTTTACTAAAATAAACAGCCTTTTTTGGTGGATGGGAATGCTGACATTTTTACCATATAAGGTGCCCTCAACCCCGTTGGCCACATTATTTTTTAACAGATTGGTACATGGTATGTTACTATTTTAACTGTGCTGCTTCTAGGAGGGAAGAGGAGATAGTAAGCCTTTATCCTACATTGTTTGCAGGGATGTTTATAGCTGCAAGCACAACAATTATTTTCTAATGGAAAAAAATATATCCTTCAATTGTTTTTTTTTATGGAAAAAAATCTGCAGCAATAAATGAAGCATTTGACACTGTAAGGCTCCTTTCACACGGGGCGGACTGTATTTTGGTCCGCTCCGGCACTTTTTTATATTTTTTTTACGGACACGGATGACACTTGTGTCATCCGGTCCGTATGTCCACATATCATCCCATCCGTTTGCGGATGATATACGGACATAATGTATGTCTATGGGATTGCGGATGTCAGCGGATGACAACGCTGACATCCCATTTTGCTTCCTTTCCGTTTTTTTAAACGGAAGAAAAAAAGGGTTCTGTTCCGTTCCAAAAAACGGAACGGAACTGAAAGGACACAAATCGGATGTCAGCGGATGGTCATCCGATGACATCCGCAATCCTATTGACATGCATTATGTCCGTATATCACCCACAAACGGATGGGGTGATATACGGACATACGGAGCGCCCGTGTGAAAGAAGCCTTACTAAATTATAGCAAAATTTGCGTGAGGAAGGTTCTTGCTAAATATATACGCTAATGGAGGGTCTCATCCTTAGAGATAATAAGTAGTACAGCTATGTATAGATAGGATTTTAGGTACCCCTCCAATAAGCACAGAATGAATTGATTATATTAAAAAAAGTATACAAATCTTTATTTTATCCACTACAACATTTTGATAAAAACATATCTTTTGTGTATCTATACATTGTTACTCTCAATCGTTCTCTACCTGACAGGTACAATCCATGGTGGTTTTAAACGAGACAGCAAAAGAGGTTGACACATTTCGCAGAGTTACTGCTTCTCTGCAGTTCATCCAGAGTGATCATGGGCCTCTTGGCTGCATCTCTGATCAGTCTTCTCTTTTTATGAGCTGAAAGTTTAGAGGGACGGCCAGGTCTTCGTAGATTTGCAGTGGTCCGATACTCCTTCCATTTCAATATTATCGCTTGCACAGCGTTCCTTGGGATGTTTAAAGCTTGGGAAATCTTTTTGTATCCAAATCCGGCTTTAAACTTCTCCACAACAGTATCTCAGACCTGCCTGGTGTGTTCCTTGTTCTTCATGATGCTCTCTGCACTTTAAACGGACCTCTGAGACTATCACAGTGCAGGTGCATTTATACAGAGACTTGATTACACACAGGTGGATTCTATTTATTATCATTAGTCATTTAGGTCAACATTGGATCATTCAGAGATCCTCACTGAACTTCTGGAGAGAGTTTGCTGCACTGAAAGTAAAGGGGCTGAATAATTTTGCACGCCCAATTTTTCAGTTTTTGATTTGTTAAAAAAGTTTGAAATATCCACTAAATTTTGTTCCACGTCATGATTGTGTCCCACTTGTTGTTGATTCTTCACAAAAAATTACAGTTTTATATCTTTATGTTTGAAGCCTGAAATGTGGCAAAAGGTCGCAAAGTTCAAGGGGGCCGAATACTTTCGCAAGGCACTGTACATTGTCCTTTTGCATCTATATAAGCGATAGTACGTCCTGAGAAAGCTGTGACTCAGTGAAACGCGTCAACCTATTTCCCGGTCTCATTTAAAACCACCATGGATTGTATCCATCAGGTGGAGAATGATTGATGGTATCAATGTATAGATACACAAAATAAAAAAAATGGAATTTTTGACTTACTGTAAAATATATTTCTCTGATGATCATTGACGGACACAGCTCCTGTCATTCTTGACCATGGGGTTATACTGCCCCCAAAAGGAGTAGGACACTAGGCAGAAAAAAACTTCTGGCTACACCCATTGGCAGTCCCAGGGGGTATACTCCCTCTCCCTGCTACAGTCACACAGTTTTGTAACAAGCAGTGTCAGGAGAATCATAACTTCACGGAGGGGTGGGTGCTGTGTCCGTCAATGAACATCAGAGAAAAGGATTTTACGGTAAGTCAAAAATCCCATTTTCTATTTTGTTCATTGACAGACACAGCTCCTGTCATTCTTGACCATTGGGACGTCCCAAAGCAGTGTTAAACATGAGGGGTGGGAAACAGGAAAAAATTCCCAAGACAAAAAATTAGCCAACCAGGCAACAGGGTCTCAAACAAAACAACTGGAGCCCACCTGAAAAAACCAATGCACCTTCAAACAGGATCAGGTCCTCTTAAACAGCAGCCTGCAAAACCTTGTGGCCAAAGGAAGCATCCGCAGATGCCAACACATCCACTTTACAAAACTTTGCAAAAGTGTGCACCGACGACCAGGTGGCCGCCTTGCAAACCTGCTTCACTGACGCTTGATGACGGAAGGCCCAGGAGGAACTAAGCGCCCCCTAGTAGAGTGTGCCTTGACAGGGAAAGGAGGAACCTGACCCCCGAATGGGCCTGAACCACAGTCTGTCTGATCCATTTGGAAATAGTCGCAGAGGAAGCGGACAACCCTTTGCGAGGTCCATCCATGAGAACAAATAGAGTCTGTCTTCCTGAAAGACTCCGTAGCTGCCAGGCACACTCTAATTGCCCGGACCACATCCAAAGCATGCAAGGCAATTTCCTTCAGATGTTTAGACCTGGGACACAGGGAAGTTCAGAGACTACATTAGGAAGGAATAACGGACAGGGGCGATGTACCACCTTATCCTTGTGAATCACCAGATAGGGTAAACGACAGGATAACACTGCCAGTTTAGACAACCTGCATGAAAAAGTGATAGCGACCAAAAAGGCTACCTACTGGGACAGCGTAAGCAGGGAAATCTCCTGAATATTTTAAAAGGGAGGCTTCTGTAGAGCTGAAAGCACCAAATTAAGATCCCAAGGAGGCAGCAGACCCCGCACTGGAGGCAGGCCTGGATTGGCTAATAGGGAGCATCTGGAGAATTCCAGGTGGGCTGGTCCATTTGGGGTGCAGGCAGGGCCGGTGTAATGCCGAAAGTTACAAGTATCATCTGCCCTGGAGATGTCCATATCTGTGATGAAGGGGGGGGCGCACTGGGAGCTTCTGCCTTCTCCTGCCTGACAGGGTTGAATATCATTCTCCCTCCTGTCACCGTACAATCAATGTATGATCCTCGGACTTGTTCATTCCATCCACTTCACCTCTGCCTTATCTCTCCTTCAGCTGTTTATCATTCTACTCTTTACAAGCTCCCCTCCCCCCTGTCAGCTTGTTCTACTTCCCCGTTCCCGGCCAGGTCACTTGAGTCTTCCTTGTTGGTCACTTTAACTTTGTCCGCAGCATGTCGTCTCTTTACCTTCCCTGAACAATAGTAAGTCAGCACAGAGTCTTCTGCTCCTCTCTCCTGTTCACATTAACCCTTCACCTTCTTCTTTCAGCTGTCCACTCCATAAATCTGCACTGCATGTCCTGCAGCCTCTGGTCCCAACTCTGGGCTATCCAAGCAGCCATTTATCTGACCCTGTCCTGTCCTAAAATGCAGCCTTAGCACTTTCTTTACAGCCCTTCACTCTGTTCTTCATTAACACATGTTCTTATTACGCAGACCTGCCCTCCCCCCCCCATCCCTATCCCCCCTATACCTATTCCCCCCCCTATCCCTCCCTATCCCTATCCCCCCTATCCCCCCCTATCCCTATCCCCCTATACCTATTCCCCCCCTATCCCCCCATACCTACCCCCCCCCCCCATACCTATACCTATCCCTAATAACCTGTGCGCTGCGGTTTGGTCACAGTGTGATTCTGCGTGCGTTTTACTTGGATTTTAGGTGCACTTCTATTTGAATTTCTATTACAAAGTGCGTTTTCATGAAAGTACATCAAAGTCCTGCATGTCGCATCTTTGATGCGGTTTCAGAAAACGCACTGTGTAATGGAATTCAATAGAAGTGCACCTAAAATCCAGGTAAAACGCACACACAATCACACTGTGACCAAACCGCAGTGCACCGGTGTGACCCCACTATAAGGCAAAGTTCTCCCCTTGGAATGTCAGTCACAAGATTGTGGCTTTCCTGACACACACACACAAACAAATTGTCCATTAGTAGACGTGCGACAGTGCCATTTATTGGTAATGGCACCCCACACATCTGCTATCACACACACCAAACCACATGGTGTCTCAAAAGTGAAACATCTGGGGTCTGTTAGAGCCCTGATATTTCATCAAAGCCCCCCAAAATGTAAAAAGTATATATATACACTATACATATAAATACTCAAAACAATATAAATAATGTAAAACATTTGTAAAAAAATAAATAATTAAGGGCTTGTTCACACGTGTTTTGGTCTCTGAAAAGCAACCATCATGCAGATTGCTCTTCAGAGAGCATTTGACAGGAGGTAAGGAGCCGTTGTATTGCCTTGTGGGGGCACAGCTTGCCATGTTTGCCCTGGGCACTGAATGACCTTGTCTCGGCACTGGGTGCAGGGGGTCCAGCCCCACCGGGCGCAACATCTGAGGGGGTGTCGTGTAGCATGACAGTGAAGGCAGTTTTATTCCAGGACAAAGCACGCACACTGTGTGATTCCTGAACTGGTGATTCCAGTGACATCAGGCACACACAGGCAGAAGCCCAGCATTCATAGCGGAAGAGGGTTTAAATTCCTCCTCCTCCACGCCAAGAAAGTAGCTCCACCCACCTCCTCCTCGCTGCAGGTAAGAGGATTGTTCATATTGTCCTCGCTCTGGCTCTGCTCTTCTTCCTGCTAAAAATCACTGCCCTTGTCACAGTGTAGGATTGTCTTCTCATGAGCTTTGCATTACTCAATATTCCCCAGGATCTCAATAGGAGGAGATGATGTCCTCCTTGATTAGCTACCTCTGGAGGAGGCTCATTTTTTTCCCCCCCTACAGGTATTTAGGGGATATTTTTTTTTTTTTTGCAGTTTTAACTAGCATTTTATGGAGGGTGAGGTGAAGGATGGCATTGAAGAAGGAGATATTGCCCCTGAGTTGTAAGGCCCTCTTGTTGCCATCATTCATTTTGGTGTCCCTGAGACAACTGCACAGTACAAGAACAAGTAACAAGAAGCTTGCATTCCATGTGGGAGCTTGCATGAATCTTAGATTTTTGCATGATTCTTAGAAATACATAAAATTCAGATTAAGGTGAAGTCAATTAATTTCTGACTGTAGCACAGTTGCAGGGTTTGGTAGTTTACTGAAGCAAAATTGGAAAAAAGCCTCCAATAGACGCTGCTTAGGTGCTTTTGAGGTCCTTGATCAAATGCACATAGACCATACATGACCGAATGTAACTGGCACATAGACCATACATGACTGAATGTAACCGTCACCTTTCACCAAACTGAATGTGATCTGTGGATTCTACATCGTTGCATGTCTGTGTATTTCTCTAGAAATTGGTACAGGGTAGAGGTTTTATTTGAGCTATAGCCGGAGAACAGATTACAAAAGTTCCCCACTTTATATCACTGCAATGTTTAATCTCATTTTTAATTAATATTAAGCTAAAACATGGAATAGGCTGCTTTGGCAGCACTATGAATTAGTGATCGACCGATATAGTTTTTTTTATTGCCGATACCAATATTTTGGCCATTGAATATCGGCTTTTGCCGATATTGGCCGATATTTTCGTACATTTAAAAAAAACTATGTGGCAAATGAGGTTTAATGTTGATCAATGTAAAGTTATGCACTTGGGGGCTAAGAATATGCATGCATCATACATACTAGGGGGGGGGGGGGATCTGGGGGAATCCATGGCGGAGAAGGCTACTACTGTATTTGCACTGAATTGGAAATGATGATATTTTTTGAAAAATACAATGAATTACAAGGCTGTAGAGAACAGTGCGCCATTGCAAACTTATATTCTGAGTTTTAATTACATTATTTTAATATAGTCAGTCGTGAACTAAAGTGGGCCGGTCTAAGGCATGAAACTCCAGGGCTGAAAATTAGTCCCACTCCGGCCCTGACTGGAGGTACCAAATTTTGGACACCCTGAAGAAAAGTACGTACTAGGGAGTATGTGGCCAAGGGTCATTGGGAAAAAAAAACGCCAAGGCCGATACCAATTCCTTGATGGTACTCCAGGCCAATTTCTGTTGAACACCTCCTTTGAAGAAAGGTTAGAATCCGAGTAACCGAGAATGAGCGAGAATGAACCCCAAAAGACTCACACCATGCAATGTAGGTCTTCCACATACGATGGTAGATCTTCCTCGAAGTAGATTTCCTAGCTTTTAACAACGTAGGAATCACTGACTCAGACAAACCTCTATCCTTCAGCACCTGGCGTTTAACAGCCAAGCTGTCAAAGCCAGTGACTGTAAAGCAGGTTGGAAGACCGGTCCTTTGGGACAGCAGATCCTCCTTGAGAGGAAGCTTCAAAGAAACAGCGGCGACCAGCTGCACCAAATCGGCGTACCAAGCCCAGCGAGGCCAGTCCGAGGCCACTAAGATGACAGAATCGCCTCTGCCTTGATCCTGCGTAGGAGTCTGGACAGAAGCTTGAGAGGAGGGAAGGGGTAGATCAGAGGATACTGACCCCACGGGGCCACCAGCGCGTCTGTGGCGTCTGCCAGTGCATCCCTTGACCGAGCCACAAACCTCTACACCTTTCTGTTGAGCCGAGACGCCAACAGATCGACCTCAGAGGCGCCCCACTGGAGACTCAGCTGATGAAACATCTCCGGGTTAAGGAACCACTCCCCGTGGTCCAACGCCTGCCGAATGAGGTAATCCGCCTGCCAATTTTCCACCCCAGGAATGTATTGGCTGGAACGAACTGTTTCGCCCATCTTAGAATGCCGGCTACCTCCAGAGCCACCAGGGCACTTCTTGTGCACCCTTGGTGATTGACATAAGCCATGGCCATGGCATTGTCCGAGTGAATGCGCACTTGACATCCCTGAAGACGATAAGTCCAATGATCCAGACACAGTCCTATCGTTTGGAGCTCCAGGACATTGATTGGTAGTCTGTAATCTTCCAGCATCCAGATCCCTTGAGCAGAGAGCATGCCGAGGAAGCCTCCCCAGACGGACAGGCTGGCATCCATAGTGACCACTGTCCAATACAAGAGGAGGAAGAATTTTTCCCAGCCGAAGCACCGGAGAACGAAGCCACCAAATTAGGGACTCCTTTGTCCCCTGACTCAGCCAGATCTGATTGTCCAGAGACTGCGGAGTCTTGTCTCACTTGGTCAGAATCTTCCTTTGCGAGACCTCATATGGAACTGTGCAAACAAAACCGACTCAAAGGTAGATACCATCAGGCCCAGCACTTGCATGCAAGTCCGGATGGATGACCATTTGTTGGACAGCAGGAGGCGAATTGCAGTCTGCAATTTTTGGAGTTTGTCCAAAGGAAGGAGCACTCTGGCTACGGCAGAGTCCAGAGTCATTCCCAAATAGTCCAGCTTTGTGGACGGAAGCAGGGCAGACTTCTTAAAATTCAGAATACAGCTGAACTCCCGCAGAGTTCGTATTGTGATCTCCAGGTTCTCCGCCAGAGCAGAGAGAGACTCCGCTCGCAGAAGGAGATCGTCCACGTAGTCCAGTATTGCGATCCCCGTTGGCGTAGCAAGGCTAGCACCTGAGCCAATACTTTTGTGAAGACCTGAGGAGTGGAGGCGAGACCAAAGGGTAACGCCACAAATTGATAATGCTTCTCTCCCACAGCAAAGCGGAGAAAACGCTGGTGACTGGCACATATTGCAATGTGAACATAGGCATCCTTGATATCTATAGAGGTGAGAAAATCCACCATTCGACTGGACTCCATTCTGAACTTATGTACCCGCACAAAGCAGTTTAGTGCCTTGAGGTCCAGGATTGGATGCGCTTTGCCTTCCTTCATGGGGGATGTGAACAGGTTTGAGTGAAAACTCTGAAAACTTTCCGAGTCGAAACCAGGACATTCACCCCTTATAGGAACAGGTCTTGTACTGCCCGAAACAGACCCTGTAACTGGTCTGGGGACAGGCGCAGGTTGGAAGGAAAAAACCTTGCCAGGGGACAAGAACGAAACTCGATCTTGTAGATGGACCGAATGACTTCATGGTCCACGGGTCCGGAAACCATCGAAGACGTCTCCCCCACCCCCGATACGGGTGAGGGCGCACATTCATGCAGAAGGAGCCTTGTACGCGGGTCTTGATAAGCTTGCTCTCGGCTTGCCAGACCGGGTTCGTTTTGATCTGCCAGAGGAGGCCCTGAAATGCTTTGAGCCCTTATCAGTCGACCCTGAGGAACGGAAAAACTTCTTATGTTCTTATGTGCCGAGAAGGAAGGCCCACATCTACGACTAGGTTCCTTGCACTTAGTAGCCGGCGGAAGAAAAGTACTCTTCCCTCCTGTGAGACGTTTAATGATGTCATCCAGGGTAGCTCCAAACAGGCGATCTCCATGAAAAGGAAGATCAGTCAAGGCCTTTTTAGACATCTGGTCTGAAGACCAGCATTTGAGCCAAAAGACACGCTTAAGGACCACCCCCAAAACAGAGAGGTGAGCCATCAAAGGAGCTGCATCCAAAGAGGCTTCACAGATAAACTGCAGCCCGTGGACCAGCTGGTTCGCCAGCTTGGCAAAGGCAGGGGGGAGCTGTGCTCCCTCCAGGTCACGGTGTAGGAGCTTAGCCCACTCGATCAGAGATTGTGACACCAAGGCAATGGTAAATACCGCCCTCATTGCCGAACCAGCTAAAGTGTACTTAGTGCGGGCCACAGCCCCCCACCTTCTGGTCAGCTGGGTCCTTAAAAGCCAGAGACTCTTCAACAGAAATCATGGTTGCCTTGTTTAATCCGGAAACTGGTGAGTACACCACCTACGGCATAGTCTACTTCTTAAGAAGGGACTCCTTGTAGGGGTAATGCCTAGTAAAACGCTTGGGAACCCCACAGTGACACGATTCAGGATCTGATAAGACAGGTGAGGCAGGGGAAGATAGGGGGGAGCGTTTAGCTAGCTCGTTGCCCGCAAGCCGCCTCCACCCAGGACACAAGGGACTCCAGGACTGCCGTCAGTGCATCGAATAATTGTTGGGACTCGGAGGGCCCCGCAGCCTCAGAGAGGGGATCAGGTGGGGAAATGTACTCCAAAGACTCCATGAGTCACTAGGGGAACCACAAAAAAGTGTAACAAACTGCTAAGGGACAACCCCCACCGCGCTGGCAGCACCACCGGGTCGCCAAGAACAAGGCACAGAGCGATCCTCAGCAGAGAGGGAAAAGACCCCAACAGACTCACCACCCGCAACCCCCAGGAGAATCTGCACTACATGCGCAGCAATTCGGAAGCAAAATGATCCAGTAGTCAACACCAAGGGATAAGGACGGGCTCCCACCACCAAAATTGCCGCCTTCAGGGCTCCACTGTCATGGCCGCCATCATTTGCTATAGCAAACCACAAGGCCACCGGACTACACAAACATGGCCGCTGTGTATAGGATTACACAGGCTACAACAAAATGGCGGCACCTCGAGGTATACAGGGACCCAGAATCGGGAGCCTAGGCCTCAAGGACAGATCAGGGCAGGACAGGGGGCCTTGACAGGAACCCATACCAGGTACAAACACCCCCCCTGCACAGTCGATCGTCCGGTCACCAGCAGCGCACCCCACCGGCCCCCATCGCCAGTCAGCACCCTGTCCCCATCCCAGGCCAGTGACCAGACCACCCAAACAGCCCCAGTGTATGTGGGGGGGGGGGGGGGGGGGGTAGGCTGAGGGACTCTGCAAAAACAGGGGGGGGGGGTGCCTGCGGGAAGGAGGGAAACCTGGGGGTCCGACCATCCCAAGGAGAGGCCCATGTCCACCCCAAAACCCTCCAGGGGTAGAGGGGGGACAGCTACTCACCATACTAGGAACCAGGTGGGCACTGCTCCAGACAGATCCTCCTTTCTATCGAAATGGGGGGGCCGCCGGCCAGGAGGAACGCTGTGACTCAGGCCGAGGCTAGGTTGTATGTGACCTCGCGAGACTTTTAACTCACAGGGCCACCCCCCCCCCCCCGTCCAGTGGGGCTATGTCGCGGCCGACCTAGTGCAGGGCTAAGGTCTGCGTGCGCTCGCTGGCCAGATTCGGGTGACCACTAGAACTAGACTATCCAGCCCGTCACCCAGTCCAGCAGTTGATATTAAATCTCACAGGAAAGATCCAGGAGGAAAAAGTTTTCTATCTAAAAAATTTGGCCAGGACCAAAGATTCCCAGCAAAGAACTAGGTCCTTACTCCTGACTAGGCAGGAAAAAAAACTGAGCGACTATAGCAGGGAGAGGGATTATACCCCCTGGGACTGCCCATGGGTGTAGCCAGAAGTTTTTTTTTCTGCCTAGTGTCCTACTCCTGTAGGGGGCAGTATAACCCAAAGGTCAACAATGACAGGATCTGTGTCCGTCAATAAGCTAAAGAGAAAGCTATATTTTAATAAAATGTTTTAGTGGAAAAAATAAAGATTTGTATACTTTTTTTTAATATGATCAATGTATTCTGTGTAACTGTAAATTAGAATTATATCTGTGTCCACAGTAGTTTATAACATATTACCCACAATTTTACTAAGGGTAGAGGTAAGACGGTGAAGGCAAAAAACTGTAAAATTAAGTATGGACTGAAAAAAAAAGTGATATTTCAATCATGCCAATTAAGATTAGTCACACCTTATACGAATGTATTCAAACCTTACAAGTCACATTCATATTGTGCCCTTGTTAACGTTTAGGGCCCAAAGGTATTTGGCAGCTAAAGCACTAGTGGGAAAATTTGAGAACCCCTTCCCTAAAGGTTCATCAAATGACACGGACAATATCTATTTTTATCTTGAATACTGAGGTTTTGATGTGTGTGTGTGTATATATATATATATATATATATATATATATATAATCATATATATTTATTAAAACCGAACAAGGAAAGAATTTAAAAACTAGGGAATGAGGAGATGCACATGATGAAGGGTGAGGAATACATTTGACTATACATTTGACTATAGTAATTAATTTGCACTCACCTGTATAATGTGGATGCAGAGAAGGCACACATCATCCTGTGTTCTCTGATGCTGAAAAATCTGTATAAAATGACAAAAGCAATTGCGGCTAACCATTATATGAACCCAGCACAACAAAAGCAACTTATCAATTTTGCAAACTATGTATTTCATTAACATATGGTTAAATATGTACACCACATTATTGTATATTCTTTTACTGTGACCTGAAAAACACTAAAGCTTTTCCATAAGTTTCTGTAGCTTTTTCGGTTCTGTGTATTTACTGGAGCTTTTTCAATGTCTTTTTAAGCAATACTTTAGGAGTAACACCACCACTCACACAAGCAGGAAATTACATTTCTGGGGGGCGGGAGTGATAGAGGAGGGGAAGTCTTCCAATAGAGACACTAGTTCTGGTGACCTGTGGGGTCCCCAAAGGAATTCCCTTAATTTGTAGGGATTTCCTCTCACTTCATGATTGGCTATGGAACAGGAAGTGAAGGAAAATCTCCACAATAGAACACAGATGGCGAAACAAAATCTGATAGAGATTATAACCCTACCTTGCTCCATTCAAAATTAAAAATGTATTATTACAATATGGTTTGTGTTGCAACTGTATATTTTTTTCCCCCACAAAAGTAGAGTTATCCTTAAACCACTTGCAGGCCTCCCGCCTGCAATGTACAGTGGACATGCAACCTGCACAGGCAAAGCAACCTACCTGTATGCAGCTCCCTGCTTCCAGGTTTAGGACGAGTGTATGCATGCTCTCCCACTGACATCCGCTGTGATTGTGAACAGCGGGAGTCTGTCAGCAAGTCCTGGCCAATGATTCATGGCCGGGACCTGCTGATCGGCTGTGTCCAATCACAACACAGGGCTCTGTACAGATGGAGATATCTCTGTTTTTTTTTTAGGATAAGAAACAAAGAGATCTGTAGTAAAAAGTAGCACTCATTGCACATTGTTAGGTACACATTTAACCCCTTGATTGCGCTAGATGTTTACCCCTTCCCAGCCACTGTCATTACTACCGTGACAGTGTATAGTATTAGCTATGATTACAGTATTAGTGGCATTTAGTCAGTCCCCACCCCCGTGTCAGTTCGTTTTAAATTGCCTGCAGCACTATTGCAGTCCCATTATAAGTTGCTGATCAAAGCCATATGTAGTATAGAAATAAAATTTCCAGTATATATATACCATGGTTTGTAAGCACTATAACTTACACTTATTGGGATTCTGTTTATGAAAGACGTGTAAAAGTATACATTTTGGCCAAAGTATATAAAGAAATACACTGAACAAATTTATAAACGCAATACTTTTGTTTTTGCCCCCATTTTTCATGAGCTGAATGTCAAAACCTGTGTTAGTGAGCACTTCTCATTTGCCGAGATAATCCATCCACCTCACAGGTGTGGCATATCAAGATACTAATTAGACAGCATGATTATTGCACAGGTGTGCCTTAGGCTGGCCACAATAAAGGCCACTGTGCAGTTTTACTGTATTGGGGGGGTTTGAAAACCAGTCAGTGTCTTGTGTGACCACCATTTGCCTCATGAAGTGCAACACATCTCCTTTGCATAGAGTTGATCAGGTTGTTTATTGTGGCCTGTGGAATGTTGGTCCACTCCTCTTCAATGGCTGTGCAGAGTTGCTGTCACATACACCAATCCAGAGCATGCTCAATGGGTGATATGTCTGGTGAGTATGTTGGCCATGCAAGAACTGGGATGTTTTCAGCTTCTAGGAATTGTGTACAGATCTTTGTAACATGGGACCGTGCATTATCATGCTGCAACATGAGGTGATGGTCGTGGATGAATGGCACAACAATGGGCCTCAGGATCTCGTCACGGTATCTCTGTGCATTCAAATTGCCATCAATAAAATGCACTTGTGTTCGTTGTTCATAACATACGCCTGCCCATACCATAACCCCACTTCCACCATGGGCCACTCGATCCACAACGTTCATGTCAGCAAACTGCTCACCCACATGGTGCCATTACACACGGTCTGCCATCTGCCCTGTACAGTGAAAACCGGGATTCATCCGTAAAGAGAACACCTCTCCAAAGTGCCAGGCGCCATTGAATGTGAGCATTTGCCACTCAAGTTGTTTATGATGACGAACTGCAGTCAGGTCGAGACCCCGATGAGGACGACGAACATGCAGATGAGCTTCTCTGAGACAGTTTCTGACAGTTTATTCAAAAATTCTTTGGCTATGCAAACCGATTGTTGCAGCAACTGTCCAGGTGGCTGGTCTCAGACGATCTTGGAGGTGAAGATGCTGGATGTGGAGGTTCTGGGCTGGTGTGGTTACACATGGTCTGCTGTTGTGAGGCTGGTTGGATGTACTGCCAAATTCTCTGAAACGCCCTTGGAGACGGCTTATGGTAGAGAAATGAACATTCAATTCACGGGCAACAGCTCTGGTGGACATTCCTGCAGTCAGCATGCCAATTGCACGCTCCCTCAAAACTTGCGACATCTGCGGCATTGTGCTGTGTGATAAAACTGCACATTTTAGAGTGGCCTTTTATTGTGGCCAGCCTAAGGCACACCTGTGCAATAATCATGCTGTCTTGATATGCCACACCTGTGAAGTGGATGGATTATCTCTGCAAAGGAGAAGTGCGCAGAAAAAGTCTTAGATCTTTGAGTTCCGTTCATGAAAAATGGGGGCAAAGACAAAAGTGTTGCATTTATAATTATGTTCAGTGTATATATATATATATATTTTTTTTTTTTTTTGGGATATTTTTTATAGCAAAAATATTGTTCTTGATCTTAGCTTCATATTGAAAATACCCCCCTGAAGCTTTTGTATCCTTATAGTGGGAGGATTCCCAGTTGTCAGAATACAATGATCATTGCTGGCTACTATAAAATGGGGTATTTCCCCAAACTTTGGGGAGATTTATATTAATTTCCTGCGTTAATATGCCCCTATTACATTACCATGCATTAATGGCCTGTGGAGCTCCCAGTGCAGACACCTGGAAAACTTACAAACGCTTCAGGCGAAGTGTATACAGTGTGATATTTTATACGTTTACTTCTTTCTTCACTGGTTAACTACAGAGGTGGATTACGTAACTAGGTTTGGCACTGCTATACCTTGCAAAAGCATTTTGCATGCACCATCTCTACTGTATCTAAATAACTGAAAGAACAGAATACTTACGCTGGCTTCAGCAGGCTTGCATTCCAAAACTCCTTTTAGTGACTGCAATGACTGGAGAACACACTGCTCAAAGTGAGTTGGCTATAAAAAAAAAAAAAACACAATAACAAAATGTATTATTATGCTAATGATTTACAGTAAACATACATGCACCGTTTACCGGCACCCTAAAGGACCCTTCACATCTATGCATTGTTGTAACTTGCGCTTTGCATGCATTGACGCTGCAGGATCTGCAGCACAAGGTCAGAGACAGCATAACAGACCCAGAAGGAGTTCAAACCATGTCTTACTCCTTTGTAAACTCAGTAGAGTTAAACAGATAATAAAGCAAAACTATAGTCATTTCGATCTATTATTGCTTCTAATTAATTGTGTTTGCTGTACCACATTTCAATTAGCATACAGATGTGTAGATTTTATGTCTAGCATTCACTTGAACATTAGGCAAAGTCAGTATGCCTTGCTGATTATTGACTGGTGAAATAAAAGCATCAGTTACAAAGAAAGAATATATTTTGTCTGAAAGACAAAGACCTGGTATGCTTTAGTTAAACTGAGGAAAGCAAACCACAACCACTGTCAGCACTATCAAACGGAAAGCAGAGCATGTATACGTAAAGATTAAAAATGGCTGCCTCTTTGTATACACATGATTGCAATCTTCAATTACAATGTTAAAGAGAAGCTATTTTATATTAGATAACCAGGATGAGGAGATGGAGGGTGCTCTGAATAGTAGATTCTAATCAGAGGAGATGTCCGCAATGGATTGGATTCAGAACAGGCAAGCAGGTGTCTCAGCAGCACTAGGGCAGCAACTCCAAAAGGGAAGCAAACTCTGGTACAAAGAAAACAAACAGAAACTTTTATTGCCAAAGGATAAAAATGCATTTACTAGCGTTAAAATAAAACCAGGCTCGGCATAGGATGTGGTAAGGAATCCAGTGACAGGTGGTGACAGGGGTGGTCCGATGTGCAGCTTGATGGTGAGATCCCAACCAACCAGCAGAGGGGGCTGCAGGCGAAAGGACCAGGAAGGCAGCACTGCCGGGACCAGCGTGGAATCCAGGACCCGGATGTGGCGTCAGCGGAAGGCGCCCAGGACCAGCGTGGAACGCGATTGCCAGGAAGTGATGTCAAAGGGGCGGGATGCGTTTCTGAGAATTAATTGGCTCCTTCTTCATGCCGATAACTCAAACACATGACTATGTCTTTTTATACCCACTGGGGGTGAGGTCATAGGCAGGACTATGGGCAGGAACTGGATAGCAGCAGCCACAGCCCGGAATGTTGATTTATACATAAAAGGCAATGGGTAAAAGGCGATAAATAGATATAGATACAAAATAATACTACTATTTAGTATCTATATCTATTTATCACCTTTTACTGCTATCCCAGTTCCTGCCCATAGTCCCAACTATGACCTCGCCCCCAATGGGTATATAAAGACATGGTCACGTGTCTGAGCTATCGGCATGAAGGAGCCAATTGATGCTCTGAAATGCTGGATTCCTTGCCACATCCTATGGTGAGCCTGGTTTTATTTTAATGCTAGTAAGTGCTTTTTTATCCTTTGGCAATATAAAGTCTTTTTGTTTTCTGCACTTACAGGCACCTCCTATTTGTTAAATTTTCTTTTTTATTTTAAAGCTTACACTCCTAAACGCTATACACACACACACATAATACATGACAACAGATTCCCAAAGCACTATGGGTAAAGTAAAGATCTTGCACAGTATGGGAAGCATCCCTCATGATATTGAGGGCTGTTTTTCTGTATCTGCTGTTATAAATAACACTGATGTGGGTATGCCAATGCCAGGGACACTGTTTGCAATCTTTATCACCCACTGAAGTGCCTATCTGTTAGTAGCTGAGCAGTTAGTGTACCACGCAGTGATGCAATAAGTGAAGATACTTCCTTGTATAGATATGTGGTTAACAGTGAGGACGTGCTGAGGCCAGCTCACTTCAAACTTCCTAAAAATATAAGGGGTTGGTAACCCTTGTTCATTGCACTAGTGTTAAAGAGGAGATTATCACCCCGGATATTTAAAACACAAGACCATCTCAACAACTGCACCCCAAATGTGGGTGGGGGGTGCTGGTCTTCCTAAGGTCCACAATTGTCTCTTGTTTTCTTTACATTGAGGGAGAGATTGTTTTATTTTTCACCAGGCCTCCAGTTTCTTCCCTGTATTTTGACTCAACATCTGCAAACCTCATGATATGATTGCTCAGATACTTGGCTGACCAGTTATAGGTCAGCAATGTGAATACAAAGATGCTCAGGGTGCATTTTTTTTTTTTTTACAACAGTATGCTTGGGGTCATAGTATATATACACTTACATTGTTGTATCTACAGTGCATCCGGAAAGTATTCCGAGAGCTTCACTTTTTCAACATTTTGTTATGTTAGTCTTATTCCAAAATTGATTAAATTCATTATTTTCCTCAAAATTCTACAAACAATACCCCAGAATAGCAACGTGAAAGAAGTTTGTTCTTTGCAAATTTATAAAAAAATAAAAATAAAAAAAAAAATCACATGTACAGAAGTATTCACAGTCTTTGCTCAATAATTTGTTGAAGCACCTTTGGCACCAATTACAAGCTACAAGCTTGGCACACCTTTTTGTGGGCAGTTTCTCCCATTCTTCTTTGCAGAACCTCTCAAGCTCCATCAGGTTGAATGGGGAGCATCTGTGCACAGCCATTTTTAGATCTCTGCAGATATGTTCAATTGGGTTCAAGTCTGGGCTCTGGCTGGGCCGCTCAAGGACATTCACACAGTTCTCCCGTAGCCACTCCTTTGTTATATTGGCTGTGTGCTTAGATCATTGTCTGTTGTCCTGTTGGAAGATGAACCTTTGCCCCAGTCTGAGGTCCAGAGCACTCTGGAGCAGGTTTTCATCAAGGATGTCTCTGTACATTGCTGCATTCCTCTTTCCCTCGATCCTGACTAATCTCCCAGTTCCTGCTGCTGAAAAACATCCCCACAGCATGATGCTGCCACCACCATGCTTCACTGTAGGGATGGTACTGGCCAGGTAATGAGCGGTGCCCGGTTTCCTCCAGACAGGACACCATTCAAGACAAAGCGTTCAATCTTTGTTTTATTAGACCAGAAAACTTTGTTTCTCATGGTCTGAGATTCCTTCAGTTGCCTTTTGGCAAACTCCAGGTGGGCTGTCCTGTGCCTTTTGCTGAGGCGTGGCTTCTGCCTGGCCACTCTACCATACAGAGAACCCATGAGGTGAATGGAGTATAAAAACTCTTCCTTTGCGCCCGCGGCCTTGCTGTCCCCTCAGGACAATGGGTATCCTTACGCACTGAAAGACCTCTTTAAGAGAGGGGCGCACAGACCTAGCACATTACCAAAATCTATTTTATTGGAACATAAAACAACAATTGTTATACTCACAAATGCATGACTAAGTGCGCATGTCTAAGCAAGTGGAACCAGTTGCCCTGAGAACCGCTGTACTCTGCCAGGATGGAAGAACAGATGGAATCCGTGGTTTGGTTGACGCGTTTCAAGGGCAAACCCTCTTCCTCAGAGCCAAGATAGTGAATGATCACCCTTAGTCTTAGCGCACATTTATACATGTGTCCTTTGACAGGGACGCCACTTCTCAGGTAATTGGGGGTGGGATCACACTTGCATATGTATAGGTATATAAACATGCATATAAAAAAAGAAAGAACGCAAGGGGTATTTACTCACTTACATCTCATACTGTACACTCTACTATACAGGTCCGATTGGTGGAGTGCTGCAGAGATGATTGTTCTTCTGTAAGGTTCTCCTCTCTCCAGAGAAATGCTGGAGCTCTATCAGAGTGACCATCAGGTTCTTGGTCACCTCCCTTAATCCCCGATTCCCAAAAGTCGTTTCTGTACTACTTTTGACGACTTTGGAGGGCGATTTCTAGTCTGTGAAAACGCTGCCAAAATCAAGCTGAAATGTTGGCTTGAAATCGTGCGAGTTCAGCTGAACTCACACCATTTCAAAACAGCCTCAGTGTGAACCTAGGCTAACAAATTAGGTCTCAACAGTGCCAGAGTTGGTAATTATAGAGCTTGTACAGTAGTAAGTCATTCAACAATATGGTACATAAACTAGAAAACGTACAATTTCCGGGGAAATTGTGTGAAGTGTTCTTGCCGTGTAGTGTGTGTGGTGTGTGTGTGTGTGTGTCGGGTGTAGTGTGTGTGGTGTGTGTGTGTGTGGTGTGTGTGTGTGGTGTGTGTGGTGTGGCTTGAAAATGAGGGAGTGGTGGCAGTTTAGAAATCATGTCCTGATTTTTCAGCTCCCACTCTAGTTTTGAACATTCCGCCTTTAATTCCCAAGGGACCAATTTCGCCATAAAAACGACGATATTTTGTGAACCATATACTGGCTATGTAGTATAAAAACTGTGGGAGGAGTTAGGGTGGTAAATTTGGCTATAATAATAAGAATATATATGTGAGATAACAGTAAGTGGTCTTGCCATGCAAGAACACCTAATGAGAGGTTAAGTAATACAGGAATAAGGAACCCATGAGTGAGGATGCAATACGTAACATGGTAGTATACAATAGACAAAATCTGTAGGTAAGGAAGGCCTCTACAGGATACCTAAGGTAGGTTAAAGATATTAGATACTTGCTGTGCAGTCCAAATGATTCAGCCACTTGTGCCATTGCTTCCAGAAGGGTGCATGTTTGCCATTTTTAATGGCGAACATCAGCTTGAATATTGTGCTGGTGTTCAGGTGTTGAAGAAAGAGAGCAATCCGGAGGATCAGTTCGTTTACAGGCAACAGCTATCGTTCTCCTGGCTGCTATGATGCCATGTACAAGAAAGGGGGTTTGCATTGAGGTTCAAGACTCGTGGTGTAGTATGAGGAGTGCTGTTGCAGGGTTACCTTCTATAGGGGTTGTTGATACAGAAGACAGGAAGGTGACAATCCAGTTCCAGAATGGCTTTACCACAGGGCACTCCCATCATAGGCTGTGAATACTTCTATATATGTGTTTTTTTTATTTTTTATTAAATTTTCAAAGATTTCAAACAAACTTCTTTCACTTCGTCAATCTGGGGTATTGTTTAGATAATTTAGAGGAAAATAATGAATTTAATCCATTTTGGAATAAGACTGCAACAAATGTGGAAAAAGTGAAGCGCTGTAAATATTTTCCAGATGCACTCTATGTAAAATATGTGTTTTATAATTGTGTTTTATAATTATATTCCTGAGAATATAGCCCATAATAATTAATGTATTTTTTTCTGCTTTGGGTCCCCTTTCTATCGAGGTAGGTTCTCTTTCGGGTTTTTATGCCACTTATTTTTGCAGAAATCTATATAAACACATTTCAATGTAGATATAATTGCAGACTGGTGACACATTTCACAGTCAAATTTCTCCTTCTCAAAAACAAGCAAAAAAGTTTAATTCTTTTGGTTCAAGCTACTAACTTTCTAGATTTGTTAGCCACTGCAAAAATGTGCCAAGCAGACAACATGAATCTGATAAAGCACAATTAGTTCTTTTGTACTACTGAGTTGGGCTTTAGAAAAATGATATGCACACTGATCTCTCCACTTAAAGCGGTCCTCAATATGGTAAAACTGATAGGAGGCCATTACACAGCTTATGTGGGGAGGTAAGGGAGAAGGTGGAAAGTGGAATATGGCAAATTGCATTTTATTTAAACTGATAGTGTTTGCATACAAAAAAAAAAAAAAAAAAAAAAAAAAACCCTTAAAAAAACGTACTTACCAAAGACGTTAAACCTTCGTTATCAACAACCCAATCTTCTTTGTCAGCTAGTCGTTTTACCTCTGAAAAAAAACAGTATTTAGCATTAACATCAAATATTGCTTTATTAATAATACTTTTAATATACATTCTTAGAAATTATTACAACAGACAAGACTATAGGGATTTGACATGACTCTGCAAACTGGAAACCCTGGAGAAATATTTATTAGGGTGTTTTTCATGTAAGCCAATAGGGTTGATTTACTAAAGTTGGAGAGTGCAAAATCTGGCGCAGCTCTGCGTAGAAACCAATCAGTTTCCTGTTTGTTGTTTTTTTTTTGTCAAAGCTTAAAGTGTTACTAAACCCACAACAGTAAAATCAGTATGTATATGCAGTAAAGCATACTTGTTATACTCATTGTGGAATATAAGGGGTTAATCCTCTGCATTGTATAAAAAGGCTGTTTGATCCTGTCTTCTCTGATCCTCCTCTTCTTCCACAGCCCCCAATCCATCTCCTGATAAGGCAGAGCCTTCTTAGTCACTCTGTGCATGCTCAGTTTGGTGTGAATTGCTAGGTTTTTTTTTGTCCTAGAAGGGTGCATGTGATCAGCACAGGACCACTTCATCCAACAGGAGCACTGTCCAGAGAGAGGGTCAGGGGTCCTTCTACCTCATAGGACAGTCAGAGTAGAATGAAAACTCCTCCTACAAGCTTTAACCAGACACTGATAGAAGTCACAAGACTGCTATATACTGCTGATGAGAAAAGGTATTTAGCAGTTTATATTTACTAAAATAATTGCATTTACATGTACTGTGTACTGTGGGAGACCAGATATAGTGAATGCAGGCTCCTGGGTTTAGTAACACTTTAACTGAACACGCTGAAGTTAGAAGCTGATTGTCTATGGCTAATAAATCAACTCCAATGTTTCTTAAAATGGTCGTAAAGGCAGCACATATTTTACATTAATGCATTCCCTGCCAATGTATCCACCTCCCCCCACTTATACTTTCACAAGTTTTTTTTTTGATCCATTACAGAGCCGCCTGCAGTGGTGCTCTCCTCTGTCGCTCTCCTCACAGGACACTGAGGCAAGAGCGGGAGACACTGGCTCCTGTTGTTGTTAATCCAATACTGTGAGGAGGGAGCAGGGGGCAGGGCTCAACCGTGCTTGGCTGCGTCTGCCTTGGGGCGTACCCACAGGTGTGCCACCAGAGTAAGCAGCTTCCTATGGGGACACACAGAGAAGAAGAAGGAGACTAGAGAGCCAGCAGGGAACCCCAAAGAAGAGGTTCCGGACCACTCTGTGCAATACCAGAACTCTGCAAAGTTGATCCCCTGCTGATCGAAAAGGAATCCGCCCTGTGTGAAAGGGGTCTAAGTCCCAACATTTTGCACCACTCCTCTTTTCCTATTATAGCAGCCAGCACAGCTTTTTTTCAAAATGTCACCTGCTCTGTGCAGGATGTGAGAATGAAATGTATAGAAGCACTACAGGGCACCATATCTCACAGTTTAAAAATAACTGTAATAATTACTAAATGATCACTCATAGGCACTAATGCTGGCCCATACACTCCACATGCCATACAAACGAGGTGGTTGGAAGAATTCCCCCTGCTGGGACATTGAATCGAATCGTGTATGAGCAGGCTGAATGTACCAAAGTGATCAATCGATCAATTTGGCTACCACCAGCATGCCAGGTTTTACCTGTGAGTATCACTAGCCGCTGTTATCAATGCTAGCAATAATCACTGTATTCTCCCAGGCAGGGGTGGCTTTCCCCGTTCCCCTGCCAGGAGAAGACAATGGCCCAGCAAGAGGGATTCCCGCATCAACACTTCCTGCAACTCTTGGTTGCAGGAAAGAATTTAGCTTTGTGTATGGCCATCCTTAGAGTGGCCCTCACTGCTATCAAAATACCCTAATCAGCGGCTGCAGCTGATTATGTAGTATATAAAATGTCCCCCACTACCTCAACATCTCCTTACTTATCCTCCCACATGCTCAAAAATGTTTTCCTTATGACAACTGGTCATATTCCCCAAATATCACTATGTGGAGCAACACTATACAACTCAATTTATTGCATCATATGATTATAACCTTCTGGAGTGACAAGGGAATAAAATATTTACATAATCTCTCCCACAAAGGCCAGTTTAAAACCTTTCCACAACCCTTTAAGACCCCTCATCCTACTTCCTTACACAGTTCACGTATGCACAACTACGCCAGGCCATTGAATTAAAAAAAAGCTTGAAGTGGGAATAGGTCGAGATGCATCTCTGTGGTGCTCCAGATACCTTCCGATAATTGGAAGGAATTTGAGAATACTTAAGTGGTCTTGGTAGTTTCCTCCCGTTACCAGATGATTCAGATAAAACTGTTTCACCAAATATACTATACCCCTATCAAACTAAAGGTCTCTCACCTTAACCAGCGTTTTAAAGAATGTAACATAAATACAGATTTTTTTCATACTACATGGCAATGTCAGTATATTTAAAGCTGGGGTCCAGTTTTACTTTCACCAAACAGATACATACAGTATACAGTACTGTGTTGCGGGTGTGAGTTGAGACCTTCCCGTCTGACACTTGGATCAAAAAAAGAGTCGGGCTGAAATGGAATTCAAAGCTTCCTTCGACTGGACAAATCGAAGATTGTGATGTCAAAATCCTGCCACTCCACGTGTGAGAAGATAAGGTCTTGTCACACCTGCAACACAGTGCTTTATACTGTATGTAGCTGAGGTTACATATAGTTTACACAACATGCCCAGAGGGCGCACATGTTCGGGTAGGAAATCTAAAAGGAGAGTGAAGCTGGACATCAGCTTTAAGCCTTCTGGTGTCAAATATTTGACTTTCTAGCTACATCTTTGACCTTTCACTAATTATTAATTTTAAACTTCTGCTCTCAGCTCACACAAAAATTTTTTGCCCAATATGTTATTATTTGACACCCTGGGCCATGTGAAACAATACGCAAATATATAATGCAAAGGTGAGCATCATACACATGTATTATAGCCCTTCTGTCCCACAACCACCCCAACACATAGATGAAATTAAGATTAAAAAGTAAAATTCGAAGAAATGTTCAACACAAATATGTAAAAAAAAAAAAATAATATGCCTATATTTCAGGCATAAACCCATATTTTTTATTTAAACGAATATGCCATGCAATCCCCCTCTTCTCGGTTCCCTCGTCGGTGCTCCGGGCTTCTGCCTCCTGCCGTGTGCAAGCCGTGTGCTATGGGGGCACTCATGCAAGCTCGGTACCGAGCAGGGCTTTGTGTGTCGATTGACACAAAGAGCACAGCTTGGCCCTGCACCCTGCTCCCTTCTCACTGGCTGACAGCAGCAGGATACTCTGTGCTATGATATTTGATGTTAAATGGAGAGCTTCAGAAAGTGTTTTCACTGAAACCATTGAAAAATAATGAAATAAATTATGTATGTCAAACTGGCCCCAAAAACTGTTACTTCAAAGGCTTCTGATCACAGAATGTCTTTTATTCAAGTAAATAAGTTTTAGTTTTTAGCTTCAGAAACTTCCTTTATTTCCTGTTCATACTAATAACAAAGGTTCTTTGTAAACTATATTTAAAACATTTTTAAATGTTGTATGTATCCCTTTTGGAAAGATGTTGCTTAGATTCTGTTCCAGTTTCTACACAGAAGTGCATAGAAATCTCCTGAATGTGGACACAGTCACCAATGAAAACTTGACAGAGGTTCTAACTCTTCCTTAGTCTATTCAAAACTTAGCAAGAGTTAGTGGAACTAGACATTACCCCAATCAAATATGGATGTAGGATCGCTAGAGAAATCTAAAACAGATCTCTTCTGAGCACGACATTTACAACTCCCAATGTTTGATGCAGTGATGGCAACTACAATAAATGGATTTTTGTAAAATCTTACCGTAAAATCCTTCTCTCTTAGCTCATCGACAGACGTAGTCCTCGGTGATACACCACCATCGGGTTATGTTACCTCCGCAGGAGCAGGACTAGACAGGAAATTAAAAAGCTCTGGCCACACCCTAGGGGCAGTCCCAGAGGGTATATCCTCTCTCTCTCTGCCTCAGCAAATCAGTTATGTGAAAAAGCAGTGCTTAGAGAATTTAACCCAACCCAACTCCAAAACAGAGGGGCGGGGACTACGTCTGTCGATGAGCTAAGAGAAAAGGATTTTACGGTAAGATTTTACAAAAATCCATTTTTCTTTAGCGCTCATCGACAGACGTAGTCCTCGGTGATACACCACCTTCGGGACGTCCCAGAGCAGTATCACAACTGAGGGGTGGGAAAATGGAAATCAAATCCCAATCTAGAAGGCCCAACCGGTGCCAACTAGAAGTTTACAATGCTCATCCTTAATGATGAGACTCAACCAAAAAAAAGAGAAAACAAATTTTTTTTTTTTTCAAACAGAAAAAAACCCTCGAGGTAGACCACCGGTCTCCTCAAATTGCGGCCTGCAAAACCTTGCGGCCAAATGAGGCATCCGCCGATGCCGTCACATCAATTTTATAGAATTTTGTAAAGGTATGTACCGACGACCAGGTGGCCGCCTTACATACCTGGACCACTGACGCCTGATGGCGAAAGGCCCAGGAAGTACTGAGCGCTCGAGTGGAGTGCGCCCTAACAGGGAACGGAGGACTCTGACCCTTAATAGAATAAGCCTGTACCACCGTTTGTCTAATCCATTTGGCAATGGTCGCGGCAGATGCAGGCAAACCCTTTCTGGGGCCATCCGTGATCACAAAAAGTGAATCCGTCTTACGGAATGATTCCGTAGCTTTCAGGTATACCCTGATTGCCCGAACCACATCTAAGGAATGCAACGCATGTTCCCGATGATGCTTGGGCTGAGGACACAAGGAAGGTAGTACAATATCTTCATTCAGATGAAAATCTGAAACCACCTTGGGAAGAAAAGATGGCTTAGGATGAAGTACTACCTTATCCCTATGAATCACTAGGTATGGTGACTGGCATGATAATGCAGCCAGTTCTGACACCCTGCGAGCAGAAGTAATAGCCACCAAGAAGGCCACCTTCTGGGATAGAGTAAGCAAGGGAATCTCCCTGATGTTTTCAAAGGGAGGTTTCTGTAGAACCGACAAAACCAAATTAAGATCCCAGGGCGGTAAGGGCGCGCGGACTGGAGGAGCCAGGTGCCGCACCCCCTGGATGAAATTCCGCACCAAGGATTTGGTAGCTAAAGGCTTCTGAAAGAAGATTGCTAATGCTGAAACTTGACCCTTGATGGTGCTCAAGGCTAGCTTCTGCTCAACCCCTTGTTGCAAAAAGGCCAATATACGAGTCACCGAATAGGTACGTGGAGGAAATCCTAAAGATTCGCACCACGCAATATAAGTCTTCCATGTGTGATAATAGACTTTGCTGGAAGTCGCTTTCCTTGCTTTAATAAGGGTAGGAATGACTGAAGTAGACAAACCTCTGTCCTTCAGTACTTGGGTCTCAATGGCCAGGCCATTAAAACCAGCGACTGTAAAGCACGAAGGTAAATTGGTCCTTGAGACCACAGACACTCCCTGAGACGAAGTTCCCACGGAACGTCTGCGACTAACATGTCCAAGTCGGCCAGGCCGGCTTGAGGAGGCCAGCCTAGAATTTCTAGGACCACTGGCGCTGATTGGATCTGAACCAGGCGTCCCTAGAGCTATCTGGCCCCGACCATCCGAGAAAGTCTGGTCGTTTTCTGTTCCCACACATTTATCAGATACCTGATAGTTATCAGGAAAGGTGATCTTTTCTGGTTGAACCTCAGGGACCGAAGTCACCCGACTAGAGGCTACTTGGCCTATCTGGTCAACCAGATCCGATTCCTGTGAGGTATCGGGACTAATCTTAGGAAAAGGTAAAGGAAAAGATCTTTTCAGGGAACGGTAACTACCGCTTCCTGTGGTACTTAAATGTTGGAAGGGAAGAATCGCACCGGTAGTAGTGGTTGATGCTCGATCTAATGTCCTGAATACCGGTGAAAACGTCCCCCCACCCTGAAACCGGGTGGGGGCGCACCTTCAGGCTGTGTACTCCTTTGCTTCGGGTTTGGCTGGGTTGGTCCCCTTCTTGAACCCTCCTGGAGGAGTCTTGCCTTTCCCGCTAGTACCAGCCGGGCGCCCTTTATGGGCGGTAAAGAAAGGTCCTCGCTTGTTGCGAGGTCCTTTAGCTTTTGCAGCCTGTGGCAAAAAAGTGCTCTTGCCCCCAGTGGCATCCTTAATGATTTCATCTAGGTTGGCTCCAAATAGACGATTCCCCTGAAAGGGGAGATTGGTCAAGGTCTTTTTGGAACCTAGGTCAGCTGACCAGCATTTTAACCACAGCACACGTCTGAGGATCACTGCTAACTTAGATGCATGCCCTAATAGGGGAGTAGTGTCCAAGGCTGCGTCACAGATAAACCGTAGCCCTTGTATGATCTGTTCCATCAAATCAGATGTCTCCTGGGGAATATCTTTTCCCCTAAGATCTTGGCGTACCATTTTCGCCCATTCCGTAAGTGTCTGGGAAACTAGACCAATAACGATTACTGGTCTAAATGCTGACCCTATCAGAGAAAAGATAGTGCGGGACTCTGCTTCTATCTTTCGATCCACCGGATCCTTAAAGGACGAAGTGTCCTCCACTGGAATAACCGTGGCTTTATTCAGCCTGGAAATAGGCGGATCCACCACTGGTGGTACCGTCCATTTCTTAATGATGGATTCCTCAAACGGATAGCGTCTAGCAATACGCTTGGAAATAGTAAAGGTACGTTTAGAATGCTCCCATTCTCCTTTAATCTGATTACCAAAACATTTAGGTACAGGAAAAGCCTTCGCCGTCTTGATGGGCTTATTAGTCCCAAAAGGCCTCTCTGTTTCAGTTGCCTCTGCCGGTAAAGCCTCAAGTTTTAAGGTTTCTTGCACTGCCACAACTAGTGCGTCCACCAATGCTTCTTCCTGAATTATAGCAAGAGAAGAAGCGTCCTCCTCACTGTCTGAGGGGGCTTTACCTGGGATAACAGCCCTTGCAGAGGAACCTGCAACTGCCGTGACCATCTCTGAATCTGAGTCAGAGGTGTCAGATGGTATAGGGGTAGGCGGGGGTCGCTTCCTTGACCCCCGTCCCTGACAGGCCGCCTCCACCCGAGCCACCATAGACTCCAAAATTGCTGTAAATGACTCTATACTCTGTGCACCGGCGGGTCCCGAGGCCCCCTCGAGGGAAACAGGTGGGGGAATATGTGTGGCAGGGTCCATAATAACTCCAGTTACTTCCTGGATAATATAATTCAAAAGTAAAGAAAAAAACTTTTTTTTTTTTTTTTTTCTGACCCCCAGCGCCACAAAAAGCCCCTTAGTGTTACCTGCTTAGGGATCCCTATCGATCGAGAGAGAGAGAGATAGACCCCCAGGCTCACCACTTGATGCTCAGAGTTAAACTGCAACAGCTTACAGCGCTGTCTTGACAAACAGGAAGTCTTTTGGCTGGCTGCCCAGGAAGAAAGGAGGCGGCTCCGCCCCTCTGCACGCCTTCCGGCGCCTCCCCCAAGCTCCACGAGGTGTAGGATCACCTCAAACATGGCCGCCCCCATGCTGGAGACACGAGGCTACGCCAAAATGGCGGCTCGTGCGATCCAGCAAAAAAAAAAAATGGCGGCGGCCTAAACTGAATAGCGGTGTGCTGCAGGGCACACAACACTCTCTCTGCATGGGGATATGGCGTGGTTGGCGGTACCGGCCCTGGCGGACCGCGTGGCCGTTCGGGAGGCCTGCTAATAGCTGGAGATCTGATTTGGAAGGCAGTCTACATGTCCGTGGCTTCTGACTGGTAGGTAGCTTATACTTAACCCATAAGATTCCCAGAATGCCACAGATTACATCTTTAAAACATGTATACAATAGATTGTTAGCTCCCAAGCCAAGCCTCCTGGCTTTTGCACACATAAATCACACTCAAAGTAGGAGGATTTGTGACATGTTATAGGATAGAAAGGACTCTTTCTTACCATACAGAGAGGGGCCCGCGTTCACCACAAAACCCGTCAGGGAAAAAGGGGGAACATACTACTCACCATACCGGAACCAGGCGGGCACCAGCTCCTGACAGTACCCCTCTCCACCGGGGCGGGAAGGCTGTCGACCGATACGGACGCCGTGACTCATGGTCTTTGGCGTTTCGGCGAGACGTTTAACTCGCGTGGACAGTCCTTTAATGGGACTTTGCCGCGGCCGACCCAGCGCGGAGCTATGGCCTGCACGCGCTCGTAGGCTGAACTGGGGTGACCACCGGATCTCAACATCCAGCCCGTCGCCCAGTTCAGCTTTCTTGCTTGAAGATCTCACAGGAACACTGGAGAAAAAAGCTGTCTAAAAAAAAAATCCTTTAAGAAAAAATTCTTGCCAGGACCTAAGATCCCAGCAAGGTGTCTAGGTCCTTACTCCTAACTAGACAGAAAATAACTGATTTGCTGAGGCAGAGAGAGAGAGGATATACCCTCTGGGACTGCCCCTAGGGTGTGGCCAGAGCTTTTTAATTTCCTGTCTAGTCCTGCTCCTGCGGAGGTAACATAACCCGAAGGTGGTGTATCACCGAGGACTACGTCTGTCGATGAGCGCTAGAGAAATATATATATAGTAAAAACATGACAGACATACAATTACCTTCTGCGGTATGCTGTAAAGTGACAAAGACACAGCGAACACGTAAATCAAGGATAAGGTCTTGTATGGATTGCAGCATGTCATTGGGGATCTCAAGTGCTGTCAGAGATTCATAGCAAAGTCTGAAAAACCGAAAAAGTACATTTTTATTGTGCAAGAACTTTCTACATCTTTGAGTTTGATGTGCAATTTAAGTGAAATTGGAAATATTTTTCACTCAAGCCCTAAAGACACAAACAGCAAGCACTTTCCTGTGACATACTAAAATTATATCTTTCAACATCTCAAATCTAAACTTTAGGAATTCAACCACTTTGTAATATGTGCAGGCATACTAGGGGTTAAGTCCAACAAGGTGCATGCCACCTGCTGCACTTCTTCTATTTACATCTGACAGTTTTATGGTAGCTGCCTTCTCCACACAGCAGCTTTTCCCACCCTTGCCCTGTGCTGTCCATTCACAGAAGCTTTGTGGCTATGTATTCTGTTAATAGATTCACATAACACAAAGCACTCTGTCACTGGGCACCTGAAAGCAAGGTAGCTGCAAGCGACTAGGCAACTACAAAAGCTGAGACCAAAAGGTCCAGTGTCAGAGCTCTGATAGTATGGGAAAGCTTTTCTCCCCAGAACTCGATAAAAATATCAGTTGTAAATAAAAGAGAAAAGTCCAGAGGTGTCATGCACCTTGTTGGACCTAACTCCTAGTAAGCCAGCATATAATACAAAGTGACTGAATTCCTGGAGTTTAGGTTTAAAGAAGGGTTATAAAGAACTCACCCTTCTAAAAGAGCCCCAGTTAAAAAAAAAAAAAAACTACAGTACTTCAGTGGGATACAAGTAAGATGCCAAGTGGCCAGTTTACAGGCACTGTCTTGCAGGCAAGAGTACTGTCTTTGGTAACTGAGAGCAAAGTAGACCTCTTCTTTTCTCTGAGGGTGCAGAGCTCGGACAACATGAATGGGAAAAGTAATAGGTACTCTTTAATGGGGTCTACTTTTAGTTAATTGCATAACCTTTAAACTGTTGAATGTAATTGAACATTTACAGTAGGCGTACACTAGAAACTCTTATAATGATTACTAAGGGCACATGTACCACTGGTCTGGAAGCCATGTTCTCAACAGGGGAAAATATGCCTTGGTTTTAACTAGTTGGGTTTTAACTATTGGTTACAGGTTTAACTATTGGCTCTTCCTTACCTGACAGTCTGGACAACATGAGCCAACCAGGGCCCAGACAGTTCAGCCTTTAACTCCCAGCCACCATACTTCTTTAAGTCCTCTTCACTAATAGTAAATGGGAGCAAGGCCCCACGGATGAGCTTCACAAGGGACTGCATCACTTCCTGAATCATTTTCTAGAGCACAAGTAAAGAATAAATAACAAATGGAAACATGGAAAATGGACACAAGCATAATTAGCAGGGGAAATGTTCAGGAAGAGAGAGCATAGAAGGGTGACACCATATTAAAAGACACCAAATTAAGAACTAAGGAGAGTTCTAATGACAGTATGGCTTGCGCAGTGCTACACAATTAGAGAAAATATAGAGAAAACATAAGTAACTTTACATCACTTCAAAAACAGAAAAATGGAACGAGATTAGCATGGCTTTAGTTATATTCCAAAAGTCATTATAGTTACATTTTACATATCTGCAGTCATTCTGTATTTCATGTGGCAAGACCCAGCTGGCCAAAATAACACTTTAGTATATTCCACAACATGGCCAGAGTAAAAAACTTCTTCATCTACACATACTGTTGGAAAGCGCATGTTCATACACCACCAATACAATGCAGTACTTTTCTATTACCTTGAAATCATTTGGCCTTTGTTTTATATTTTTTCTCTGTTTTTCCATTTGTCCAGATTTTTCTGCCGTCTAAACCAAAAAAAAAAAAACAATGAAAGCTGTAAGTACAAGTGAGCAAAACAAATCATGGCCAACAGCTTTTCCAGAGTATCCTCTCCATATGCATGAAGTCAAGGTTTCACACTAAAACTGTGAAAGCCATAAAGGCTTGAACGTTCCCAAACACTCAGAGCTTAATTAGAAAATAAAATATCGGTACACCACAGTCATGTGTTCATCATCAGGAATATCAGAACATATATTCTATGAAATTATCTATCACTGCTTCAGTAAACATTGACTAAAAAAAAGACACTGCATGTTGATTAGTCCAGCCATACAGCATTCTATATTATTATTATTAAGGATTTCTATAGCGCCAGCAGTTTACGCAGCGCTTTACAATATTAGAGGGAGACGGTACATATACAATACAATACAAGAGGATTTAGAGGGCCCTGCTCAGAAGAGCTTACAATATAATGGGGTGGGGCAGGTGTTACAAGAGGTAAGAGTAGGGAATGAGCTGATGGCAGATTAGTTGGCGGTGTGATAGGCTTCCCTGAAGAGATGAGTTTTCAGGGATAGCCTGAAAGCAGCTAGAGTAGGAGATAGACGTACAGGTTGAGGTAGAGCATTCCAGAGGATGGGAGAGGCCCTGGAGAAATCCTGGAGACCAGCATGAGAGGAGGAGACAAGGGAGCTTGAGAGTAGGAGGTCTTGAGAGGAGCGGAGAGGACGATTTGGGTGATATTTGGAGACAAGATTGGTGATGTAGCTCGGGGCAGAGTTGTGAATGGCTTTGTATGTTGTGGTTAGTATTTTGAATTTAATTCGCTGGGCAATCGGGAGCCAGTGTAGGGATTTGCAGAGAGGGGAGGCAGACGCTGAGCGGTTGGTAAGGTGGATAAGCCTGGCAGCAGCGTTCATGATAGACTAAAGAGGGGATAGCCTATATATATTGAAAATGATGTGACAATGCATGTAACAATTATACTATGGGTGTAAAAGTCAACCTATATTTCAGCATTTTCCTATGGGGACAAATAACCATTTCACTGCATATACAGTGGATATAAAAAGTTTACACACCCCTGTTAAAATGTCAGGTTACTCGGATGTAAAAAAATTAGACGAAGGTAAATAATTTCAGAACTTTTTCCACAATTTTCAAAAGGGTTTAAGTCTGGGCTCTGACTAGGCCATGCAAGGACATTCACCTTTTTCTCCTTCAACCACTGTGTGGTCATTTTTGCTGTGTGCTTTGGGTCATTGTCATGTTGGAAGGTAAACCTTCTTCTCATTGACGACTTTCTGGCAGGGGGCAGCAGATTTTCCTCCATAAATTGACGATATTGTGCCCCATCAATTTTTCTTCTATCCTTACAAGTGCTCCAGTCCCTGATGCAGAGAAACACATAACAGGATCTTACCACCTCCATCCTTTACTGTAGGAATGGTGTTATTTGGATGGTGAGCAGTATTGGATTTCTGCCACATATACCAATTGGTGTTGAGGCCAAAAAAATTATTTTTTGTCTCATCTGACCAGAACACCTTTTTCCATGTGGCCTCAGAATTGTTAAGGTGCGTATAAGGTGGACAGATGAGACTAAAATTGAATTATTTGGCCTCAACACCAAACTATATGTCTGGCGGAAATCCAATGCAGCTCAACATCCAAACAACACTATTTTTACAGAAAAGCATGGTGGTGGTAATATCCTGTTATGGGGGTGTTTCTCTGCAGCAGGGACTGGAGCACTTGATGGAGCAAAATATCAAATTCATGAGAAAAATCTGCTGCCCTCTGCCAGAAAGTTGTCAATGGAAAGAAGGTTTACCTTTCAACAGGACAATGACCCAAAGAGCACAGCAAAAATTACCACAGAGTGGTTGAAGGAAAAAAAGGTGAATGTCCTTGCATGGCCTAGTCAGAGCCCAGACTTAAACCTCATTGAAAATCTGTGGAATGACTTAAAGACTGCAGTCCACAAACGGTCACCATCAAATTTAACTGAACTTGAGCAGTTCTGCAAAGAAGAGTGGGCAAATATTGCAAAGTCTAGAAGTTAGTAGAGACATATCCTAACAGACTGAAGACTGGAATTAAAGCAAAATGTGGTCCAACAAAACACTCATATAAGGAGGTGATCTTTTTTCCAACGCAGTTTATTTATTTATTTATTTTTACGGACATGTTGGTGTTATATCTTTTACTTGGATGTTACAAGTTGCACTAGTAAATACAGCTGGATAAAACAAAAACCGTGTTTGTCTTCATTTCAGGTTGCAAAGCAACAAAATGTGGATATTTTAAAAGGGGGATGATTCTTTTCTATACCCACTGTACAAAGCACATAACATAATGAGCTGAAATTGCTGAACTATGAAAATTGTCTTTTAAAATACAGTATGTTTAGATATATATGTCAAAAAGATCAGATGTCTAATCTCTCACCTGCCGAATTTTGGTCTGTGTGTACCCAGCTTAAGAGTATACGAGTGGAATAGCAAAACAAATACTAATGCCTAGCATTTTCAGAAAAAGCTCTGCAATGGCAGTTGTCCATTTTGGTGTTGGGAATGATTTTCTTTGAGTTAAAACATGACCAAAACTGAATAATTCTATACTGTGAATAGGCAGAATCATTGCGGTGCATTTACTGAAGGCAAATGGACTGCAGTTGCACTCAATAATCCATTGCTATATATGCTTCAACTTGGAAATCCTCGAAAATATAGTTAGATCCGCAATACACAGAGAATTATTGATGTAGGCACTGCGGCCTCCACTTATAATGCAAATGTGTGGAAGCCAAACCTCTGAATTGTTAGACAGGGTCAAATATTATGTTTTTTTTTTTTTTTTTTTTTGCAGGCTAGCTGGTAACTGTGCTGGGATTTTTTTTTCTGATCTAGGTTGCACTCATTTCCAGCTTAGTGAATGTTATAAAGCTTCACTATGCAAAGAATATCCAAACAGGCAATAGGAAAAAAAAAACTGAATTTTTGTAAAATCTTACCATAAAATTCCTTTCTCTGAGTCTTCAGACAGTCGCCGACCCCGCCCCTCTTTTGGGGTTTTCTGGTACACTTACTGCTATGCTACCAAACTGAGTTGGGATGGCTTAATGCAGGGAGGGGTATTGACCAGTGGGACAGCACCCATGGGTGTGTCTATGCTAAAAGCTTTTGTTACTAACAAGTCTTATGCCTAGCTACTCCTGCAGAGCGGAAGTCAATACCCATTGGTGACGACTGTATGAGTGGGCGGCGACTGTTGGAGGACGTAAGAGAAAAAAACATTTTTTTTTGCTTGCACAATTGGATAATGAAAACCTGAAGAGCTTCAGTACATTCATCGAGCTCTGGGGGAAAATGAGTGCAACTGCGCTTGCAAAGTGCATAGTAATTTTGCCTTTAGTAAATCAACTCATATTCATATGTATGTATTTGTTCATATGTAGAGCTGAAATGTATATATTTGCAGCACACCAAGAATCATCAAACAGCATCCAAAATCTTGTTTGTAGAAAAATCACATCACAGGGGACATAGTACAAAGTTTCGGAGCCACGCAGTACCCCTTTGTCAGGCATTTGATATAATATGGAAACTTAAAGAGGTAGTTCCGTGCTATGGATGAATTGGTGATTGTGTATGGCTGCTGCCTCCACATAAACAGCTACCAAGGTAGATGTTAGAGTATAGTAAAGATTGTAGTGGGTATGGTGCTGCTTGTGATGGGTGTATTTATACAAACTACAATACTTGTCTTGATCAATAAACATGTGCAAAACAAACCAGTTTATTTGCCAATAAAAGTAAAAAAATGCATTAAAGTAACAAGTGCTTTATTTCATAAATAGTGATTCGGTGGAAAGTGACATGTTCTTGGAAGGTATTAGTTCTTGGTGTGATATTGTACAGGGATCGCTTGAACCAAATATACAATAAAATTGTGCTTCACAAAATCACAGGGTCCCTCATAATCATGCGCTGTGCCAGTGTTTTTAATCGTGCTCCCCCTTGTATACCGCACTCACAGGAAAGCTCTCCCCTCTAAGGGGTATCCAGCATTCACAGCACCAATGGCTGCATATAGGTTCCCAGTGTAAGCGGATGGCTGTTACTCCTTGCTATTTGATCTCCACTGCCCTAGCAGTCTCACGCCCCCTCAAGGTCAGCCCAGTGGTGTAATCCTCACACAGCGGGGCCCAGCTTCAGCAGAGGGGAGAGATCCAGATCCCCCCATCCAGGGTGAGTGTCAAGAGTTGCAATCCGAACGTGTCTACAATCCACAGCGAGCAAAAGAGCATCCCTGGCCGGTCATGCAGCCCTCTGATTACAACAGCCGCATAGCCCACAGGAGGATAGAGAATTCCCAACGTGTACAGAGAGCAGAGATGTGACCCCCACAGGTCCTGTGTATGAAAAGCAAAGGAAAGTGGATAAGACTTTGCATTGCTCTTCATACATAGGACCTGTGTGGAAATGACTACAACATGAAGAGAATTGCCCTCCTAGACTGATTAGACCCTATAAAGCTTGAGATGAATATGCAATTCAAGAGCTTTTATTTGATCGATTAAAAAACAAATATGTACTGTATAGTGCAGCAAACCACATCAACCAAAATCAAATTCCAGTCCTTCTGGAAAGATGTTTCCGAGTGTATACAATGTGTACATTGATATCCATACCACTGACGGTGGATAGCAGTGTACTGGGCCTAGTCCACTTATTAGCCATGTCTAGAGCAAGAAGAATACCGATAGGTTTACTGTTATTTTATGCCCGCAAAACCATTTTGCTCAAATGGAAGTCCCCGACGGCACCTTGACTTCTGGAAAACTCTAGCCAATTCAGCAATATCGCTGAATAAATACACTTAAGATTCTAGAGGTTGTTCCATGAAATTTTACAAAATTTGGGATATCTAGGTTGACTCCTCTAGAACGACTCCTCCTGGTGATATGT
The DNA here is from genome assembly GCF_965119305.1 of Pelophylax lessonae. Taxonomy (NCBI): domain Eukaryota; kingdom Metazoa; phylum Chordata; class Amphibia; order Anura; family Ranidae; genus Pelophylax; species Pelophylax lessonae. Next base: position 320,524,862 of record NC_138772.1, on the reverse strand, counting down.
CAACATGTTTTTTTCCCATATTCTTACTCTTGTTCTTTTGACCCTTTGAGAATCACCTGAATGGTGGAGGAAGTATGATCATTGTCATCCTTGGTAATGTATATGCCATTGAGCTGTATCAAATATGGTTACCTTGGTTGCCAAGTGAACAGTTGTTATTTTTTTTATGTTCCTTTATGTGTGACTGTATAAGGCTAGGCTTTGTTTTGTACCTTATATTACAAACGCTTAATAAAATAATTTTCAAGTTCCAGTTGTTTGAAGACATATTGCAAAAAGCCTAATTCTTACTTTTTGTGGGTAACTGCAATTATTTTCCTGTTTAACTCATATTTTATTCCTAACGTAATAAGAATATACAGTATTTGGTAACACTTCTTGACCACATAGAATCTACAGTGTCAGGATGTGACTTGCATTTAGTGATTGTAATGTTGATAACTTTTTTGACTTTTACATGATGCCAACACATTTTACTCGCGGTACCGCCGCCGGCTCGTGTGCTGTGCTTCTGAGAACTTTGGCAATCACCGCCCGGTGAGGAGACCTGCCATCCGCTCCCTGTGCCCCGACAGACACGATCTCCTTCCCCTCTGACATGCTAGAGCTGCCTCTCACATCCACTTCTGAGGCCTTCAGCGGCTGGCCGCCATTTTCTCAGGACCTATACTCACCTCCATCACTCGCAGGCCTGCAGGCGATTCACCAATCCGGCCTCATTGCATACCTGCCTGCTCTGCTCTCTTCCCGACCGAACTTCAGGAACTTTCACATGGCTCCATCTACTCACTTTATAGCTGCAGCCCATGAATATAAATATTAAATAAAGGTTCCCGACCCCTGAAATATAGTGTAGGGCTCTCACGGAATTACATTTGAAAATATGTGGTGTTCATGGCTCTCTCAGCCAAAAAGGTTCCCGACCCCTGTGTTAGATGAACATGTAAAATGAAACCAAAGAAAATTCCCAGCCAGCCTGCAACCAACTGAATTAACCTAACAGTTTGCGTTAAAAACAGGGGTTTCATTTGCACACATTTGCAGATACACGCGTAAGCTGCGGAGGCCAGGATAAGGCACCCCAGTATTATCTGCAGTCCTAACTCTATACATTTTTTGAGAGCCTCCACAGTAAAAGCACATGCATTATAATGGATAGGCAGAGGGCAGGTAAGCATGGAAGGTGCCCACCCCTCCTTAAAAGGCACAGGGGCACATTGGACACCCAGCACATAAGACAATGGCAGCAAAGGTGTTCAGTGTGTCCCCTTGCTAGTGTTAGATGAAAAGAATTAGATGGACTTGACTAAAAAACTAAGGCTGGGCTCCAGCTAACACTTAATAAGCGGTTAATATTTTTTTCTGTTTGAGATATGGGTTTTACATACATAAATAATAGTTGATCATTATGAGCACCTCCGTCAGTAGCAAATGGTTTGTCACAACCCTCTATCTGCCACGCTTTGGACAGCTTGGCTTAAAAGGAAGTTAAAAAAATAACAGGATCACCAGGTGAAAATAAAGGAAAAAAGCCTCAATCTAAGAACTGGTAAGCAACAAAATAAAAAATGTTTGTTTTTGGGTTTTTTACAGCTTAAAGCCTAATTCCTGGCAAACACGTTTTACTGATTTTAGATATAGCAGAGAAGGCCTCAGAACCTCTGTCAATTTTTAACTGCTGTTTGTGGATCATTGCAGAGAATTCTTACTTACCGTCTATTTATGGGGGTTTGGAAAAAAAGTGAGGGGAGACAGCTTTTTTTTTGTGTTTTGTAAAGCATAGTGAAGGGTAAAAACCTTTGTTAGCTTTTACTGCTGTCTGTGTCCCCACTGGGGGAATTCCCTTCATTTCCTGATGACTGATTATCAGACAGAGCAAGAAATGAGAGAAAATCTCATGGGGCCTACGATGGCAGTAGATCTGGGTGTTCCAACATTTCCTAATCTAGTTAAAGCAATGCTGCATAAAACAGTTTTTCTTCTTTCTCTTGCCAAGTGTGAGTGTTGTCCTACATTCACAGAATGTAGTTCGGCTTTGTTAAAAATTTCAAGCACCTGTATCTGTGTAGATCAGTGTTCGCCAACCTTTTTTCAGTCAAGGAACCCTTAAAAATCATGGACAGTCTCGAGGTACCCTATTCTAAAATGTAAAAAATGTTTCTAACAGTTTTACATAACGCAGCAACATCCACACCCAATGTAAGAGGCGATTTATTCTTCCAGAGCAACCATACTATTGAACACTGGTAGTGAGTAGTATTCCAATGTTTCTCTTCTCCCTCATTTTCTCTCTATCAGTGAGCCAATGTGACCCCAGTGCTGAGGGAGAGGGGCAGAGGAGGGTCAAACCAGGATGCTGTGGAGAAAATAGACAACCTCCTTATCAACTGATGACGTCATTGGTTGTTAGGATGCCAACGTCTAGAAAGTCATAATGGTGCATAATAAAAACCTGTGGCTTTGTGTAACTAAAAGGCAGGCTTCATCCACCTGCTGGTTTGTATACAACTTATCATCAAATTTTAGACATTTTGCCAAGCCACCCCTTAAGAAACCTCAAGGCACCCTGGTTGAAAAAGGCTGGTGTAAATACAGTAGGCCTAAGGCACTAATCTGCAGAGCTGTCTTTAGTGTGCGTGTTTTGTTTTTGTTTTTTAATTCTGTTGAATGACAAGGTGAACAGAGGTTTTTCTGCTCCCTTCATCCATTGGACTTAAGACCCTAGATGGTTGAAGATGCCAGCAAAGCTCCAATGCAAGGTTTTTATTGTTTGCACGTGCAATGCTAACACCTATTCTTCAAGATCTCCTGTGGTACTGTTCAAATCTAACAAATCACCAACTGGTACTACATGTGCCGCAATATTTGCTTGCAGAGTGGCATTAAACCCAAAAACAAAATGTAATATATATTGCAGCCTATTAATCCTTTAATGTGATGACATTTGTTTTATTTAGGATTTCTTTCATTTATCTTCACCTGGTGATGCGGTCAGTAATACATTTCCAGTCTTGAGAAGTTCCACCCTATGGAGGAGCAACAGAGACATTTTTGGACAGCAACATTGCCAATATGGGCAGAGGGTAGTGTTAGATGCATTAACAAATTTCAATGGACTACAACAACAGGTTTTTTTTTTTTTTTTTTTTTTACGTTTGAGATAAAGGTTATACATCAATGAATAAAAGCTAACCATTGAAAGCACCCGTTAATACTTAATAGTTTATCTCAATTCTCTACTTGTCACTTCTGCTGGGTAGCTTGGTCTGGGAAAGGAAGTTGAAAAGTAACAGACTTACTGGCCAGATGAAAAGGTGTAAAAAAAAAACAAAAAAACAGGCAAATAAAAAGAACGAATGTAGCCACCAAATCTAAGAACTGGTAAGCTGTAGTACAATACATTTTTGTTCTTGGGTTTAATGGGCACTCAGAGTTCAGTATGAGACAATTACTGTTGGTTTTAGAACGTAGGTTGTAAACAGAATATTGAAACCAGAACAATTCATGATTCAAGAAAAAGCTTAGTAGGCAATGTAACCCTTTCCTGCACAGACATAACTAAACTATTCTGTGGTTAGTCCAACGGATTCACTTTTAGACTTCATGACTTAAAAAGGATGCAGTACAGGTATCAGTTACAACTGAAAACGGTCTTTATAAGCTGATATGTATATGAGTGTTAAGCTGTTTGCATAGGACTGCTTTTCACAGCTTAGGCTATTTTGCAATTATTCAACATAGTCTATGGTTGCTACTGGTAACCTGGAACAAACATTGTTGAAAGTGTTGAAACAGTTTAAACCCTGATATAATTAAAGGTGCTACACACTGAAATGCAGTTCTTAGGTGAACGGGGATTTAAATCAACAGTTTTGAATAGAGAGGCAAAATGCTTATATGATAAATGTTGTTGGCTTTTACCTCACTAAATAGACTTCCATTCAAATATGATATCCAGAGTTTCCAGAAGTTTGGAAGCTGCCCGACAACCACCTTTGTTAGCTTTTCCACAAACTCTGCCTGATGTGGTGTTTTATATCTCAGAGCTGTGAAAAGGGAAACACATAAAGCTTACATGTAGAGTAATAATCAATAAGTACAATCACAGGGTGTATATTTTGATGAATACCCACAGACACAAATCAGGACTATCAAGAACACAATACTAACAATCAACTATTAATCACTAATCAAATTTATACTAGTAGTTTGCTGAAAGACACACATAGGATAGCTAGATTCTGTATATTGTTTACTACATACATTACTTTATTACTTGTAAAGTCCATGTGACACCTCTTACAGCATAGGCAGCCATTACCCGAGAAATTTTAATGTATAAGAGAACATAATACTCACACACGCTATAAAATGTCTACTTCCACTGCATATGTATGTAGATCGTGTGAAGGGATGGCAACAATTCCAGGAAAACATGCAGATCTTCCAATATTTCTAAAGCAAGCCATAGATTATGGGTTCAAGGAAAGAAAATCACTGGATTCCCCCATCAGCACAGTCTGTGTTTATAGGGGAATACCTCCCACTGCGCTATTATATTCTGACAGCGGGAGGTTTCCCCGCCATCAGCATACAATGATCACTGCTGGAGGCTATAGCTGCCGCTAGTGATCACATGAGAAAAACCCGACAGGCTGGTTGTACAGAAGTGGATCGATAGATCCACTTTAATACAACCAGCCTGTCCATAGATGGATTGAAATTTGGGCGGTTCAGCAGGAACTGGCCGAATTTCGATCGGTCTTTGGCAGACCTTACCTTTCAAGCTTTGTAAGATAAGGTCAGTTGGTAATTGTTAAGCAATTGGGCGAGTTTTGGAAGATACTGAAAGCTATGTAGGTTTTTTTAATTGTTTTTTGGACAGAGATTAGTTAATCTGACACAGACATTACCAACTAACTTTGAAAAAAAATCTTTCCATGCAATAGAGTAATGCTTAGTACAGACAGTCCCAAGGCTACAAACAAGATAGGGTATGTAGGTTTGTTCTTAAGTTGAATTTGTTTGTAAGTCGGAACAGGTACATTTTTTAAGTGTAGCTTCAGCCAAAAAAATTATTTTTTAAGTTTTTTTCTGGATAGCATAGGGAAGGGTTAACACCCCCGCAAGGTTTGTTTTGCTGTCTGTGCCCCTAACATCTAGATGCCTCCATCTCCGTACATCTGTGAGATTATATACTTGTATCCATTCCAAAAGAGATTGAAAGGTTTTCTCCTCCCCCTCGCAAACGGTCCAAAGCAGGATCAATTGCTGCATTGAAATCGCCAATGTACATCACTGGGCCATTAGGGAGATCAAGAGTGAACGAGGTAACCTTAGTCAGAATTTCAGCTGAAAAGGTTGGAGGAATGTAAAGGTTGACTAAGTTTAAGAAGGATTGGCCAATCTGTAGTGATAGAAGGACAAAATGACCCCCTGGGTCAGTTTTGGCTTGGATGATCTTAGTCGGGATGGAATTGGCTAATAATATGGAGACTCTGCAAGAGTGGGAGGTGTGAAAAGCATGGAAGGAGCGCGCAATCCAAGACTTTTTCAAGGCAAGGTGTTTAGGGGCCACTAAATGAGTCTCCTGCAGACAGATTAAGTGGGGTTTGTATTTCCTAAGGAAGGAGAAGACCAGGGACCGTTTGCGGGGTGAACCCAAACCCCTAACATTCCATGAAAGAATCTTCAAATGACTAACCATATTGAGAAAACAAAGGAGTATTAGTGAGTGCAGGACACTCCGTAGGGTGTCCAGCAGTCCTCAGCCAGCATGAAAGAGCAATTATGGTAATTGAGACACAAGGACAAGTAATAAACAACAATAGTAAAAAACAACAACAAAAGAGAAAACAATAATAGCATATTGGTATCCCAATCCACCCACCCTGCTAATTTATCCCAATTATAGAGAGCTTATATCCCAAACAGGAAAGAATAGTCAATAAACCCTGTGATGCAGACATCACATACAGGTAGGGGGTTATAACAGGAATGAAGGATCGAACACTCCAGAGATTATCAAGGATAGAGTGTAATATGGTTCCTCATGTGAGTCGGTACCCAGAGTAAGGAGTATGAGCAGCGTTACGATGAGAGAAGGGTTAACAGTGCATCCAGCAAGAGGATTGTCCTCCTGCGAGGTAAGTAGAGTGCAAAGGATGAGTGTAGAAGAACATCTGGGGGGGTTACAAATTATCCCACAGGTAAACTGGAACTGATGAAAATTCAAAACAGCGCATAAGGCAGTAACAGCAAGATCATCATCATTCAACATCTGCGAGGATGTTGTGAGCCACCAAAGGTTTCATCCAGCCAAGAGGAGGCATCAGCAGGCAAGATGAAGAAATGAGACTTGCTTGCATGGATAAATTTAAGTTTTGCTGGATATAGCATGGAATATTGGATTTCTTGAGCTCACAGTCTGGCCTTAATGGAGATAAAAGAGGTGCACTGTTTTTGCACTTAAGCAGAGAAATCTGAGAAGATATGAATGATCTGGTTGTTGTAGAGTAGTTCGCCTCTCAGTCGTGCAGAGCATAGAATAGTCACTTTGTCTTGAAAATTAAGAATGCCAGCAATTAGGGGTCACGGTGGAGCGCCTGCAGGGGGTGAGTGAGGAGGAGTGCGGTGGCGCTTAATGGCAAAGGAGGCATGGATAAAATCTTGCCACAGGGTTCATGTCAGCCAAGTAGGTAGGACATGCTCTGGGATGGTCCCCTCAGATTTTTCAGGGAAACCCACAAAGAGTAACTAATTTCGGCGGGACCTATTTTCAAGGTCATACACTTTAGCTCGGAGTGCCATTAACTCACTGGAGGTTTCCCACATGGTAGTAGTGAGGGGCGCAAGGGTGTCTTCTACATTACTTATGTGGTCCTCAGTGGCCCCCGTATGATCACGCAGATTCTGAACATTATGCTTCAAAGTGAAAAGTTAATATGAATGTTTGTTATTTGAGCAGTCAGTGTAGCTTTACAGTCCTGTATAGCAGACATGATCTGTGCCAAAGTGGGTTCAGAAGGGGGAAGTGCAGTCTCACCTGGTTCTGCTGTATCGGGAATGAACTCCTCTATAGGTACGGGATCCTGAGGGAAGTCAGGAAGTCCAGGAGCCACGGATTGAAAGAAATCCTCCTGTGTATTCAGTAGGGGGAGTGAGGCTGCTGTGGCTGAGGAAGAAGAGAGGCTGCCGGTGCCATTTTGAGTGAGGAACTTGTTCAGTGTTCCAGCCGCTGCAGTCGGTTTATGCCGTCCTATCTTTACCATGCTGTGGGCTCAGTGGAAGCATGGGATGTTGAGGAATCTAGCAGTGTAATGCAGGAGTAAAACGGAGCAGGATGGACAACAGGATGGGAAGAGGGAGCTCAGAGGCTAGGATTTAGTGTGTCGCTCGGTCCGCCATCAGGCTACGCCCCCTCGCTCCAGCAACAATTTTTAAGGAAAGGGTAGCGTTTTTTCGGGAAGGAGCGTGTACTCTTTACTAACATATTTTCTCAACAGCACTCCTAATTAACATTCTATCCCAACCAAAAGTGAGCCAAAAAGTGAGCACCCCAGACAAAAAAATTGCTGAAATCTATGCTTGATACAGTATTTCTTCCAGTGCATTATAATGTTATATAGAACATTCATTAGTATAATCCTTACTACAATGTGTGCCTGTTTGAAATTTACCAATTATTACCTTTTCACTTTACAAAACGGATTTACTAAAGCATGCAATCTAAATAAAATTATTTGCAATTGTTCATAGTATACAGTCTGATTTCTTTTAATTACTGTTCATAGGACCTGTCTGATTTAGTGGGTAAAGGTTTCAGTTTTGCACCACTTTTTTAAGCCAACCTCAGGATAATTTAGAATACAGTCAACCCTTTTATCCTTACAGTCATTTCGTCCTGATTGGAAGCTGCTGCCTCTCTTAAGTGATGCAGTCTGACTGAGTCGGCCAATCGGCGATGGGCGTCCATCACTGTCCAAGTCAAGCAATGGGCTCTGCAACATTGGATTGCCTTTAAATAAACAAACATGGAAATTTAATTTGCAACAACGTCAGATAACAGGGACATTTTTAAACAATGCCCAACCAGTACATAAGATGGTGCATTTCGCAGGTACTGGGAGTTTTCAAATCTCTCCCTACTTTAATCAATTTTGCACCATATAATGCTAGAAAGCCAACCACAGGCTCTCTCATTTATATTTACTTCGTGTTGGGAACACCTATTCTACTCATCAGTATGTACAGTACTTTTGCATTCAAACATGACACACCTTTACATTCCAATGAAGCACACCAAGGGCATTTTTTTTATCTTGGATAGAGTAAGGGATGGTTAGAACCCCCTATCAGCTTCTTTTTTGCCATCTGTGTCCCATTGGGGAGATTTCCCTTCATGTCCTGTCCCATAGCCAAAACAGGAAGTGAGTGGAAAGTTGTCACGAGTGTCAACAGAGCTAGTGTCCTCATTGGAAGATGTCTCCCCTATTCCTGTTCTGGGGACAACTCTAGCCAACACTAAAAAAAAGTTTTGTCTTTAGTTATACTTTAAGGCTGGGTTCACACTGTGTGCGGAGAAGCTTGCAGCAGGGGGTTCATGTTCTTGTTCTCTGTTTCAGGGACAAATCATGCCTGAATTTTTGCCTGCATTCGGACCTGAAATGGAGCTCCACAGCCACCCCTGAGATGTGTGAACCAGCTCCATTGGGAGATAGTCACAGTCCCCTGTCATGGGAATTGGATGCGGAAAATTAGATCTGCATTCAGTTCGCATCTCTTGAATCCAGCCTAAAGAATGCAAAATATATAGTGTTCTAAGTACATAACATAATAAAATACATTTAGCATAATCTCTATATGTTATCAAAATACATGCAAGATTGTGCACACATGAGTTAGGCTACGTTCACATCTTGGCGTTGCTATTACAGGCGTTTTTTCAGGCGTTTTTCAGGCGTTTTTTGTGCAGGCGTTTTTAGATTGAATAGAGACCAATGGAAAACGCCTGTAATCTGCCCAAAAAGAAGCTCATGTACTTTTTTGAGCGTTGGGCGTTTTGCTCACAGCGTCAAAACGCTCAGATGTGAACAGGGGCCAATGAAATGAATAGAATTTGTCTTGTTGGGCGTTTTGAGAGCTGATCCTAGAGCAGAAAAACGCCCCAAAATGCCTACATGTGAACGGAGCCTTATATAAGCTAATAATACATTACGTAAATACAGTAGTTTCATAGCAAACTTACATTTTAAGACCGGCAGAATAATAATAATAATAGTAGTTTCAGCTGTTTATGGAAAAAATCAAGCACAGGGCTGAGGAACTGATATAGCAGTCTTTCAAACCGGGTAGCAAATGTAATGGCTGCTACAATTCAAACAGACACAAGATGGTGCTAAAACACAAGCATAAACTCAAGACCTGGTGCAGACGTCCTCACTTAAAATGAATGTCAGTGTTAAAGTACAATAAATTATGAGTAAAAACTTTGACCCAGTAAATGTCAAACAAGTGCATTACACTGCATAGGATTACAGCATTAAGTGTATCTGAAGCTCTCTAATATATTAGTAACATACAGCAAACTGTAATGCTGTTATCAGCCACAATGTTTGGCCTCTTTAATAATACTTCTAACCTGTGCTGGAAAATGAAAACAATTCACACAAGATTCATAAAATTCAATTTACTTATTTTGGTCTTTACTGCAGTTTTCTGCTTTAAAAAGGCTTCAAAATGAAAATGAAATGCTAGGGCAGTGGTTCTCAACACCTGTCCTTAGGACTAACAAGCAAGATTTGAACCACTTCCTGCACCGGGGTGATGCTTGCAGCTGCAGGCATCACCCCAGTACCGTTTTTTAGAGCCGGCGGTTGGCTCTCTGGAGAGAACAACCGATGCGACCAGCAAGCACGTCTGCCGGCTGGTCAGAGATCTAAACAAAGCCGGATTTGGCTTCAACTTCGATCAGGGCTCTGATGAGGTAACCTGGAGACATCACTTCTGGTTTACTTGGCTGCCAATGGCGCCGATTTTAAAAAAGTGACAGTATTCAAAAATGCAGATTTTGACGTTTTGAATACTTTTAAGTGCAAAGGAGGGATTTGCGGTCCCAGATCCCTCCATAAAGAGTACCTGTCACTGCCTATTAGTGTCACAAGGGTTGTTTACATTCCTTGCGACAGCAATAAAAGTGATCAGATTTATTTATTTATTTAAAGGAACAGTGAAAAATATAAAAAATAAAATAAATAGGAAAAAAAAGCGCTGCCATCCTCGTGTGCTCGCCCGTCCCCGTGTGCTCACGCACCTAAACAAAACGCACACTTAAGTCGCCCGCAAATGTAAACAGTGTTCAAATTACATGTGAGGTATCGCCACTATCGCCAGAGCGAGAACAATAATTCTAGCAAAAGACCTCTTCTGTAACTCTAAATTGGTAACCGTTACAATTTTTTAAAGCGTCACCTATGGAGATTTTTAGGTACCGTAGTTTGCCGCCATTGCACGAGTGTCCGCAATTTTGAACCGTAACATGTTAGGTATCTATTTACTCAGCCTGACATCATCTTTTGAAATATAAAACAAATTGGGCTAATTTTACTGTTTTGTTTTTTTAATTTAGTGAAATGTATTTTTTCCCCAAAAATTGTGTTTAAAAGACCTCTGTGCAAATACCGTGTGACATAAAATTTTGCAACGACCACCATTTTATTCTCCAGAGTCTTTGCTAAAAAAAACACATATAATGTTTGGGGGTTCTAAGTAATTTTCTAGCAAAAAATACAGATTTTAACTTGTAAACATGTGTCAGAAATAGACTTGGTCCTTAAGTGGTTAAGTATTACCTTGGAGAGATGCAGACTAGAATACTGCAATCACTGAGCAGAAAATGATACCACCTGTTATGAATTTCGGTTATCTTGCAAACCTGGCCTGTTAGTGGGTCCTGAGGACAGGAGCTGAGAACCACTGGGCTAGGGGGAATACAACAATTCGGGTACATTCACACAAGCAGTGATTACAAGAGACACACGTAGCTGCCTACTTGGAGTTCTGTTTTAAATGTGTACAATACAATTTTTTAATATCTAGCCTAATGTAACTTGTCTAACCTGGCAACTGTTAATAAGCACAAAAAAATCTTAAAGAGTATGTAAACCCAACATTTAAATTTCCTGATATGTGCCTGCTGTACCATTTACTTGAATGAAAAGGTATCCTGTTCTCTTTGTATTACTTCCTTTATGTGAAATCCCTGGTTTTCCTACCAGTCTCTCTGCTTTCCTATTAAAAACTGACCACACTAAGCAGGAGAACACACTGTGGTCTAGCTGTGCTGGGAACTTAGCCTGGCATCCTCTATTGATCAGACAGGTACAGACATCCCCCCTGCCCATCCATTCACTGGGAAGATCAGTATGCTGTTGCTTCGCGCCCCCCGGCTCTTATTCAGCTGGGTATGAGATCACTTATAAAAAAAGGTATTTTTTTTTTTTTTTTTATATATCGATACACAAATGTTTTGCCTTTCATTTCTATTTTAAACTGAATGGGTTCTTTTTGTTTTTTTTCAAGGTGATCGTTCACAATCACTTAGAGGGAAAAAAAAATTCACAAAAAATAATTAAACACTTGCTGCCACCACCTAAATCTCACATGTAGATAATCTGACCAGTCATTATATACCTTTTAATAGGATTCAATTAACATTATATGGCCCATTCCTTTTTTTAAATATCACAATTGGGTTACAACACATAAGGAACTTCTGAGGTACCAATCAAATGTCATAAGTAATAAAAGTTATTATAAAGTTAATACTTTATTAACTGAAGGACCAATACATTTATATGACCCATTGCTTTTTTTTTTTTTTTCCCCACGATTACATCCAACTATTTAAATCAAGAACAATGGAGTTCCCCTTGGGGCGGGACTTTTAAGGCACTATATAATATCAAGATACACAATTTATTTGAAAACTTTATTGAAAAAGTAGATAAATACAAAAAGGAAAAATTTGTTAAAATGCTTGGCAAGTTATACAGACATAATGTACACAGTGAATTGCACCACATATGAACCGCGGGTATTCACCCGACGCGTTTCGGAGAGGAACCCCTTCTTCAGGGGTGCCCGCAGGAGGTGGTCTAAAAATAATTAGTATGTAAGTAAAATGTCAATCAAACAAAAACGTGTACATTGTAATACTTTCACAAAATTACAAAGCACTTACATGTTCACTGTAAAGAATGGAGAAAACTTGCCTGCCTAAAAAGGCTAAAAAGCCTTAGCCTTTTTAGGCAGGCAAGTTTTCTCCATTCTTTACAGTGAACATGTAAGTGCTTTGTAATTTTGTGAAAGTATTACAATGTACACGTTTTTGTTTGATTGACATTTTACTTACATACTAATTATTTTTAGACCACCTCCTGCGGGCACCCCTGAAGAAGGAGTTCGGGGTTCCTCTCCGAAACACGTCGGGTGAATACCCGCGGTTCATATGTGGTGCAATTCACTGTGTACATTATGTCTGTATAACTTGCCAAGCATTTTAACAAATTTTTCCTTTTTGTATTTATCTACTTTTTCAATAAAGTTTTCAAATAAATTGTGTATCTTGATATTATATAGTGCCTTAAAAGTCCCGCCCCAAGGTGAACTCCATTGTTCTTGTATTCCAATTTGGGATGTGGCACTCAGGGGACCACCCCACATGAATCAAATTTCTCTTGAACTATTAAAATCACTGCATACAAAGTCTACACTAAAAAATAGCCAATATTTGAACTATGCAACAATTCCCTTATTTTTACCTCTAGCTTTTTATATCATTATCTTTGTTGATTTAGAAAGCAGTATATAGAGATTAATATACTTTTGCACTATACTGCTGTGAATAAGGACAATGTTTACAGATTTTAACCACTTGCCGACCAGTCACGTTGACTGTACTGCGGCAAAGTGGCTCGTTATCGTCTGGCGACGTAGACCTACGTCACCAGACATTCCCTTCTCTCGGCGGCGCGCATGCGCCGCCGGAGGCTCGCTCCCATTGTATTCAGTTACAGCAGGAGTCGGGCCAGGGGAGGAGCGGCGGTTATCACTGCTGCTCTTCCCCGATCGTCGGGGATCGAGTGTGGAGATCCGCCCGCTTGTGTAAACAAAGCGGGCGGATCTCCTAAGTGACAGGCAGGGTCAGATTGCAGGGTTCAGCATAGCTGAACCTGCGATCTGTCCCTGTGTCACTCAGTCACCTCCCCCCACACACGTCAGTAAGCACCAGGCATACATTAACCCCTCCCTCTCCAATAATAATTAACCCCTTCCCTGCCAGTGTCATTTTTACAGTAACAGTGCATATGTATAGCACTGATTACTGTAGTAATGTCACTGGTACCCCCAAAAGTGTAAAAAATGTCAGTCAAGGGTCCGATCTGTCCGCGGCAATGTCGCAGATCGCCGCCATTACTCGTTAAAAAAACCCACTAAAAATGACAGAAATCTTTCCCTTAGTTAGTAAACGCAATAACTTTTGCGCAAACCAATCAAAATACGCTTATTGCGATTTTGTTTACCAAAAATATGTAGCAGGAAACAAATTGGCCTAAAATGATAAAAAAATTTTGATTTTTACATTTTTTGGGGGGGGGGGGGGATTTCATATAAAAAAAATGTGAAAAATATTGTTATTTTTTCAAAATTGTCGCTCTTTTTTTGTTTATAGCGCAAAAAGTAAAAATCGCACAGGTGATCAAATACCACCAAAAGAAAGCTCTATTTGTGGGGAAAAAAGGACGTCAATTTAATTTGGGTACACTGTTGCATGACCGTGCAATTCTCCGTTAAAGTATCGCAGTGCCGAATCGCAAAATATGGCCTGGTCAGGAATGGGGTAAAACCTTCCGGTCATAAAGCGGTTTAAAATACATTCATTGAGAATTTTTTTGCCAAAGACATGTAGGTAAATACATTTTGGCCTAAATATATGACAAAAATTTAATATATTGGATATTTTTCAACTGTCAAAGTAGAAAATATTGTTATTTTTTCAAAATTGTCGCTTTTTTTAATTAATATCGCAAAAAATGAAAATCGCACAGGTGATCAAATACCACCAAAAAAAAAGCTCTGTTTGTGTGAAAAAAAGGACGTAAATTTTGTTTGGGTATGGCGTTGCATGACCGCGCAATTGTCCGTTAAAGTCGCACAGTGCCGAATCGCAAAAAGTGGCCTGGACGTAAGACAGCAAAATCCTCCGGTGGTAAAGTGGTTGATTAAACGATATTTCTTTAGTCCTGTAAATATTTTAGTATTCTGTATTTAAAGAAAAAAGAGGCTGCCCTTTTTTTATTCTGGGGGAAAAAAATATTTTCAACAAATGCATCATTTGCTGCATTATGCTTAAAATTTCTGCTGTCTGCATTTTTTGTACACATTATTCCTGCTGGGTGTCACCAAGGTTCATGGCAGTGATGATTATCTTTTAACATTTACTTGTGCAAAGGAAAAAAAAAAAAAAAATGACTAAAATCACATGGAATTGCTGTCCATATTTTCTCCAACTGGCAGCAATATTGAAGAAATCAGAGGAAAAACAAGTCAATGTGAGTGCAAGTTCCAGCAGTTCAGACAGATGTGATCACAGGTGAAGATGTACAAGTGCTTGGTACTGAGATTTCTCCCGGCCAACAATAGAGAGAGGGAATTCTGATCAGTAGCCTGAGGACTTTTTGTAGCCTGTCAGACTTCCTTACCACCCCTAAACACCTTTGAACATTTTTTCCTGTGCACAGCGGGTCCTTGTCCTGTGCTGCAGTCTGACCACCCACTGTTGCTTATTGACCAAACATGTAGGACTCGGGAGCTGTGCGGATACGACTTGGGTATAGGATTCCTTTTCTATGTAGAGAGAATCATTTGCACACACATTTCACTCTTGCAAGATAAGAAAACAGGGCAGCATAACAAAACTGGCTAAAATTATACTTAAGTCAACACAAAGAAATGTTATTTGAGTTCCTCTTGGGCATAGAAGCTCTGTCACTGTCAGGCTACAGAAAAAAAAAAGAACCCTCCAGGCTAAAAGAACATAGAGAAAACATTGCTTTAATTGTGTTAGTGAGCTGAACAGTTTTTTCATACTTGAACTAAAGGGACAGTGAAATTAATCGGTTCAGGCAATTATAATGCACTCGTATTAGGGTTAAGGCTATCTCACGGAAAATCTAGAATGTAATCTAGAAAAAAAAAAAAAAATCACAAAGTCCAATGTTTGAGGGACACAAAAAAAAAAACCTCTCAATGCCATTTTAAAGCTTTTTGTTTCTGCTATTTACTGCTCCCCTCCCCCAATTAAGTTTTAGGACTATCTCTGCAATTAAATGGTGGCACTGCAACTTTCCTTGTTCTCCTGTCAAAATGACTAGGACTTCACAGGAACCAAAACACCTGTTTCAGCAACATACTCGTTTTGGGGCAGTAACACTAAGGCCCCTTTCACACTTGCGGACCGTTCAGAACCACCTGTCAGTTTTTCAGGCAGATCTGAACGGATGCCCCATGCATCTTTATGGGGCATCGGGTGTCAGCGGAGACATGTCCGCTGACATCCAATCTGGTCCGTCAAAACTGGACGGATGGAAGCCCTATTTTCCATCTGTCTGGCGGATCGGATTGGATGGGATCGGATGAGAACAGACAGGCGGTCCGTTCTCATCTGATTCCCCCATAGAGAACAGCACAGCGCGGAGACAGCTGCCTTCTGCTTGCTCAGCGGGGGATCGGTGGAGCGGTACCCGGCTAAGAAAAACTGAGTCCGCCAACGGCTCCAAGTGTGAAAGGGGCCTAACCTATGTAAATTAGCGTCATTAAAATAGATTATGCAATATGAATACTGAAAGAAGAACATAGGTGCCACTCTAAGTGCAGAGATTTATTAAAATGAACCAAAGGCCTGAGGAAGGAGCGCATGGTCCGATAACGCATCGCCGGCGCCATCACGCAAGTACGCATCCCGGAAGTGACGGCGGGACGGCAGCGGTGTGTCCCGGCGACCAGGAAGTACCGATATCCACCGGTTACAGCCTCTGCAAGGAGACCGCTCAAGCCATCCTGATCAAGACACTGGCAGCAATTACCTATATGCACTATGATGCCTTTCTTACATTCACTTTTGTGAGTACCTTTCTTTTGGTTAATTTTAATAAATCTCAAGATACTGCACTTAGAGTGGCACCTGTGTTCTCCTTTCAGTTGGCTCCAAGCACCTTCTACTTGTCACCAGGGCAGCCTACGGAGTGTGTTCTTTGGGATTTTATAAGCCATGGACTTGATTATGGACATTCAGAAAATTAACCAGTTTGTTGATGATTTTTTGACTGTTTCCTTATCTGTCCCCCTGTCCATGCAGTGGAACTTGTGAGGTCTCTTAACTTCTCTTCCCCGCTGTGCGCCAGTTTTTTAACATTTTGTTTGCAATATGAGAATACCCTGAGAATAGCGGGTTCCCTCCATGAATTCTCAGACACATATTTACCTTTGAGACAGCCATGTTATCTGGCCTGAGAAGCTTCTACACTGGCATGAAACTAGATTTTAGCTGTGTTGCTGTGTGGACTGGGCACAAAGAAAACAATTGTTTCTATATTCCCTAGCAGTGACCTGCATTGATCCAGTGCTGAAAAATTCAGGTCAACAAGCCTGAGTGATGACGAAACCTGTATTTCTGAACCACAGCAAAGAAAATTCAGGAGGTTTCCACCCCTGCCAGGCAGGGCTACACTGTTTGGAAGAGCTGAGTACATTATTAAACTAGATGGACAAAAACACCAACCCTTTTGGCAGGTAAAACAGCTCTTATATACTTTATAGTTCCTCTGTGTTTATAGCGGTTTGCCTGGAGTTCAGCTTTATTAATCTCAGACCTATTGTAGTGCTTAACAGTTTGTCTTTTGAAACAAATCTCTGTCCAATGTTCCTTCTCAGTTGCCCCATATTTTTGATCTGATGTGTAGACCTTTATGAATTAAATGATTTAACTAGAAGTGTTCTAGTACAGTAAGCTTTTTCACCTAAACTAAAAATGGCATTAGTAATTTTCAAATGTCAGTATAATGGTGAAAATAGGGTCTGTGTATTTAAACAATTTTTTGCATTAATTTTTCACGTGTTGGTATCTGGGAGTGTAGTGGAATCCCCCCCTTGTCTACATTTTTTGTGCTAATAAGTGCACCGTTTTCCTTCTCAATAAATTGGGTCAGTTACCAAGTCTGTGCAACACTATGGCTAGAAGGCCCCTTTAAGATGGAGAGGAATCTGTCAAAGCAGATCCGCCTGCTCAGTGGGAGATCTCTCTTCTGATCCCCACTGAGAAGGTGGATGACAGGTCAGTGTCCCTTTGGCTATGCAGAGTGGACATGGACACAACTCACTGTTCTCTTGGGGTGGTCAGATTGGATTATCATCCAATGTGATCTGCCGGACAGATGGGGAACGGATCGTCCATCTGTCTGTTTTTAGCAGACTGGATCGGATGCCGGTGGGTGACAGTGGACACATGTTCGCTGACATCCGCTGCCCCATAGAGAACAATGGGTGGCCTGATCGGGTCTACCTGAAAACCGGACAGCTGGATCTGATCGGTCCGCTGGTGTGGGCCCCCCTCCAAATTTTTTTTTTAAAAACAGCTGTACAAAATACTGTACCTCCTGACTTTGAACAAGGGAACACTTACCTGTCTAGGGATCCAGCGCTGTATGCACCCTGGCCAGTTCTTTGCTGGTCTTCAGGTCCCTGGCGCTGGCATGTTTACTATAAGGGAAAGCGGCTTGTGAATGGTCCCAAACTTACGCTCGGATTGAAGCCGGTACCAAGACTAGATACCCACTCCCCCCCCCCCCCCCCCAACACACGCTCCCCCCCCACACACACAGCTGACCATGCTCTTCCTGTTTGGCTTTAATTAAACTTAAATTATTTAAAAATGTAGAAGGAAGTGTTGGTTAGGATACATCTACAGATATTGTGACCAGAGTGGTCTCTCTGCAGAGTTCTGACATACCCCCAGATAAGTCTAATGTATAGCTCTGCAAGCGGCAAAGCTCATGCTCCCTGTTCATTAGAGAGCTCTAAACCCTAGTTTACACAAATCGGCAAAAGGACGGTAAGAACGGTTGTTGATCTGCATTTAAACTACAGAAAAAATGAAATGTGGAATGTCAGGTTTAACAGGTGGCACCACTGGACCAATGTAAGTATGCAATACAGATCATATATAAAATTCTGCTTTACAGCAAATTTGTGGCATCAGCTAACACTCTGTTCTGTGAATCTAAAGAAAATCAAAATTCCTCCAATACTGTATCTACTTCCAGCATCTGCTTACTATTTAACACTGCATTACACTAGCAAATACCGCAGAAAGCAGTCTATATTAAATTCTATAAAATAACGTTTCATAAAAAAGATTGCAAAATATAAATGAAATCAAAGACCAATGAAAATTTTCCAATATCAGAGAACATTTTACATTTTCACTTATTAAAAACAATAAAGTTCTACGTATAAAAAAACATATATTTAAATAATTGATTAACATATGAATGTACTGGCAGTATGCCCTCCACACAATTACGTTTTAATTTGCATCCTCTTCTTAAGGGTACACTGTTAGGAGAATAATTTCAATAGGCTAAACCTGAGGGATGTGGTTAAGACTTGAAATGGCTCCCAGCTGGAAAAAAGGCTTTCTGCAGCTGTACAGTAAGTGAGGGAAAATGAAAGAGAAACAGCTGCAAAAGGTTCCTTTAATATCAGATTAACTGCCGGTATCTAATCTAATAGAGACTTGTTCATGAAAATGTGAATGAAACTGTAAGGCCTAGCAGCCAACTCCATTCAATTACTTGGGGTCTGAATAACAACAATATTGGCAGATGGATCTGCAGATTAGGGCTTACTGATAGAAAATAGTGGAAAAGGAAAGAATAGGCTTTCTCTTGGCAACCAATCAGAAGCCTTCAGTTTGTAAAACCCACCAAAATTTGTTACTATTGTAAACAGCCCTGTTTTATTCTTGTAAATAAAAAAAATGGTTGCCTTGAAAAGCTTTTAGGCCCTCATATTGCCTTGGAATAGCAGGTACATTTCAATAATAATTATAATTGCATAAGGTATTATTATAGTGCCTTGCGAAAGTATTCGGCCCCCTTGAACTTTGCGACCTTTTGCCACATTTCAGGCTTCAAACATAAAGATATAAAACTGTAATTATTCAGCCCCCTTAAGTTAATACTTTGTAGCGCCACCTTTTGCTGCGATTACAGCTCTAAGTCGCTTGGGGTATGTCTCTATCAGTTTTGCACATCGAGAGACTGAAATTTTTGCCCATTCCTCCTTGCAAAACAGCTCGAGCTCAGTGAGGTTGGATAGAGAGCGTTTGTGAACAGCTGTTTTCAGTTCTTTCCACAGATTCTCGATTGGATTCAGGTCTGTACTTTGACTTGGCCATTCGAACACCTGGATATGTTTATTTGTGAACCATTCTATTGTAGATTTTGCTTTATGTTTTGGATCATTGTCTTGTTGGAAGACAAATCTCCGTCCGAGTCTCAGGTCTTTTGCAGACTCCATCAGGTTTTCTTCCAGAATTGTCCTGTATTTGGCTTCATCCATCATCCCATCAATTTTACCATCTTCCCTGTCCCTGCTGAAGAAAAGCAGGCCCAAACCATGATGCTGCCACCACTATGTTTGACAGTGGGGATGGTGTGTTCAGGGTGATGAGCTGTGTTGCTTTTACGCCAAACAAAGTTTTGCATTGTTGCCAAAAAGTTTGATTTTGGTTTCATCTGACCAGAGCACCTTCTTCCACATGTTTGGTGTGTCTCCCAGGTGGTTTGTGGCAAACTTTAAACAACACTTTTTATGGATATCTTTAAGAAATTGCTTTCTTTTTGCCACTCTTCCATAAAGGCCAGATTTGTGCAGTATACGACTGATTGTTGTCCTATGGACAGAGTATCCCACCTCAGCTGTAGATCTCTACAGTTCATCCAGAGTGATCATGGGCCTCTTGGCTGCATCTCTGATCAGTCTTCTCCTTGTATGAGCTGAAAGTTTAGAGGGACGGCCAGGTCCTTGTAGATTTGCAGTGGTCTGATACGCCTTCCATTTCAGTATTATCGCTTGCACAGTTTTCCTTGGGATGTTTAAAGCTTGGGAAATCTTTTTGTATCCAAATCCGGCTTTAAACTTCTCCACAACAGTATCTCGGACCTGCCTGGCGTGTTCCTTGTTCTTCATGATGCTCTCTGCGCTTTAAACGGACCTCTGAGACTATCACAGTGCAGGTGCATTTATACGGAGACTTGATTACACACAGGTGGATTCTACTTATCATCATTAGTCATTTAGTTTGACATTGGATCAGAGATCCTCACTGAACTTCTGGAGAGAGTTTGCTGCACTGAAAGTAAAGGGGCTGAATAATTTTGCACGCCCAATTTTTCAGTTTTTTATTTGTTAACAAAGTTTGAAATATCCAATAAATTTCGTTCCACTTCATGATTGTGTCCCACTTGTTGATTCTTCACAAAAAATTACAGTTTTATATCTTTATGTGTGAAGCCTGAAATGTGGCAAAGGGTTGCAAAGTTCAAGGGGGCCGAATACTTTCGCAAGGCACTGTATGTGAAAGTGTATTCTACAATAAAAGTGCCTAGGAAATGAATTATATTTCACCAGCACACCATGGATCTTTGAAAACGTAAAAAAGTGGGATCACATCACAACATTAAACTGCAAAATTTGGGGGCCATGTAGAACCCCTTCATCAGGCATGTGATGATTATGACATGTCTGAAGAAGGGGTCCTGCGTGGCCCTACAACACAGCACTATTACAGCGTACTCACATCACAGCGTATTACCAATTCAGCACTTGTATTGCTGTAATGCGATCACATAAATAAGCGTTTGAACATTATTTCAAAGATCTGTGGTGTGCTGGCGATATATACTTTGGCTTATGTTACCAATTTTAAGCTGGCAATTGCTACAGTACACACTTACCTCTTGCAATTTCCAGGAACGTGTGTGATGGGAATGTTATACACAGGTAATGAAACAAGGTTAACAAGACCACATTTCAAAGTTCTTTACTATAAGAATTGAGCACCACCCAGAGACAAGTGACTCTCAATTACCTTCGATGGAGTTTACCACTAACTAATAAATTACAACCCTGGGGTGCCAAATCAAAAGGAATTTAATGGATTCAGCAGTTCATTTTTGCAATGTTTGATATGATGGACAGTTTACACGTACTATACATCTGTGGATGCAGAAGGAAAATTGTAAAGAAGCAGGTCAGACCAATAGGAACCGAGGATGAGGAATCTTATCACCAGCTTCATCAATCTGTTAGGCTAAAAGGTTGCTAAAAATTCTGAACTGTTTGCAGAATGCTGGATTGTTGCGAATCCTGCTGGCGGATGTCGGTAGGGGGGTTAACATGGAGCCTTTTCCTGGCAGGAAAGAAGCCGAGACCTTGGTCTACTTTTAGTTCTGGTTTAAAAGGTGAATATTGCACAGTGAAGGCAAATATTCCTCTCCTTAAGAGATAAACTACTACAAGCTGAGGCAAATTCACAACATTTTTTAAACGTTAAATAAGTAAACCACATAGTTATGCTGCTATGATTACAGCAGACAAATTAAACCCTCAATTTAAAACAAAAAATCATGCATGGCTCCCATATTTGTATTTCTTAATTGTTTAGAAAAAAAAAAATATTTTAAAAGCAAACCTGTCATAGACCTGGACAATTAAAACGGAGCATATAATGACAAATATACATAAGCAAAGGTTATATTCAGTGAAAACCACATATCAAAACAATGGAGCAGACCCAGAGATATAGGAGTACACAGCAAAAATATATACAGGACTTTATTTTTCCTGTAAGAATTAGGCCATGGTTCCACCCCCTCCTCAGCCTCTTTTTACTTTTTTTTCTTTTTAGTTTTAGGCCTCTTTCACATGGTCAATTAGGGTCATGGTGCTGCAAGTATCACCATAAATCTGCAGTGGGGATCACATGTGTGTGATCACCCACAAACATGAAGTCTGTACAAATCAATGACACCCTGACAAGCACAGTAGATGTCTGTTCACATGTAACCACACATCAAGAGTTTACACGTGATTAGGGGCACATGCATGTATGGCCACTTATCTATTCCTAACTGCATGCGGTTATATGAAAACAGCCATAGCACCCTAGTTCCAAATACAAAGTTACATTCAGGACACTATATCCTGTCTATATTAGGGGTAGGCAATCTTTGAGATCTACCTGAACAACATGAAGCAGATCAAAGGTCACTGGGATTCTGCGCTTTGTTTAAGAAATCATTTTAATAGTAAGGCCTAACTATATAGTAAGGAAATTTAAAAAAAAAATTAAAAAAATG
This sequence comes from Pelophylax lessonae, assembly GCF_965119305.1. Lineage (NCBI taxonomy): Eukaryota > Metazoa > Chordata > Amphibia > Anura > Ranidae > Pelophylax > Pelophylax lessonae. The sequence continues at coordinate 320,502,381 of NC_138772.1, read as the reverse complement.
TCCCTGTAATATATAAACTTAGGCTACCTTGAAAGTGGACAGTGTCAGTCAGTAGCGCAGTGGAACGTGTCCGTAGGCCAGAGGATGGTGTCAGGAGGGCAGTGGATGGTGTCAGGATGGCAGTGTCAGTAGAGCACAGGTTGGTGTCAGGATGGTGTCAGTCAGTAGAGCAGTTAATAGCATCAGTCAGTAGAGCAGAGGGCGGTGTCAGTAGGGCAGAGGCTGGTGTCAGTAGGACAGTGGACAGTGTCATTAGTTATTTATTTTTAATTTTTTTTCTTCAATTTTTTATTATTTCTTACAATTTTTTAGGAGCCCTGTTGGGAGGTTTTGGTGAAATATCAGGGGTCTAAACAGACCCCTGATGTCTCAGTTTTTATAGACATTGAAAGGAGATTGAGGACACCTCCATCTCTGCAGCCTCAGCTGCACAGAATGAATGAACAGAAACCTCTCTGTACAGAGCTGGGGGGCAGGGGAGCACACAGGGGACACGAGCAGCAGACAGAAAAAGAAGAGGAACCTGGACAGGAGGGGAAATGGGAGTGGCATTTACTGGAACTGATCCTCTTTCCTCTGGCAGCAGCTGAATACCAGAGGGTTGGGAGAAGAACAGAAGCTGCCTTTTAGCTGCTGCAGGAGGAAAAGGGATCAGTGCCTGTAATTGTAGCCGCCACTCCTGTCCAGGTTTTGGGGGGGATGCGATCTACCCTTCACCTACCTGCGATCGGTAGATCACGATTGACGGGATGCTGACCCCGATCTATAGACATCATGTATGCTGTACTTCTCTTTGCTTGGGTTTAATTTTATTGTTCCAGTAAGAGCTGGTTCAAGCCACACTGTACAGCAAAGTATAGCACATAATGTGAGGTGTGAATATGAACTGCAATGCATTGATAAAACACAGCTTTTTTTTTTTTTTAACTTCTATAGTTACATAGTTACATGGTAGTTGAGGTTGAATAAAGACAATAGTCCATCCAGTTCAACCTGTGTAGGTGTGTGTGGCCATAATCATCTATCATACCCCTTAATGTTCTGATCATTGAGATGCATGTCCAAGAGTCTTTTGAAAGTAGCCATACTTCCCGCAGAGACTACCTGTTGTGGTAGAGAATTTCACAATCGTGTTGCCCTAACAGTAAAGAAACATTGTATGTCCTCGCGTCCTCATGCAATCCTTGCGACTAAATAGCTTTTTTTCTATGCTGAGATCACCATCAAGTTATTTGTAAATTGCTATCATGTCCCCTCTCAGTCGTCTCTTCACCAGGGAGAATAAATTAAGCGATTTTAGACGCTCTTCATAATTAAGGTCCTCCAATCCCCTAATTAGTTTAGTTGGCCTTCTCTGGACTCTCTCCAGCTCCAACACATCCCTCCTGAGGACTGGCGACCAGAACTGGACCGAATACTCCAGGTCGGACCAGAGTTTTATACAGTGGTACAATTATAGTTTTATCTCTGGAATACGTCCCCTTCTTTATGCATGCTAATATTCTGCCAGCTTTGGCAACTGCCGCTTGACATTGCATACTATTGCCTAGTCTATCCTCTACCAAGACTCCCAGATCTTTCTCCATTTTTGATTCCCCCAAAGGTTCCCCCCCTAAATTGTATTGCGCTTTTATGTTTTTAGTCCCCAAGTGCAAAACCTTACACTTCTCCACATTAAACCTAATTTTCCTATGTATTGCAGTGCGTTGCAACATGTTTCAGCACATTCTAATGCAATATGATAAAATAGTGCCAGAAAACATTTTATTGTAACACACCAACACAGAGCATTGGTGTGAACAGGTCCTATATAAAGCAATAATTTTTGCCTTGGCATTGAGCAACACTGTGTAACACAGCCCAAAGAAGCTGGTGTGAACAAGTATGTAGAGACAAATAAGTTGGTGTGGTGCACTAGGATCAGAATATATGCACTCATATTCAACTTTCTTTACAAAATTTTTGCTTTTGTAATCTATTAACTTTCCATGAGACTCTTATCTTTTTAGACATACACTATCTCATAAAAGTACACCCCTCACATTTTTGTAAATTTTTTATTATATCTTTTCATGCGACAACACTGAAGAAATGGTGGCCAAGACCATACAGCGGTTTAACAGGACAGGTTCCACTCAGGCAGGCCTCGCCATGGTCGACCAAAGAAGTTGAGTGCAGGCGCTCAGCGTCATATCCAGAAGTTGTCTTTAGGAAATAGACGTATCAGTGCTGCCAACATTGCTGCAGAGGTTGAAGGGGTGGGGGGTCAGCCTGCCAGTGCTCAGACCATAGGCCGCACACTGTATCAAATTGGTCTGCATTGGTCCCAGAAGGAAGCCTCTTCAAAAGATGATGCACAAGAAAGCCTGCAAATAGTTGGCTGAAGACAAGCAGACTAAGGACATGGATTACTGGAACCATGTCCTGTGGTCTGATGAGACCAAGATACACATATTTGGTTCAGATGGTGTCAAGGGTGTGTGGCAGCAACCAGATGAGGAGTACAAAGACAAGTGTGTCTTGTCTACAGTCAAGCATGGTGGTGGGAGTGTCATGGTTTGGGGCTGCATGCGTGCTGCCACCACTGGGGAGCTACAGTTCGATGAGGGAACCATGAATGCCAACATGTACTGTGACATACTGAAGCAGAGCATGATCCCCTCCCTTTGGAGACTGGGCCTCGGGGCAGGATTCCAACAGAATAACAACCCCAAACACACCTCCAAGACAACCACTGCCTTGCTAAAGAAGCTGAGGGTAAAGGTGATGGACTGGCCAAGCATGTCTCCAGACCTAAACCCTATTGAGCATCTGTGGGGCATCCTCAAACGGAAGGTGGAGGAGAGCAAGGTCTCGAGCATCCACCAGCTCCGTGATGTCGTCATGGAGGAGTGGAAGAGAACTCCAGCGGCAAAATAAAAGCTCTGGTGAACTCCATGCCTAAGAGGGTTAAGGCAGTGCTGGAAAATAATGGTGGTCACACAAAATATTGACACTTTGGGCCCAATTTGGAAATGTTTACTTAGGGGTGTACTCACTTTTGTTGCAAGTGGTTTAGACATGAATGGTTGTGTGTTGAGTTATTTTGAGGGGACAGCAAATTTACACTGGTATACAAGTTGTACACTCACTACTTTACATTGTAGCAAAGTGTATTTTCTTCAGTGTTGCCACAGATATAATAAAGATATAATAAAATATTTACAAAAATGTGAGGTGTGTACTCACTTTTGTGAGATACTGTATGCCTGCATTTTAAGCTTGCTTCATTACTTGAAGTTCAACCATATTTCATATAGCAAAATAACATTTATTTTTTATGTGTTCACTAATTATCTGCACTCTCCCTGATAGTCAATTAAAATGATCTAATAAAAACCTACCTCTAAAATTCTAATGCATCAAAAAAAAAAAAAAAAAACATAAAAATATGTGAAAACCAATCAGTACAATCAAACTGCCCATGAAATGCAGTTCTCTGTAATCTTTAAGACTACAAAGACTGACATATATAGCAATGACTTAACAGAGACAAGCTCATTTTGAAGTTATGCCAAACCTACAGAATCATGAGAGACCCAGACTGGCCCAGGGCAGATGAATTACTCTGAAGCTCATGTAGTGTTTTGTGGGTTAAAATGGTGGCATTTACAGAAAATGTTACTGCATGTAAGCAAGCCCTTGCCTTAATTACTAGGTGGATGGGTAGGCATGAGAAGGTTATGGCTTCAAGAAAAAGAAGGCAAACAAGAGTGCACGAAGCACACTTATGCTTTTAGCTAACTTAGTATAATGCATAACACCTTGAAAGCCTGAAATTTCAGACTTTGTATTCTCCACATTTACAAAAATGTAACAGGAAAACAAACAAAGCAGTGAAACAGATTCCTTATTTTAATCAAACGGTCAAAAGACTCTCCTTTAAATAATTACACTTTAAGTGGTTTCTTTCCCCATGTTAGCTTGAGCCTGCAACTATCATCCTGATTGTACTTTTGTTTGTTTGAACAGACTGACTTCTAAACTCTTGTAGTCTTTGTTCTCCTTCCCAGACCACCATAGGTTTTTCTGTAATTTGGGGAATTTCACCCGACCCATGGACACACACAGACTGTACGAAATGGCACAGTTCTTTTTCTGCATTGCACAGAGCCAAGCACTGTCTGGGATTATTACTGTGCTGCTCTAACCTCTGCTATCCATCACTGCAATGTCCAATATAAGTAAGAGGATAGTGATAAGAGATGCTTGTGGGAATGGTGTGCCCATTTCTTCAACATGAGTCCTAACACAGACTCCACAGCAGTACATGTCAGGACGAGATGACAGCAAAGATTTACTAGATATACAGCAGGTTACCATGCCCTAACTTGTCTCATGACTTGTGATCTGACATCTTGGTCGTAAAACAGAGTATTGTAACAGTTGTAAGTAAAACAATTTTCCTCTTTCTACTTTTTACACAATCCTGTAGTTATGTTATTTCTGGACATAAATGAATAAATGAAATATGGGATTTTTGTACTTACCGTAAAATCCATTTCTCCGAGTTAATCGACAGACACAGCATCCATCCCTCTATGAAGTTCTGATACTTCTAATACTGCTTGCTACTAAGCTAGCTGATTACCTAGAGCGGGGGGGGGGGGGGGGGGTTATTAACCAGCTGAAGATGGCCCATGGTCGTAGCCAGGTGTTTTTTGTTCTGCCAAGTCCTACACCTGGAGGAGGCAATATAACCCACTAGTTATGATTTGTGGAGCACTTTGTCCGTTAATGAACTCAGAGAACTGGATATACGGTAAGCACAAAAATCCAATTTTTCTCTTTCGTTCATCGACGGACACAGTGCTCTATAAACCATAATTAGTGGGATGCCCAAAAGCAGTGCCAAAAGGAAAAATAACCCAAGGCTAAACATAAGAGCCCTTGACCAGGACACAGGAGCCTTAACTGGATCACAGAACACAGAACCCCATCTGAAAAATACAGGTTTAATGAAAAAACACCCCTCAAGAGGGCAAAAGAAGAATCCGCAGATGCCAAAGTATCTACCTTATAGAATTGTGTTAAGGTATGAATGGACGACCGAGTGGCCGCCTTGCAAACTTGCGATATTGAAGCCTAATGATGAAAGGCCCAAGAAGAACTCAGCGCCCCAGTAGAATGTGCAAGGGAAAGGTGAACCCTGACCTTTAAAGGAATAGGCCTCAGTCACCATCTGTCTGATTCATCTGGAGATGGTAGCCGAAGAAGCGGCCAGCCCTTTTCTTGGTCGGTCCGTAACCACAAAAAGCGAGTCTGACCTCTGAAAAGACTCTGTAGCTGCCAGATACACCCGAATCGCATGAACCACATCCAAGGTATGCAAAGCAAATCCCTTGGGATGAGCTGGCTTGGGACACAAGGAAGGCAGCACAATGTCCTCATTCAAATGGAAGTCAGAGACAACTTTGGGCAAGAATGATGGACAGGGAACGAAGAACCACTTTATCCCTATGGACCACTAAATTGGGACTGCGACAGGATAATGCCACCAATTCTGATACCCTGTGGGCTGAGGTAATAGCCACCAAGAATGTCCCCTTCTAGGATATCGTAGGCAAGGGAATCTCCAGAATATTCTCAAATGGAGGTTTATGGAGAACCGAAAGTACTACATTTAAATTCCAATGGTGGCAAAAGAGACCGAACAGGTGGAGCCACATGTCCAACCCCCTGAATGAAGGTACGAACTAAAGAGTGCGTGGCTAGGGGTCGCTGAAAGAAGATTGCCAAGGTAGACACCAGGCCCTTGATGGTACTCAAGGCCAACTTTTGAATAATGCCCTGTTGAAGAAAGGTTAAGATCTGAGCCACAGAAAAGGATCGAGGATGAGCACCAATCGACCCACACCAGGAAATGTACACTTTCCATGTACGATGGTATATCTTGCTGGAAGGCAACTTCCTCGCCTTCACCATACTAGGGATCTCTGAGCCAGACAGATCTCTATCCCTCAGTACCTGGCTTTCAATAGCTAAGCCATTAAATTCAGTGACTGTAAAGCAGGATGGTAAATCATCCCTTGGGACAACAGGTCTTCTCTGAGAGGAAGCCCCCAAAGGACGTTTACAGCCACCAGGATGATTGGAAGATCCTCGCTCTTGATTCCTAGCAGGAACTGCGGAAGAAGCCTTAGCCGAGGATAATACTGGCCTTACCATGGCCCTTGGATGCCTGCTGCATCTGTCAGAGGACCCCGTGACCTCGTCACGAACTTCGGTATTCTCCTGGGGAGCTGAACCTGCTAAAGGAGCTGCATGTAGGATTGTGCAAACAGAACTGTCTTGAAGGTGGATACCACCAGACTCAGAACCTGTATGCAAATTGGGAGAGAGAACTCTCTGTGTGACAGCAGCCGGTGAATCACGGCCTGGAAGGATGAACATTGAGCCGTGGGAGTAGCCAGGTGTTTTTTGTTCTGCCTAGTCCTACTCCTGGAAGAGGCAAAATAACCCACTAGTTATGATTAATGGAGCGCTTTGTCCGTCGATGAACGAAAGAGACACGAAGATTTCTGGTGTTAAGTAACAAGCATTAATTAATCAAATGTTGACACAATTTTTAAAGACTGTTGAACCACTAAAAATTAGTTTACAATACAAAATCACTGCTCAGAATTTTTTCAGCTATAGTACCATTGCACCAGAATTAATAAGAAAAATGTGTAAAGTATGTGTCAAGCCTGGACCGGGACAAATAAATGAGCCCGGGCTTTTTAGACTATCAGCAGCCTATTTTTTATTTATTTATTTTCTAAAAAGATCCTATTCAACCCCCTTCCTGTACAAATGCCACCATAAATCCATGTATCCGCTCCCTCTTCCATCCACAGGCACTTTTATTCCCCCTGTAAAAAATGCATGCTCAGCACCCAGAACATTCTCCTTTACCTTCATCCTTGCCACGCTCCTCTCTGAATCATTCTCCTTTCCTTCTATCCACCACCATTTCCCTCTCTTGTCACTATCATTCTTTTCTATCAATGCCTACTATACCTCTCAGTCGCCGCCATCTTCATATTCGTCACAATGGGGACGTCCCAAAGCAGTGCAAACATGAGGGGTGGGAAACGCAGCCGCGCCTAAAGGCAACGCAGTCTCCACATCAAGAAAGTAACCTTACCAAAGGAAGGAAACCAGCTGGGCAACTCGAGAAAAAATTTGCTCAACGGGAGCAATAACCCAGGAAAAAAACAAATAACCCAGGGATACAAAGAAATCCCAAACAGCCCAAAGGACCAAAACCAGGGACCCTAAGGGACCGCCGCACTAAGAACCTTGCGGCCAAAGGAAGCATCTGCCGATGCTTGAACATCCACTCTGTGGAACAGAGTGAAGGTGTGCACGGTCGACCAAGTCGCCGCCCTACACACCTGGGCCACAGAAGCCCCATGACGACAGGCCCAAGACGTACTCAGAGATCTGGTAGAGTGCGCCCTCACAGGCATAAGGGAACTTTTCCCCGCAAAGCATAGGCCTGTTCAACGGCCTGTCTGAACCAATTGGCGACGGCAGAAGCCGACGCCGCCACGCCCTTCCGAGGACCCCCGGAAGGACAAACAAAGAATCCGACTTGTGAAAAGATTCAGACGATTTTAGGTAAACCCTAATCGCCATGAACAGCATCCAAGGAGTGCAACACCACCTCCTCCGAATGTTTAGACTTCGCGCAAGGCGAAGGCAAGACAATGTCCTCATTGAGGTGAAATTCCGAAACCCTCTTCGGAAAAAAAGAAGGGTTCACCATAACCAAGTGATTGACCAGATACGGACAATGGCAGGACAGGCTGCCAGCTCCGACACTCTGCGAGCCGAATTGATCGCCACCAAAAAAGGTAACCTTCTAGGACAACATAGACAACGAGATCTACCCGATCCGTTCAAAAAAGAACCATGTTGTAACACGGACAGAACAAGATTCCAGTCCCAAGGAGGCAGAGGCACCCTCCTAGGAGGGACCAGATGCCCCCGAACAAAAGTGCCAATCAAGGAGATAGATGCCATAGGACGTTGAAAAAAGAACGGCCATCGCAGACACCTGACCCTTGATCATAGCCAGCGCCAAACGCTGTCAACACCCTTTCGAAGGAAGGACAACATCCCAGACACCGACCACGGGCGAGGTGAAGACCCCCTGAACTCACACCAGACAAAATAGGCCTCCGAAATACGGTAAAAGACCTACCCCGAGGAAAAAATTCCTTGCGTCGATCAAAGTGTGAATGACCTCAGGGGAGAGACCCCTATCCCTCAGGGCCTCGGTTTCAACAGCCAGGCCGGCAAAGCCAGCGACTGCAAGGCAGGATGAAATATCAGCCCTTGAGACCGGAGATCTTCCCGAAGAGGCAGACGCCACGGGGCGTCGACCGCCAAATGCACGAGGTCTGCGTACCAGGACCGGCGAGGCCAGTCCGGTGTCACAAGAATCACCGTGTTTTGGTTCCAAGACCACCTGCGAAGGAACCTGGGCAGCAATTGAAACGGTGAAAACGCATACAGGAAAAGGAAAGTGCCATGCCTAAACTGGCCAATGTACCCAGCAAGCCAACACCACATCCCTATTGATACATTGAACAAGAAAAAAGTAAAATGGTATCACTATCCCTGCGGACTCTATTTGTGCCCCAGAGTAACCGCTACAGGTGGGCGTGAACCAAAATGGTGGGATTTTAAGGGTGAGGCTTGTAAGGGTATATGTTTAATTCAAAAAACAAGATAAAATAATGATTTTTATTACAAGTTCATAAAAACAATCACATACAGTGATACATCTTGATATCGCAAAGATACTTAAATGTACATAGAACCATTGAAAGGTGCTAGGGGTCACTAGTGTCCAACATGTTTCGCCGGAAGGCTTCTTCTGGGACAATACAGGAATGGTGACCTCTGCTGGTTCTAAGTATGAATAACATACAGTCAGTTTACAAAGATATATCAAGTTAATTACAATCAGATATAGGAATTACATTGTAGTAGGGCTCACCACAAGTTGTATCTAGAGCAGAGCAGCCATATCAGCGTCCGTGTATCAGGGATCATAGCGATCCATCCAATGGCGGGTAATAACCCTGAACTACAAAGTCCAGCCAGACCTGATCCCGCTACTTTAACAGGAACCGGACCGAGCTCGGTCGAACGGGAGTAAATCTGAAAAAACCAGCATTCCATAAAAGGAAGAAGCCAGTTACTAAAAATCCCATATGATGCTGAAATCAGGTATATATAGGTAGGTTACCCACGTTCTCCAACAGTAGGGCCATAGCAGTGAGAAGATCATGCTTAAGTTGTGAAAGAGAAAAGGGGGGCTACATAGAGTGATAAGGCAGGAAAATAGGAGGGGTTGATGAAGCCAGGGGTGCACAAACACCATGTGAAAGATATAGATGTAACATATGGTTATAGACCAGGTGCAGACTGATGGTAACCAAAGAGGTTAAAAATGTGCAAGATTAATGAGAGTGAACTAAAAGATAAGTGCGATTAGGAACCTACCCAGAGAGTGAGTATTAAGAGGAGAAGGTGGAAATACATTTCACCAGCAGAAACTGTGAAAGATAAATGCCATTACTGCCGTACAGGTGGGAGATCGTTGTAGTAAAACTTACCTCATATGTTCCGGTTGATTGGTAACAGACAGCCGCGCCACTAGTCGTGGCCTGTCTGTACCGTATTCCGCTCGGCGTTATAAGCGCGGTCCCACCGGAAGTGATGAGGTACCTCATGACCTCCAACTGGTCACTTCCGGTGCGGGCGCCATCTAGCGGTCCCAATCAGAGCTGCACCGCAACAAGGAGGTATAGATGAGTGGGAACGCTGTACATCCGCTATCAAAAGAAAACGGACTCGGGGAAATTATGTGGGAGGAGAAGAGTAGTATAAATCTCAACAACACCACCCCCGGCTTGGCGCCCGAGCCCCTGTCAAAAAAGATAAGCAGGAAAAGAGCCGGCACATTGGATTTAGTCGCGATTTGATCCTATATTGACACACGGACTCCGATCTCATAAAGCTACAAAAATAAAAGGGAAACAAAGAAGAAGAGAAAAATATAAATGTCATAAGAGAATACATGTTAATACTTCACAGCACATGACCAATATGTGCTGTGATTAATTAGTCATAAGCAACATATGATTATTGACATGGAAGGTATACAATAGTATCCTATCCTAGATTCTGGCAACACAATGGGTTCCTGTGGTGTTAATACAGTATTACGGTTTGTCTACATGCTGAATCAATAGGTACATGGACAATATAGACAATACAAAGCATGATCACATGAGGAGTTTCAGGAGGAACGGAGGGTGGGGAGTATTTTTATTAGTCTTATGGTTACATGTATATAGTAGGCAATAATACAGCCCTAGATTCATTCCAAAAAAGGTTTAAATGATAAGGCCGTATTTAAACCTGGTGGCCTAGTGGCCTGTAATTTATAGATCCACTTTACTTCAGCCTTAAGAATTGCATTATCATAATTACCCCCTCTGGGGTTCTTCTTAATTGCTTCTAATACAATAAATTTAATAAAATGGGGGTCGAAATTATGATTTAGGCCTATATGCCTACAAATGGGTGTAGACATAAGTCCAGTGTCCATATAGTACAGATGGTCTTGGATGCGTTTCGCAAAGGGTCTAATTGTTTTCCCTACATAGAACGCCCCACAGAGGCATGTAGCTAAATAAACAACACCTTCAGTAAGGCAAGTAGCCCTAAACCTAGGTCTCAAAGTCCCTCCCCGAGGTAGGAGGGAGATATACCCCTCTTTTACCCAGGGGCATTCTGAGCATTGGCCACATTTGTAAGTACCATAGCCCCCCACTGCTCCATAGGAATCTTCCTCCTTCTTTGGTTTGTAATGACTATGTACAAGTTTGTCTCTGAGTGAGGCAGATTTACGATAGACTATCTCTGGGTAGGGTTTAATGTATTTTGAGACTGTAATATCGTCTGCTAAGAAGTGCCAATTGTTATCCAAGATTTTACGTATGGTTTGATGTTGGGGGCTGTATTTGGTAATTAATTTAGTAGTATTTGAGGGTTTAATCTGACGTGACCCAAAAATAAGCCTATCTCGTGGTTGGGGATTAGCTCTTTGATAAGCTTTTTTAAGTAATTTCTTGCTGTAGCCACGGACCAAGAGCCTTTGCTGTAGGGCCTTAGCTTCTTGTTTATAGTCATCATCCAGAAAGCAGTTACGTCGTATTCTAAGATATTGTGAATACGGGATACTGCGTATTAGGGATCGCGGGTGACTACTAGTATAATGAAGTATAGTGTTTCCTGCCGTATTTTTACGGTATAGGGAAGTGTAAATATTGCCCTCAGGTGTAAGATATATTGTGGTGTCAAGAAAAGCTATTTGTTGGGTATCATATTGAACAGTGAATTTTAAATTATAATTATTGTTGGATATGAAGTCTATAAATTCCAGAAGGGTGGACACCGAGCCTGTCCATACAACGATGACGTCGTCGATATACCTGCGCCACAGCGCTAGGTGGCGCAGGTATATCGAAGCGCCATCATTGGCAAACAACTCCCTTTCCCACCCCCCCAGGTACAGGTTGGCATACGATGGGGCACAGGCAGTCCCCATCGCTACCCCCTGTACCTGGAGGTAAGTGGTTTCGCCGAATACAAAGATATTGGATCTGAGGATATGGTTCAGTAGTTGAAGTGTAAAATCTGTCAATGCCCAAGTGCGATGGGTCTGTTCCTTAACAAAGGTAGTGATAACCTCGATGCCTCTAGTATGAGGGATACTAGAATAGAGGGCCTCAATGTCAAGGGTGACCAGAAGAGAGCCACCAGGGACACTGAGACCCTCCAGAACTCTCAAGAGCTCTAAAGTATCCCTGAGGTATGAAGGTAGGCCCATGACATGTGGGCGTAGTTGGTCATCAACGAACCTACTGGAAGGTTCAGTGATAGAACCGATGCCTGAAACAATTGGGCGCCCTGGAGGTGTTTCGAGGCTTTTATGTACTTTGGGTAACGCATAAAACGTTGGCAAAATTGGCCATTTAACGTTAAAATAGTCATACAGTTCTTGGTTAATCACATGAGACTGTAAGGCATTAAAGATTATAGATTTAAATTTACCCTTCATAATATCAACTTCCTCGATAGATACTGGTCTATACCATTCTTAATTTTTTAGAATATCGAGACACATGGTCTCGTACTGATGCCTGTCCATGACGACCACGTTGCCACCCTTATCCGAGGGTTTAATGACAACGAGGTCGTCATGGACAAGGTCATCTAAAGCAGTCCTTTGGGGGGCCGACAGGTTAGAGGCCCCAAGTAAGGGGGCCTCCAATCTGTCGATCTCCTTCTGGGTGTGCTTCACAAAAGCCCAGATAGCTGGGCAAGTTTGAAGATTGGGAAAACGTGTTGATCTGGGTTTGAATTTGTTTATTTCATCGTGTGGTTCCTCCTCATCATCAGAAGAGGAATCAGACGATGAATAGTCTGGATGTTGTTTATTTTCCTCAATTAACTGCATCATTGTTTTGAGATTTCTAAAATCTTGGGCCTTGAATCCTTTGTATAGATCCTCGTCCCGTATATTGTTTTGGCCTTTGTTTTTGTCAAAAATATATTTATATGTCAAATTCCTTGCAAATAAATGAAGGTCTTTGACCACTTCGAATTTGTTTATTTGTTGATCTGGACAGAAACTTAGGCCTAGTTGTAATACTTCTTTCTCAGTTTGTGAGAGTGATCGGGAGGAAAGATTAATAATATCAAGAGGATTCTTTTTCTCCCCTTGATTGTATGTTGGTTGTTGAGTGGAATTTGACAGTCCTTCCTTGATCCCAGCATGTGAAGGTGCTGCAGGGGCCAAAATAGGAGTGTCCCTGTGTCTGTGTCCTATTCCAGGTTTATCGTTTGTCCTCTTATTACAAAGGTGTCTATGGGTCCTCTTTTTTCGTCTACCAGTTGTGTGGGGAGAGGGGTCCCTAAAGGGAATCCCTGGATTGTTTCATCATTTGTGGTTGTTGGCATTAACTCACTCTTGGAAGTTTTAGGAATAGCTCCCAGGCCTCTGATAATTCCCATAACTGGGGTTGTTTTGGCATTTGGTGTGGATTGTGGGGATAGATTGCGCTTCCTGTTAGGTTTATCCGTATCTCCTACCATATTTTGATGTTGATTGCCTTTATTACCTCGTTTCCCTGATTTACCACTGTTACCCTGTCCCTGTCTGGTCTGACTCCTCTGCGTTGATCGAGCTGATGAGGCAGAAGATGCAAGAGATAATTCTGAGTCAGATGGATATTGATAACTTGTCTTATCAGATAATATTTTTTGAGTTTTGTTTTTACGTGTATAGGTGGATTTTTGCCATTTATAGGCGTAGCCTCCCATAAAGGCCAGCTTATCCTTGTAAAATTTCAAATCTTTTCTCATCAGAAGGGTTTTATTGAAACTCTCCAGGTGAGCCTGTAGTTCGGATTCCCTTTTATTGTATTCTAAATGCTTAATAAGTGAGCGATTTCTTGTTTGCAAATTCTCAATGTCCTTATCAATATCCATTAAATCCGACTTGTATTTATCTCTCAAAAGCTCCATCATGTTGGAGGTACATTGGGTTAAGTTTTTTTCCCATTTTTCTTTAAAGGTTATATCATGCACCTCAAAGGAAGGAAAGATTTGTATACGTAGCCCCATAGGATTAACATTTTCTCTTATATATTTATCAAAAAACCTGATGTGCCAACCGAGGTTGGATTTTCTTTCCATCAATCGTCTAATTTTCTGAAAAAACACCTCTATATCAATATCATTTGGGTTAGTGGTGGTACAGTTTTTCTCAATATTATCTAGGAAATCCTCCCAGTTTTTTCCTCCTAACTGTGCCATTTTTGCCATCGTGGGGAAATGGAAGCTAGTCCTAGGGAAGGAATTTACTACATATGAGAAAGGTTAGAAAAAGAGGCTAGCAATATATTCTCAGATATTTGAATGTCCAGAGGGGGAGGGGAAAGAGGGGGATCAGGAAAAACCAAAGTACCTAGATTACAGTCCAATTCAACATACCAATGTAACCATTGATTGCCAGGTATACTGTCATAATATTAACTTAATTAGACATACATTGTTTCCTGTTACAATAAACAAATATAGTGCAAATTAGAGAAAGAAATATATAACATTTTCTGAAAAATTTATTTATCCAGACCAGTAGGCAATGGCAAGTGCAAAGCACTTCTGGGGTTTTTCACCCCTGTTTCAATCAATATATAGGAAAAGGAAAGTGCCATGCCTAAACTGGCCAATGTACCCAGCAAGCCAACACCACATCCCTATTGATACATTGAACAAGAAAAAAGTAAAATGGTATCACTATCCCTGCGGACTCTATTTGTGCCCCAGAGTAACAGCTACAGGTGGGCGTGAACCAAAATGGTGGGATTTTAAGGGTGAGGCTTGTAAGGGTATATGTTTAAGATAAATAATTCAAAAAACAAGATAAAATAATGATTTTTATTACAAGTTCATAAAAACAATCACATACAGTGATACATCTTGATATCGCAAAGATACTTAAATGTACATAGAACCATTGAAAGGTGCTAGGGGTCACTAGTGTCCAACATGTTTCGCCGGAAGGCTTCTTCTGGGACAATACAGGAATGGTGACCTCTGCTGGTTCTAAGTATGAATAACATACAGTCAGTTTACAAAGATATATCAAGTTAATTACAATCAGATATAGGAATTACATTGTAGTAGGGCTCACCACAAGTTGTATCTAGAGCAGAGCAGCCATATCAGCATCCGTGTATCAGGGATCATAGCGATCCATCCAATGGCGGGTAATAACCCTGAACTACAAAGTCCAGCCAGACCTGATCCCGCTACTTTAACAGGAACCGGACCGAGCTCGGTCGAACGGGAGTAAATCTGAAAAAACCAGCATTCCATAAAAGGAAGAAGCCAGTTACTAAAAATCCCATATGATGCTGAAATCAGGTATATATAGGTAGGTTACCCACGTTCTCCAACAGTAGGGCCATAGCAGTGAGAAGATCATGCTTAAGTTGTGAAAGAGAAAAGGGGGGCTACATAGAGTGATAAGGCAGGAAAATAGGAGGGGTTGATGAAGCCAGGGGTGCACAAACACCATGTGAAAGATATAGATGTAACATATGGTTATAGACCAGGTGCAGACTGATGGTAACCAAAGAGGTTAAAAATGTGCAAGATTAATGAGAGTGAACTAAAAGATAAGTCCGATTAGGAACCTACCCAAAGAGTGAGAAACTGTGAAAGATAAATGCCATTACTGCCGTACAGGTGGGAGATCGTTGTAGTAAAACTTACCTCATATGTTCCGGTTGATTGGTAACAGACAGCCGCGCCACTAGTCGTGGCCTGTCTGTACCGTATTCCGCTCGGCGTTATAAGCGCGGTCCCACCGGAAGTGATGAGGTACCTCATGACCTCCAACTGGTCACTTCCGGTGCGGGCGCCATCTAGCGGTCCCAATCAGAGCTGCACCGCAACAAGGAGGTATAGATGAGTGGGAACGCTGTACATCCGCTATCAAAGGAAAACGGACTCGGGGAAATTATGTGGGAGGAGAAGAGTAGTATAAATCTCAACAACACCACCCCCGGCTTGGCGCCCGAGCCCCTGTCAAAAAAGATAAGCAGGAAAAGAGCCGGCACATTGGATTTAGTCGCGATTTGATCCTATATTGACACACGGACTCCGATCTCATAAAGCTACAAAAATAAAAGGGAAACAAAGAAGAAGAGAAAAATATAAATGTCATAAGAGAATACATGTTAATACTTCACAGCACATGACCAATATGTGCTGTGATTAATTAGTCATAAGCAACATATGATTATTGACATGGAAGGTATACAATAGTATCCTATCCTAGATTCTGGCAACACAATGGGTTCCTGTGGTGTTAATACAGTATTACGGTTTGTCTACATGCTGAATCAATAGGTACATGGACAATATAGACAATACAAAGCATGATCACATGAGGAGTTTCAGGAGGAACGGATTTACGATAGACTATCTCTGGGTAGGGTTTAATGTATTTTGAGACCGTAATATCGTCTGCTAAGAAGTGCCAATTGTTATCCAAGATTTTACGTATGGTTTGATGTTGGGGGCTGTATTTGGTAATTAATTTAGTAGTATTTGAGGGTTTAATCTGACGTGACCCAAAAATAAGCCTATCTCGTGGTTGGAGATTAGCTCTTTGATAAGCTTTTTTAAGTAATTTCACAGGCCACTAGGCCACCAGGTTTAAATACGGCCTTATCATTTAAACCTTTTTTGGAATGAATCTAGGGCTGTATTATTGCCTACTATATACATGTAACCATAAGACTAATAAAAATACTCCCCACCCTCCGTTCCTCCTGAAACTCCTCATGTGATCATGCTTTGTATTGTCTATATTGTCCATGTACCTATTGATTCAGCATGTAGACAAACCGTAATACTGTATTAACACCACAGGAACCCATTGTGTTGCCAGAATCTAGGATAGGATACTATTGTATACCTTCCATGTCAATAATCATATGTTGCTTATGACTAATTAATCACAGCACATATTGGTCATGTGCTGTGAAGTATTAACATGTATTCTCTTATGACATTTATATTTTTCTCTTCTTCTTTGTTTCCCTTTTATTTTTGTAGCTTTATGAGATCGGAGTCCGTGTGTCAATATAGGATCAAATCGCGACTAAATCCAATGTGCCGGCTCTTTTCCTGCTTATCTTTTTTGACAGGGGCTCGGGCGCCAAGCCGGGGGTGGTGTTGTTGAGATTTATACTACTCTTCTCCTCCCACATAATTTCCCCGAGTCCGTTTTCTTTTGATAGCGGATGTACAGCGTTCCCACTCATCTATACCTCCTTGTTGCGGTGCAGCTCTGATTGGGACCGCTAGATGGCGCCCGCACCGGAAGTGACCAGTTGGAGGTCATGAGGTACCTCATCACTTCCGGTGGGACCGCGCTTATAACGCCGAGCGGAATACGGTACAGACAGGCCACGACTAGTGGCGCGGCTGTCTGTTACCAATCAACCGGAACATATGAGGTAAGTTTTACTACAACGATCTCCCACCTGTACGGCAGTAATGGCATTTATCTTTCACAGTTTCTCACTCTTTGGGTAGGTTCCTAATCGGACTTATCTTTTAGTTCACTCTCATTAATCTTGCACATTTTTAACCTCTTTGGTTACCATCGGTCTGCACCTGGTCTATAACCATATGTTACATCTATATCTTTCACATGGTGTTTGTGCACCCCTGGCTTCATCAACCCCTCCTATTTTCCTGCCTTATCACTCTATGTAGCCCCCCTTTTCTCTTTCACAACTTAAGCATGATCTTATCACTGCTATGGCCCTACTGTTGGAGAACGTGGGTAACCTACCTATATATACCTGATTTCAGCATCATATGGGATTTTTAGTAACTGGCTTCTTCCTTTTATGGAATGCTGGTTTTTTCAGATTTACTCCCGTTCGACCGAGCTCGGTCCGGTTCCTGTTAAAGTAGCGGGATCGGGTCTGGCTGGACTTTGTAGTTCAGGGTTATTACCCGCCATTGGATGGATCGCTATGATCCCTGATACACGGACGCTGATATGGCTGCTCTGCTCTAGATACAACTTGTGGTGAGCCCTACTACAATGTAATTCCTATATCTGATTGTAATTAACTTGATATATCTTTGTAAACTGACTGTATGTTATTCATACTTAGAACCAGCAGAGGTCACCATTCCTGTATTGTCCCAGAAGAAGCCTTCCGGCGAAACATGTTGGACACTAGTGACCCCTAGCACCTTTCAATGGTTCTATGTACATTTAAGTATCTTTGCGATATCAAGATGTATCACTGTATGTGATTGTTTTTATGAACTTGTAATAAAAATCATTATTTTATCTTGTTTTTTGAATTATTTATCTTAAACATATACCCTTACAAGCCTCACCCTTAAAATCCCACCATTTTGGTTCACGCCCACCTGTAGCGGTTACTCTGGGGCACAAATAGAGTCCGCAGGGATAGTGATACCATTTTACTTTTTTCTTGTTCGGTGAAAACGCATACATCAGTCGGTACTGATGCCACGGAGCTACCAACGCGTCTGACGCGTCTGCCCGAGGATCGCGTGGCCTTGCCACGAACCTGTACACCTTGCTGTACAGACGAGACGCGAACAGGTCCACCTCCGGAAGACCCCACGTCACGCACAACATCTGGAGAACACCCGGACGGAGGGGCCATTCCCCCTGGTCCAGGGACTGGCGGCATCAGATAATCCGCCCGCCAGTTCTCCAACCCCTGGAATGTGAACCGCCGATATCACTGGGACATGCGTCTCGGCCCAAGACAGAATGTCGGCCACTTCCCGAGCCACCCGGGCCCTCTTGGTGTCCCCTTGGCGAATGACGTAAGCCACCGCCGTGGCAATGTCCGTCTGCACCCGAACCGGACTGCCCTGCAGCCTGTCCGGCCAACGTTGAAGGCAGAGAATCATCGCACGCAATTCCAGAATGCTGACCGGAAGGGAGGATTCCCCCTCCGACCAAGTTCCCTGGGCGGACAGAACGCCCAGAACACCACCCCAGTCCGACAGGCTGGCATCCGTGGTGACCACCGTCCATGAGAAAGGACGAAAAGACTTGCCCCCTGACACCGGCGGGGACAGGAGCCACCACAGAAGAACCCTTCTGGTGCGATGGCCCAACGAAATCCAGATCCAGAGATCGCGGTCGCCCGTCCCACCTGGACAGGATCTCCGCTTGGAAACCCCACGTGTGAAACTGGGCGAAGGGAATCGCCTCGAAAGCCGAGACCATCAATCCCAGACATCTCATGCACGTCCGAGTGGACGAGGACGGAGCGTCCCTGAGGGACCTGACTTCCTTCCTGAAGAGTCCTGAGTTTGTCGTCCGGTAGGAAGACCTTCGCCTGGACAGAGTCCAGAACCATTCCCAGGTAAGGGAGACGAACCGATGGGCACAGTGCTGACTTTGGAAAAGTTATCGTCCAACCAAACTCCTGCAGAGACTGCATCGTAACGGACAGAGCCTTCTCCAGACCCTGGCTGGTCGCAGACCGAACCAGAATATCGTCCAGATACCCTAGGACAGAGACGCCCTGGGCTCTCAAAGCCAAAACCGGTGCCCGCACCTTGGTGAACACCCGTGGAGCCGAGGCGAGACCAAATGGCAACGCCACAAATTGGTAGTGATCCTCCGCTATGGCGAATCGAAGGTACCTCTGGTGACCCTCGAAATTCGGGATGTGAAGATACGCATCCTTCAAGTCGATGGAAGCCATGAACTCCCCCGGAACCAGGGCAGCCACCACCGACCGCAGAGATTCCATGCGGAACTTGCGCACCCGCACAAAGCGGTTCAGCGCCTTTAAGTCCAGAATCGGACGTACCTTGCCCTCCTTCCCGGGCACAGTGAACAGATTGGAATAGAACCCCCGAAACCTGTCCTGATGAGGCACCGGGACCACCACTCCCTGAGCCCTCAGGTCCTGCACCGCTAGATGCAGATCCCGCAAACGCTCCAGGGACAGTAGAAGATTTGAGGGAAAAAATCTGCGCTCCGGCCTATAGAGAAACTCGATCTCGTAGCCAGATCGAACGATTTCCTGAACCCACCTGTCCCGAACCCGGAACAGCCATGGGTGAAGGAAACCGAGCAAGCGTCCCCCCACCCCAGAGTCGGGTGAGGGCGCCCCTTCAGGCCGCACTGTTGTGGGCCGCTGAACCGGACTGGCCGGACTTTTGCTTACCAGTCCACGGCTTCTTACCAGGAGCCGTCTTAGCCTTGTGGGATTAGGGTAAGAGCGTGCTCTTACCACCCGTGATCCCCCTAATTAACGTATCTAGGGACTCACCAAAAAAGGCGAGAACCATCATAGGGCAGATTAGCCAAGGTCTTACGCGAAAATTGGTCCACCGACCAACACTTCAACCAAACCAAAACGGCGAGACAATACCGCCACACCATGTACACGTGCAGCCAACGGAACCATATCCAGGTCCGCATCACACAAATACATGACACCCCGGTGGATTTGATCCACCCTATCCAAAGTCGCCTGGAGGGCAGAATCAGCCACCAGGATGCGATTGAGCACCTGCGTCCAGCTCGCGACAGCCTGGGCCGCCATAAGTGAAGCAAATAAAGCTTTCAGCATAGAACCCATAATAGAATAGGCATGATGGGCAAGGGACTCCGTCCGTTTGTCCGTGGCATCCCGGAACACCGGGATATCCTCAGCAGGAATCGCAGTGGGCTTATTCAGAACCGCTATCGCGTGATCCACCGGAGGTGGGACACACCAACGCCCATCAGTAGCGGGCGTAAAAGGATAGCGCAGCTTAAACCTACTTGGTATAGCAAAAGGCTTGCGTATATTACGCCAATGTTCCTTTACAGCGCATTGAAAATCATCAGTACAGGGAAATACCTGCGATGTTTTGCGTCTTTTCTGCGTCCCATAAGCGGCCAAGGCAGCAGGAGGACAAGGTTCATCCTGTAAACGCAGTGTTTGCTTGATAGAAGCAACCAATTCATCCATGAGTGCAAGCTCTTCAGACGAGCCAGGGGGAGAAATATCAACCCCCTCAACCTCAGCCTCCATTTCTGACCCCACAAGGTCCAGGGAGGAACGGGACCCCGACAAGGAGACCCCAGCAACAGCAGCCCCATCACCAACACCCTCTGAATCAGAGGAAATTGAAAACTCTGGGCCTTTTTGAGGATTGAGCAGCCATCAGCAATTGCACCTGAGTCGCAAGGCTAGCCACAATCGCAGCCAAATCCCCCCCCTCCCCCGAGGGGGAAAACCGCAGTCCCCTGGCTTCCCACCAATGTGACAGGAAATTTGCTTTCCTGAGAATCCATGCCCCAAAATGAGTAAAATAAAATGGGTGACCGCCCCTTTTAATAAGGCGCTGCGAACGTAGCCCACCGCCACACAAGCACACCCACACCAGGGACCCCCACAGGGACAAGTTATACTCAGGCAAGGATACAGAGAATAGAGGGAAAAAACCTGGAGAGACCGCTGCTGCTGCTGGCCAGATCGGTGCTCCTGTAGAAAAGGAATTGCTGATATTCAGGGCGCTCCATTAAAGCCTATGGGAGGCTACAAGAAAATGGCCGCCATGCATGTGTACCATGCGGCCGGAGCGAGTACAGCCAAAATGGCGCCGTTTGGCGCCGAAACCGCCGCTCCCCCACCTCATGAAGGTGGAATAAAAATACACCACAAAGTTATAAAGAACATGGTGAACCGCCGCAGCGGCGCTGAAAAGTGCCCCAAACATGATAGCATCAAGTTCCACAGCACACAGCCGTTCACACACTCAGACTGACACAGAAGTGCAGCACAGCCCCCCCTCCTTGCAGCCCACAGCATGCAGTGTGAGAGATAGGGAAACATCAATAGTGTGAACACAGGGCAAGGTAACAGTCCCAGACTGACACCCCCCAGACAGACAGGTCCCCACATGAATACACTTACCTCTTACATGGCGTGGGGGACCCGCACAGGCGAACAAGCCGCTGTACATGAGACAGGGAGAGTCACATCCAGGACGCAGCAGAAGGTGGGTTGAGAAACCGCACAGCGTCCAGTGAGGTAGCCACCTCACCCTAGCATCCCTGCACGGAACAGGGATGGGTCGTTCAGAAAACTCAGGAGCATTACCTGACTGAACGCTCGATGGCGGGCTGAGAAGCCACTGACCCACAACCTGCGACCAGGGGAGTCAGCCCGAGACGCAGCCCGCATTATCCTCTTCATCCGAAGATCTAACTATTGCTGGTAAAAATAACAGCTAAATAAAGAAAGAGAGAAAAAACTCAAATAAAATCAAAAAAGAGAGAAGGCTGAGACAAAATGCCCCAGCATAGAGACATCCAGCTACTCCTGACAAGCTAGACATTGAAACTGAAGCAGGAAACAGGAAGCAGGAGGGTATAGACTGAGGGGACCACCCCCTGGGGTGGGGATATGTTAAAAGCTTTAATATTGACATATTCTGTTGCCTAGCTACTCCTACGGAGCAAAGTGTAATACCCCATTGTGACGAATATGAAGATGGCGGCGACTGTCGGAGGACGTAAAAGAAAATTATATTTTTACCGGTAATATGTGAATTTCCAGCATTCTATGGAAAGCCTAGGACATATATAGAATGCATGATTTTTTTTGGCACAGTATGAAATGTGTAACTTTAATTCTGCTATATATTTTACCTAGTCATTGTAAAAAATATCTAAGTATTCTGTAGAACGACAAATACTGCTTAGGTAAAGTAAAAAGTCATAACAGGAACATGTCTTTACCTAGGCATTTTATAGTATACCTAGAAATAATGCAGAATGACAAATACCATTTAAGGAAATCCTTTGGACATAAAGTAAATTGTTATCTGGCATAAAGCTGGTTCAAAATTTATTGAGCAGGTTCCAAGTTGGTAAAAACCATCTTCTGTCATAACAACTGCCAACAGATAGTGCGAGTCACCCAATCCCCTGTCAACGTCAGGAATAGGAACTTGCACTGTGGCTCTCAGGGATGCAGGAGGACATTTTTTTTTGTCAGATTCCATTTTCATTTTTTGACCTGTATTTCCAGATTTAATTTAGGTCTAATTTACCCTTCAATGGCATTCTCAGTACTGAAGCAAAGAATGCACAAAATATTAAAGTGGTTGTAAACGATCACCTTGTAAAATAACTCACATATGGCAAAACATTTGTGTATAGATGTAAAAAAAATATATAAAATCGGATTTTTGTAAGATCTTACTGTAAAATCCTTTTCTCTTAGCTCATTGACAGACGTAGTCTTCTTGATTCACAAGAACTGGGTTATGTTGTCTCCGCAGGAGTAGGACTAGGCAGAAAAGAAAAAACGTTCTGGCTCCACCCTAGGGGCAGTCCCAGAGGGTATATCCTCCCTCTCTCTGCTACAAGGCATCAGTTCTGTCACAAAGCAGCAACAGAGAATTTAACCCAACCCAACTCAATGATAGAGGGGCGGGTACTACGTCTGTCAATGAGCTAAGAGAAAAGGATTTTACAGTAAGATCTTACAAAAATCCGATTTTCTCTGTCGCTCATTGACAGACGTAGTTTTCTTGATTCACAAGAACTGGGACATCCAGAAGCAGTGCCACAAATGAGGGGTGGGATTGACAGAAATCAAAATCCAATCTAGAAGGCCCAACCGGTGCCAAACTAGAAGTTTTAAAGGCTCATTATAAACAAAGAATGAGACTCAAATAAAAATTCCAACGGAAAAAAACCCTCGAGGTAGACCACTGGTCTCCTCAAATGGCGGCCTGCAAAACCTTGCGGCCAAACGAGGCATCAGACGATGCCATTACATCAACTTTATAATGTTTTGTAAAGGTATGCACCGACGACCAGCCGCCTTGCACACCTGGACCACTGACGCCTGATGGCGAAAGGCCCATGACGCACTAAGTGCCCGAGTGGAGTGCGCCTTAACAGGGAACGGGGGCTCCCGACCCTTAATAGAATAAGCCTGTACCACCGTCTGTCTGATCCATTTGGAAATAGTCGCGGCAGATGCAGGCAACCCCTTTTTGGGTCCATCCGGGATCACAAAAAGTGAATCCGTCTTGCGAAACGAGTCTGTCGTTTTCAAGTATACCCTGATCGCCCGGACCACATCCAAGGAGTGTAAAGCAAACTCCCGAGGATGACTGGGCTTAGGACACAGGGAAGGTAATACAATTTCTTCATTCAGATGAAATTCTGAAACCACTTTTGGTAGGAAGGATGGATTCGGACGAAGAACCACCTTATCTCTATGAACCACCAGATATGGGGAACGACAAGATAATGCGGCCAGTTCTGACACCCTGCGTGCAGAAGTGATAGCCACCAAGAAGGCCACCTTCTGGGACAACGTAGGTAGAGGAATCTCCCTAATATCTTCAAAGGGAGGTTTCTGAAGAACCGACAATACTAAATTAAGATCCCAGGGTGGTAACGGCGCGCGCACTGGCGGAGCCAGATGTAGCACCCCCTGGATGAAATTCCGCACCAAGGAATGAGTAGCCAAAGGCTTCTGAAAGAAGATAGCTAATGCTGAGACCTGACCCTTGATAGTACTCAAGGCCAGTTTCTGCTCAACCCCTTGTTGCAGAAAAGCTAATATTCGACTAACCGAATAAGACCGTGGACGGAACCCCAGAGGTTCACACCATGCAATGTAGGACTTCCATGTGCGATGCTAAATCTTTCTGGAAGTCGCTTTCCTTGCTTTAACTAAAGTAGGAATAACTGAAGCTGACAATCCCTTGTCCTTCAGCACCTGGGTCTCAATAGCCAGGCCGTTAAAGCCAGCGATCGTAAAGC
This sequence comes from Pelophylax lessonae, assembly GCF_965119305.1. NCBI lineage: Eukaryota > Metazoa > Chordata > Amphibia > Anura > Ranidae > Pelophylax > Pelophylax lessonae. The sequence continues at coordinate 320,477,897 of NC_138772.1, read as the reverse complement.
AGGATGGAAGATCGGTCCCTGAGACAGTAGGTCCTTCCTGAGAGGAAGTCTCCACGGGACGTCCGCCACCAGTCTGACCAAGTCAGCGTACCACGCTCGGCGAGGCCAGTCCGGAGCTACCAGGATTACTGGAATTCCTTCCTCCTCTATCCTGCGAAGAAGTCTTGGCAGTAACCCGAGAGGAGGGAAGGCATACATTAGCTGGTATTGCCCCACGGGGAGATCAGTGCGTCTGTGATCTCTGCTAGAGGATCGCGGGAGCGAGCCACGAATCTCTGTACTTTCCTGTTGAATCGTGATGCCAACAGATCCACATCCGGGGTGCCCCAACGTAGGCACAACTGGTGGAAAACTTCTGGATGGAGGGACCATTCCCCCTGATCCAGAGTCTGACGGCTGAGATAATCTGCCTGCCAATTTTCCACCCCCGGAATGAACACCGCAGAGATCGCTGGAACAAATCGTTCCGCCCAGCGAAGAATGCAAGCCACTTCTTTGGCCGCTCAGACACTCTTGGTGCCCCCCTGGTGATTGACATAAGCCACGGCCGTGGCGTTGTCCGACTGGATCGGAACCGGCTGCCCTGGAGCTGCTTGGTCCAGTGAATCAGACAAAGTCTGATCGCTCTCAGTTCCAATACATTTATCGGCAACCTGGATTCTTCCGGGGACCAAAGTCCCTGGACAGATAACTGACCGAGAATTCCTCCCCATCCGGATAGACTGGCATCCGTGGTCACTATCATCCAATATATTGGCAGAAATGACTTTCCCTGGCTGAGCATCGGAGACCGAAGCCACCAGACCAGAGACTCTCTGGTCTGTTTGCTCAATCGGATCCGATTGTCCAGGGATTCCGGATTCCGATTCCATCTGAGAAGAATCTCTTGCTGAAGAATTCGGGTATGGGACTGGGCAAATGGGACTGCTTCGAAGGAAGCCACCATCAACCCCAGAACCCTCATGCAAGTTCGAAGAGAAGACCAGCTGTTGGATAGTAACAACTGGACTGCTGATTGAATCTTCCGGAGTTTCCCTACCGGAAGGTAAACTCTTGTCCTGACTGTGTCTAGAATTAGACCCAGATATTCGAGCCTCTAGGTGGGAACCAGAAATGACTTTTGCTGGTTCACCAGCCACCCGAATTCCTGTAAAGAAATTATGGTAATTTCTATGTTTTGTAGCAGGGTCTGAGGAGACTCTGCATGAAGTAGATCGTCTAGGTAACCTAGAATCGATATGCCTCTTTGGCGCAGTAGTGCCAACATTGGGGCCAACACCTTCGTGAAGACCCGAGGAGCCGTGGCGAGACCGAAAGGTAACGCCACAAACTGATAGTGGTTCTCTTCTACGGAAAAGCGTAGAAACCGCTGATGTCCTGCAAAAATGGGAATGTGAAGATAGGCGTCCTTGATGTCTATGGACGCTAGGACATCCCCTGGATGCAGGAAGGCTGCTACTGTGCGAATGGATTCCATCTTGAATTTTCTTATGTTGAGAAAGGAATTGAGTGCCCTTAAGTCCAGAATTGGACGCACTTTGCCCTCTTTCCTGGGTATTGTAAATAGGTTTGAATAAAACCCCTGAAAACGTTCTGTCCAAGGAACGTGGACTACCACTCCTTGTTGTAGTAAATCCGTGACTGCTCTCCGTAGATCTTCTAGACGATCCGGGGATAGTCGGATATTGGAAGGGAAGAATCGCGCCGGTGGGAGAGATCGAAACTCGATCTTGTACCCTGACCTTATGACTTTGCAAACCCACTTGTCCGGGATTCTGGAAAGCCATGGATCCGGGAACCGGCGAAGACGTCCCCCCACCCCAGTTATGGGTGGGGGCGCACCTTCAGGCTTTGGACGATTTATCTTCAGGTCTGGAGGGGGCGGGCTTTTGCTTGCCCGACCAACGTCCCCTGAAGCCTCCTGAAGGAGCTTTGGAGGACTTCATTTTTTCACCCGCGGGACGAAAAAACTTTTTGTGAGCAGAGAAAGAAGGCCCTCGTCTTTGACGAGGTCCTTTACCTTTAACATTTTGCGGTAAAAAGGTGCTCTTTCCTCCCGTGAGCTCCTTAATGATCTCATCTAAGTTGGCTCCAAATAGACGCTCTCCTAAAAAGGGGATATTAGCCAATGCTTTTTTGGAACCTTGGTCGGCTAACCAACCTTTTAGCCACAGTGTACGCCTGAGAACCACTGCTGAAACTGATGCTCGCGCCAATAATGGAGTGGCGTCTAACGCCGCATCACACACAAACTGTAACCCCTGTATCATTTGTTCCAACAAATCTGATACCGCCTGAGGGACTTCTTCTAAGTCCCAGCGCAACCACTTGGTCCATTCAGTTACAGTCTGCGAAACCAGTCCAATAGCAATTATTGGTCTGAAAGCTGATCCAATCAAGGAAAACATGGTGCGAGACATAGCTTCTATCTTGCGATCCACTGGATCTTTAAAAGACGGAGCGTCTTCTAAAGGAATAACCGTGGCTTTATTCAATCTAGCAATTGGTGAATCCACCACAGGTGGTTCTGTCCATTTCTTAATGAGGGTTTCCTCAAACGGATAACGCCTGTTAATGCGTTTAGAAATAGCAGAAGTGCGTTTTGGCAGACTCCATTCTTCTTTGATTGGATTGCCAAAACATTTGGGCAATGGAAAAACCTTTGCTACTTTGATGCGTTTTTTAGTCCCAAAGGGGATTTCAGTTTCAGCTATTTCCGACGGAATACCCTGTAATCTTAAGGTTTCTTGAACAGATACAATGAGTGCGTTTACCAACGCTTCCTCTCGGGCTATGGCTGATGCCGAAACATACTCCTCACTGTCTGAAGAGACAGTACCCAAGACACCAATCCCAGATGAAGTACCTGCAACTGCAGAAATAGGCTCAGATTCTGAATCCGAAGTTTCAGATAATAAGGGGTTAGGCGGGGGTCGCTTTCTTGCGCCCTGTCCCTGACAAGCCACTTCCACCCGGGACACAAAAGTTTCCATAATAGCTGACAATGATTCAACCGTCAGTGGGGTGCTGGAGGATCCTGCAGACACCTCGAGGGGATCCGGTGGAGATACATGAGTGGCAGGGTCCATGTTAATTCAGGACACCTCTGCCAGAAAAAACAAAAACTTTTTTTTTTTAAATAAAAAATACCTCTTTTTTTTTTTTTTTTATGTGTATCCCCCTAGCGCAATAGTGCCCGTCAGAGTACCTGCTTCTCGATCCCCACAGAGAGAGAGAGGGACCCTCAAGGCTCACCACCCGATGCAGAGAAGTTTCCAACCAACTGCAGTCAGCGTCTGTCTTTTACAGACTGGAAAGAGCTGTGTTAGTTTTCCCGGGTAGAAGGACGTGGCTCCGCCCCTGTGTACGCCTTCCGGCGTTCCCAGCTCTCCACGAGGTAGCTGGGCTCATCAAACATGGCCGCCCCCATACAGGAGACAATAGACTCCAAAAACATGGCGGTCGGCGTGACCTGAGGACATTCATGCACCCGGTCTACGGCAAAATGGCGGCGGACTGCCGAAATCGTTTTTCCCAGCACATCCACCTGCATCTCTGCTAAATGGCGGTTTATCGATCTGCAGGAGGTACACTACAATTAAGGTAGGATTATACCTCCTATGTCTGCTGTAATACTACAGTCTGCTGGGTAGAGTGTTAGCTCTCAAACCAAGTCCACTTCCCACCAAACACATGCTGTATTTACAAGGGGGACTTTTAGTGTCAGACAGATACTGACCATGTATGGAGGGGACCATAATTCATACTGCCTCATAACGAGGAAAAAAGGGAACGTTTACTCACCATACCGAACCGACAGGCACCCTCTCTTCACAATACCCTCTCCACCGGGGTGGGGGGTTGTGGACCACTCCGGACGCCTCGACTCTCTGGTTCCTGGCGTCCAAGCGAGACTTTTAACTCGCAAGGTCAGTCCCTCCAATGGGACTCCGTCGCAGCCGACCCAGCGCGGAGCTCTGGTCTGCACGCGCTCGTAGGCAGAAACCGGGGTGACCACTGGATCTCAACATCCAGCCCGTCGCCCGGCCCCGCATACTTACTTGAATGTGTCGCGGCCGACCAAGCGCAATGCAATGGTCTGCGCGTGCTCGTAGGCCGGCTGGGGTGACCACTGGTGTCGCCCAGTCCGGCGTATTTGCTTGAAGATCTCACAGGAAAAAACACTGGAGAATAAACTACCTAAAAAATATTTTTTCTAAAAAAAAAAAATCTTGCCAGGACCAGAGATCCCAGCAAGGAACTTAGGTCCTTACTCCTGACTAGACAGAAAAAAACTGATGCCTTGTAGCAGAGAGAGGGAGGATATACCCTCTGGGACTGCCCCTAGGGTGGAGCCAGAACGTTTTTTCTTTTCTGCCTAGTCCTACTCCTGCGGAGACAACATAACCCAGTTCTTGTGAATCAAGAAGACTACGTCTGTCAATGAGCGACAGAGAAATACTTTTTTATAAGTGATCACCTTCCTTGTGTTCTCAGCTGCATTAGAGCTGGGGGGAGGGGAAGCAGCAGTACACTGAGCCTCCCAGTGAAAGGCTGTGCAAGGGAGGCATGTCAGGACAAGTCTGATCATTGGAGGAGATCAGGCGGAGTTCCCAGCACAGCTAGAGAACTGACCATGGGTGTGCTCTCATGCTATTGTGGTCAGTTTTTAATAGGAAAGCAGAGGAACTGACAGGAAAACCAGGGATCTCAGACAAAGGAAGCAATAAAAAGAACAGGATACTTTTTCAAACAAGTACATGGTACAGCAGGCACATATCAGGAATATGAAATGTTGGCGTAACAAACGCTTTAACCTCTTGATCTTATCTCATCTCTGTCATCTTTACTGATATGTCCACAGTTGGCATGAACAGTTGGGCCACAGTTGCTGCATGTATGGGCACCACTGGTTTTCTTGATACAGACACAACAGGTAAAAAATGGAAGCCTCTTCGGTAACCTCATCTTCACCCGCTTTCACTCTTGCATAGGGTCATCCGTTTCTTCTTCTTGTACTGTGTGAATGCTTTTTTATTACCATATATACTCGAGTATAAGCCGACCCGAATATAAGCCAAGACCCATAATTTTACCACAAAAAAGTGGGAAAACTTATTGACTCAAGTAGAAGCCTAGGGTGGGAAATGCAGCAGCTACTGGACCCAAAACAGGGGCTGTGGGCATGGTACAGGAGATGGCGCAGGTCATAGTACAGGCATTGCACAGGTCATGGTAAGGGCATGGCACAGGTCAGGGCACAGGTGATGGTACAGGCATGGCACAGGTCATGGTACAGGCATGGCATAGGCATGGCACAGGTGATGGTATAGGCATGGCACAGTATTTATAGGCATGGCACAGTATGTACAGGCATGGCACAGTATTTATAGGCATGGCACAGGTGATGGTATAGGCATGCCACAGTATTTATAGGCATGGCACAGTATGTACAGGCATGGCACAGTATTTATAGGCATGGCACAGGTGATGCAGTGCTGCTGGCATGGTACAGGAGAATGTCCTGTACCATGCCCGCAGCACTGCATGAGGAAATGCAGGGGCTGCGGAGGCGTCTCACTTACCTGTCGGTGAGGCGCCGTCTTCGATTTAAAAATTGCGTCACCCGGCGCTGCCAATACATCACCGCAAATGTGCTGCCGAGGCTCGGGAAAAGCCGAACACGTTCGGCTATTCCCGGGCATGCGGCACATGAGCAGCGACATGATGGCGCCGAGTGCCATTTTTAAAAAGACACTCTAGCCAATGACTCGAGTATAAGCCGAGGGGGGCATTTTCCGCATGAAAAAACATGCTGAAAAACTTGGCTTATACTCGAGTATATACGGTATTTTTTTTCTAGTTGTTCCTCAGTTTGTATGTCTTGTAAAACATCTTGGGGTAGGGAAGACATCGCCAGACCCATTTTAGCTGTGCAGCCAAAGAGAGCTTCAAATGGTGTTCTCTATATCCCAGAATGAAAGGCCCGATTCTTCAAAAATTTGATGACATGTAGTCTCCCCACTTTACTGGTCAGTTTTTTCATCTGGCATCCAAATACACAGCATATTTTCAATGTCCAGACTAGCTCTTTTGATACTAGCCTGGCTTTGTGAGTGGTGAGGCTTTCCATGGACCATCTTCAAATTCAACCAGTACTCCTTTAGGCTGATCACCACATTATTAGCAAATTGTCTGCCGTTGCTGGACTGTAGAATAAATGGTGCTCCAAGCAACGTAATTATGTCCAAAAGATTGTGAGCTACTTCTTCCACTCTCTTTAATGTCAGAGCCCTGAGAACCACAAACTTAGTTGATCTTGGTACACCATCATAAACTTGTATTCTCTGTCAGCATGGGACCGAAAATCAAAGATCGATCTGACAACTGGAATTGAATTCACAAAAATCATAGGCTTCACCACAACACTTTTTAAAGCCTTTCTTGTTTTTTCTGGCACGACTCACAAAGGTGAATGTACAGTTCAATATCATGACAAGTAATGTTCTTGTATTTGGGTGAAAGTTCTTTTAACATTCTGTCACGTCCTCCATGGCCTAATAGACACATGAGCCTTCTGAAGTACATTAAATAACTCACAGTCCGTGATGTAAAACTGGATAACACTGACGCCTTTTCTAACAGGATAAATCAACTTACTTTCGTTTTCTGACAGCATCACATCATTGCTTCTTAGTGGAGGTCTTCGCCTTTTCACATCGCTCACTAACATTGACGGACACAGCTCTTCATCTTCTTGACTACGTGGGTTAGCTGCTCCCTACAGGATTAGGACACTAGGCAGGAAATACCTTGACTACGCCTATGGGGCAGTCCTAGGGCATATACTCCCACTCAGTTTTGTTACAAGCAGTGTCAAAAGGAAAAAACCCAACTCCATAGAAGGGTGGGTGCTGTGTCCGTCAATGAACATCAGAGAAATGGATTTTACGGTAAGTCAAAAACCCAATTTTCTGTTTCGCTCATTGACGGACACAGCTCTTCATCTTTCGTTCATTGACGGAGCAGCAAGAAAAAACAAAACACTTCCCAAGACTAAACATAGCCAATCAGGTAACATGGAGCGCAACCATAAAAACTGGAGCTCACCTGAAAAAAAAAAAAAAAAAACACCCTCAAGGAGGACCAGATCCTCTAAACAGCAGCCTGCAAAACCTTGCGGCCAAAAGAAGCACCCACAGATGCCAATACATCCACCTTATAAAACTTTGTGAGCGTATGCACAGATGACCAGGTGGCCGCCTTACAAACCTGCATCACTGACGCCTGATGACGGAAGGCCCAGGAGGCACTATGCGCCTGAGTAAAGTACGCATTAACAGGGAAAGGAGGAACCTGACCCTTAATTGAATAAGCCTGAATCACTGTCTGTCTGATCCATCTGGAAATGGTTGCAGCAGAAGCAGTCAACTATGCGAGATCCATCCGTGAGAACAAATAGTGAGTTTGACTTCCTAAATGTAGCTGCCTTGTACACCCTGATTGCCCGGTACATCCTGATTGCCCGGTACACCCTGATTGTCGAACTACATCCAGGAAATGCAAGGCAATTTCCTTAGGATGTTTAGGCCTAGGACATAGGGAAGGCAACACAATGTCTTCATTCAAATGGAAATCAGAGACGACCTTTGGAAGGAACGACGGACATGGTCGAAGAACCACCTTATCCCTGTGAATCACCAGGTAAGGTGAACGACAGGACAGCGCCGCCAGCTCCGACACCCTGTGCTCAGAAGCAATAGCCGCTATAAAGACCACCTTCTGGGACAACATAAGCAGGGCAACCTCCCGAATATTTTCAAAAGGAGGCTTCTGGAGAACTGACAACACCAAATGAAGGTCCCACAGCGTCAATGGAGACCATGCTGGAGGAGCCAAGTGTCGAACTCCCTGGATAAAGGTACGCACAAAGGAATGTGTGGCCAATGGACATTGAAAGAAAACCGCCAAGGCAGAAACCTGGCCCTTGATGGTAATCAAGGCCAGGCGCTCCTCAACCCCCTGTTGGAGGAAAGTCCAGATCCGAGCCACGTGCGATGTTTAATCTTCCTAGAGGTAGATTTTCTAGCCTTTAAGAGCGTAGGAATCAAACAATTCAGACAAACCTCTATCCTTCAGCACCTTACTTTCAACAGCCAAGCCGTTAAAGCCAGCGACTGTAAAGCAGGAAGGAAGATTGGCCCTTGGGACAGCAGATCTTCCCTGAGAGGAAATCTCCAAGGAGCATCGGTGACCAGCAGTACCAGATCGGCGTACCAAGACCTGTGAGGCCAGTCTGGAGCCACTAGAAAGACCAAAACCCCCTCTGCCTCGATCCTGCGCAGGAGTCTCTGCAGAAGTTTGAGAGGAGGAAAGGAGAAAATCAGACGATACTGACTCCAATGAGCCACTAAGGCGTCTGTAGCATCAGCTAGAGGATCCCAAGACCGTGCCACAAACCTCTGTACTTTCTCGTTGAAATGAGAGGCCAACAGATCCACCTCAAGAGTACACCACCGGAGACACAACTGATGAAACACCTCCGGATGAAGTGACTATTCCCCCTGGTCCAAAGCCTGTCGACTGAGGTAATCCGCTTGCCAATTTTCCACCCCTTGAATGTGCACAGCGGAGAGGGCTGGATCGAAACATTCTGCCCACCCTAGAATACTGGCTACTTTCACAGCCCCCAGGACACTTCTTGTGCCCCCCCTTGGTGATTGATATAAGCCATGGCTGTGGCATTGTCCGACTGAATTCGTACCGGACACCCCTGAAGACAAATAGTCCAATGATCCAGACAAAGTCTGATCGCTCGGAGTTCCAACACATTGATCAGTAGCCTGGACTCTTCTTGAGTCTGGACCCTCTGAGCACAATCTGTGTCGAGGACGCCTCCCCACCCGGACAGGCTGGCATCCGTGGCAACGACCATCCAGTAGAGGGGAAGACATTTTTTTCCCTGACGAAGTGCAGGAGAACGAAGCCACCAAATCAGGGACCCTCTCGTACAGGATCAGGTTGTCTAGAGAGCTTGTGTGGAACTGTGCAAACAGAACCGTCTTGAAGGCAAACACCATCAGGCCCAGCACCCGCAAGTAAGTCCGAAGAGATGACTGTCTGCTGGACAGCATAAGCTGAATTGCCTCCTGGAATTTTTGGAGTTTTGTCAGGGGAATAAACGCCCTGGTTTAGATCGAGTCCAGAGTCAGACCAAGATAGTCCAATTTTGTGGATGGAACCAGAGTAGACTTCTGAAGGTTCAGAATCCAAACAAATTCCTTCAGAGTTCACTGAGTAATCTCTGGGTTGTTCATTAGAGCAGTCGGAGACACTTCTCACAAAAGCAGATCGTCCAGGTACCCCAGTACCGCCATCCCCCATTGATGCAACAATGCTAGCACCGGGGCAAAATTTTTATGAAGACCCGAGGAGCGGAGGTGAGACCAAAGGGTAACACCACAAACTGATAAAAAAGAGAGAACAGAGCAGGCCACCTGAGTGCAGTAATTAAACAATCCTTTATTGGCATAAAAGGTAATGCACCTACATGAGTGATAGGAATGCAGGCTTTACAGCAAGTCATCCGATCCGCTGCAGGGGAGGCAGGAGAGTTGTAGACAGCCCTGGGTCCTGGCTGTGTCAGTGACTTCTGGCACTTCCTGGTCTCCCTAATCACATCCGGTGGAAGCGGGGCTGTGCTAGCGTTCGGGGCATGCGTGCCCCTTCGTCGGCATTAACACCACAAACTGATAATACTCCTCGCCCACGGCAAAGAGGAGGAAGCGCTGGTGACTGGCACATATTGGGATCTGAAGGTAGGTGTCCTTGATGTCGATAGAAGAAAGAAAATCTCCCTGGTGTATTGATGCCACTACCGTGCGAATAGACTCCATTAGGAACTTCTGTAACCGCACAAAGCAGTTTAGCGCCTTGAGGTCCAGGATTGGACGTACCTTGCCTTCCTTCCTGGGAACTGCAAAAAACAGGTTTGAGTAAAAACCTTGAAAATTTTATGATGTCAGAACCGGAACAATCACCCCTTATGGGCCGAAAAAAAGGCCACTGTCTGTGATGGGGTTCCTTACGCTTGAAAGCCTGTGGAAGAAAAGTACTCTTCCCTCCTGTGAGGCCTTTGATAATGTCATCCAAGGAAGCTCCAAACAGGCGATGCCCCACAAATGGAAGATTGGATAAGGCCTTCTTAAAAGTCTGGTCCGCAGCATTTCAGCCAGATAGTATGCCGCAGGACCACTGCTGAGACAGACAGTCTACATATCAAGGGAGACTGTAGCTCCTGGACCAACTGATCTGCCAGCTCCACAAAGGCAGTGAGGATAAAGGAATCATCCTCACTATCTGAGCACACAAGGTGCGTGGACGCAGACTCTGAAGGGTAACTCGCATCCACGGCGACCGAATCAGATTCAGGATCTGATGAGGCAGAGGAAGCAGGTGAAGGCAGAGGCTGCTTTTTGCTAGCCCGTTTTCCCAGGACCAAACCCACCTTGGACACCAAGGACTCCAGGATCGCAGTCGGTGCAGTCAGTTGTTGGGACCCGGAGGGTCCGACAGCCTCTGAAAGGGGATCAGGTGGGGATGTGCTCCAGGGACTCAATTAGTGGAGAGGGGAACCCACACAAAAAAATGTGTGTAACACTGCAAGGGACACCCCACCATGCTGGTGACACCACAAGGCCCAGCACAGAGGACATCCACTGCTACAGCAGAGAGAGGGAGAGAAAACCCCTCAAAAAAACTCATCACCACCGATCAGGCACTCACAGCACCAATCTAACTGCACACCATGCGGTGATCAGGAAAGGAAAGACCCAGGAGTCAGCACTAGGGACTACGGAAGGGCTCCCAACACCGAATCACCACCCATCCAGCTGCAAAAACATGGCCCTTCACTATTTTCAATGGGAAACCACAAGAAAATGGCAGCCAAGGCTACACAAACATGGCCACTGATCTATAGAACAAAAGGCTTCAGGAAAATAGCGGCACCGCGTGGCTCCTGGGGGGGACCCCAGAAGCTCAAAAATGATCCCAACAGGAAGGTGGGCCCTGCCAGGCCCAACCCCCTCCCAAATATTGATCGTCTGGTCACCAGCAGCACGCTCCCCCCACCCCCATCTCGACACCCCAGACCAACCTAAAAGGGTATATCCACCCCATGGTGGGGGGGGGGTTACAAGGCCGCAGAGGACCACCGAGAAAGGGTGGGGGCACTGCATGGGAAGGAGCGGAACCCGGGGTCCAACCACCACAGGGAGGGGCCCACGTCCACCTAAAATCCTTAAGGGGTAGAGGGTGGACAGCTACTTACCACACCAGGAACCGGGAGGGCCCCGCTCCGGATAGACCACCGATTCATCAGAATGTGGGTGCTGTCAGCCAGGAGGAACGCTGCGACTCAGGTCAAAGCCAGGGAAAAGACGTCCCCATGAGACGTTAAACCCGCACGCCAGCCCCTGTACTAGTGAGGCTATGTCACGGCCGACCTAGCGTGGAGCTAAGGTCTGCACGCGCTCAATGGCCAGACTGGGGGGCCCCTCTGGATCTAGATTATCCGGTCTGTCACCCAGTTCGGCAGTTGATTGTAGATTTTCACATGAACAAAATAGGAAAAAATTCCATATTAAAAGAAAAAAAATCGCCAGGGGGCAGCATAACCCACGTAGTTAAAAAGATGAATAACTGTGTCTGTCAATGAACAAAAGAGAAAACACTTTTTTACACTTGTTTTTAGCAGCATTGGCTAGCACTTCAGATAGTTCTTCATAGAATCTTTGTAGCTCTTTACCATTCTGTAAATCTTGCCTGGATATTACACCTTGCTCCACTATTCTCATACAGCACAGTATGGCCCTAGTGTCTACTGTGGAAATTTGTCTCTGCCTAACAGAGAAGTTCAAATGGCAGAAGTGAAATAATAATGTCACTAGCGCTTGCATTTTCTACCTTGCCGGTTTACCTTTTGGCTTTGCATAGAATGCCTAGGAAACGTGTGCAATATAGAGCATTTCGTACTTCAACGTCCCTATTTCGAGGCATTCTATACAAATAGATTTCCTAGGCATTTTATACAACATGACAAAAAAAAAAAACACTAGCGCAAGCATTTTATACATTGCCGGTTTGCCTTTTGGCATTGCATACAATGCTTGCAAATTTGTATTTTCTTACTTTGACATCTTATATTCGGCGTTCTATAGGTTTCCAAGGCATTCCCTAAGATGCCTATGTTTACACATTACCTAGACATTCTATACAACATGACAATAAAAACGTCACTGGTGGGAAATGTTATACTTTGCCAGTTTGCCTTTTGGCATTGCAAAGAATGTCTAGAAAAAGTGTTAAAGTATAACTAAAGGAAAAACCTTTTTTAGTTTTGGATAGAGGGGGGATGGATTAGAACAACTGTAAATTTTTTTTATCGCAGTCTGTGCCCCTATTAGGGAGATTCTCCCTCTTTATTTGTCCTATTTACCATCATCATTAAACATGAAAGTAAAAGAAAATCCCACATTTTTGGTTGTCCCCAGAAAAGTAACAGAGGGGAAATCTTCCAAAGGGGACATTGGTTCTGGTGACCTGGGGGTCCCCAAGAGATTCCCTTAATTTGCAGGGATTTTTTCTCATTTCCTGTTTACGCTATGGGACAATAAATTAAATTACATCTCCCCAATGGGACAAAAATGGCAAACATAAACCTTACAGGGATTATAACCCTCCCTTACTCTATTCAAAAGTGAAAAAAAGTTATGCCTATAGTTCTAATTTTTAAGTGTTTTATACTTTGCCTTCCCAAATTTGGCATTCTTCAGATTTCCTAGGCATTCTATAGAATGCAGACCATAACACATTGCTGGTAACAATTACTGTGTATGTCCGCCGCAATAAGGCTCATCACTAATGCCCCATACACACGTGCAGATTATCTGCAGACTTTTGCCTGCAGACTTACCTTTTCTATGTAGTGCAAGGGCCTGCCGGATTGCATACAAATTGAAAGTGTTTAGGTTTGACCTCATATTATATGGTTTTGGTAAGTCTGCAGACAAATCTGCACATGTGTATGGGGCATAAGAGTGGAGGTGGAGAGGGAGTTGTTATTTTGTCTGAACAAAATAACTTAGAGATACATTTTATTAGGAGTTTGGTAGCCAAGTCTGGCTTTATACTTCTCTTGGGAACTCAAGTGGTCATTTTTTGCTCTGTTTCTGCCCCACTTGGAGTTTTGGTTTTCCCGCTCCTCTTGTTCCTTTCTCCATGATTTAAACAAAAATTTTATTTCAACGTGGGAAAGTTAGAACGCTCTGTTATGGCCACACCTGTTATGGCCACAGAAGCACAGTTCTGTAAACTAAAGAGCAAAAATTTCACAATCACAATAACTAATGGATATTATGAAATTGTTTATTTAATTCTTCCCCATCTTTGAAAAACTGACATACCGTATTTTCCGGCGTATAAGACGACTTTTTAACCCAGGAAAATCTTCTCAAAAGTCGGGGGTCGTCTTATACGCCGGGTATCGTCTTATAGGGCGGATGCTGAAACTTCGGAGCCGACTGAACTATGCGGTAGGGGGGGACTCAAAAAGGGCCACGGTATGCCTGCTTGGATTGGCTCTCCCTGCTTCCAAGCCCTCCCTGTCTCAGAGACTATGGTATGCCTCTTTCACCCGTCTGCCCCCCCCCCCCCTTGTATCCTATTACCGTACCTCCTTCTCTGTGTCTCGCTCCCGAGGACTGCAGTAAAGGGGTGCAGGCGCGCATGCGCGAGATCTGAGAGGCAGAGAAGAAGGTACGGGAACAGGATACAATGGCGGGCCAGGCAGGTGAAAGAGGCATGTTTTTCTGGTCACATGGCTGCTCTCTCTCTCTCTCTATCTCTTTTTTGCATACCCCGGGCATATGGTATTTTTAATCATAGATAGCATCTAGGTGCTGGATCACACTATATAAATGTGGAAGGGCTTGTTGTGTACAGAAAGCAAAAATATCTTTGCATTACAGACAGGATGCTGAATTCAAACATGCATTCAAAAATTAAAAAACACTGTCACTGAGATCAGGGGCCATTTTTTATTTTGTTTCCTGAGTTAAAACTTGCCAAATATATTATCCTCTAACTATTGGGTCATAGTTTGAAATCAAATATTAAAATATTGACCATATTGAAATCAAATGTGATGCTTTTTTAATTTGTATTTGGTGTGTGTTGGAAGAGGGGTAGTATATACCAAAATCTATATTTTACCTGGAAAAGTTGGGGGTCGTCTTATACGCCCAGTCGTCTTATACGCCGGCAAATACGATAAGTATAGTTTTGGGTTGACAGACCAACAGGTGGTGTCTTTTTATGTGCAATGGGTTATTTTTTTTATAATTACCTTTTATTTCTTTCACATAGCCATCTTTACAGTTGTGCATAAGCTGAACAATCCATTTGTGCTGTGCGCCAATACACTGCCAAGCTGGATCACCTGGAGCATGGAGTTCCGACAGATATCTGCAAAAACATAACGGGAACAAAAGGTCAACAGGTCTTACTGTCTTGGGGTATTTTATCTAAGCCCAAAACAAGAATGAAATACTGCAGCTTACCAGCTCTTAAATGTGGTGGCAGCCAGTTTTACTTATTTTGATTGACAGGCTTGAAATGCCTCTATTACTATGCTTGTTCATTGATTATACACACCCCCATCACTTTTAGGGGTAAGACCTCTATATTCAATAGAGAGGGCAGAACTCCCGGACAATATATTTTTATTTATAGATTTTTTTTATTATTTTTTATGTTTTGGATACATTCTAAGGAAGACAGCAAACCGGCAGGAAGGTTTAGGTTATTGCTGAAGAGACATTGCATGTCCCTTCTGCAATAAGCAGCCTGCCCTTTCACAAAAAAAAAAAGGACTTAGGTTGTACTCTATGCAATTTATTGTTTTTATACATTAAAAATAAAAAAAATATTTGGATGTTCCCCTTGATTTCTACATTTGCAGAACCTCTTATAAAACAAAGAGTATCTTACATATGCTTCTTTGATTTATACTTGTCAGCGTGTACAATCCTGCACATGCGTATGGTAGGAGGTCTGCTTTATTGACAGAGGTAAAAAAAGCAACATATCTAGAGGTTATTGATCATGCACATTGTGATACTTTTATGAATCTGGATTTTAATTGTTTATAATAAAATATTCATGTTTTTATAATGTTGTTGTGACTTCTAGGGGTTCTGAGCACTTTAAAAAAATTGTATTTTTAACTTACTGTAAAATCAGTTTTTCTGATGTTCATTGACGAACACCGCTCCTCATCTTCATGACCTTAGGGTTATACTGCCGCCTACAGGAGTAGGACACTAGGCAGAGAAAAAAGCTTGAGCACGCCTATTGGGCAGTCCCTGGGGGTGTACTCCCACTTCCCGCTATAGATATTCAGTTTTGTAACAAGCAGTGTCAGAAGTTAAAAAAAAAACAACTCCAAAGAGGGGTGGGCGCTGTGTCCGTCAATAAACATCAGAAAAATTGATTTTACCGTAAGTCAAAAAATCCCATTTTCTCTTTTGTTCATTGATGGATATAGCTCTTCCTCTTCATGACCGTAGGGACATCCCAAAGCAGTGTCAAACATGAGGGGTGGGAAGAGCGGAAAACAAACTTCCCCAAGGCTAAACATAGCCAACCAGGTAACTTGGAGCTCAACTAATAACAACTGGAGCTCACCTGAAAAAAACACCCTCAAAGGGGGCAAGTCCTCTAAATAGCAGCCTGCAAAACTTTGCGGCCATAAGAAGCATCCGCAGATGAGAACATATCCACTTTATAAAACTTTGTGTATGTGTGTACAGACGACCAGGTGGCCGCCTTGCAAACCTGCACCACTGTCGCATGATGACGGAAGGCCCATGAGGCACTAAGCGCCCAAGTAGAGCGCGCCCTGACAGGGAAAGGAGGAACCTGACCCTTTATATAATAAGCCTGAACCACAGTCTGTCTGATGCATCTGGAAATAATTGCAGCAGAAGCAGCCAGTCCCTTGCGAGGTCCATACGTATGGACAAATAGAGTCTGACTTCCGAAACAACTCGTAGCTGCCAGGTACACTCTAATTGCCCAAACCACATCTAGGGAATGCAAGGCAACTTCCTTAGAAAGCTTAGGCTTGGGACACAGGGAGAGCAACACAATGTCTTCATTCAGATGAAAATCGGAGACGACCTTTGGAAGGAACGATGGACATGCTGAAGAACCATCTTATCCCTGTGAACAACTAGGTAAGGTGAACCACAAGACAGTGCCGCCAGCTAAGACAACCTGCACGCAAAATAGCCACCAAAAAGGCCACCCTTTGGGACAACGTAAGCAGGGGAATCTCCCAAATATTTTCAAAAGGGAGGTTTCTAGAGAACTGGCAACACCAAATTGAGGTCCCACGGCGGCAAGGGAGACCGCACTGGGGGAACCAAGTGTCTAACTCCCTGGAGAAAAGTACGCACCAAGGAGTGTGTGGCCAACAAACATTGAAAGAAAATTGCCAAGGCAGAGACCTGGGCTTTGATGGTACTCAAGGCCAGACGCTGCTCGACCCCTAACTGGGGGGAAGGCCAAGATCCGAGGCACTGAAAAGAAGCGAGGGTGAACCCACAGGGATTCACACCACGCAACGTACGTCTTCCAAGTACTTCCCGGAAGTAGATTTTCTAGCTGTTAAATGTGTAGGAATCACTGATTCAGACAACCCTCTATCCTTCAGCACCTGGCTTTCAACAGCTAAGCCATCAAAGCCAGCGACTGTAAAGCAGGATGGAAGATCGGTCCTTGGGACAGCAGATCTTCCCTGAGAGGCAGTCTCCAAGGAGCATCGGCGACCAGCCATACCAGATCAACATACCAGGACCGGCGAGTCCAGTCTGGAGCCACTAAGGATGCACCAGAATCCATTTAGGCTCGATCCTGCGCAGGAGTCTCGGCAGGAGCTTGAGAGGAGGAAAGTGGTATATAAGACGATACTGACTCCAGGGAGCCACTAAGGCGTCTGTGGCGTCGGCTAGAGGATCCTGAGACCGTGCCACAAGCCTCTGTACTTTTCTGTTGAGGCGAGAGGCCAACAGATCCACCACGGGCATCCCCCACCAGAGACACAACTGATGGAACATCTCTGAATGAAGTTACTATTCTCCTTGGTCTAATGCCTGTCGACTGAGATAGTCTGCCTGCCAATTTTCCACTCCTGGAATGTGCACAGCAGAGAATGCCAGCTACTTCCAGAGCCGCCAGAACACTTCTTATGCCCCCTTGGTGACTGACATAGGCCACGGCCGTGGCATTGTCTGATTGGATCTGTACCAGACACCCCCTCATGTTTCGGCTCTACAAGATCAGATCGTCCAGAGACTGAGGATCCTTGTTCCACTTCATCAGAATCTCCTTTTGCAGAGATCCCGTATGTAACTGTGCAAACAGGACCGCCTCGAAGGTAGACACCATCAGGCCCAGCACCAGCATGCAAGCCCGCAGAGATGACCGTCTGCTGGACAGAAGAAGCCGAATTGCCTCCTGCAACTTGTGAAGTTTTTCCAGAGGAAGGATCACTCTGGCCGAGGCCGAATCCAGAGTCAGACCCAGATAGTCCAGGCTCATGGATGAGAGAAGAGCAGACTTCTGAAAATTCAGAATCCAAACAAACTCCCTCAGCCTTTGCAGAGTAATCTCCAAGTTGGCCAACAGAGCAGTCAAAGACTCTGCTCGCAAAAGCAGATCGTCCAGGTACCCCAGTATTGCGATCCCCCGCTGGCGCAGTAATGCCAGAACCGGACCTAATACTTTTGTTAAGACCCGAGGAGCGGAAGTGAGACCAAAGGGTAATGCCACAAATTAATAATGCTCCTCGCCCACGGCAAAGTGGAGGAAGCGCTGACGGGTGAATACATATGGGGATGTGAAGGTAGGAGTCTTTGATGTCGATGGAGGCGAGAAAATCCCTCTGATGTAGGGATGCCACCACAGTGCGAATGGATTCCATTGAGAACTATTATACCCGCACAAAGCAGTTTTGCGTCTTGAGGTCCAGAATTGGACGCATCTTGCCCTCCTTCCTGGGAACCGTAAACAGGTTTGAGTAGAAACCTTAACATTCCAGCGTCGGAACCGGAACAATCACCCCTTGGAGTAACAAGTATTGCACTGCTCCATAGAGATCCTAGCTGAAGCAAATAACTTTGTGGACCCACTTGTCCTAGATTAGGAAGGTCCATGGATCCAGAAAACAGCGAAGACGTCCCCCCCCCCCATCCCGACACAGGTAAGGGCACCCCTTCATGCGGAGGAATTTTTATCCGCAGGGCTAGCAGAATCCCCTCTCGGGTTGCCCGACCAAGACTTCTTGGAACCTCCATGAAGGCCCTGAAGGGTTTAGATCCCTTGTCTTGAGACCCTGAGGGACGTAAGGATGATTTCATCCAAGGAAGCTACAACAGGCGATCCCCCACGTATGGAAGATTGGAAAAAGCCTTCTTAGATACCTGGTCCGCAGACCAGCATTTCAGCCAGATAAATGCGCTGCAGGACCACTGCTGAGACAGACAGTCTAGAAATCAGGGGAGCGGAATCCAAAGAGGCGTCACAGACGAACTATAGCCCTTGGATCAACTGATCCACCAGCTCCACAAAAGCAGGAGGGAGCGGTTTCTCCTCCAGGTCCCCGCGTAAAATTTTGGTCCATTCAGTTATAGCTTGTAACATCAGGGTGATAGTAAACACCAGCCTAAGTTCTGACCCAGCCACTGTGAACATAGTCAAGGCCTCCGACCTCCTATCAGCTGGATCTGAGAACCAGGGACTCTTCAACCGGTATTACAGTAGCTTTATTCAACCTGGAAACCAGGGAGTCCACTACAGGAGGTACAGTCCATTTTTTAGGGATAGACTCCCCATAAGGGTACCGCATTGCAAAGGTGGGTTTTGGGGACCCCGCTGTTTTAAGATAATATGGTCAAAGAAGGCAGAAAGGGGAACACCCTCTCCACTTTGGAGGACCTGTGGGTGCCAAAAGGTGACCCGCGCCTCTAATGGTGCGTTAGTAGCATCTTCCACATGTAAGGTTTCCCGCACCAATAAAATCAAGGCATCCACTAGCGCCTTTTTATGTGCGGCTAGAGGACCAGAGGAATCAGCCTCACTATTCGAGCACGCAGGGTGAGTGGACGCAGACCCCGAAGAATAACTTGCGTCCGGGGCGGCCAAATCAGACTCTGGATCTGAGGAGACAGAAGAAGCAGGTGAAGGCGGGGGGGGGGGGGGCGCTTTTTGCTAGTCTGTTTGTCCAGGACCAAATCTACTTTGGACACCAAGGACCTACGTTTCCAAATTTACTTTTACTTGAAAGCTATGGATGATTACTAAAATTATCCACAACATGCCACCTAATACCAATGCTGATAAAAATCCTGATGTCTCCTACAATCTAAAATAGGGCTGAAACAACTAATCAACATAATCGTTGTCAACTATTTTCAAAACCATTGCACAGAGCAGGTAAGTATGACAAGTTTGCTATTGAAAGAAAAAAAATCTAACTTTTACTATTACTTTAAGGGCTCTGTGCAGGAAGATCAGCATTTAATACATACCATGTTTTTCTGAACCTGAAGAGTAGGGATGGGCTCAGGCATGTTAAGATCTTAGTCCCAACCCACCTGAACAATCCCAACAGGAAGCCATCACTGCACATCGCCAAACATAGGCAGTGAGGCATTTCCAAGCCTGCAGCTGCACATACTCCCGTCCTGACTAGGCTGCTCATGATTGGGGGTGTGCAGTGACGGCTTCCTGGTGGGATTGCTCAGGTGGGTTGGGACTAGGATCCGAACATGCCTGAGCCCATTCCTACTGAAGAGTAAGGCATAGTAAATGCTTTTACCTGATGTAGAGTTTCTGGTCGTGTAGAGTGGAAGGTGTTTCCAACAGCTTATCCAAAAGCAATTTCCTCAGTGCTTCAATTCTGGTTTCTACTTCAGCATATACTGAAGGAAAATAAAACACATAAGGTCCAGGTTTTGTATAATAAAGTAAAAACAATCTAACAAAGACCGATAGCAAATCTAGTAACAAAGATGAAATCTTTAAAAAGGTCACCATTTCATGTGATTTTTTTTATTGTTATTGTTTAGACAAAAAAAAAAATATCTAACGTTCTCCTAAATTTACTACAGGTAATAATATCAGTACTGCACTTTATATGCTGTACATTCATATCAGTTCCAGCCATCAAGGAGCTTACAATCTATGATCCCTATCTTGCATGCATACACACATATACTAGGGACAATTTAGACATAAGCAAATTAAGCAACCAGAATGTTGTTTGAAGAGTTGGAGGAAACCAGGTTATCCATAGGAAATCAACACAGGTGCAGGGAAAATATGCAACTTCATGCAGATAGCATTTTGGCCAAGACTGCTTGCTTTATATTATAAACCATATACATGTCCTAGCAAAATGACAAATTATATTTCTCACCTTTTTTAAAAACCTCAACTTCAGTCTTTCCAAACAAGGACTTTGCTTTTTCATAGTCATTAATGACAACGTCATAGTCACCCTAAGAGAATGAAAAAAACATAATGGAGTCAAGAATATAATGCATAAATAAGAAAATTGTATGTCCGTTTTCACTGTGAATAAAAAAAGCATTTGTTCAGTGGTTCAGGTGCGTTTTTGATGCAGTTCTGATGTGAATTTGCAAGGATAAGGACCAGATTTTTGTCACAGCTGCGATTTCAGTGCTGGTCAATACATAGTAGATAAAGAAAGGGTATGAACACCTATAGTATGAACTCCTGTAGTAGGAGAGCAATCTGTGCTGAAATCCTGAACTGAATCCTGAACACAACTGAACACAACTGAACACGTGTTCCCATATAACTCAATGAGCCTGGAATTCGCACCTGAACCACACTGCAGTGCTCAGAAAATGCACTGGACTCTCTTTAAATTCGCACTGCATGTATGTGAACAGCTTCAATGGAAATCAATGTTATTTCACATCATGCAAATTGGATGTGGTTTAAAATGCATCCAATTCGCGTATATGTGAACCGAGCCTAAGGCTGGGCTCACACTGTGAGTGGAGCGGCTCGCAGCAGGGGATCTGGTGCGTCCCTGTTCAACGTTTCAGGTCCAAATTCAGACTGAATTTAGACCTGAAATGGACCAGAAGACGCACAGGAACCTTCTGCAAACAGCTCCGCAGTCGTCCCGGAGCTGTGTGAACCAGCTCCATTGAAAGCCGATCACAGTCTCCTGACATGCAAACTGGATACAGGGAAACCCACATCCAATTCACACCAGTGTGAACCCAGCCAATAAAATTTTAATATGATCACAAAATCAGTTATGCAGTCAGAAGGACATTATCCTAACAATCTCCATTTTCATAGTCCTACCTCCTCTTTCCTATTTCAGTAATGTAGGGTGTTTAATTTCTCCTAAATATTATTTTAAACTGCAAAAGATAACTTTTGCGGAGAACTGCAAAAGGTACATCCCAAATACCCTCCCATTTTACATTATTGGCCTGTGTAATTAGCTGATGGCATTGTGATTTAATACAGGTGCACATTAAAGCGTAACCTATATCCAATATATTTGTCTAGACTCACCTTCTGAATGTTCTTTTCAATGTTGAGTGGAAGGTTAAACAAAAATTTGAATCGCTGGAGAACATTAAGAGCATTCCGAGTGGAATCCGCTTTATCCTTCCTGCCAAGTACTTCTTGGAACAGTGTATCTGCTGTTGTACTTGCACCTGATTACAGAAAGTAAAAGCTCTGGTAATGCAAGAAAATTCTAATTTTATGTTTGCAAAACACCACTTCACAGCTACAGTTGTCTTCAGGAAAAACTATTTCAGTTAACCGCACTGCTGTACCCTAAACCAAAAACAAAGTTTCAGATTTAGATTTAGTTTTAGAGTGTTAGATGGATTTTAAGGGCTCCCCATTTTGCGCCAACTCCTGATTCCCCAGGAGTTCTTCTTTAAAGAGCACATTTTTTGTTTTTGAAAAGGAAATGCTGGCAATAAATAGTGACACCCAAAACGGAGTCATTCTGGTCCTACAAACACTTCCTCTATGGTTGCGAGTGCGCTATTGTGATAACATTATATAAAAGGCCATTGATACAACTTGTATATAGCTCCGATTTTTCTCCCAGTAAATTATCCTAATTATTCCTTCACCTAAATGAAAATAAGATGAAAAACTGGAAGTATTTTGGACCGTTTTGATCACTGCCAGCAGAAAGTCTCTGTATTATCTGGTCTAGTGACCATACTTTAAGCAAAGATGAAAAAAATTACATCAGCCTCTCTGGGTGGCTTGCGTGCCATATACTCTCTTCAGCACTGTGGGTGGCCCAGCGAATCTGAACACAGCTGAGCTAAAATAATTGTTTAATACAAATAACACTAAAACACTGCAGGAGTTTTACAGCTCTGAAGTAAAAACTAAAGCTTTCATTTGTGTGAAGCCAATGTTTCACCTTACAACTAGAAATAGAAGGGTAAGGAAAGTGCTAAAATACAGCAGAAACTCTTACCACATAGAAAACATGCAACCGCCTAGCAATTAGACCAAGAGATGTTACAGCTGTCAACAGCCATTTACTTAATAGCTGCATACCATTTATCACTTACTGCCATTTAGTAACAGCCTAGCAAACCAAAGCAGCTTTTGTAACAGGCTCAACCTTATTCAAGTACAAGAGTTAGTTATGCTCACCACTGATACAATTAGTAGATTATATTTAAAGTGATATTAAAGCATTGTTTTTTTTTTTAATAACAAACATATTATACTTGCCTGCTCTGTGCAAAAGTTTTGCACAGAGCAGCCCAGATCCTCCTCTTCTCGGGTCCCACGTTAGCGCTCCTGGCTACTCCCTCCTGCTGGGTGCCCCCACAGCAAGCAGCTTGCTCTGGGGGCACCAAAGCAGAAACGCTCCTGACCCGTGGCTCTGTGTGTCCATTCAAATATGGAGCCGTAGCTCCCCCCCCCCCCCCGATTGGCTCACTGGCTGTGATTGACAGCAGCAGGAGCATCCTGCTGCTGCCAAAAGCAAATCAGGAGTGTGAGTCCCTGGAGAGGCAAGGCTCTCGTGGAAATCGTTGGAGAGGGGGCTTAGGTAAGTATTGGGCAGGGGGGCTGGGCTGCTGCACACAGGTTTTTTACTTCATGCATAGAATGCATGAAGGTAAAAAAATGTGTGTCTTTAAATACACTTCAAAGGCAAACTCCAGTCAATCTTTTTTCTCGTTTTAGTTCTTGATAGAGTGAAAGTGTTAGAACCTATATCAGGTTTTTATTGCAGTCAATGATACCAGTAGGAAGAGTTACCTTTAAGTACTTTGTGGTCACCATAATAAAAAAAAATAATAATAATTAAAAAAGGACAATCCCTTCTACTGGAGCAAAGGCAGAAAGGAAGGCTCTTGTATATAGCAGAGCATGGCAGGGGTTACAAGCCTCTGGATTCCCCTTCTTGTGTGGTCAATAGGGCCAATGAGAGGAAATAACCTCAATGAAGCTACAGACTGCAATAAAATCCAACAGGGGTTCTAACTAATCTCAATTTATCTAAAACTAAAAAGAAAGAAAATAAGCGCTGTACCCATTCTTCTCTGGATGGATGACTGGGGATGCTCTGAGTCAGCTATAAGAAAAAAGGCTGCACATACAGGAGTTGGGCGAAAGGGAAGTATTGTGGTAGGTATGGATGGCGGGGGTCAGTGGATGAGAAGCCTATGATCAAACAAGAGGATCAGTCGTTGTGGAGAGTTGTGATGACAGTTCTTCAGGGATTATCACTTTGAACAACATTCTGGTATTTCCATCTATATGCAAGTTTGACTCGCTGCCATTCGAGTCCATACATTCTGGTAAGAGTGTTTACTCTACCACCTGGGTGGTAGATGCACCTGTTATAGTGACACCCTAAGTGTACACTGGTTACAGTCTTTAACTGTTACTGGAACAGATTGCAACTTCAGCTTGACACACAGTGGCTGCTTTTTACTTACTTTTGGATTTCTTTGGTTTTTACTGCAAATTTCTGAACAGTGTAATTTTTTTTAGCTGGCTAGCTGGTAAGTGTGCTGGGAAGTGCAGTTTTGTTTTCTGGGTTGAAGAGAACATTTTAGGCTTTGTTTATACAGGGCATACTACAGCATAGTGGTTATGTAAGCGAGTGTAAACTCGTGAAACGCGTCAACCTTTGTCCTTGTCCGTGATGTATTGATGTCCAGCTTGGATTTACAGTGGTGAATAAACTTCACATGTTTACTTACATCAGAGTGCGGTCATCACTTTGTGTTTGAGGATACTACAGCATAAGCCCATGTGGCAGGTTTACCCATACAGGTTTTACGTGCATCCCCATGCAGGCAGTCTTACTGATGTCAGAGTACATTCAAGGCCATACACCTGAATTGATGTCAAATTAGGACCAGCATCAGTGTCTGTGCAGCCACTGCATCCAAATTCCACCGTAAAGGCTAAGTTGCCATTTTGGAACATGTAAGATGTTCTATATCTTGCTGCCAGTTCCCCCAATCCTCCCCCTCAGTATGAAAGCGCGTGGGGAATCTTCTCCTCAAACCAGCTGTCACAATTTAAAAAACAGCGTGCCCATGCCGGGCTCATTCTTATTGAACTGCGAGGGCGCTGATAAGCCTTCACAGGCCTTGCAGCTTCCAAACAGGCAACCCATATGACGGTACAGGCAGAAAGCTGCAGGGCTTGTCTGAAATGATCAAGGGCGCAAAGACTTCCAGGCTCCTGCAGTAAAAAAAAATAAATGCATATTTTTTTTTTCTGCAAAAATATGGGCATTTATTTTTTTTTCTGGCAGGGTGAACTTATCCTTTAAAGTGGAAAACTAAAAACATAATTCAGAAAGCTTAGGGATGTTTATTTTCAGCCATATGAACATATATTTTCAATTCAATGGCTTTAACTTGAAATTAACTACCGTCTTTGAAAAGAAGAACAATTTTCCTGGTAGGTTAGTATTGTGAACTGAGCCCAATACATTTAGATAAATAGTAAATAGGATAATAAATGAAGATGTAAAAATAGGTTGAACTACATAGATTCAGGAGGTCAGTTATTAGCACAGCAAAGTAAAAAGTTAAAAGGTCCAACATCAAGAGGTACTACAAATCAGTTAGTTTTCCCAAGGTGCTATAAATATTGTCCTTCTGTTATGCCCTAGTAGTAGCAGTAGTAGTGTACTGAACAGTTTAAATACTAATAATACTTCCTCTCTGGTTTGGTTATGACATTTCTGTTCAGCAGTGGCGGCTGGTGAGTTGGAAGCACAGGGGCGCCATCCCCCCTATCCATGCGTCCGGCCCACTAATCTGCATGCGGGGCGCCGGATGCATGGAGCTCAATGGGGTTTTTTTTTATCACCTGATTAGAGCCAGAGGCTCTAATAGGCTTCAGAAAAGGGTGGACCTGGGACGCAGAGTGGTGCGCCCCGAGCCCACCCATTGTCTGGCAATAGCGAATGAAAATTCGCTATTGTCACACGGATCCTCCTCCTGGCCAATCAGGAAGTGGGTCCAATTTCCTGATTGGCTGAAAGGCAAACCCCATGCCATTGGCAGAGGAGGAGGCGGAAGGACTCGAGGAGACGCCGAGGGACTGAGCAGAAGCCGCCGCCACTGCAGGTAAGTGCACTGGTCTCGGGGGGGTGTCACTCTGCATTAAAGGGGGCACACTGATCTCTCTCTGCATTAAAGGGGGCACGCTGATCTCTCTGCATTGAATGGGGGCGCGATGATCTCTCCGCATTGAAAGGGGGCACGATGATCTCTCCGCATTGAAAGGGGGCACGCTGGTCATTCTGCATTGAAAGGGGGCACGCTGGTCTGTCTGCATTGAAAGGGGGCACGCTGGTCTGTCTGCATTGAAAGGGGGCACGCTGGTCAATCTGTATTGAAGGGGGAACACTTTACCTTGATTACTGAAGGCCCCTTTCACACTTTTGTGACCTCAAAGTCACGCAATGTTTTACAGCGTTTTTTGCGGCAAAGCAATGCCTATAACATTTTTCTGTTTTGGCCCCCCCCCCCCCAAAAAAAACATTTTGAGCACCAGCCGCCACTGCTGTTCAGTATAACATGTTCTTTGCCGTGGACTGTACAGTATGGCCACCCTGAATACATCTAGACAGGGTAAGAATACAATAATAAAAAAATAAAATCACATCACAAAATACAGAGTGAGTGAGAGAGAGTTTTTTTTTCACCATCAAAAAAGTTCCTGATTTTGTTGAAATTTCTAAAAAACAAAAACTCCAGATTTGTTGATTCCTATGAATGACAGATGTAAATGCTGTTTATATTAGCGTGACTAACTGGAGAAAGGTTTTAAATACATAAAAAAATAAAGTAATTATTTTAGAAGACCCTACCTTTTAAAATACATTACTTGATTATGATGGTATGCAGAATAATTAAACAAATATAAGACCCACATAATTAAAAAATAAAATTAGAAAACTAATGATGACTGGTATAAAATGCAGAACTTCATTACCCTAACAAGTTAAATCAATATCAAAGATTTTGTTTTCCTGTATATTTCATTTCAAAATATTTAAAACAGTGGCTTCAGAGTTTATTTTACATTTTAGGAAACGGAAGAAAAGTCAGAAACTCCATCACCAAATCTTACATTTTCTTTGCATAATGAGTTTTAGTCACTGGGTACTAAGTGAATTTAGATTTGGAAATAAGTGTGATCACGTTAGCAGGCGTGGAATGAAAGCAAGCTGTTTAGCTGTTAATAGACGTTTTTAAGGGAATATAAAACTTACTTTTCAGAACCTTTTCCAATTTTTGCGTCATTGAACCTTCCACTTTTTCCGTACCATCCGCTTCTAATTTTTGATGGATTGCTGGAAAATAAATGGTCATCAGAAAATGTACACAAGTCGCATTTAACAGTTCACAAACAGCAGCCCTTATACCATTTCTACCTAAGCACTCTTACATAGAAATATCAAGCCCAAATTTTCCCAAAAAATGTAATTTAAAAATAAAGATGAAATAATAATTCAGAATTAATCTAAACAACAAAGCAAGAATTTCAGAATTTTTGTAATAGCTCTAGAAAAAAAGTGGTTGTTCCGCAATAAAGAATTAAGAATTTTTCCAATTTTTTTTTTTTTACTTGAAGTTCCTTATGCATATGCACTGGCATGATTAAGTAAAACTTTTTTTCAGATTTATTTTCCAAATTTGGACAGAGTTGGAAAGGGTTACAGCCTTTGTCAGGTTACTACTTTGTGTCCCTTTTGCGAAAATGTACCTTCACTATTTTTGACCACCATCACTGGGACAGAAAATGAGGCAAAATGCTAAGTTGCACTTGTCACTGGAATAGTAGTAGGGAATAAAGTTGTGGAGGCACTTGTTGCAGTGACAAATGTCAAAGAAAAGATTTCTCCTCACCGGGGGAGATTTCCACTCACTTTCTACTGTGCCCGAGGGGATAAGAATTGCAGGTAATTTGGCCAATTGAGATTTTGACAGAATAAAACCTATCACTCACTTTATCTAAACCTTAAAAGAAAAAACTCCAGCCAAAACTTTTTTTTTTTAATGGTTTCCAGAAGGACGTTGAGGGCTCATCCACACATGATAGTAATGCTTTACTCAATGATATTCAGCTATAAATCAAAACTACTTCTGTCCTTTTGGATATAATTTAATACTGAAAAGCTTTTTAGTCTACTGCATACATAAAGTATTTAGGGCATACATTCTAATAGAGATCCAGGAGAATAAAGGTGCACATTTGTCATCTCTTTTGTTATTGCATTTGTTGGATGTTCAAAACTCTTCTTATGTAAAATGTTTCAAATTTGAAAAGTATTTGGGGCAGCAGGCAAAGCAGCATCTGATAAAATGTGGTCATAATTAGGCAAGCATGAGGTTGACTTTAAAACCAGTTCTTGCAGGAGCTTCCACTTACATTCCCTTTACTCCATGGCCACTGCATTTGTTGCTGGGAGTGAAAAGAGGAAGCCCTAAGCATCCAGTTGGACCCAAGGACTCTGTTTTCACCCACGTGTCAGAGTGCTGGTGCCTCAGTGGCACCTGCATGGGCAAAGCATAGCTTCAAGATATCAGGTTTAAACCTAAAGGATCCCTGGGACATCAGAAGATCCCCATCCATTAAGAATTATGTCTTTAGGTAGTTACAGTCACTTCTGCTGACTAGTAATGAAAAAAATTGTCATCGGACTAGGCTAGATATTTTTGTGAACTGCTGCTTTTTTTTTCCATTTTATATATTTATATATGAATTTAGGTGTAATATACACAGATAATCTAGATTACTTACCAAAACATTTGTAAATCTGTTTAGCCATTCTTGTGATTTACCTAACTTTTCTACCTGCACAGCCCAGCAGGTGTCAGCACTATGTCATATTGTAAAAAAAAATGCCTAAAATTTAACTCCGTTCCCCTCTGGGTGATCTATGTACATTGCAAGGATTATAACAACCTTTGTTGCAGATTCCTACCTTTTGTAATTCTGAAGAAATCACTGTTTGTTCCTCTGTACTGAGTGGGTCTAATGAGAGTGGTTTTTATAATTATCAATCAGCTGTGACACCTGCAGAGCACTAATAAGGAAATCTGCTGGGCCCGCATCCCTTTATACATGTTCCATTAGGGAGTATCTCACCAAAAATTAAATTTTTGTTCCAGGGGATGCCTGAAATCTGATTTGTATCTTAGGCAGACTTCTGGGAAAATCAGTGAGCCAATCCCACAAGCAGTAAAATTATGTTTCTGGGGTGTGGTCAGTACACCTCCAGGTAGTCATATTGTATTGCATTTCTAGACAATTGCAGCGGCTGCAGATTAAAAAGGAAAGGCCATTTTAATAACATTCAAATACAATATGACTTGTGTTGCAATTGTAAACGCTATATTATTTTTTATTTATTTGCTATTTTTTGCCCACGAAGGTGGAGTTACCCTTTAATTGTTCAGACATACATTTGACTAGAGAAAATGTGACTACACATGCCCATTGTAGGCGCTCTTGGCCACAGTACACAGGTCAGCATGGGCACCCTGTCCGGTCTATGGCTACACAGCCCCATACACAACAACTAAAAAGGCTGTGTAATTGTGCACTACCTTAGTATATAAAAACAGTGGTAAACTAAAAAAAAGAGCTGCTGCTACCACCTAAATGTGTTCCCACATCTGCAAGATAATAATTTGTAAAACTATGTGGTAGCGTTGCTAAATGTACCAATAACTCATTAATTTAAACTAACAGTGCATACACAAATAATACCATGACATATTATAAAAGTATTGTTATAAAAGTAAATAGTTGTTCAATCCAAAATAAGCCCCTCTTAAAATGCAAAAAAATATTGCAAAAACACAATGTCTTTGGTTATGCAAGGTGTTGGTGAAACAATAAATCCTGACGTGCTGGAATAAAAAATAAAAAATAAAGGAAAAAACACTCCTTTATGCAAACATGCAATTAATAGTCCAAAAACAGTCTCTAAAAAAAGTGCAATGTGTGAGAGTCATTCCATGAGTGTTCTCCTCCAGTTGAAGCCATGGTGGATGTGGCCTAACGCGTAGAGGTACCAAGTGGTGGGCAGGATTGTGCTTACATGTGATCACTGTTGGAATTGCGATTTTAAGCTGTATTTTATTTTAATAAATGTGAGTTTAACTTTTGAAGCTGGGATTTGTCTTATTGCTCCCTAAATGTTTGGGTATTACACCATTGGAGATTGTCCTTTTTGTTTCTACATGTGCTAATTTGGAGCCTTGGCAAGGACTGTGGAGGCACCTAGTGAGTGGTTGGCAGTGATTATCTGTCCTAATATTGCCATAGACCCCCTAGTGGGTTAATTATGGAGGTGAGCAGACACTTTACCTGGGGATTGCAGCACAAGATTTAAGGAGTGGACACTCATGGAATGACTCACACATTGCACTTTTTTTAGAGACTGTTTTTGGACTATTGCATGTTTGCACAAAGGAGTGTTTTTTCCTTTTTTTATTCCAGCACATCAGGATTTATTGTTTCACCTACACCTTGCATAACCAAAGACGGTGTTTTTGCACTATTTTTTTTGCAGTTTAGGAAGTCCTTTTTTGGAATGTACAACTATTTACTTTTTTAACAATAATTTTATATTATATGTCAGGGTATGATTTGTGCATTCACTGTTATTTTAAATTAATGAATTATT
The DNA here is from genome assembly GCF_965119305.1 of Pelophylax lessonae. Lineage (NCBI taxonomy): Eukaryota > Metazoa > Chordata > Amphibia > Anura > Ranidae > Pelophylax > Pelophylax lessonae. Next base: position 320,447,566 of record NC_138772.1, on the reverse strand, counting down.
GGTATATTTAGCAGCGCTACCACATCGTTTTACCAATTATTATGCATACACAGCAAGCCGCAATGCCCATTTGACTGCTATGTACAGTCAGCCCAATGCAGCATTGATGGTTATGGGCTTGGCAGTGTTCAGCCGTGACCATTACTGACCTGCCAAACAGCATAAGTATAAATCATGCATCTAAGCCTGTTACTGTTTTGATAAATATTAAGAAAAAAAAAGACAAATCTGCAGCGTCCAGGCACATACTAGTGTTGAGAGCACTGTCTCAGCTTGCTAAAGCTTCTAGGCAACTTTCAACCAAGGAGTCAAGAGATTTAAATACATTCTGAGGGGGCTTTAGTCTGCTCTATAACACTGTAGTCATGCCTTACATGGAATAACTTCTACCACATTTCAAGCTACCCAACGTGCGCCATCCTTCCCTACATGCATCAATAAAATTTAATGAGGTATCACATACATAACACGCTGCATATTACAGATCTATGAAACTCCCATATTTATTATTTTACCAGTTAGATAAAAGCCTAGATGCTAGAAAATAGGACGCACCGAAATTTCGACTTTATTTTGACATACAATGTATTTTTTTCTAAACATTAGCTTTTTATGTCATCACATACATCAATCACATACAAAGTGTTCAATATAAGATAAATAACTACACAAACTGTATATCAACACAAGGGATAATTACAAACATTTGTGCATTACAGCACTCACATGAAACATATTCCATTCAGCAAAGTTAAGCTGAAGTAATTCATACAAAGTATAAAGGAGGGGAAGCAATGATTTGTGCTATATTAGTGATCAAGACCATACTTTCCAAGTGAAAACCAGCACAAAACATCCCTATAAATCCTACCCCTATTCCTACCTATTGACCTATCAAGACAAATTCAGTTTTGAAGAGGCCTTGTCCCCTTTTATCTCTAAAAGCTAGCACTATTTGCAACGGTTTAAAAACATTTAAAAAACAGGGCCAACATTTTTCTTTTAGGCCCAATTTATGCCGTGCCAACAGAAATAACTGTTTAGTACCTGCAATCAGAAGATTCAAATTCAAAAATCAGGCGTAAGGATAGTTGAACTATTTGTAAATATGTGCGATTGCATCATTCATCCAAGGACCACAAAGTTGGAAAGAAGAGGCCATTTAACCAGATTTTTGACCAATTACCCAAAAAGGAAAACTATAATTGGACCACAAAAACTGAATGCAAGAGGCCACCTACCTACATTTTGGTACACTAACTTAAAAAATAAACCACAAGGACCCGCTCACACCAGAAGTAACTGGGTGCAATTTTAAAACCCTTTGCAGTGTGACTGTTGAAATGCGATTGGAAAAAAATAAAAATAAAATGCATGTGAAAAAAAAAATCTTATAAAAAGGCACTGCAATGCATAAGAAACACACCACACACCAATGCATGTAAATATGCTTGCCTTAACGCAAGGAAAATGCTAGGAATGTGGTAAATGCGCCCTACTGCTTTGACTCAACTTTATTTACTTTTTTTTTTTTACTTTCATAGGTTTTAAAAATAAATAAACAAATACACATACAGTGGGGAAAATAACTATTTGATCCCCTGCAGATTTTGTAAGTTTTCCCACTTACAAAGAAATGAAGGTTCTATAATTTTTATCATAGGCGTATGTTAAATGATAGAGACAGAATATCAACCAAAAATCCAGAAAAAACACATTATAAATTTTTTAAATTCAGTTAGTTCAGTGAGTAAAATAAGTATTTGATCCCCAAGCAAAACATGACTTAATAGTTGGTGGAGAAACCCTTGTTGGTAAGCACAGAGGTAAGACGTTTCATGTAGTTGGTTACCAGATTTGCACACAGGAGGTATTTTGGTCCACTTTTTTCTTTTTTTTTTTTTTTTCTACAGATTTTACAGATCTTCTCAAAATCCTTAAGGTTTCTTGGCGGTCGCTTGGCAACTCGAAGTTTGAGTATCTTCCATAAATTTCTATAGGATGAAGGTCTGGAGATTGGCTGGGTCACTCCATGACCTTAATGTGCTTCCAAGACACTCCTTTGTTGTCTTGGCGGCAAGTTTTTGGTCATTGTCATGCCGGAAGACCCATCCATGACCCATCTTCAGTGTTCTGGCTGAGGCAAGACGGTTCTCATCCAAGATTTTACAATACATTGCCCTGTCCATTGGTCCCTCAATGTGGCACCTTTAGCAGAGAAACTTTGCCCCAAAGCCTAATGTTTAAACCTCCATGTTTGACTGTAGGGATGGTGTTCCTAAGGTCATTGTCAGCATTTTTCTCCCTCCAAACATGGCGGGTCGTGTTAATGCCAAACAGCTCAATTTTGGTCTCAACTGACCACAGCACTTGTTGACAAAACTTACAAAATCTGCAGGGGATCAAATAATTATTTTTCCTACTGTATACACACAGACTATAAATGCCTAAAAAAGTATATATCTCACAGACGCTCTGTTTATTAATGTTTTGGCACAGTTTTCAATTAGGTTCATTTAGAAACATGTAAGTCCTAGGAAAAAGTTTTATACATTCTGTGTGAAAACATTAACAGTACGACCCCCTTACTATGTATTATGTTTATATTTCTTAATGCATTTCACATTTTAAAACCCAAACATAAATCATAACGAAGGGAAATATATAGAAAACCATCATACATTTCCTTCAAACAGCAATTCCTGGCAATAGGTGAAAGCAATCAATAAGTTACTAATGTCTTCAAGTAACAACTGCAGTAAAATTCTTGTTAGAATGTTATTAGTGACTCAGAAATTAGATAGAGGAAGTACATTGCTATCAGTGCTCTGTGAAATCTGGATAAAGTGGATTAAAAAGAGAACTCTGATTGAGGGAGATTGTGAGAATTTTTAGGGCTCCTTCTTACATGTTCTAATGCACACCATGTCTGGAAATATAAAGCATGTTATTGCACACACAATAAATTTACTATGCAATTCAAAGCAAATTCCAGGGTGACCTGAAACCCACATTATAGCACACCGGAGCTGTCAAAAACATGAGAAGGGAGAACACTGGACACTTTCAATGAGAAAGTTATTTTTCTGTTTTCAATTGTTTAACCACTTGCCTACAGGGCACTTTCACCCCCTTCCTGCCCAGGCCAATTTTCAGCTTTCAGCGCTCTCACACTTTGAATGACAATTGCGCGGTCATGCTACACTGCACCCATATGACATTTTTTTCACACAAATAGAGCTTTCTTTTGGTGGTATTTAATCACCTCTGGGTTTTTTATTTCTTCCAAAAAAAAAGAAAAAAGACAGAAAATTTTGAAAAAAAAAAGTTTTTCTTATTTTCTGTAAATTTTGAAAATAAATTTTTCTCCTTCACTGATAGGCTGCACTGATGGGCACTGATGAGGTGGCACTTATGGGCACTGATGAGGTGGCACTTATGGGCACTGATGAGGTGGCACTGATGAGGAGGTACTAATATGCAGCACTGATGAGCACTGATAGGCGGCACTGATGAGCACTGATAGGTGGCACTGCTGGACACTGAGAGGTGGAACTGCTGGCCACTGAGAGGTGGCACTGATGGGTGGCACTGATGGACACTGACGGGTGGCACTGATGAGCACTGATGGGCGGCACTGATGAGCACTGATGGGCAGCACCATCGGTGCCCACACTCAGTGCCCATAGTGCTGCTAGTCAGTGCCCATCAGTGCCTAGATGAGCAGGCACTAATGGGCACTGACTGGCAGCACTATAGGCACTGATGGGGGGCACTGAGGGCGGGCACTGTGGGGACTGATGGTGGGCAGTTATGGCATTTTATTTCCCTCTTGTGTAATCAGGGCACTGGTGATCGGTGCCCTGATTACATTTCTCTGTGTCCCCTAACCGCTGATCGGCTCTCCTCTTCCTCACACGCAGTCTCTGTGTGAGGAAGGAGAGCTGGCAATGAGAGATGATCTCATATGTTTACATTTGAGATCATCTCTCATTGGATGTTCCGATCGCGTGGCAAATGGGCGCTGTGATTGGCCATTCACCACGATCTGTGATTGGCTGTGTCCAAGGGACACGGCCGAACACAGATTTTCCCCGATGCGCGTGCGGGGAGCCTGTTACTGGGAGACCGTTTAAAGACGGCCTCCCGGAAATTAAAGCCCACGCTGTAGCCGTCTTTCGGCTATAGCGCGGGCCGGAACTGGTTAATAAAGTGTACTGTCAATTTGTTGCCCATTATTGACTGATAACTTGATGATTGTATGTGTAAACCCCGATGGATGGAAACTGGTTGAAACTGACTTACAATTGATATGTGTATGACCAGCTTTAACATTCCATGGTTGGTTGTTAAAAGAGGTATTTCAGTTGCAGAGATCTCAGTTCCTAGTCCTAGAGAATATAAAAAGGCAATGGTGCATTAACCTGCTACTGTGACTTTATTTTGAATAGACTGCTCCTTCAAAAGAAGCCCATATTTCTAAAGGAAAGCTATTGCTGTAGAGCAGGCTTTCCCATTTAATTTTTCCATTGGAACCCTTTCACATGGTATAGCAAAACTTTGGAACCCCAACAAAAAAATGTTTGCCGTAGAGTAGCGCAGTGCAAACCTTTAAATGAGCAGAGTGTAATGTTGTCTTTTTATATCTGGTTTAATTGTTGACAATTGTATTCGCATGTCTGCAGTTGCGTCAAGTCGATTTCAATACTTTGTTTTTGTTGCAGAGTAAAGCAAGGATCCAGTTTCACATAAGTATGTGCTGGCGAACGGCAACAGAACTTTAATTGCCCACTTGGACAATTCTGGGTATTCTTTGAGTAAATTCCACCTGTGGAATTCTTCCACCTGTGATTCTCAAAATCGACATCAGAAAAATTGGCTGGCTTGTCTTTTATGAATGGATTTCGAACACAGTCATTATTGTTTTCATTCAAGAATGGAAAATACTGATTAAAAGATGTGAATAAATGGCAAAGATGATCTACAATTTCATTGCGAATTTCATCTTTAAGTTCAATTGCTGATTCTTCAAGAGTGTGTCCATTCACCCATAAACTTATAGAGGCGTTTAGTGGCAGGAGAGTTTAGAGGCAGGAAAAAAATCCACTGCCAGTGCGTCCAGGAGCAGAGTTTTGGCTGGAAAAACGTTTGACGCATGTTAACACGTGTTTAACTGCGTCAAGTGTTTGGACATACATTTTTTATCCTGGCCAATGAAATTAATTAGTGCCCAAATGCTTGACATGGGTAAACATGGCTATACGCATTACACACTCTTGCAAGCGCCATGCATTTTTGTTTCCCAAAAACATTGCGGCCAGGAGGAGGGCTTTTAGGAGAGTTTAAAAAACGTCCAGTGTGCATGAGGCCTTTCTGTTGGTTTTGAAATCAATAGAAAATACAGCTATCCTTTAACTCCAAAATCATTAATTTGCCATTTCAGGTTTTTCTGTTTGATCCCCTAAGAAATGTTACGATTCGTCATTTTAACTAACATGCAATTATATAATCCTACTGATGTTTGCAGTTTAACTAATTTCAGGGAAACTGCCATAAAAATAAATAGAACAGACACTATAGAAGTCACAAATTTGGCAGCGAATTAAAATGTTCCTTTAAAAATGAGTATCTGCTAGTAGAGAATATTGTTACTAGACTAAGGGTTGTTGATACTGCAAATCACTGTATACATGTGAAACTGAAAGCTAGCCACGGTAAAGCGTATGATTGGACTACTGGAACAACTACAAAAAAACAATTCCCACATCAAAGTTGCCCTGCTTTCTCCCACATTCCTTATATTACAACATTGAAAGTTTCACGCAAAGAACATGACAATTAAAATATCAAAATGCCCTGTTAAAATTAGGGGGCATTTATATAACATTCATGTTGAAAGAAGAATTTTATGGCTCTTAGCTTTGCTGCATTATAATGCCTGGCTGAAACTGTGACAAAGCCAAATGAACTGACTGTACAAAAAAAAAAACTGGACGTTTGTCTTACGTAAAATCCTTTTCTCTGATGTTCATTGACGGACACAGCTCCATATCTTCTTGACCCTTGGGTTTATGCTGCCCCCTACAGGTGTAGGACTCTAGGTGGAAAAAAGTTTGACTACACTTATAGGGCAGTCCCAGGGGGTATACTCCCACTTCCTGCTATAGGTCTTCAGTATCGTAACAAGCAGTGTCACAAGAACATACAGTATAACCCAACCGTCAATGAACATCAGAGAAAATAATTTTACGGTAAGACAAAAATACAGTTTTCTCTTTCATTCATTGACAGACACAGCTCCATATCTTCTTGACCCTTGGGACAACCCAAACCAGTGTCAACATGAGGGGTGGGAAGAACACAGCAATAAACATACTTCCCAAAAGGCTCAATGTAGCCAGCCAGGTAAAACAGGCGCTCAACCAGGAAACAACTGGAGCTCATCTGACAAAAAACTACACCCTCAAAGAGGACTAATCCTCTCCAACAGCGGCCTGTAAAACCTTCAAGCCAAAGGCAGCTTTCACAGATGCCAACACATCCACCATATAAAATGTTGTGAAAGCGTGCACAGACGACCAGGTAGCCGCCTTGCAACTTGCACCACTGATACCTGATGATGGAAGGCCCAAGAAGCACTAAGCGCCCTTGTGGAATGCGCCTTAACAGGGAAAGGAGGAACTTGACCCTTAACAGAATAGGCCTGCAACACTGCCTGCCTGATCAATCAGGAAATGGTCGCAGCAGACGTGACCAGCCTCTTACAGGGTCCATCCGTAAGGACAGACAGGGAATCCTATTTTAGACAAGGACTCAGTCGCCGCCAAGTACACCCCCATTGCCCAAACCACATTCAAAGAATGTAAGGCAATCTCTTTAGAGTGCTTAGGCTTAAAGCACAAGTAAGGCAACACAATGTGTTCATTTAAATAGAAACCAGAAACAACCTTTGGAAGAAGTGACTGGCAGAGATGAAGCACCACTTTATCTCCGTGAACCACCAAGAAAGGTGAATGACAAAACAAAGCTGCCAGCTCTGACACCCTACGTGCAGAAGAAAAAGCCACCAAGAAAACCGCCAAGGCCGAACCTGACCCTTGATGGTACCCAAAGCCAGACGCTGCTCAACACGTCGTTGGAGGAAAGCCAAACTCTGAGTCACCAAAAAGGAGCAGAGGTGAACCCCAAGAGATTCACACCCACAAGGTATGCTCCTCAAACGCGATGGTAAATCTTCCTAAAAGCAGATTTACTAGCTTGCAGCAGCGTGGGACTCCCCGATTCAGATAGCCCTCTATTGTTCAGCACCAGGCTTCTGACAGCCAAGCTGTTAAGCCAGCAACTGTAAAGCCCTGTACACACGTACCGATTGTCGGCCGTAAATATTCGGCCGACGACCGTTCGGCCGATTGTAGGCTTGTTAGTATGATGCTTCCCGACAGCCGACAGCGCATTTTCGGCCGAACAGAATCGGGTGTGCAGGCATTAAAATTTTTGTTGGCCGTCACCAGAACGGCCGATTGTTCGCCAGTAAGTACAGATTTCGGCCGACAGACAGCAGATTAGCAAGACTGGGCATGCTCAGAAAAGAAAAAAGACAAGGAAAGTTAACCATCACATGACATCACTTCTGCAGTCGGCTGTTGTTGGCCGACAAAATTTGTGTGCAGTCTTTTGCAGTTTTCAGCAGACACGACAGCCCTGGACAAAAGACAGCCGATCGTTCGGCCGACGATCAGTACGTGTGTACGGGGCTTAAGGCAAGATGGAAAATTGGCCCATGGGCCAACATCTCTCCTCTAAGAGGAAGTCTCCAAGGAGCATCGGTGACCAACCGTTTCAGATCTGCCTACCAAGACCGGCAAGGCCAGCCACTAGGAAGGCCGTAATCCCTTCTGCCTCAAATCTACTCAGGAATCTAGGCAGAAGTTCTAGAAATGAAAAGACATATAGCAAACGATACTGGCCCCAAAGGAGCCACCATTTGTGACGTGGGCCTGAGGATCCTGAGACCATTCCACAAACCTAGGCACCTTCCTGTTGAGATGAGAGACCAACAGGATCACCTCGGGGAGTTCCCTACCGGAGACACAACTGATGAAACACCCCCAGAGGAATTGTCCACTATATCGATCGGTAGATTATTCCAGAGTCCAGACCCCTTGAGCACAATCCGTGCCAAAAAACACCACCCCATTAGGACAGGCTGGCATCCGTTGTTACTACCGTCCAGTACAGGGGACAGACTGTGGATTCTTGCCCCACATGGCAAGAATCTCTATTTGCAGAAGTCTAGTGAGAAACTGTGCAAATGGAACTGCCTCGAAGGTAGACAACAGACCTAGCACCCGCATGCCAGTCCTGAAAGACGACAGACTGCTGGACAACAGGAGCCAAATTCATCCTGCAGATTTTGGAGCTTGTCCCATGGGAGGAACACCCTGGCTGAGGCCAAATCCAGAGCAGTCCCAGATAATCCAACTAGGTGCACGGAACCAGAGCCAATACCTGAAAAATACATTTCAAACCAAACTCCTGCACAGTTCAGACAGTAATCTCCCGGTTGTCCTTTAGAGCAGTCAGAGACTCTGCTCACAGAAGAAGATCATCCAGGTACTCCAGTACCGCAATCCCCCGCTGGTGCAACAATGCCAACACCGGGGCCAACACTTTGTGAAGACCAGAGGAGCCGAGGCAAAACCTCTTGATAATGCTCCTCATCCACGGCAAGCAGAGGAGGCGCGGATTACAGACATACAGTATATTGAAATATGAAGGTAAACGTGCTTGATATTGGTAGAGGCCAGAAGATCCCCCTGATGTAGGGATGCCACCCCTGTATAAATTGACTCCATTCGGAACATCTGTACCCGCACAAGCGTTTCAGAGCTTAGGTCTAATATTGGATGTACCTCGCTTTCCTTCCTGGGACCTGTAAACATGTTTGAATGAAACCCATGAAAAAAAACGTTCCGATTCTGACACCAGAACAATCACGCCTTGTAGTAGCAAGTCTTGCATCGCCCCGAAGGGACCTCGCAAGCGATCTGAGCATCAACGCAGGTAGGAAGGAAAGAACCTCTCTGGAGGATAAGACCGAAACTGGATCTTGTAGCCGGACCGAAGCAGCTCATGGACCCACCTTTCTTGAATCAGGGAGATCCACGGGTCCAGAAGGTCCCGCTCTTGGCTTACCAGTCCTTACAGACTTAGATCCCTCGTCTTGAAATCCTGATAAATGATATCATCCAGGAAGGATCCGAACAGGTGATGCCCCACAAAAGGAAGATCAGATAAGGCCTTCTTAGAAGTCTGGTCCACAGACCAGCATTTCAGCCATATCCTGCACTGAAGGACCACTGCTGTCATGGATAGCCTAGAGACTAAGGGAGCCGCATCCAGAGAGACATCACAGACGAACTGCAACCCCTGGACCAACTGGTCCGCCAGCCCTGCAAAGGCAGGGAGAAGCTATCCCCCCCCCCCCCCTCCCAAAGATCCTGGCGTAAAAGCTTTGCCCGAACCGTTAAAAGTCTGGGACACCAATGCTATAGTGAACACCGCCCTAAGGGCCGATCCAGCCACAGTAAACATGTCTCAGCTCTCCTGTCAAAAGGATCTTTTAAAAACCGGAGACTCCTCCACTGGAAATAGGGTTGATTTATTTAGCCCGGAGACCTGAGAGTCCACCACAGGTGGAACTGCCCAATTATTCAACAGAGACTCCCCAAGGGATACCGTCTATCGAAACGCTTAGGCAACGCCATATAGCATTTAGAACAAGTCCACTGACTCGTGACAATTTTGTCACAATAGGCGGGAGAAATCTTTATCGAATCTGCGGGCACCAAGGGGACTGGCAGATGCCCAGGGAGAGAGTTGGGGGCTTTAGCTAAACGCACTGAGGTTACCCCCCAAAAGACCCAGAAATCCCTGGGGGGATGAAGGGGAACCAGATTGAGAGCCAGGAAAGTCGTCGGCCAAGCCAGCTCATGCACAGGAACACGGAGAACAGAAGACTGCAAGCAGTGATGCTTACAGAAAAGCCCATTCTCAAGCAACCATTGCAACACTTGTCCAGGTAGTGTGATTCAATGGAGTCCGAGTAAATCAAGATGTCGTCCAAATAGACGACCACACATTGCTGCAACATATCCCGAAAGACATCATTGATAAACTACTGGGAGACAGTGGGCACAAGCCAACGGGCATCACTAGATATTCGTAATGACCGGTTCTGGTATTAAACGTGGTATTCCACTTATCTCCCTCCTTGATCCTTACGAGGATCCTTAGGCCAAGCTTGGTAAAGACCGTTGCTCGATTAAAGGCCGAACAATTCAGTAATCAATGGAATCGGGTATGCATTCTTGACCGTGATGTGATTGAGGCCCCTATAATCAATGCAAGGTCTCAACTCGCCCCCCCCCCCCTTCCTCTTTACGAACAAAAAACGGGCACCCGCTGGAGAAGTGGACTTGCAATGTGCCCCTGGGCAAGCGCATCCACCACATACTCCTTCATTGGCTTATTCTTTGCAACCGAGGGAGGATTAACCCTGCCACGAGGGAGAATGGCACCAGGTTGCAAGTCGATGGCACAATAGTACGGACAATGAGAAGGACCAGCGCGCACCTTGCCAAATACATTTTGATACTCATGATATTCAGTAGGCAACACTGAATCCGAGGAGGTACAATGTACCTTAACATGCCCATGTATACAAGGTAGTGTGGGGACGATATAACCTGGAAACAGGCTTACTCCCTGTGAACAGCCCCTATCGCCATGTCAACCGGAACAGTCTCGTTGGTAACCTGTGTTGGTTAAAGGGGTCTGCCATCAATCGCCTCAATGACTAGTAGAGAAACACGGGGCTGCAAGGGTATTGAATTTGCAGCAGCAAATGTACTGTCAATAAAGCAACCCCCAGCACCGGAGTAACCACCAAACCTGCTGTCCAGGAGAGGACAACTGTGATTAGTGGTTTATCTTTACAGGAAACCAGGGATGAGGAAATTCCACCTAAGATCTGCCCCTGACAGGACCGTTTCCCGCACCGGTAGGACAAGATTTCAGGGAATGCCCACCAAAGTCGCAATACAGGCACCGGCCCTCCCTCCTCCTAAAGGCCCACTCAGCCTCAGAAAGGCGAGTGAACCCCAGCATGGGTTCACAGCCAGACGCACCATGCCCAGGAGGCGTGGGAGGTGAGGGAGGAACAGGGGGGGAAGAAACTGCAGGAGCCAATCAGGTAGGAGGCCTCCGCAGGCGCTCCTTAAACGATAGTATCTCCCTGAGCCTGGTATCAATCAAAATCAGGAAAGATATGAGAGCCTCAAGCTCGTCAGGGAGATCTTGGCCGCAATCTCGTCCTTCAATGCATCGGAGAGACCATGAGAGAAGACAGAGACCAGAGCCTCATTATTCCAGCCCACCTCTGCTGCCACGGTACGAAATTCGATGGCATACTCTGCAACGATTTGTATACCCTGTTTAATGGGTAGGAGCAGCTTAGCAGCATAGACAGAGCGAGCAGGCACATCGAATACCCTACGAAAGGATGCAACAAAACTCGGGTAATCGAGTATCACATGATTATTGTTCTTCCATAAGCGATTCACCCAGGCCAAGGCCTTGTCTGAGAGCAATGAGATTAGGAAGCCCACTTTGGACCTGTCAGAGGGAAATGCCTGGGTAACCATCTGAAAATAAATGCCCACTTGGTTTAGCCATGACACTGAATCGGTTCACCCCCATAGCGCTGCTGGAGAGGGGCTGAACCAGTCATCCCTCTGGTAACAGCGACTATAGCTGCAGCTGCAGGAGCGGCAACAGGAGCAGCAGCAGGAGGTACCATAGGCCTAGCAGCACCAGGAGCAAGGTGTGCTGTGCATTTCAAGCAACGTCTGCAACGCCTGAGCGAAGTGACCCAAAAGGTGATCTTGTTGATCAAGCCTGGTAACCAGCATGGGGAGCGTAGGAGCACCTGCATCATCAGGATTCATGGCCCTTGTGTACTGTCAGGGTGCCAGGAAAGCCGACCACATGAAGATGAAAGAAAAGATCTGGGGGTCTTCCACATTCTGAAAACCCCCCTGCCAGCAGACCCCCACAACCACCGCCCAGGATTGTCGGGAAGAGGTCTTTGTCCCCATCAACATCAAAGCCCCCCCCACCGGATGTTGAGGGGGCTCACTCGTCCCCTCCTATTCCTGACCTGCCTGGCTGCATGCTCGGATAAGGGTCTGGTATGGATTTTGGGGGGGACCCCATGCCATTATTTTTTTTTTAAACTTTGGCATTGGGGTGTCCCCTCCAAAACCATACCTAGGGGGGGACCAAATGCCGTTTTTTTTTTTTTAATGGCAAACTTTTTTTTTTTTTTTACATTCAGCTGTCGGTGGGGAATCCCGCTGACAGCTGGGGGCTCATCGGGTGGTAAGGATGTGGCAGCCAGCTCCCTGGCTCGCTCCTTAGCAACCAGCTATACACAGTGTTTAAAAGGGAAAATTAAAAACCACAAAACACATCATAAATTGCATCACAAACACAGTGCGCTTCCACTGAAGTCTATTACATGCAAAACACCCCGACCCTTTCCAAAAATGCCCTGGCTGCAAAATGCATAGATGTGAACATGTACCATAGGAAATCATGTTAATTAGACTGTAGTGCTTTTCTCCAAACTGCAAAAAACACTTAAGAAAGCATAAGGGTTAGGGTGCCTAGGAAATCCTGTGGCTACAGTCTAATTGTAAGGCTCCCTTCATACTTCGTGATTTAGGACTGCGGGCAGAAATGTTGTGAAAGGGTAAATACTGTTATTTACCTGTGCAACAGTCCCTTGCCAGTGCCGGCATCTTCTTCTGAGTGCCAGTCTTTGGGCCTCTTTATTGGCTATCATCCAACACTCAGAGACCAGTCCAGCACTGCAACCTGAGCTGCACATGCGCAGTTCAGTATACAGCACCGGAGAAGACAATGAACAGGCAGTTAGGACCATTTTATTGCAGAAGAGACAGTGCATGCCTCGTCTGCGTGCAAAAAAAAAAAAGTCTGTCTGTCTGCTCACTGTTTCTTACAGCAGAACTTCAGGTAAACTATCTGTAAGGGAGAATTGTTCTCAATGGCCACAAATGTAAGGCGCATGCTTTCTAGTGGTTATCATACTTATGTACCCAGTAAATTATTATCAGAGGTTCAATGTGCATGTTAAACTACTTCAAGGGTTCCTCCGTGTTAATAAGTTTGAAAAAGGCTAGTTTTGAGAATTAGATCATTTAGAGGTTGGCTTTTCATTTGAACGTTCGTTCAAAAATTCCAAAAAAGTCATTTTACAAGTTATTCAGCTTGAAAGCACTAAATTTTCACCTAGACTTGCCATTTGAATGGAACCTCAAACATAATAGTCAAGTTTCATTACAATAAGTAAGATTTTAAGCAAACAAAAACCACATTCACAATTAGAATTTCATTTGTTTTGAAAAAAACTTTCCATCTCACTATTTTCTCATCACTCTGATTGAAAGCAAACATTGTTCTAAACCCCCCTCCTAACCATTATAGAAGATTGAATGAATGTTCACAAGGCAAAATTCTTCTATGTTATCTTCTATTGTATGCTTAGCTTTACTAGAATAAGTATAAATTGTCATAAAGTAAAAAGGTACTAAAGATCACATAAAAAAAAAAAAAAAATAATAATTACTTTCAGTTTAGAAGAGTTTTTTCCCCCTCTTGACTACACACAAAAAGAAAAAAAATCTGTGTACTAAAACAAGATTGTGTAAGGCTTATTCAAACAGAGATTAGGAAGATAACCTCATTTTCACATGCCTGTGACTGCAAAAATCTTGTTTTGCATGACTGTTTGGTGCTCATTTAATACTCACAAATGACATCCAGTGTAAGGTGGCACTGTCCCTGGGATTTGGTTATTATTTTGGAGAGGAGGTATTTTTTTTCTTTTTCATTTCTATTCATTTTTGACTTAAAGTTTTTTAATATTTTTCACACTTTTTTTTCTTCTTGAAATATAGAACTATAGGCAAAACTTTTTTCTACATTTTGAATAGAATAAGAGAGGATTACAACACCTTTCAGATTTTTTTTTTTGGCCATTTGTGTTTCATTGCCGAGATCTCCCTTCACTTCCTGTCCCATAACCAAACAGTAAGTAAGGGGAAATTATTGCAAATTAAGAGATTTCCTTGGGGACCCCCAGCCCACCAGAACTAGTGTCCCATTGGAAGATTCCCCCTATATTACTTTTTTGGGGACAATCCAAAATTTGGAATTTTCCTTTACTTTCACTTTTAATGATAATGGTAAACAGGACAAATAGAGATGAATCTCTATTTGAGATGAAACGGGGAGCACAGACAGCAATAAAAACTGGCAGGTGTTCTAATCCCTCACCACTCTAACCAAAACCAAAAAAAAAAAAAAAGGTTGTCTTAAGTGTTACCTTAAAGTGAACCCGTGGCCAGGCTAAATTATTGAAATATTCTTAGCACGCAATATATTAACTTTAAAGCAAGCCTTCAGGGACCGCTGTAGCTGCAGGCATTGCAGAACAATTCATCCTCAAAGATAACAGAAGCACTGAGATCAGAAGACACTACATTTATATGTAGAAACTTTGTCTGCCAGAACAGTTGATAATTTGACCACAGAAGCAGAGTCTTAAGGCCCGTACACACGATAAGAAAATCTGTAGGGAAAATTCGCCCGACGACCGATCTGTCGATTTTCGGATTGTTAGTATGGTGCTTTCGACAGCCAACTCCGACTTTTCAGCCTGCAAAATTCTGATGTGCAGGCTGTAAAATTTTTGTCGTCAGTCAAATCAACATCCGATTTTCGTCTCATTAGTACAGATTTCGATGGAAAAAAATCTTAAGAGCAAGACTAGGCATGCTCAGAGATGAAAGAACACATACAAAGCAATCCAACACATGACATCCCTTCTGAAGTAGAATTCTGTCGTACGGGAAAATTCGTATGAAAATAACCTCTTCACTTTCCACATCAGACTAGCATGCCACAAAAAACGGACGACAGATTGTTCGATAATCTGATCGTGTGTACGGGGCTTTAGCTGCTACAGCAGGTGTGATCTGTAAGTACTTCATACCTGCAGCAGTTTTTTGAATGACAGGTTCTCTTTGAGTACATTCGTAATCCTTAAACCTTAAACTAATACTTTTCAGGCAAAGATTTCAGGAGCTATTTATACAATCTCATTTCGTACATGAGGAACATTACTTGCACCAATCAATTGGTCATTTATAGAACATTTTCTCAGAAAACCAGACATGAGGCAACAAATGAGAATGCAAGCAAGTAAAAAAGGTGCCTCTGCAAGAACAGCAGCAAAATGACTTTGTAATGGCAAGTAGAAAAAAAATATTTATCTTTTGGGGTTGTTTTTCCTCTCAAGTTTTGTATCGCTGGAAGAAGTCCAGGGCCTTAGCACAACAGATCCAGCGTTGTGGCTGAATCACTGCTTATTCGAAAACATGTGAAAATTGAGTTTTGAGTGAGATGGATTGAAGGGAATGTAAAGCGAAGGATAGAGCGCATGGAGTTTGACAGAATGAATAAAGTGTTGGGAGGTAAGGCAAACATTAAAAAGGAAACACTAGAAAATGTATACAGACCTTCATAGTCAATATATGTTACATTATAAACCATTATATATTGAAGAAAGATCTATTTTAAAATGATGTGCTTTAAAGAAGAACTAAACAACTCAAGTAAAATGAAATATCAGGTATAAAGCAGGCCATACATGGGTTGAATTTCCGAAAGATTTTTCTTACGAAAATTATAGCTAAGAATTTTCTTTTGAATTTCGCACCATTAGTGGGGCTGCAGCAACGGCCGATTTTTGTGCAGCAATTGAATTTGAGTGATCGGGCATGTTGGAAATTTTTGGAAAAAACGAATGAACTTCTAATCAATGATGGGAGGGAGAATCATGCAAGAAATATAACCGAAAAAGAAATGTTTTTACTAAGAAGGGCCTTAGTAAAGGAGGTGACCAAGAACCAGATAGTCACTCTGACAGAGCTCCAGCATTTCTCTGTGGAGAGAGGAAAACCTTCCAGAAGACCAACCATCTCTGTAGCACTCCTCCAATCAGGCCTGTATGATAGAGTGGCCAGACGGAAGCCACTCCTCACTTAAAGGCACATGACAGACCACCTAGAGTTTGCTAAAAGGCACCTAAAGGACTCTCAGACCATGAGAAACATAATTCTGTGGTCTGATGAAACAAAGAGTGAACTCTTTGGCCTGAATTGCAAGCATCATGTCTGGAGGAAACCAGGTACAGCTCATCACCTGGCTAATACCATCCCTACAGTGAAGCATGGTGGTGGTGGCAGCATCATGCTGTGGAGAGCTCCAGCGTTTCTCTGTGGAGAGAGGAGAACCTTCCACAAGAACAACCATCTCTGTAGCACTCCTCCAATCAGGCCTGTATGACAGAGTGGCCAGACGGAAGCCACTCCTCACTAAAAAGGCACATGACAGCTCACCTGGAGTTTGCCAAAAGGCACCTGAAGGACTCTCAGACCATGAGAAACAAAATTCTCTGGCCTGATGAAACAAACAGTGAACTCTTTGGCCTGAATGGCAAGCATCATGTCTGGAGGAAAACAGGCACCGCTCATCACCTGGCCAATACCATCCCTACAGTGAAGCATGGCGGTGGAAGCATCATGCTGTGGAGATGTTTTTTAGTGGCAGGAACTGGGAGACTAGTCAGGACCAAGGGAAAGATGAATGCAGCAATGTAGAGACACCCTTGATGAAAACCTGCTCCAGAGTGCTCTGGATCTCAGACTGGGGGGGGGAAGGTTAATCTTCCAACAGGACAACGACCATCCAACCTGATGACGCTTGAGGGGTCCTGCAAAAAAGAATGGTAGAAACTGTCCAAAAATAGGTGTGCCAAGTTTGCAGCATCATAAGCAAAAAGACTTGAAGACTTGAAGCTGTAATTGGTGCCAAAGGTGCTTCAATTGAGCAAAGGCTGTGAATACTTATGTACATTGGATTTTTATTTTTTATTTTTTAACAAATTTGCAAAGATTTCAAACAAAACTTCCTTCATGTTCTCATTATGGGGTATTGTTTGTAGTATTTTGAGGAAAATAATGAATTTAATTCATTTTGGAATAAGGCTATAACATGAAAAAATTTTGAAAAAGTGAAGCGCTGTGAATACTTTCCGGATGCACAGTATGGCTAGCTTAAAGTTTTACTTAACCCAAAACAGTAAAATCAGTCTGTATATGCAGTAAAGCATGCTTGTTTCACTCACTGTGGAACCTAAGGGGTTAATCCTCTGCATTGTGTAAAAAAAGGCTGTTTGATCCCATCTTCTCTGATCCTCCCCTTCTTCCACTATCCCCAACTTATTTCCTGATAGAACAGAGCCTTTGAGACAAGCTGCACATGCTCAGTTTGGTGTGTATTGCTAGAGAGTTTTTTTTTTTCTTGGGAGAGTGCATGTGATCAGCACAGAGCCAATCAGCACTGTCCAGACAGAGGGCCACGGGTCCTGCAGCCTCATAGGGCAGTCAGAGGAGAATGAAAACCCCTCCTACAAGCTTTAACCGGACACTGGTTGAAGTCACAAAACTGCTATATACTGCTAATGAGAGTACTGGATTTTTGTCTAACCGTAAAATCCTTTTCCCTTGGGTTTATGCTGCCCGCTACAGGAGTAGTACACTAGGCATAAAAAAGTTTGACCACGCCTATAGGGCAGTCCCAGGTGGTATACTACCACTTCCTGCTATAGGTCTTGAGGAAGTTAGGAAGATAACTTCCTGAAGACGTCACTTCCAGTGAAATGCATTGAGGTTAATCATAGCGGCATTACTTCCGGTTTATGTCATTTCCGGGCAGGGTGGAACGCAAGCTACGGGAAGCAGCGTTTCCGAACTATAATCATACAGGATTTTTAAGTTAGTGCTACTGGGAGCACTTGAGAATGTGAGTGTTTAGCTTTTATTGGAAAACTTTTTAATAAAATATATTTGCGCAATGATCATCTTCAATCTATTTTACAGGAATCCTGAGCAATAACCAAAGATTGGGCCAACCATTTTGGATTGTTAAAGCAAGCTCACTCATCCAATTCAGGGTGGAATATCTCCGTAGCAGAGAAGCCATACTACAGCTGTTTAGGTCCTTGGGGCCGGATTTGTTCTGGTAAGTGGCCATTACTTACCAAGGTGGAGGAGCACGGAGCACATATATATTAGCACTTTACTAGTTCGGAGCACGGATCACTTTTGGTGACACACAGGAGAACCCCCCTTTTTTAATAAGAGACTAATGAACTTTATGTCTTTATGTGAAGTCTAAAAAAATCTATTTAAAAAATACATCACAGCACAGAGCACATATATATTAGCACTTTACTGGTTTGGACCACGGATCACTTTTGGGGACACGCAGGAAAACCCCCTTACTTAATAAGAGACTAATGAATTTTTTGTCGTTATGTGAAGTCTAAAAATGGTTTAGAAAATACATTTCAGCAATTATAATTTATACAATTTATTGAATTATTATCTTGGCATGCACAGTTATATGTGATTTACACATGATTTTTTTGCACAATTTTTTGCACTTTGTAAGCACGTTTGCACTTTTTTATAATAAGCACTTAGGTACTTTTGCATAGAGAATTTTTAATGCATTTCAATATGATTTATTAAGGGTAGTAGCGCCTCACAACAACCCATACACCTGATTTAAGCACATACTTAAATTGATGGCGACATTACGAGAGTTAATCTTAATACGAGGATAGGCGCTGAATTCTAAACTCTTATAAAGTTTTGTGAAAGCGTGCACGGAGGACCAAGTGGCCGCTTTGCAAACTTGCACTACCGATGCCTAAAGACAGAAGGCCCAAGAAGCATTAAGCGCCCTCGTAGAATGCGCCTTAACAGGGAAAGGAGGATCCTGACCCTTAATGGAATAGGTCTGTCTGATCCATCTAGAAATGGTTACAGCAAAAGTGGTCAGCCCTTTATGGGCTCCATCCGTAAGGACAAAAAGAGAATCCGATTTTCGGAATGACTCAGTCGCCGCCAGGTACACCCTGATTGCCCGAACCACATCCAAAGAATATAAGGCAATCTCTTTAGGATGCTTAGGCTTAGGACACAAAGAAGGCAACACAATGTCTTAATTTAAATGGAAATCAGAGACGACTTTAGGAAGGAACAACTGGCAGGGACGATGCACCACCAGATAGGGTAAACGGCAAAACAACACAGTCAACTCCGAAACCCTGCACGCAGAAGTAATAGCCACCAAGAAGGCTACCTTCTGTGACAAAGTAGAGAAACCTCACAAATAATTTCAAAAGATGGTTTCTGGAGAACCGACAGCACCAAATTGAGGTCCCACGGAGATAATGGAGATCTCACTGGGGGAGCCTGGTGGCGGACCCCCTAAACAAAGGTGTGAACCAAGGAAATTGTGGCCAACGGGCACTGAAAGAAAATCACCAGGGTCGAAATCTGCCCTTTGATGGTACCCAAGGCCAACCGCTGATCTACACCTCTTTGGAGAAACTCCAAAACAAGAGACACCGAAAAGGAACGGGGGGAGACCCCCCGAGACCCACACCAAGCGATGTACCTCTTCCAGACTCGATGATAAATCTTCCTAGAAGTAGATTTTCTAGCTTTTAACCATGTAGGAATCACAGATTCAGACACCCTTCTATCCTTCAGCACCTGGCTTTCAACAGCCAAACTGTTAAAGCCAGTGACTGTAAAGCAGGATGGAAGATCGGTCCTTGAGCTAACATATCTTACCTGAGAGGAAGTCTCCAAGGGACATTGGCCACACTAGGTTTGCATACCAGGGCCTGCGAGGCCAGTCCGGAGCCACTAGGATGACCAGAATCCCTTCTGCCTCGATTCTTCGCAGAAGTCTTAGCAGAAAAGTTATGGGGGGAAATGCGTACATCAGATGGTACTGGCCCCAAGGAGCTACCAGAGCTTCTGTGGCGCTGGCCAGAGGATTCAGGGACCTTGCTACGAACCTCTGCAACTTTCTGTTGAGACAAGAGGGCAACAAGTCAACATCAGAAGTCCCACAACGGAGACACAGTCGATGAAACACCTCCTGGTGGAGAGACCATTCTCCCTGAACCCACGTCTGCCAATTTTCTACCCCTGGATGTTTAGCAGTTTATATTTACTGAAATAATTGCATTTCCATGTTCTGTGTGCTGTGGGAGACCAGATATAGTAAATGCAGGGTCCTGGGTTTAGTAACACTTTAAATAATGGGATTTTTGACTTACCGTAAAATCCATTTCTCTGATGTTCAATTTCAGACACAGCCCCTTTTCTTCTTGACCATTGGATTCTACTGCCCCCTACAGGAGTAGGACACTAAGCAGGAAAAAGCTGGACTACGCCTTTGGGGCAGTCCCAGGGGGCATACTTCTTCTCTCAGCTATGGGCACTCAGTTTTGTTACAAGCAGTGTCAGAAGAAAGTCAACTCCACAAAGGGGTGGGTGCTGTGTCCGTCAATGAACATCAGAGAAACGGATTTTACGGTAAGACAAAAATCTCATTTCTCTTTCGTTCATTGACGGACACAGCTCCTTATCTTCTTGACCATTGGGACGTCCCAAAGCAGTGGCAAACATGAGGGGTAGGAACAGCAAGAAAAAACTTCCAAGGCTAAACCTTACTCAAGCAGGTAACATGGAGCTCAACCATAAACAGATGGAGCTCACCTGAAAAAAACAATACACCCTCAAAGAGGGCCAGGTCCTCTAAACAGCAGCCTGTAAAACCTTGCGGCTGATGACGGAAGGCCTAGGAGGCACTAAGCTGCCGAGTAGAGTGCGCCTAAACAGGGAAGAGAGAAACGTGACCCTAACTGAATAGGCCTGAATCATTGTCTGTCTGATCCATCTGGACATAGTCGCAGCAGAAGCAGCCAACCCTTTCCGAGGTCCATTCGTGAGTACAAATAGTGAGTCTGGCTTCCTAAAAAACTCAGTAGCTGCCAGGTACACCCCGATTGCCCAAACCACATCCAGGGAATGCAAGACAATTTCCTTAGGATGTTCAGGCCTGGGACATAGTAGAGGCAACACAATGTCTTCATTCAAATGGAAATCAGAGACGACCTTTGGAAGGAACGACGGACAGGGACGAAGAACCACCTTATCTCTGTGAACCACCAGGTAAGGTAAACGACAAGACAACGCCGCAAGCTCCAACACCCTGCGCGCAATAGTAATAGCCACCAAAAAGGCCACCTTCTGGAACAACGTAAGCAGGGAAACCTTCCGAATATTTTCAAAGGATGGTTTCTGGAGAACAGACAACCAAACTGAGGTCCAGCTGCGACAATGGAGACCGCACTGGAGGAGTCAAGTGTCGAACTCCCTGGATAAAGGTACACACCAAGGAATGTGTGGCCGATGGACGTTGAAAGAAAACAGTCAAGGCCGAAACCTGGCCCTTGATGGTACCCAAGGCCAGGCGCTGCTCAACCCCTCATTGGAGGAAAAGGTGGAACCCCAAGAGACTCACACCAAGCAATGTGCGTCTTCCAAGTGTGTTGGTAGATCTTCCTAGAAATAGATTTTCTAGCCTTAAACAGCGTAGGAATCACCTATTCAGACAAACCTCTAGCCTTCAGCACCTGGCTTTCAACAGCCAAGCCACTAAAGCCAGTAACTGTAAACCAGGATGGAAGATTGGCCCTTGCGACAGCAGACCTTCCCTGAGAGGAAGTCTCCAAGGAGCATCGGCGACCAGCTGTACCAGATCGGCATACCAAGAACGGTGAGTCTGGAGCCACTAAAATGCATCTGTGGCGTCGGCCAGAGGATCCCAAGACCGTGCCACAAACCTCTGTACCTTCCATGGAACGTGTACAGCAGAGAGGGCTGGAACTAATCAGTCTGCCCAACTTAGAATGCCGGCTACTTCCTGAGCTGCCAGGACACTTTTTTTGCCATCTTGGTGATTGACATAGACCACAGCCTGTGGCATTGTCCAACTGAATTCATACCGGACACCCCTGAAGACGAATTGTCCAATGATCCAGACAAAGTCTGATCGCTCGGAGTTCCAGTACATTAATTGGCAGTCTGGACTCTTCCAGAGTCCGGACCCCCTGAGCACAATCTGTGCCGAGGACGCCTCCCCACCCGGACAGGCTGGCATCCGTGGTGACAACCGTCCAGTACAGGGGGAGAAAGGATTTTCCCTGTCCAAGTGCCAGAGAACGAAGCCACCCATTTCACCAGAATCTCTTTTTGCAGAGATCTTGTGTGGAACTGTGCAAACGGAACCTCCTCGAAGGTAGACACCATCAGGTCCAACACCCGTATGCAAGCCAGGAGGGATGCCGTCTCCTGGACAACAGAAGCTGAATTGCCTCCTGCAAGTCTGGAATTTTTCCAGAGAAAGAAACACTCTGGCTGAGGTCCAGTCCAGAGTCAGACCCAGATAATCCAATTTTGTGGATGGAACCAGAGCAGACTTCTGAAGGTTCAGAATCCAACCGAACTCCCTCACAGAGTAATCTCCAAGTTGGCCATCAGAGCAGTCGGAGGCTCTGCTCACAGAAGAAGAACGTCCAGGTACCCCAGTACCATGATCCCCCACCAATGCTAGCACTGGGGCAAACACTTTTGTGAAGACCTGAGGAGGGGAGGCAAGACCAAAGAGTAACGCCACAAACAGATAATGCTCCTCGCCCACAGCAAAGCGAAAGGAAGTGCTGGTTATTGGCACATATTGGAATGGGAAGGTAGGTGTCCTTGATGTCGATAGATGTGAGAAAATCCCCCTGATGTAGGGACACCACTACTTTGCGAATAGACTCCATTCTGAACTTCTGTACTCGCACAAAGCAGTTTAGTGCCTTGAGGTCCAGAATTGGACGAACCTTGCTTTCCTTCCTGGGAACTGTAAAGAGGTTTGAGTAAAACCCCTGAAATGTTCCAAAGTCAGGACCGGAACAATCATTCCTTGAAGTAACAAGTCTTTCACTGCCCCAAAGAGAGCCCGAAAGCAATCTGGGGACAAGTACAGGTTGGAAGGGAAGAAGCTTTCCATAGGACAATTCTGAAACTCGATCCTGTAGTCGGTCCGAATGACTTTGTGGACCCACTTGTCCTGTACCAGGGAGGTCCATGGATACAGAAACCAGCAAAGACATTCCCCCACCCCAGATACGAGTGAGGGCGCCCGTTCATACAGAGGAAGCCTTGTACGCAGGTTTGGAAGAGCCTGCTCATGGCTTGCCAGACCAGGTCCTCTTGGAATCTCGGGTAGAGGCCATGAAGGGCTTTGATCCATTGTCTTGAGACACTGAGGGAGGAAAAGGACTCTTATGAGCCGAGAAGAATGTCCCATGTCCACGACGGGGCTCCTTGCCCTTGGTAGCCTGCGGAAGAAGAGTACTCTTCCCCCCTGTGAGACCCTTAATGATGTCATCCAAGGAAGCTCCAAACAAGCTATCCCCTACAAGGGGGAGTTTAGATAAGGCCTTGTTAGAAGTCTGGTCCGCAGACCAGCATTTCAGCCAGATAATACACCGAAGGACCACTGCTGATACAGAAAGCCTAGAATCAAAAGAAGCCGCATCCAAAGAGGCATCACAGATAAACTGTAGCCCCTGTACCAACTGATCTACCAGCTCCGCAAAGGTAGGGGGAAGTTATTTCCCCTCCAGGTCCTGGCGTAAAAGTTTAGCCCACTCGGTCAGAGCTTGCGACACCAGGGCAATAGTAAATACCGGCCTAAGTTCCAAACCAGCCACAGTGAACATTTGGTGGGCCAGAGCCTCCGCCCTCCTTTCGGCCGGATCGTTA
Source organism: Pelophylax lessonae (assembly GCF_965119305.1). Classification (NCBI taxonomy): domain Eukaryota; kingdom Metazoa; phylum Chordata; class Amphibia; order Anura; family Ranidae; genus Pelophylax; species Pelophylax lessonae. The sequence goes on along the minus strand of NC_138772.1, from coordinate 320,423,672 downwards.
AAGGCCGGGAACTCCTCCACCGTAATTAAGGTAGCTTTATTTAACCTGGAAACCGGCAAGTCCACTACAGGTAGGACCGTCCACTTTTTAAGCAGGGAATCCTCATAAGGATACCGCATAGCAAAATGCTTAGGGACCACAAGAGTGCGTTTTGGACAACCCCACTGTTTTGTGACAATGTTGTTAAAGTAAGCAGAAAAGGGGAACACCCTCGCCGATTTGGAGGGCCTGTGGTTGCCAAAAGGTACCGATGCCTCCGAAGCAGCATCAGCTGCATCCTCCATTTTTAAAGTTTCATGCACTGACACAATCAGTGTATCCACCAGCGCCTTTTCATGCTTGCTAGAGGAGCAGAAGAATCATCCTCACTATCTGAGCACTCAGGGTGCGTGGATGTAGACCAAGTAGGGCGACTCTTGTCAATGGCGGCCGAAACAGATTCAGGATCTGATGAGGCAGATGAGGCAGGGGGCGCTATATAATAAGCCTACCCAAAAAAACAAACAGGGGGGGGGCGTCGACTGCGATCCCACAAAAGGGGGCGCCTACCAAGCATCCACGAATGGACCACCTACTGGACCCTACAAAAAAAACAAGGGAGTTGCCCCCTGAGCCCCTCTATAGAGGCCTGCATAATAGGAAGTAGCGCCCCTTAAAAGGGGGCCGCCCGACGTAACACAGACGTGCAGGCAGGGTACCCTGATGGTCCGGCAGCGCTAAAAAAGGGCAGGTGCCCTACACAATAATGGCGGCATGGCTGTCATCAAAAAATAAACCATCCCCACAGCGCCACCCCTTCCAAGGGAGGCACCAAGCTGGCCGCATGGCGCGACCTAAATTTTTGTGGAAGCCCAGCCGCAAGTGCACAAATCCCAGCCAGGCAGATGCCCAAAAGAAGAGTGGGGGCTTCAGCTAACCTCACTTGGGGCTGCCCCTCAACAGAAGGGGGGCCGACTTGGCCACATGGCCTAGTAGGCCACAAGCCGCGGCCTAAATTTTTGTGGACGCACAGCCGCTTGGGTGCGAGCCCCAGCAGAGCCGACCACTCAGGGGCAGCGGAGGGGAGGGCCAATTCCCAAATGGAGGGTAGTGGCTTCAGCCACCCTCACTGGGGCCGTCCCACATAGCTCACGAACAGTAGGCCGCAAAGCTGCGTCCTAAATTTTTGGTCGGATCCGGCCGTGTGAGGCGCAGACCCGTGGATGCTAAACCATCCGCTCTCCCAGCCCAACAACTGCAGCAGGGAGCCCAGAGGACATCCCTGCCCTAGTCACCAAGCCCCAGGATGGCAAGGAACCCTGCTCAACCCCCATTGTGCACCAGGAAAAACCCGGCCATCAGCAACTCCAACAAGCCCCCTTTAAGAGCATGTGACAAAAGCCAGCTCATAACCTCACCAAGGGAGGGGGCTGGAAGACCCACTTTGACCACCAAAATTTTCAAGGGGCTGGGAGGAAGGAGGGGAACCCGAGGGTCCCACTGTCCAAGGGAGGGACCCACGTCCACCCCAAAACCCTCCAGGGGAAGAGGGGGGACAGCTACTTACCATACCAGGAACAGGGTGGGCACCGCTACTGACAGACCACCACTCCATCGGAATGGGGGGCTGTCGGCCAGTAGGAAAGCTGCCGAAGCCAGGTCGTATGCGCCCTCGCGAGATGTTTAACTCGCAGGCCAGCCCTGTCCAGCTGGGCTATGTCGCGGCCGTCCTAGCGTAGAGCTAAGGCCTGCGTGCGCTCGCTGGCCAGACTGGGGGACCCTCTGGATCTAGATTATCCAGCCCGGCAGCTGATTGCAGATTCTCACAGAAACAAAATAACAAAGATAGGAAAAAGTTCTATTTAAAAGAAAACAAATTGCCAGGACCAGCGATCCCTGCAAGGAACTAGGTCCTTACTCCTGACTAAGCAGAAGTGGGAGTATACCCCCTGGGACTGCCCCATAGACAAAGTCAAGCTTTTTCCTGTCTAGTGTCCTACTCCTGTGTCCATCAATGAATGTAAGAGAAACTGTATTTTACCTTGTGTTTAATTTTTTCACCCATCTCAGGGTTTATTGGAACTGCTGTGGCCAAAGGTGTGCATGCACAGACAAATAACTGTTTAGTTGCTAAACATGCTTGGTTGTGTCCCCCCAATAGACTAAGCATTAGATAGCTTGGGCACAACCAGACCAGTATCCAGATCCAACTTTCTTTCCATCAAGTTACTTCTACTTTTTTAGCATGAGTATAAACTCTGACTGGCATGAACAATACACGAAAGAGCCAATAGGGAATGGATTAGAATGGGAGAGGAAAAATATGTTTAAAAAGGTGTTGAAAAAAGGGATACCTTTTAGTGGCTAACTAAGAAGATTAAGTGCCGGTTCACATTTGTGCGATGCACACTGCAATATGTGATACACTGGGGGTATCAATTAAAAGTTAACGACACCCCCAGATGAGATCGCATATCGTAGTGCGATCTGTAAGTTCGCACAGAATCGGACCGCACTATTGTGAATCACCATGCGATCCGATTCTGCTGTGGACCAAAAAAAGGGTCCTGTGCATCTTTTAGTGAGATTGCGGTGCAAATTCAGCCATACAAACTGTATGGCTGAATTTGCACCGCACAGAGATCGCATGTCATTTTAGGAGCAGTGCGCTCCGAATTACATGCGATCTCTGTGATCGCACTAATGTGAACCGGCACTAAAGAATACAAGCTTTTGGTGTGCAAAAGATCTCCAAGATTCAAGCAGCTCTACAGTAGAGTTTCAAAAGCTTTGATTTTTTTGATTTTTGTAAAATCTTAATTTCTTTTTAAAAAGCTTTGACTTTTTATTATGCTTTGAGAACACTTTTTTGCCTTCTCTACCTCTGGATTTGTTTGCTTGCTAACACATTACATCATCTTTTTTCCTTCCTACAGAGGAAAAATAGTAACAGTATATTTAATGTCCAAGCTGTGGCTTTCGGCTGTGTCTACCATGTAACAGAACTCCTCTGGATAGTATCAGTGTTTGAGAGGTGTCTGCAGCCTGCATGTTGGTGATTCTGCACACAGGGACACTAGGGGTCAGGAAAAATTGCCTATTGCTTTCTTAAAGAATGGAATCCCATATCAGTGATTTAGTGTATAGACCCTTTAATAAAAAGAAGCTTACAATCTAATATACCATCCACACTCATGTACGATCCAGGGACATTTTGGGAGGATGGCAAGTAAACTAATCGCAATTCTTTTGGAAGAGATGATTTGTAGGAGGAAACCCGAGCAAACACAAAAGGAGTAAAAAACTCCATGCAGATAACAGCCTTAGTGGTTTTCAAACCCAGGACCAAGAAATATGTGGGAACAATCTCTACAGGGTGTGTGTGTGTGTGTGTGTGTGTGTGTGTATAAATATATATTCTCACACACAAAGTATAACTTATTTTTCACATATCATGTTGGCTATATTAAAATTAGTGGCCTATAACCCTTCACTTCTTCAAAGTTGTTACTTCCATTCCACTGGTAACTATAATGTGATTGACGTGATACCAAATATCTTATTTTTAAACAGAGAAATGACAAAGTGGTTAGTACTTCTGCCTAGCAGCACTAGAGTCATCTGTTTAAATCCCAACCACGGCACTACCTGCACAGAGTTTGCATGTTCTTCTTGTGCTTGCGTGAGTTTCGTCCGGGTACTCCGGTTTCCTCCCACACTCCAAAGACATGCTGGTAGGTTAATTGGCTCCTGTCTAAATTGGCCCCAGTATGTGGATGTATGAATGTGAGTTAGGGACCTTAGATTGTAAGCTCCTTGAGTGCAGGGACTGATGTACAATATATACAAAGAGCTGCTTAAATTGATGGCACTATATAGTTCTACCTGTAATAAATAAACAATATTTATTAGATTATGACAGTAATTTGTTTAAGTTATGTATGTCTGGGCTGCCACTGCTCTTTATACCTTAAGCAGTATTAAACCCAAAACCGTAAAAAAATTTGGAGCCTACCAATTATTACAGTATATGTGATGAATGCATTTGTTTTCCTTTTTATTTAGGCTTTATTACCTCTGTTTTCACATGGTAATATGGCCAGCAACAAACCTCCTGTATTAGAATGCCCCCACTCTCTATGAATGAGCACAGGGGGCACAGCAGACAGCAGCATTGTCAGTTGGAGAAGGGTAGTGTTAGACCCTGTTTACACTGGGGCGATCCGACTTGCCGGGTGACCTCACAGGTCGCGGTGCGCAGCTCGCACCGCCACCTCGGAGCGGCCGGCACGGACTTCATAACATTGAAGTCAATGCAGGTCGCTCCAGGTCGCCCCAAAGAAGCCCCGGACCCTCTTTCTAAGTCGGAGCGACTTGTGTCGCTCCTATTAGAACGGGTCCACAGCTTCTCTATGGCAGGCGACCTGTCAGGCGACCAGGTCGCCTGACAGGTTGCCCCAGTGTGAACGGGGTCTTAAATATACAACCAGATTAAATACACTAACAAACTGAAGCCAAACACCAGCTAATACTTTATAAACAATTACAGCAAACATTTATTTATTTTTTTCCATTTGGGCTAAAGGTTTTACATAAATAAATAAAAGCTGATCATTGTAAGCACCCCTGTCAGTGATAAATGGTTTCTCTCATTCCTGTAATCCAATACATTAGCAGAAAAGCTTTTTCTTTCGGAAAAAAAAACTTACTGGCTGGACAACCAGATGAAAATAGATGAAAGAAAGTCTGAAAATAAAACTAATGCAGTCATCAATTGGTAAGCTGCAATATGATAAAAGTTTGCTTTGTTTAACACTCCCTTTATGGTATTCTCAGTAATGATTATTTTGTATGTATAAATGGTGCACAGTACCTTGTTCTATATACTGGTTGTAATTATATTTGTAAGCTTGGTATAACCTTTAGTATATCCTCCTATTCTGTATGTATAGACATATATGATGTATGTGGACTTCAGGCATCTGTTCTGACTCTATATACACTTGCCTTATGCCTATTGTTTTACACTCCAGGTTCTTATGTTATTATTATACCCCCTGTATAGCTACACTCTGTACCTGTAGGTACTATAAAAATCAGCAATTATACTTTTATTTGAGTGTTTTTATGTAAAAATCTAAAATGTATTGTATTTTAATGCAAAAAAAAAAAAAATCAAAGAGGAATATGTTATTAAGGTGCACTGTCTGAAAATATTGTAGCAAAAACAATGAGGCTAAACCCCTGGTTGCAATCATCCTGTGGAACAACAGTTGGTTTGTAATAAAGAAGTCAATTTTCTCCTGGAATTTAGACATGTTTACATAGAAAGTAAAAAGGTCAGGTTGGTCAGCTATCTAGAGTGCTGGTTTAATTTCCTGGCAAATAACTTGGCCTTATCAGATGTACCTTGTCTCACTACCACTAAACTGGGTTGTCAGGCTGACAGTGACTTTGTTTACATTGTGTTTTATAGGAAAGGAATAATCCAAGGGTAAAATTAAAATACATCCCATTTTCCTGACCTTCCTGCTAGAGTTCCATATCCCCTGTATACACACACTGTATGTATCTTACAAATTATATGTAAGAGTATATATATATATAGATCATCATTGGGAATACACTGTATATGTACAGTGTTATGAAGTTCACTTCACTTTGCAAAGGGTTGACCTTTAATTCCCTGCCCACAGACCCGTCATTACATTGTGCATGGCTACAAAGTATTGAGAGTTACCCCCAAATACAAGATGCGAAATGTAGGCACATCTTTAATGGGTGAGGTTTGTAGTACCTAGTCAGTTCAAAAGAAAGATGGGTCTATGATTGGTGGATGAAACCTTACAAATTAAATTGGACAAATTGGTAAAATTAGCACACAGTGAATGTACATTTTAGAAAGGTTTAGCCCAATATTGCCGAACCCCTAAAATAAACATTGCTGCTTCTACTACTAATATTTGCATATATTCTTTGCAATATAGTACAGGATGGAAACATTAGGAGGGGCTTGGGATATGATATATGTACATGGGTAGGGGACCAGCCATGCACAGGCAGATATGGGTCCACACTGGAGCTGAAATATACACGTGAAATAATATTAGATGAACATGGAGGACTAAGTGAAATCTATGTTGCAGGGATTGAGATGTCAGGTGGTAGGTAGCTGTACAAAATTTGACTTAAATCAGGCTCTGTAGTAGTTACCAATCGCAGTGATCACATGTCCAGTAGTAAACAATAGTTGTCGTTCATGATGCCACTGCATACTACTGTGATTGGTTACAGCGATCACATGGTACAGGGTCAATCACGGCGGTCCTGTACCATGTGATAGCTGTTGCCAATCTCAGCAGACAGGTGACAGGTAGATCGTGAAGACGTCCCTCTGTTGCTGACCCGGCTTTTTCCCCAGAGCTCTGAAGCAGTGCAGGTTCACCCAATCCTAGGCAGCAGAAGCAGTCCCCATCCCTTGCATACGTGCAGGGAAACCCTCCAGAATAGCTCAGGCGGGTTTCGGCTTTTCTACGAACACGCCCAAGCTCTTTCTCTGAGTGTTGCGCACTGATCTCTCTGGCCCTTCTTCCCAATCCAAGAGACTTAAGGGTGATACCATGTGGGAAATTGAGAGAGGATTGCCAGCAGGGATTAGAACTCTGCATCAAAAAACAACCTCTGTGCCCCCCTCCCCAGTGACAGCGGCGAGCATCTTCTCTAGGTGTCCGCTGTCACTCTGAAAAAAAACGTAGCTGTGCAGGGCTCCGCCTACCCAGTCGCGTCACTTATGTCCTGTGAATGGGAAACTACAAGTCCCGTCAGCCTTTGCGGCTGCCGGCTTGTAGTTTTTAAGGAAATACCACGACGCTGTGGAGCGCTGTGGTAGTTCATTCATACTTCCTGTTAGTGAGTATCTGCTTGCTCATACGGGATGTACGAGCAGACAGATACACTGACAGGTCTGCAGGAGACCTGCATGGCATCAGTGATCTGCTGATCGTTGGTGCAATGCTTTACTGGATCTCAAAACAAAAAATAGTAAATGCCCATTTTTTCAGCTGCAAAAAAATGTGCATTTATAATTTTTTTTGTTAAAAGGTCAATTTATCTTTTAGGCCTCTTGCACGCTGCAGCTTAAAAAAGCTCAGTACAGCTTTTTTTTTTCTGAGCTAAAATACAGCCCATTCATTGTAATGTGCCTATGCACACATGCACGTAAATGAGCACCGTGCATTCTTCAGTAAGAACAAAATAGAAAATCTGCATTTTTGGACAGTAATTTATGCCTAAAGCACGGAAATATGCGCAATTGCGAGCATAGGAATATACTGTTGATCTGAAAAATGCTAATTTGCATATGTTACAAGAACGCGAGAATACATTTGCGCGAAACGCATATGTTCGAAAATACACGCGAATGCGCAAATTTCAATAAGACAAATAAGCCTGAAATTTACGGCTGAAAAAAGGAGATGCTCAAACAGGAGTATCGTGTGCAAGAGGCCTAAAAGGGACACTAAATAATATTATGATACTCATCCACGACTTTAGTACCCATTAGTAAACATCCTATAGTTCACATTCCCTTCTCCATTCCAAGGCAGGGAAACAGAGAGTGGCTTCACTCCTACTTACAATGGGACCACACTTTCAGACAATGCAATGCTGTGGCAGTAAACTTATGCAGGCCATACACATATAGATTTTCGTTTGGAAATTTTCCTTTTAACAACATTTTTTGATTTTCTAATTGTTAGTAAGGTCAAATCGATGTCCGATTTCGAATGCAGTGATGGGGAAATTTGAAGGGGCAGGAAGGAAAACTTTTCTCGATCAACTAATTTTTAGGTAGTGTATGTGATTATCGCTCAAAAATTACATTTCATTTTAAAATTGAATGTTAAAAGCAAAAGACAATTTTCAAATGACATTTGTCCATTCATCGAATGTTAACGAATGTTAAAATAATTTACTAGCATTCTCGTCCAAAAATCTATATTTATATATATCTGTATGGCCAGCATTAAGAAAGATGTTGAGAATCCACTATTACATCAGTTGCGGCTTATTAGATATTTGCCTAGTCTAAGCCCTCGTGATAAAATGAATTAATTATGGAGGATTTATATTGTGGCAGTTACTGATGAAACCTAAAACAAAAAATGAATGCACATTGATTCTTTTTTATTTCACAATCACATTTGATTCTAGTGTGTTCAGTCATATTATTGGTTCCACAAGAGATAACAGAACAGTCTTACCAGCCAGTGCATCTTGGGCCTCAAAGAATGTGCTAAGACCTCCTTTCACATAGGCAACATTCCCCTCATTTTTCTTGCTTGCTTGCTTTCGAAGGTTGTTGGCTCCGATTTTCAGCTGTTCAAAACTGAAAAAATGTATATATTGATTTTCATTTAAAAAAATACATTATATGTCACAACATATAAAGTACAAAACTGATTCTATTTAAATGCCTGCATAGGGTATATACTGCAGGGCTTGACAAATGTGCTTTGAAACTAGGAGCCAGCTAAAAAGTTTTTTTTTTTTTTTTTTTACTGGTAGGGATTTGTTTTTGGCCACAGAGATGGCCAACCATTGATCTCTAAAGGGGGGGTCGCTGATAAAAGGGGACTCTGATATAACGGGGGGTGTTAATATGAAGGGACTCTGATCTAATGGGGGGGTCTCTATGCTGCCTGTCCTATTGCAGGACACATCAGGCAGGTAACACCTACTGCTGGGAAAATGTGGGCAGTCATGCATTCCTGTCACACAGTGTCCCCCATACATTCCTCTCACACAGTGCCCCCCCCTCATACATTCCTTTCACACAGTGTCACCCCCCCCTCTCCTCATACATTCCTCTCATGCAGTGCCCCCCCCCCATCCTCACACAGTGCCCCCCTACCTCCTCATACATTCCTCTCACACAGTGCCCCAAACCCCATTCTGCCTCCAAAACAGTGCCCCCCATACATTCCTCTCACACAGTGCCCCCCCCTCATACATTCCTTTCACACAGTGTCACCCCCATCTCCTCATACATTCCTCTCATGCAGTTCCCCCCCCCAATCCTCACACAGTGCCCCCCCTACCTCCTCATACATTCCTCTCACACAGTGCCCCAAACCCCATTCTGCCTCCAAAACAGTGCCCCCCCATACATTCCTCTCACACAGTGACCCCCCCTCATACATTCCTCTCACACAGTGCCCCCCCTCATACATTCCTCTCACACAGTGCCCCCCCCTCATACACTCCTCCCACACAATGCCCCCCCTCTTCATACATCTCTCATACAGTGCCCCCCCCATACATCTCTCACACAATTCCCTCCCCCTCTCCTCATACATTCTGGTCACACAATGCCCCCCCCCTCTCCTCATACATTCCTCTCACACAGTATCCCTTCCCATACAATCCTCTCACACAGTGGTCCCCTTCTCATGCACTGTCCCCCCTCCTCTGTTCCTGCTGGTGGGGCCCCTGGGGTGTCTCCTCTCACCTGAGGGGTAGAGTTTGGCCAGCTCTCAGGGCCCCACATCGGACTGTCCTCCCTGCAGGGCTCGGCAAGGTCACTCTCGGCAATCGGGCAGATCCGGGGCTCACTGTCGGCTCCTCTGTGTGCCATCTTTGCCATCTTCCCGGCCAGCCAATCACAGAAGCCGCCTGATTGGGGGAGGGTCAAAAGGGGTGGGAAACTCCGGAAAATGGAGAAGGGAGAGGCTGACAGGCTGCCCAATCATCGCCCCCCATGAGCCACCCTGTGTGCATCCATAGACACACACAAGGTCGCTCATTCACGCCCCCTGCTCTCTGCTCACAGGTTATGACTGACAGCCGCAGGAGCCTGTGTCTCCTGTGAGACCAGAAAAAGAAAGTAGTGAGGTAAGTGTATAGGGATTGGGGGAGACTTTTACCTCAATGCATAGAATGCATTAAAGGTAAAAAACATTTTTTACTTTAGTATCTGTAGATGGAATAGTCAGCGCTAGATATAATGGTATAAGGCTGCTAGTAGTAGGTAAGTATACAAAACCCCAAAAATGCAAAATAAAATAAAAATATAGAAATAATAATAATAAACAGCAGTCTGCTAGAAACGGATAAACAAAAAACTGAAAAGCGCTTCTAAGTGTAATAGGTTTTAATTCAAAGGGATAACAGTGAAGACAATTGTCCTCTTACAAGTGAAATCATCCAGCTATTACACTTGATAAAGGAGCGCGCATGCTTAGTAGGAGCTTCGCGCATGCTCTGAAACGCGTTGTGTTCCTTGTCCTCCGGTGAAGTCACACACTTCCTCATCACTGTGCTCCACTCTGCGATCCACACGCACACCCGGAACGACTAGGTACAGGCCGGCTGTACCTTCCTGTCCTGACAGAGGTCTCTGCACTTGGATCGGCATGCTGGATGATTTCACTTTTAAGAGGACACTTCACCACTCTTTACAGATGAGCTTTGATTTTATCCATATCATGTGAGTTGGCAATTGTCTACACTGTTATCCCTTTGAATTAAAACCTATTACACTTAGACTTGGTTCACACTACTCTGACTTGGGATGCGACTTGTGTGACCTCAAGTCGCCCCAAGTCGCTTGTCATTACAAATTCAATGTAAATGAATGAGAGCCGTCTTAATATGCACTACTGAAGTCGCTCCTACTTCAGAAAAGGTTCCTGTACTACTTCAAGGCGATCTCTATCTGACTTGTGCACATAGACTTCAATTGGAGTCGCCTCTAAGTCGGATCCTTATCTATTTTCAAGCGACTGTGATCAGACTTTCCAGGAAGAAGAAAAAGATTACCCAGGCATTCCCCACAGACAAAGTCGCCTATCATTTAAGTCTCTTCAAAGTCGTGCTAAAAAGTCGCTCCTTCATGGGGCGACTTTCTGGTCGCGGTAGTGTGAACCGGCTCCTAGAGGCGCTTTTCGTTTTTTTTGTTTACCATTTCTCCAGAGTTGGCTTTCACGCCTGAAAAGAGCTATTCCTTGCCCTAAGTGTCTCCTGCTTAATATTCCAGTGACTACATATTGTTTTGCACAGTGACTTTTATCCTCATGGATTGTACTATATCTACCAGTTGAGTTTTACATAAGTTTTACGAGTTCTCATGGCTTAACCTGAGCACATGTTATCCATGTTTTGAATATTGCTGGAAACAAATAGATAGTCCAAATCCTTCAAAAGTTCCCACTTTCCATGTGTGCTTCCATCATCCAAGGAGAGAAATCACCCCCACCATCGTCCCCTGAAGACGTACGCTGGCACGAAATGTGTCAGGGTGGGGCTACACGCTGATGTCATGCCGCCACTTACATTTTTAAAGTTGGCAGCCATTCAAGTGCACTGTTTTTTTTTTTTTTTTGCAGTTTTTTTGATGTATACTAAGCATCTGGATGCGTTTTAAGGATTTTATTTTCTCGTGAAGTGAGTTGAATATATTACTACCCAAAATCCGGCCCCTCCTGGTGTTTCTGGCTCCATGCAGTGAGCGATCTTCTTCCCATACAGTGCTGCTGTGATTCAAGCTCCCCCTAGTGGCGCAGAGAGGATACTGTGATGAGAAGACCATAGATCAGTGATGGCAAACCTTGGCACCCCAGATGTTTTGGAACTACATTTCCCATGATGCTCACCTACACTGCAGAGTGCATGAGAATCATGGGAAATATAGTTCCAAAACATCTGGGGTGCCAAGGTTTGCCATCACTGCCATAGATCAAGGGTCTTCAAACTATGGCCCTGCAGCTGTTCAGGAACTACAATTCCCATCATGCCTAGTCATGTCTGTGAATGTCAGAGTTTTACAATGCCTCACGGGATGTGTAGTTCCGCAACAGCTGGAGGGCCGTAGTTTGAGGATTCCTGCCATAGATGGATGGAGCTGTGTTATCCATAGAGGGTTGCTGTGATGTCTTACACATGCCGTTAGCTGCTCCATCAAATTGGTGAGCTAGTAAGTGCAGTATTGGCTTCAGTCACAAGTGGTGGTGATTTCTCTTCTTAGATGGTAGTAGCACACATGGAATGTGGGAACTTTTAAAAGATTTGGAATGTTTCTAGTAGACTGCTGTTTATTATTATAATTTCTTTATGTAGGCGCTGCTCTTCTTTTTTTTCTTTAGAACCATTGTAAACTGACCTCATGATATAACGATGAACCCATTCCATGACTACGTTTTTTTTAAATCTAATTTTTTGGATTAGAAATTACATGTCTTTTTCCTTCACTGAGATAGAAAACACAGGTTAAGAGGTACGTGTTTTTGTATTTTTTCTTTATTTAAAAAAATGAATAACGGAATTTTTGTAAAATCTTACCTGTAAAATTCCTTTCTCTGAGTCCTCCGACAGTCGCCGCCTCTTCATATTCGTCACATATGGGGTATTAGACTTTGCTCCGAAGGAGTAGCTAGGCAACAGAATATGTTAACAATAAAGCTTTTAACATATCCCACCCTCAAGGGGTGGTCCCCTCAGTCAATACCCTCCTACTTCCTGCAACCATATCTCAGTTTTAGTGGAATAGCAGTAGAGTATACAATCAAACCCCAAAAGAGGGGCGGGGGCGGCGACTGTCGGAGGACTCAGAGAAAGGAATTTTACAGGTAAGATTTTACAAAAATTCCGTTTTCTCTTACGTCCTCCGACAGTCGCCGCCTCTTCATATTCGTCACATATGGGGACGTCCCAAAGCAGTGCAAACATGAGGGGTGGGAAACGCATCCGCGCCGAAAGGCAACGCAGTCTCCGCATCAAAGAAGGAACCTTACCAAAGGTAGGAAACCAGCTGGGCAACAGCAAAAAACAAGTGCTCAACAGGAGCAACAACCCAGGAAAAGACAAAAAACCAGGGGATACAAAACTTATCCCAACAGCCAGGAGTCCCCAACAAGGGACCCTAGGGAACAGCCGCACTAAGAACCTTGCGGCCAAAGGAAGCATCCGCCGATGCCTGAACATCTACTTTGTAGAATTTTGTGAAAGTGTGCACGGTCGACCAAGTCGCCGCCTTACACACCTGGGCTACAGAAGCCCCATGACGACAGGCCCAAGACGTACTCAGAGATCTAGTAGAGTGCGCCTTCACAGGCACAGGGGGCACCTTCCCCTGCAAAGCATAGGCCTGTTCAATGGTCTGCCTGATCCATTTGGCGATGGTAGAGGCCGAAGCCGCCATGCCCTTCCGAGGACCCTCTGGAAGAACAAACAAGGAGTCCGTCTTTCGAAAAGACTGAGTCGATTTAAGGTAAACCCTAATCGCCCGAACAACATCCAGAGAGTGCAATCTCACCTCCTTTGGATGTTTAGGCTTCGTGCACAACGAAGGCAAGACAATATCCTCATTAAGATGGAATTCCGAAACTCGTTTCGGAAGAAAAGAAGGATTAGGTCGCAAGACCACCTTATCCAAATGAATAACCAGGTACGGAGACTTGCAGGACAAAGCCGCCCGCTCCGACACTCTGCGAGCCGAAGTGATCGCCACCAAAAAGGCGACCTTGTTGGACAACATAGACAACGAGATCTCCCTGATCTGTTCAAAAGGAGCACGTTGTAACACAGATAGAACGAGATTCAAGTCCCAAGGGGGCAGAGGATCCCGCCTCGGGGGAACCAGATGCCGCACACCCTGAACAAAGGTGCCAACCAATGGGTTGGAAGCCACGGGACGTTGAAACAGAACGGCCAGAGCAGACACCTGACCCTTGATCGTAGCCAGCGCCAAACGCTGATCAACACCCGTTTGAAGGAAAGACAGCACACGGGACACCGAGTACGTGCGGGGTGAAAACCCCCTGGACTCACACCAGGCAAAATAGGCCTTCCAAGTACGGTAATAAACCTTCCCCGAGGAAGACTTCCTCGCGTTGATTAAAGTATGAACGACCTCCGGAGAGAGACCCCTCTCCTTCAGGACCTCGGTCTCAACAGCCAGGCCGTCAAAGCCAGCGACTGTAAAGCAGGATGGTATATCGGTCCTTGAGACAGTAGATCGTCTCGAAGAGGCAGACGCCACGGGGCGTCGACCGCCAGATTCACGAGGTCTGCGTACCAGGACCGGCGAGGCCAGTCCGGTGCCACAAGAATCACCGTGTTGCGTTCCGGATGTAACCTGCGAAGGAACCTGGACAGCAACTGAATCGGTGGAAACGCGTACATCAGCCTGTACTGATGCCACGGGGCCACTAACGCGTCCGACGCGTCTGCCCGAGGGTCGCGCGTCCTTGCCACGAACCTCATCACCTTGTTGTTGAGACGAGACGCGAACAGGTCCACATCTGGAAGACCCCACTTCGCGCACAACATCTGGAAGACAGCCGGATGGAGAGACCATTCCCCCTGATCCAGGGTCTGGCGACTCAGATAGTCCGCCTGCCAGTTCTCCACACCCGGAATGTGAACCGCCGTTATCGCCGGGACATGAGTCTCGGCCCAAGACAGAATGTCGGCCACTTCTCGAGCCGCTCGGGCACTCCTGGTGCCCCCTTGGTGGTTGATGTAGGCCACCGCCGTGGCATTGTCCGTCTGCACCCGAACCGGGCAACCCTGCAGCCGGTCCGTCCAGCGATGAAGACAGAGACTTATCGCACGCAATTCCAGAATGTTGATCGGAAGGGAAGACTCCCCCTCCGACCAAGTCCCCTGAGCGGACAGAACGCCCAGAACACCACCCCAGCCCGACAGGCTGGCATCCGTGGTGATCACCGTCCACGAGATCGGACGAAACGACTTGCCCCCGGACACCAACGGGGACTGGAGCCACAACAGAAGGTTTTCCCTAGTGCGAAGACTCAACGAGATTTGAAGATCCAGAGATTGAGGTCGCCCGTCCCACCTGGACAGGATCTCCGCTTGGAGACCCCGCGTGTGAAACTGGGCGAAAGGAATCGCCTCGAAGGCCGAGACCATCAATCCCAGACATCTCATACACGTCCGCAGAGACGAGTTCGGAACGTCCCTGAGGGACCTGACTTCCTCCCGGAGAGTCCTGAGTTTGTCTTCCGGCAGGAAGACCTTCGCCTGCACCGAGTCCAGTATCATTCCCAGATAGGGGAGACGAACCGACGGACTCAGTGTCGACTTTGGAAAATTTATCGTCCAACCAAACTCCTGCAGAGTTTGCATCGTGACAGACAGGTCCTCCTCCAGACCCTGGCTGGTCGCAGACCGAACCAGAATGTCGTCCAGATACCCCAGGACAGAAACGCCCTGGGCCCTCAATAATGCCAGAACCGGTGCAAGCACCTTGGTGAAGACCCGCGGAGCCGAGGCGAGACCAAAAGGCAACGCCACGAACTGGTAGTGATCCCCCGCAATGGCAAATCGAAGGTACCTCTGATGACCCTCGAATATGGGGATGTGAAGGTACGCATCCTTCAAATCGATGGAGGCCATGAATTCCCCCGGAACCAGGGCAGCCACCACCGACCGCAGGGATTCCATGCGGAACTTGCGAACCCGCACAGAGCGGTTCAGAGCCTTCAAGTCCAGAATCGGACGAACCTTGCCCTCCTTTCTGGGCACGGTGAACAGATTGGAATAAAACCCCCGAAACCTGTCCCGATGAGGCACCGGAACCACCACTCCCTGAGCCCTCAGGTCCCGCACCGCCAGGTGCAGGTCCCGCAAGCGCTCTGGAGACAGCTGAAGATTTGAGGGAAAAAATCTGCTCTCCGGCCGAGAGAGAAACTCGATCTTGTAACCAGATCGAACGATTTCCAGAACCCATCTGTCCCGCACACGGGCCAACCAGGGCTGAAGAAAACCGAGCAAGCGTCCCCCCACCCCAAAACTGGGTGAGGGCGCCCCTTCAGGCCGAACTGTTATGGGCTGCAGGTCCGGATTGGCCGGACTTCTGTTTACCAGACCAGGGCTTCTTCTGAGAGCCTTGACCTTTGAACGGCTTGCCCTTGTAGTGCGGCCGAAAGGCACGAAAGGACCCCTGAGGGGGCCGAAAATTAGCATGCTTCTTCCCAGAAGCCCCCTTAGCCTTGGGGAAATGGGGCAAGAGAGTGCTCTTACCCCCGGTGATCCCCTTAATCAACACATCCAGGGACTCCCCAAAAAGGCGAGACCCATCATAAGGCAGATTGGCTAAGGTCTTACGTGAAGATTGGTCCACCGACCAACATTTTAACCAAACCAGGCGACGAGACAACACCGCCACGCTGTGCACACGTGCAGCCAACGGAATCAGGTCCAGGTCCGCATCACACAGATACATGACACCCTGGTGGATCTGATCCACCATATCCAGGGTCGCCGGCGAGGCCGAATCGGCCACTAGGACGCGCCTAAGCATCTGCGTCCAACTTGCGATCGCCTGGGCCGCCATGAGAGAAGCAAACAGAGCCTTAAGCATAGAACCCGTAACAGAATAAGTATGACGGGCAAGAGACTCCAGTCTCCTATCCGTGGCATCACGGAAAACAGGGGAACCCTCTGCAGGAATCGCAGTGGCTTTGTTCAAAACCGCAATTGCATGATCCACTGGTGGAGGCACACACCACCTTTCATCAGTGGCAGGCGAAAAAGGATAACGCAGCTTGAATTTACTTGGTACCGCAAAAGGTTTGCGCAGATCGCGCCATTGATCCTTAACAGCGCGCTGAAAATCAGCATTGCAGGGAAAAACCTGCGGCGTCCTGCGTTTCCTCTGCGTCCCATAAGCCGCCAAGGCAGCGGGGGGACACACTTCGTCCTGCAAACGCAGCGTTTGCTTAATGGAAGCAATCAACTCATCCATGATTGCAAGCTCTTCAGGCGAGCCAGGGGGAGAATTATCAACCCCCTCAACTTCAGCCTCCACCTCAGACCCCACTATATCAAGAGAGGAGCGGGACCCCGATAAGGAGGCCCCCGCCATAACAGCCCCATCACCTTCACCCTCAGAATCAGAGGAAAGAGCAACTCTGGGCCTTTTAGTAGATTGAGCAGCCACCAGCATTTGCACCTGAGCAGCAAGGCCAGCCACAATAGTGGCTAAATCCCCCCCTGGGGGGGAAACAGCGGTCCCCTGGCTTTCCACCAATACTGTAGGAAATTTGCCCTCCTGAGAATCCATTGCCCCTGTAATGCCAGACAACCAAGGGTTAACTGCCCTTTTTAAGCAAGCGCGGCAAGCGCAGCCCACCGCACCACACTCAAGCACAATGAGACCCCCACAGGGAATATGCAAACTGAACACAGGCAATGGATAGCAAGAACAGAAGGATAAAACCTGAGGAGACCCTCGCCGCTGCTGCTGCCTCGATCGGTGTTCCTGGAAAGAGGAAGTGATGCTGCCAGGGCGCTCTATGTAAGCCTATGGAGGCTACAAGAAAATGGCCGCCATGCATGTAAACCATGCGGCCGGAGCGAGTGTAGGCAAAATGGCGTCGTTTGGCGCCGAAATCGCCGCTCCACAGTGCATTAAAACACACATTACATTCCAATATCAGAATACATGTCAGATCGCCGCAGCGATCACTGTATATGCCCAAACATGCCAAAAAAACATGCCCCACAGCACACAGCTTCTCACACTGACCAGACTGACACACACAGTGTCATACAGCTCCCCCCCCCCTTGCAGCCCACAGCATGCAGCCGAGAGATAGGGAGACAAGCAGTGTGAATAGAGGCAGGTTACACAGTCCCAGACTGACACCCCCCCAGACAGACAGGTCCCCACATAGATACACTTACCTCACATGGCGTGGGGGACCCGCACAGGCGAACAAGCCGCTGCACATGAGGCAGGGAGAGTCGCATTCAAGACGCACACAAGGGGGGTTAAGAAACCGCACAGCGTCCAGTGAGGTAGCCACCTCACCAATCATCCCTGCACCGAACAGGGATGGGTCGTTCACTGTGCCAGGAGCGTTACCTGGCTGAACGCTCGATGGCAGACTGGGAAGCCACTGACCCACGACCTGCGACCAGGGGGATCAGCCCGAGACCCAGTCCGCATGATCCTCTTCATCCGAAGAACTAACTAACGCTGACAAAATAACAGCTAAGTAAAGGTAGAGAGAAAAACTCAAACAAAATTTTAAAAAGAAGAAAGAGTCTGGGACAGAAAGTCCCAGCACAGAGAGAGCCAGCCACTCCTGACAAGCTAGACATTAAAACTGAGATATGGTTGCAGGAAGTAGGAGGGTATTGACTGAGGGGACCACCCCTTGAGGGTGGGATATGTTAAAAGCTTTATTGTTAACATATTCTGTTGCCTAGCTACTCCTTCGGAGCAAAGTCTAATACCCCATATGTGACGAATATGAAGAGGCGGCGACTGTCGGAGGACGTAAGAGAAAGAAGCTTTTATTTATTAATGTAAAAACCTTCATCCCAAAAGAAAAAAATAGTTACTGCAACTGCTGGAGTTTGGCTTGAATTGGTTAGTGTATCTTAATCAGCTAGTACATTCAAAACTCCACTACCCTTCCCCCAGACTGACAATGCTTCTGTCTAAAGGTGCCCCCAGTGCTCCTTCGTCCAGAGTATCCTGGCTCCTTCATCCAGTAGAAACGATTAAAAGAGGTGCATGGAAGCCAGCATGCCCCCAGTCTGATGTACTCACCCCCCAGTCTGCCACCAACCAAGATATAAATAAAGAACAGGGGTTTAGTTGACATGCATTTGCAAACGCATGAGTAAGCTGCAGGGCCACTACATGGCACCATGTGTTACCTGCAGTCCTAACACTTTCCAATTTAAGTGTCTCCACAATGGAAGCACGTGGCTGCTAATGGATGGATGGGAGACAGGTGGAAGGGAGGCAGCCCAAACCTCCCCCAACCCACCCCCATCCATGACTGGTCTACTATATCAAAACTCTAATAGCGATGTTGTAGTGATGGTACAAACTGAAAAGAACCAGCTGAGAAGCATACACCCCCATCCCCTTGGCGGATGCAGTATAAACACAGATTGGGACTTTATATAAGGCATTGGCCTGTAAAGCACAGTGCCTCTATCCCTAATTTCATAAAATATTTGGGACTTTACATGAGACAAGCAGGTCATGCTATTGGTCTCCATCCCTGTATATGTTTTATACTGCATCCGCCAAGGGGATGGAGGTGTATGCTTCTCAGCTGGTTCTTTTCAGTTTGTACCATCACTACAACATTGTCATTAGAGTTTTCATATATTAAACCAGTCATGGATGGGGGTGGGTTGGGGGAGGTTTGGGCTGCCTCCCTCCCACCTGTCTCCCATCCATCCATTAGCAGCCATGTGCTTCCATTGTGGAGACACTCAAATTAAAAAGTGTTAGGACAGCAGGTAACACAGGGTGTCGTGTAGTGGCCCTGCAGCTTACACATGCGTTTGCAAATGCGTGTCAACTAAACCCTTGTTCTTTATTTATATCATGAGACAGGTCTACTTGGTTTGCGGAGACGCCTTGCCTACAGGCTGGTGCCTCATTTAACCACTTAAGCCCCGGAGGATTTGGCTGCTCAGAGCCTATTTTGCGATTCGGCACAGCGTGACTTTAACAGACAATTGCGCGGTCGTGCGACACTGTACCCAAATTTAATTTTTTTCCCCACAAACAGAGCTTTCTTTTGGTGCTATTTGATCACCTGTGTGATTTTTACTTTTTGCGCTATAAAACAAAAAAAAAAGAGTGACAATTTTGAAAAAATAACAAGATTTTTCACATTTTTTTATATGAAATTCCCCCCCAAAAATGTAAAAATCTAAATTTTTTAACATTCTAGGCCAATTTGTTTTCTGCTACAAATTTTGGTAAAAAAAAAATCGCAATAAGCGTATTTTGATTGGTTTGCCCAAAAGTTATTGCGTTTACTAACTAAGGGAAAGATTTATGTCATTATTATTGTTTTTTTTAACGAGTAATGGCGGCGATCTGCGATTTTTTTTGCAGGACTGAGACATTGCAACAGATCGGACCCTTGACTGACATTTTTGACACTTTTGGGGTACCAGTGACATTACTACAGTAATCAGTGCTATACATATGCACGGTTACTGTAAAAATTACACTGGCAGGGAAGGGGTTAACTTTATTAGAGATGCAGGGGTTAAATCTGTCCCTAGGGTCGTGCTTCTAACTGTAAAGGGGTGTGGCTTTTCATGTAACCACAGAGACATACGATCCTACATAGCAGGATCGTATGATCTCTGCTGTTACACCAGGGAGAATGACAGGCAGCTTTGTTTACATTAACCGCCTGCCTTTCTCCCTCTCCACCGGGAGATCGCGAGTGACACACGCGCGGGGATGCAGGGGAACGTGCGGGGGCGGGAGCACGCCTCCGGTGGCGCGCACTCGCCCTCTACAGGCTCCTGGGCTAGCGACGTAGTACTACGTCACTTTGCCCAGGAGGGGCTGTCCGCCGCAGTAAATTTCCTCACGTCGGTCGGCTAGTGGTTAAAGTCCCACCGTGTGACTTTCATGGGTTTTTGGTGGATGCAGTCTGATTTGACCTCAGTTTTTTCATATACAGGGATGGAGATCAATAGCATGACCTGCTTGTCTCATGTAAAGTCCCAAATATTTTATGAAATTAGGGATGGAGGCGCTGTGCTTTACAGGCCAATGCCTCATATAAAGTCCCAATCTGTGTTTTATACTGCATCCGCCAAGGGGATGGGGGTGTATGCTTCTCAGCTGGTTCTTTTCAGTTTGTACCATCA
This sequence comes from Pelophylax lessonae, assembly GCF_965119305.1. NCBI lineage: Eukaryota > Metazoa > Chordata > Amphibia > Anura > Ranidae > Pelophylax > Pelophylax lessonae. The sequence goes on along the minus strand of NC_138772.1, from coordinate 320,403,023 downwards.
CTACAACATCGCTATTAGAGTTTTGACATATTAGACCAGTTATGGATGGGGGTGGGTTGGGGGAGGTTTGGGCTGCCTCCCTCCCACCTGTCTCCCATCCATCCATTAGTAGCCATGTGCTTCCATTGTGGAGACACTCAAATTAGAAAGTGTTAGGACTGCAAGTAACACATGGTGCCGTGTAGAGGCCCAGCAGCTTACACATGCGTTTGCAAATTGGTGTCAACTAAACCCCTGTTCTTTATTTATATCATGAGACAGGTCTACTTGGTTGGTGGCAGACTGGAGGGTGAGTACATCAGACTGGGGGCTGGCTGGTTTACATGCACCTCTTTTAATCCTTTAAACTTTCGTTTTTTCTGCTACAGGGATGGAGACGCTGGGCATTACCTGCTGGTGTCTCACTTAAAGTCCCACATAGCCTACATTGTTCCTTTATCCAGTAAAGTCCTGGTGGGGCTCCTTTCCTTGTTTTTCTTCATCCAGAGTGGAGACAATCTAATACAGGAGGTGTGTTCCTGGCCAGATCACCAGGTGAAAACAGAGGGAAAAAGCCTAAAAAAGAAAACGAATGCAGCCACCACATCTAAGGATCGGTAAGCCGAAATATATTACATTTTTGGTTTTGGGTTTAATAGGGCTAAAAGGATAATACATACAAGTGTATGAGTGTCATTGACTTGTATCATTGATTTTGCAGAATTCAGTACAATCCAAAAACCTGAACTATTGCACTGTAACGTGGTGCAGAGGTTCATCAATTGTTCCAGAAAATGCAACACAACCTTAAAGCCAGGAAAGCAGATTTTAGGTTGTGAAGTTGGACATTTCCTAAAAGGAAAAAACATGTTTCAAGCAAACCAAAACATGATGGCCCAAGAATACCTTCAGGTTCACTCTCCCCAGGTTAAGTTCAGGGCATGAGAGTGAAAAGGTGATATACACAGCTGTAAAACAGATGTCAGGAGTAAAATACATTGCATGTGCTTCATTTATAAACAGCAGTTATTTATAACAACTTCATATGCTGAATGGGCTATTCTGGGGTTTCTTGACCTAATACATCTTGCATCATTGCATTAGAAAAATGTTTCTTACAATATTTTTTAATATCTTTTTAAAAGCGATCCAAAAAAAAGTCACTTTTTTAGTCAGATTTGTTAAAAACCATCACTACTACCATGAAAAGAAACGTAAAAAAAAGAAAAAAGAAAAAAAAAACCTATAACATCAGGTTTTATAGCATACATATTCATTTCCTACAAGTGTTTCTATTAGTGTGTGATTATTAAAGCGGAGTTCCACCCAAAAGTGGAACTTCTGCTTTAACCACTTTAAGACCGGAAGGATTTGCCCCCTTAATGACCAGGCCCTATTTTGCAATTCGGTAATGCGTTACTTTAACGGACAATTGTGTTGTCGTGCGAACACTGTACCCAAATAAAATTGATGTCCTTTTTTTCACACATATAGAGCTTTCTTTTGGTGGTATTTGATCACCTGTGCAATTTTTATTTTTTGCGCTCTAAACAAAAAAAAGAGCGACAATTTTGAAAAAAAATACAATATTTTTCACATTCTGCTATATGACATTCTCAAAAAAAAAAATGTAAAAATCTAAATTTTTTAACATTTTAGGCCAATTTGTTTTCTGCTACATATTTTTAGTAAAAAAAAAAAAAAATCGCAATAAGTGTATTTTGATTGGTTTGCACAAAAGTTATCGCGTCTACTAACTATGGGAAAGATTTATGTCGTTTTTATTGTTATTTTTTTTTTTACTAGTAATGGCGGCGATCTGCGATTTTGTGCTGGACTGCGACATTGCGGCAGACAGATCGGACCCCTAACTGACATTTTTGACACTTTTGGGGGTACCAGTGACATTACTACAGTAATCAGTGCTATAAATATGCACTGTTACTGTAATAATGACACTGGCAGGGTAGGTGTTAACCCTGTGGGTGATTAAGGGGTTAAATGTGAACCTAGGGGAGTGATTCTAACTATGGGGGGGGGGTGGCTTCTGAAATTACCATAGAGACATGTGATCCTATATAGAAGGATCACATGGGCTCTATGACCATTCCAGGGAGAAGAACGGTCGGCTGTGTTTACAACAGCCGACCGTTCTTCTCTCTCAGCGGGGAGAGATCGCGGGTGTCAGGCGGCAATCAGAGCCTCCTGACGCACGCATCGGCTTCCCCGCTGACGATCAGGGGCGGGAGCGTGCTGCCGGTGGCGTGCGCTCTCCCCCTAGCTGCCACCAAGCGAGCAAAGTTTCCATACGTTGTTTTGCCTGTACGAGCCACCCTGCCGCCGTATATATATATATATATATATATATATATTAAGCGGTCGGCAAGTGGTTAAGGACTCCTTACCCCCCTTACATGCCACATTTGGCATGTCATTTTTTGGGAGGGAGGAGCGGGTACCTAGTTTAGTTCTCCTCTCCCCCTCTCTCCCTGCAATCTTCTGGTAAACGTCAGAGGTCCCAGAAGATTGCCCGGCCATTGATGCGCAGTGCGCACCCGGCTGTGAAGCCACAAGCTGTCACAGCCGGATACCCACACTAGTGATGCCGGCACTGGAGAGAGCCGGGGTAGAGAACCGAAGGTTTGGGCGACCGCATCGCTGGATCGTGGGACAGGTGGATGGGTGTTTATTAACAGTCAGCAGCTACACTTTTTGTAGAGGCTGACTTTTAATAAACACAAAGATGGCTGGAACTCCGCTTTAATTAATTCACAACCATTCTAAAGTCTGTAACAGTTTGGGCCCATTTTTATGCACAATGCATTATTTACCCTGAATTTAGAAAGATTTACACTCCCTATTTTCCCCTGTTCTACCCCAATGGAACAAGTACATGGAGTATTTTGTGCCATGTTGCTATGAGATTCCTAAGCCTAGCTATGAAGTTGGCCTGGGTGCCAAGCTCCCTGTAAATCACAACATTCCCCTACCACTCCGCAGTCATCGGACAACAAAGCTAGGAAGGAGACAAGCGCTTCATAACAGCCACTTGTCTCAGCTTGGAGCACTTACCTGCAAACAGCATTGGCAAGAGGAATGCAGAGGGAGAGGGGCATGACAGCATCCCATCCTGTTGCATTCGATATACCGTCACTTGTGATGGCTTAGGAAGCACCTCGCAACATGGGACAAAGTTAATTAATGTACAATGTCCCACTAGGGACAAAACAGTGAAAGTGGCTGAGCACTTGCCAGAGGGGAGGAGCCAGGAGCACCAGTGGGGAACCCAGAAAGAGAAGGTTCAGGTTCAGGGCAGGTAAGTATGAAACTATTATAAAAAAAAAAAAAAAAAAAGCATTTACAATCGCTTTGAACCCAAAACCAAAAATGTAATATATTGCAGCTTACCAGTCATTGGATATGGTTGCTGCATTTGTTTTCTCTTTTAGGCTTGGGGATCGAAATTCTATCTATGGCCATTCTGCTTGACAAAAGTTGATCTGTGGGAACGTTAGAAAATTGCAACCTCAGCTACTAATGAGTGTATTCTGATAGCGGAGGAGTCCTGCTATCAGAATACAATGGCACAGCGAGGAGAATTCTTCCATCTACCTTGCTTGTGTCGGTGGAGGAATTAGTTTGTTTATATATTAAAAAAAAGGACGACTAATCTATAGGCAGCCTAAAGTATTGTGTCAGTGAAAATACATCATGCATTTAGGTCTCTTTAGTCCCGGTTCACACATATGTGATGCGGGAACCCTGCAAATCCATTGCGGGTTCCCGCATCGCACTCGACTCACAGGCAGTTCACACTGCCATATGCGAATCGCTGGGAATGTCAATACAGAGTTAACGACAACCCCAGATCATTTCGCATATTGCAGTGCGAACTGACAGTTCGGACAAGAATCAGATCGCATAGGCGTGAACACCTATGCAATCGGATTCTGGTTCGGACCCAAAAAAGGGTCCTGTGCGAGTTTGGTCCGAATGTGATGCAAATTCAGCCATACGATCTGTATGGCTGAATTCACATCGCACAGACATCACATGTGATTTTCAGTGCAGTGCGCTGCGAATCACATGCGAGTCTGTCATTGCAGATGTGTGAACTGGCTCTTAGTCTGCATTTGAGATCAGTTTGAAACACTTCGGAGATCTTTCAGGGTTTATTTACAGGTACATTTCACCTCCAGTGCCTTCGGACTTGAATTTGTCCTTTCAAGCTACATCAACCCTCTTCAAGCTATATTGCCATTCCCAATGACTTCTGCCAATGAAAGAGAAACAGTTCTGGTACGAACAAGCCAGACAATGGACCCCAAGTCACATTTATTACAAGAAGGCCATGCTGAGAAAAACAAGGCCTCTTCAAAGAACCTGTTGATACTTTGAAAACAACCACAAATGCGGTGGCGGCATTAGAGAAAACACTAGGTTCTATGTAGAGTGTGAAGCCAACAGTGTGTGAGCTGGAGCTGGATCCAAATAAAAAGATTACAGTCAACAGTCCTCAACTACATATCATGCAGCTCACATAACACCATCACATTCTATCTCCAGAAAAAGTCTCTGAAACAATGTTCTATTTCTGTCAGGGTTCCTATACACCACTTACAGTACTACTGGCATTGTGCTTAGGCCAATCATAGTTTATGCAATTTTCTTTCTTTCAATCATGGTTGAATGAAAGAAAATTGCTTATTCCCCCATCAACACAGTCCCTCCCCCCTGTGCTGGACGTTTCCTGGCCATCAGAATACAATGATCACTGCTATGTCCACAAGCATGGATTGTACGAAAAAAAATCTGACAGCCTGCTCATAGATGGATCAAAATTTGTTCAGTCCCTGCTGAAACAGCCAAATGTCAGTCCGTCTATGGCTGGCTTTACAAATCATGAGTCTGGCACAGACATTTTAATTTGCGTCTAGACAGCGAGTGAAGCTATTCCGAAGGAAAAGAAATGGCCACTGCCAAAAAGGATTATACCGTACTCCGGTTAGCACAAAGAAATTTGCACAGTGTGCAATTTCAATCTAAATCACATTAGCAGTTTTGCTTAAAGAGGCTGTAAACCTCAGAATTATTATTTTTTTTTTAAAACGAACACCTGTAAGACAAACACATAATGAGCTAGTATGCATCGCATACTAGCTCATTATGAAATACTTACCTTAGCACGAAGCCCCAAAGTGCCGACCGCTCACCTCTCTCATGGGTGACCTGTTGCGTCGCCCTTCTTCCGGGTTGCGGCATCCGGCCATCTGATTGGCTGGAGCCGCAATGACGTCACTCCCGTGCATGCGCGTGGGAACCGCCGGTCATGGCACGGGGCTCTGAAGGAACGCTACGAGCGGCCGTTCCTTCAGAGCGCATGCGCCAGTGATGTCACTGGCTGCATGCAAAGTAAATATCTCCTAAACGGTACATGTTTAGGAGATATTTACAGTACCTATAGGTAAGCCTTAATATAGGCTTACCTATAGGTATAAGTTGCAGAGGAGGGTTTACTTCCTCTTTAACTAACTACACAGGGCTAACGTGCAAATTTTCTCACTATCCCGCAGTTCTTCTTTAAATCTGGCTGAAATGCAGCCACCAGACCGAAGGATTGGTAACCTCGCCACCTGTAAAAACAATCAAGCAGCTGAACTGCCGCTATGATTGTTTTTACCGAGCAGGAAATCGGCAGCAGAAAAAAAAGATATCTGAGTGATGCCTGTAGCTGCAAGCATCATACAGATATCTCCACTGAAAGCCCTGGACGTCATATGACGTTCAGCAGCATGGAAGGGGTTACCTGGTTCCAGACCACCCATCGCAGTTTTACTGTGGCAGGCTGGCTCTCCTGCGTGAATCGACGTAGCTCTATGTCGGTCGCACACAGGGTGCTGGGGGGCGAGTGCGCGCCGCTCCTGCCCCCACTAGGCAGCGATAACTTTTGCACAAACCAATCAAATTACGCTTATTGTGATTTTTTTTACCAAAATATGTAGCAGAATAAAAAATGGCCTAAAAGGATGAAAAAAATGTGATTTTTTTTGAGGAATGTTATATAGCAGAATGTGAAAAATATAATTTTTTTTCCAGAAATGTCGCTCTTTTTTTGTTATAACGCAAAAAAAAATAAAAAATCGCACCGGTGATCAAATACAACCAAAAGAAAGCTCTATTTGTGGGGAAAAAAGGACATCAATTTTATTTATCTGGTGGAACGCAGTGCGTTCCGGGACGCCATTACCCCGCTTGATATTTTCTTCCACATTGTGAGTACCCTGCTTTTCATTAAATAAATAAAAGATTAGTTTAACAGTATCACACTATCGAGTCCTTTCTTCTGCCCTGTATATACTACTGCTGAGTGGCCGGCCTTCACCTTCGGATCTGGTACATACTAACATCCCCATTGAAGTGGACCCTAAAGATCCCCCCTTTTCTGCTTCGGTGACACCCGGGACTCCCAGGGACGGCCTCCATTACCACTAGGAGTGAAGGGAAGGAGTCCAGACTACAGTTTAATACCCACCCGTTACCCCTGTGTGGGGTGACTACTTCTGGTTAGTAGGCTATTTACTAGTGGGATCCCCCTGCACCTCGCCAGTTGCCCACCACGGGGTCCCCTGCAACCTGTCTTGATTTATCCACGGATCCCTTTTTATTTTTATTTTAGTTCACCAATTCCTGCTGGATCTTCCTGTGTTACTTGGACTACTTCTTATTACTAATATTGGCCATTAGGACTTTTTTGAACTTTAAAGTAGTCCCCAATTTATTTATTGACTTTTTTGCACCATATCGGCACCTTTTTTGCACTTTATTGCACAATATTGGCACCTTTAGCACTTTATTCACAGAATTGTCATTGGCCGTGATCTTCCCTAAGTACAATTTATTTATTGCACATGATATAGCACTATTTGTCACTTGGCACCTTATATTGCTTATATTATTTATCCAATTTTATATATACCATTGATTGCACCTTTCACCACTGGGATTTATTACCATTTTAGTATATGCTGATTGTATTATTATTATTTATTCCTGCTTTTATATGTGATTTTATTTATTTATTCATATAATCTGCATAGACTGTCACTGAGACAGACCCTTTTATGCACATATAACACGCAGCGATTCATAAGTCAATATTTTATTTAGGCAGCGCCAATTACCCACATTTATAACCTCTTTTACAAAGTCACTTGATTGTAGCTTAGGGTGGGCTGCAGCCTTTAACATCTTTGATATATCCGTTAGATACCCATAGCGCGGATCTTACTTTTCACATCAATTTTATTTGGCTACAGCGTCGCACAACTGCGCAATTGTCCATTAAAATAACGCAGTGCCGAATCGCAAAAAATGGCCTGGTCATTAAGGGGGCAAATCCTTCCGGTCCAGAAGTGGTTAAGCAGCGCCATGCATGTCGCTACACCTATGAGCTTGTCAACACGCTGCAATGTTTTTTTCTAGTTCAAATACTCTTGATTAAACTTTTATTTTTTCCCTTTTTACACAACACATACATACAATTCATTGAAAAAAACAAAAAACAAAACACTTGTCTCCAGTTAGGATCTAATGGTGTCCAAACTATGGCCCTCCAACTGTTCAGGAACTACAATTCCCATCATGCCTAGGTATGTCTGTGAATGTCAGAGATTTACAATGCCTCATGGGACGTGTAGTTACGCAACAGCTGGAGGGCCGTAGTTTGGACATCCCTTAGACATTCTATTAACATGCAGTGAATACTTAAATATTTATAAACACTAATTTACCCATAAATACACACATACATACAAATATATATACACACATACATACATACATACCTTCTACAACCCTAATAACTTAGGCTGCAATGTTCAAATACTGTTTTTGTAACTTTGATCAAAAAAGAAAAAAAAAAATCATAAAAAAAAAAAGCAAAAAACAAAAGCACCACCCTCACAAAAAGCACACCTGTGGGCGTGGCATTACACATACCAAAACGCAAACCCACTAGTGTAAATGGACCCTAAGTCCTGGGAATCTGAAGTGGTTCTGATGCCTTCTAGGACACACAGATTCGCATGTCAGTTGAAAAAAACATTGCTTCCTATGAAGGCTGTTTATATAGACGCAGTGCGATTTTTGGTGCAGTTAAAAAAAAAAAAAAGGACCTGTGTGAGTTTAGTGCGGAGCAGCGCGATTTTGAACTCTATAGCCTGTGAGAATCACATCTTAAAAGCACAAATTGCACTGCAAAATCAAACTGCACTGGCACTACCAGACTGCAGGTAAATTCGCACCACATCAGTGCGGACCCGAGCTTAAACTCAGTTACAGAATCTGATGGAAAATTTGTAATTGGTGAACAAAGAATAAATTAAAGACTCATTCAACCCAAAATGTGTAATTTCGTTTAGGCAGATGCTAAAAACATAACCCACCTGACAGCTTAATGTGTTTTTCAAAGATTTAATTGGTGAAGTTTCTGTGTTTCCTATGTCAAATTTCATATAGAGAATGCAATAGGAGGTGCTGTAAACCACAAAACGCACAACTTGACATAAATATATATAGGAATTAAGGCACATAAGAATCTCACCAGACTCCACCTATAACTACAAAATGACTTTTGGGTGAAGTTGCTTACATATATAATACTGACTGATATAAAAAACAATGGATAACACTTTGAGAACAGTCCATCACATACCTCACAGTTGAGTGGTTATCTATTAGGTACCAGGTGGCAGAAAACTTTTCACTGTTGAAGTCGCCACTCTTTCCAGTAAATAATGCCTCAATATCCTGGTGTGGAATCTTGCCTCTGCAAAAATACAAATAAGAGCATTCATTTTTAAAATGTGTATAAACTTAAACAAAAACTCATCTGTCAAAAAAAAAAATTTCTAGAATTGCAATTTTACTTACAAAAAAAAAAAAAAAGAGGAGATGCTGTAAATAGATAAGCCAACCTGAAATACAGACAATAGTTTCCTCTGTCTGTTTAGCTTCCTGGCAGTCAGGCAGCGTTTGCAGTGTTCATGCATGCTGTCTCCCAGTTCCTTGTGTATACCAGTAGTCAGTCTATAGAAAATATGTATAATGGCTTTCTAGGCACATGTACCAAATCAGCCATTACCCTCCGTGGCAAGATCAGGGCGCCAAGCTGCATCACAAAGCATACTTTACATGTCTACTTAAAATACTGTAGATCACGTGTCAAACACAAGGTCCGAAGGCCAAATCCAGCCCTCCAGGCCATATCATGTGGCCCTCGCACCCAGGGCTTTTTTTCAGCTGAAAAGTGGCTCTCGCACTCCGCTTCTTGCTCCCCAACATCAATTGTAAACACAGAAGCCTTCTGTGTTTACAAGGACAGCTTTCCTCACTGTGGCTCTTACAGATCCCTGCCTGCCCTGTACTTACAGCGGGGGGGGGGGCAAGGGAGACACAGATGCAGGTGCTGGACCTGTGTGGGATGGGGTATCATATCTTAAGCTGCACTGTGATCTCCATCTGTGCCTGCAAGTGAGAGGTGGAGCTGCCTACACTGCTAGGACGTACTATAACTGGGCCGGGTAGGTGAGATGTGAGGAAGCTTTTGGGTGGGGGTGGGGGGGGGGGGGTAGATGAGGGCTGTACAGAGGTGGGGATGTGGAAGAGTGATACATAGGTCAGAGCAGAGAAGGGTTGGAAAGTGAGATGCGGACAGCCTGTGAAAGAGTTAATTCCTGCACACTGTGCACACCCCTAAACCCTGCACTCTGTATGTAGCGCACTCATCAACCCTGCACTCTGAATAAAAACAAGGGAGAATTGCGACTTTGCATTAAACTGCGGGTGCAATCCAGGGAATTTGGATAAATGGGTAATATCACATGTATGATTAATGTATCCATGTGTAAAGTCATAGCACAAAAATACATATAAAATATTGCATTTAATTCATGAAAAAACATGACATACAATATGGTAATAATAATAATAAAGTAACAATTTATCACATATAATACATGAATATCAACGCATGGTACATAGCATAACATGTGAGGTAAAATCCCAAAAATATTTGAGGTTTACTATAGCATTTTCTAAAATAGACCCAGGGATGGACAATGGCTTGTCGATATCCTAGGTTTAAATGATTGTAGGCATATGTGTGAACGACTAAGTGATTCTAAATAAATATAAAGATATAAAACCAATAAATATATGAATTAATTAAATACAGTATCATATATCCAATGGGTGTAGGAAGTGATGAAAATGAAATGTAAGTTAATAAAAAAATCACAATAAATATGAATCACAATAAAATAGAATATTTTGACATATATGTGCCTTTAGTGCAAAATAGTGCAAAAATAAAATCCAAGTAAAAAGTTCATATGTGACTTGGGTGAATATACAAATAAGACTTGAGTGCCAATAAAGGAAAGTGCAAGTGCTCTGTGCTGGGTCCTCCAATAGTCCAAATGCTGGTACTTGTGGTGTCAACTGTGAGGAATAATAGGGGGTAGGGCTGGGCGATAAATCGATTTAATCGATTTATCGATTTTTTAGTTTGAAACGATTTTTTTTTCAAACTCGAGTTTTTTCTACAATTGTTTTTTTCGCCGAACTCCCCTGTAACGGACCACCGCCGTGCCTGGATGTGACGTCAGCTGCGGGCGGTGCATCTGTACAGGGGCTGCGCTGTGATAGGTACAGAGAACTCCCCGGCCTGGATGTGACGTCAGCTGCCGGGAGAGGAAGCGGGCGGTGCGTCTGTACAGGCCAGGGGCTGTGATAGGATAGGTACCTATCCTATCACAGCCCCTCGCCTGTACAGACGCACCGCCCGCTTCCTCTCCCGGCAGCTGACGTCACATCCAGGCCGGGGAGTTCTCTGTACCTATCACAGCGCGCTGCAACCCCTCATACCCAGTACATAGGTATGGCAGCTCTCCAGTACACTGTCCACTGTTCTCTTGTGTGCGCTTCCGGCTCTCCCCCTCATCCCCTATTTGTTCCCCATCCTTTTTGGTTACACTGTGCTTTTTGGGTTGTTGCTCAATTTCCAGTCCAACGAGGCATTCATATGCACCTCCTCCTTGTTGGCGTGCCACCATGTCTATTGCCACCATACAAGCATGAAGCAGTGGTTCTCCCTTTTCTCCAGTTTGATCAGTCCCCACTGCCAAAACTTTGCCACTTTCTCGATCAACCACAACAGCGCCAACACCCTTCCCTCCTCCACAGCCTGGTTCAACTGTGCAGCTTCCACAGCCCTGCACATGTAACTGCCAATTCTTAACTTCTCCTCATCAGACACTCCTCCTCCATGACTGCCTTGCTCCAGGTTGACGGTCTTAGGCTTCGCATGGTAGGTGCTAGGCCAAATTCCTGCCCACACTTGCTGCTCCTTACAATTCCTTGCTGCACGCGATGGGACTGAAACCACAAATGGTTCTCGGCTCCCAATCCAGTTAAGTCGATAGGGTCACAGACGCACCACCCGCAGCTGACGTCACATCCAGGCGCGGCGGTGGTCCGTTACTGGGGAGTTCGGTTCCTGTGCGTCGGACTAGGAGCTGTCTGGAGCCCCAGGGTGTGTGTAGTTACGCGGGGGCTGGCTGCACAAGGCGGAAAAAGGCGAAAAAAACAATTGTACAAAAAACTCGAGTTTGAAAAAAAAAAATCGTTTCAAACTAAAAAAGGTGACCGGTTACTGGGGAGTTCTGTTCTCTGTACCTATCACAGCGCAGCCCCTGTACAGACGCACCGCCCGCAGCTGACGTCACATCCAGGTGCGGCGGTGGTCCACCAGAGTCAGACACACATATACAGCGCTTCTCCTTCTCCTCAGTCCTCCCTCCAGACTCTGCAGCCATTTTTTAAGTGCATTGGAAAAAAAAATCGAAAATCGAATCCAAACTCGAATTTTTCTTTAAAAATCGAAGATTTTTTTTTTAGGCAAAATCGCCCAGCCCTAATAGGGGGGTTCACTCACCAGAAGTAGTGGGTCTTAGGTACCGTATGGTATTAAGACCTAATGAGCCTTATGGCCGCCTGGGCCAGGTAGGTTACTGCTGGGCTTTGTAGCCCCGTAACGATCCGGAATCCCTCTCCTGGATGGCCTGGATCCTCAGGGTCTGATCAGGGCAGAGAATAAAAAAGCTCCAAATAGTGCAGTACCGTTAAAATATTCTTTAATAAAGTTTGCGGGTTCACAGTACATAAAAATCATAAAAAATCGGGAGAAATGTCAGCCAAAACGGTGCCTACGAGTGGAGAACGGTGAGTAACGGCTTGCGTTCCACCCAGGCTCCCGTGACGTGTGCAGCGTGCGTTCCACTTTACTCGCGTTTCGTCAATGCGTATGACGTCTTCAGAGGTGACCTCCAAGGGACCACCAGACAGAGATGAGGGGGGTGCCTAACGGGAAGGAGGGGAACCCGGGGGTCCGATAGTACCATGGAGGGGCCCATGTCCACCCCGAAACCCTCCAGGGGGAGAGGGGGGAACAACTACTTACCATACCAGCAAAACACTGCTAAGGGACACCCCCACCGTGCTGGCAGGACCACCTGGTCATCAGTAACAGAGCACCAATCGATCCTGCAGAAGAGAGGGAGAGGACCCGACTCACCACCCCACAGAACAGGCAGCGGCAGCATCAGGATAATCTGCACTACACGTGCGGCGTCCAGGGAATGAAAAGACCCAGGAGTCAGCACTAGGAGATAAGGAGGGACTCCCACAGTCAAAATCGCTGCCCAGAAAGGCTCAACTGTCATGGCCGCAGCTATTTTCAATGCTGGACTACCGTAAAATGGCCACCGGACTACACATACATGGCCGCTACGCATTACAGCATACAGGCTACAAGAAAATGGCGGCACCCCAAGGAGGGATCCCTAGGCCTCAGAAACAGGCACAGACAAGGAGAGGGGCCCTGGCAGGACCCCCCACCAGGTACAGCCCCCCCCGACATCCGGTCACCAGTGGCGCACCCCCCCGCCATCGCCAGTTCAGTACCCAGCCCTAAGAGGTAGGCCAGACCACCCCACAACCCCAGCATAGGTGGAGGGGGCAGATGGGGGGCTAGATGCCCCAAAAGGGACCACCAGACAGAGATGAGGGAGGTGCCTAATGGGAAGGAGGGGAACCCGGGGGTCCAATTGTCCCATGGAGGGGCCCATGTCCAGCCCAAAACCCTCCAGGGGGAGAGGGGGGAACAACTACTTACCATACCATGAACCAGGCATGCACCGCTGCAGACAGACAGAACCTCCACTCCATCGAAATGGGGGGTTGTCAGCCAGGAGGACTGCTGCGAGGCAGGCCAAAATCCGGTCATATGCAACCTCGCGAGGCATTTAAGTCGCAGGCCAGCCCCCGTCCGGGGGGCTATGTCGCAAACTGGCCGAGCGAGGAGCTGAAGTTTGCAGGCGCTCACTGGCCAGACTGAGGCTCTAGATTATCCAGCCCATTGCCCAATCTGGCAGTTGATCGTAGATCTCGCAGGGAAAAAATTGAAAAAAATCTATCTAAAAGGAAAAAAATTTACCAGGACCAAAGATCTCAGCAAGGAACTAGGTCCTTACTCCTGACTAGGCAGAAAAAACCTAGTACCTATAGCAGAGAGGGGGAGTATACCCCCTGGGACTGCCCATAGGTGTAGTCAGTCTTTTTTTCTGCCTAGTGTCCTACTCCTGTAGGAGGCAGTATAAACCAATGGTTAAGAAGATCAGGAGCTGTGTCCGTCTATAAACGAAAGAGAAATTTCATTTTTGGGGAGTTACTACCTAAGAGAAAGCACATTTAAAGGGATACAGACTCTGTCATTTTCCTCATTAGAGCCTTGACACTGCAGCATCTGACTGATAATTATAAAACCACTCCCATTAGAATCACTTATAACATGGACACAGACAAACAATTAGCTATTGCTTCACAATAACAAAGGGCAGAAATCTGTAAAACAGTTTGTTAAAATCCCTGCAATGTACATAAAGCAGCCAGAAGTGGAATTACTCTTTAAATGTACATTTAAATCAGAAAGGCTTTATACATGTAGGTTTACTTTACAAATTTGAAAAGAAAACCATGTAATGGAAAAGTCACATTGAACTATTTTTATGTATTTATTTTTTAAATAATGAAAATTTTGAAAACGCCAAACAAATTGTGAGTACTTCATAATTATATAATAAATACAATAGCAGGTTTTCAATAGAGTGTGCTAAGCAAACAGTTACAATGCAGTAGTGACATTTTGGTAAATATGCAAAGAGAAACAAAAGAACATTGTGTTAAAAAATGTAAAGTACATTTTCTCAAGCATTATAAAGTGCACAATATATGTAGACACCTCTAGATTTCTATACTTTACTATGTATATTTCTATACATACGGACTCCGGCAGCAGATCCGCCTGCTCAGTGGGGAATCTGTCCTCTGATCCCAAATATGTAGAGTGGACACAGCTTGCTGTCCTGACAGTCGGATGGAAACGGATCGCCTGTCTGTTTCCATCCATCTATCATCTGGTCCGATCTGCCAGACAGATGGGGAACGGATGCCCTATCAGTCTGTTTTTAACGGACAGGTTAATGTCGGATGTCACCAGGTATCAATGGACACACATCCATTGACATCTGCAGCTTCATAGAGGGCAATGGTAGGAGCACCAGACTTCAGCAATGGTGATCATCAACAGTGACGTGAAGTCTTTAGCGGAGGCTGATAAGCAGGAGGTGGTAGGTGAAGTCCAGTTGAACTCCAGCCAAAATGTGTTATGAGTAGCAGCTTACAGTAAGTCGAGCTTGTTTGGATATCGCTGTACGGGAAGAGGAACGCCTTGGGCTTTCATAAGATTTGGGCGCTTTGGATCTCTGTTATGGGGATCATTCATCCGGTAAGAGGCAGTGTGAACAGGGTGTCTGGTGGTGGCTTTCCGGATTTACAGTTTGGCACCTTTCTGGCAGTTTGGGACACTTTACAGACTCTCTTCACTTCAGTCACTTTAAGATGTTTTTAGGAGCAGCGCCACAATGTTTTATGTATATATGCATATAAGCATTTAATATGATTTTACATTGAAAAACAATACAAAAGCTGTAGAGTGGATCCCCCAACCCAAGACCTTCTCTTGTCCTCCTCAGATCTAAACTATTGTAGTATTGCCACAGCAAATTATTTGGAATAACTTAGGCCAGGCTATGGACATTCAAGTGTTTAAGGTGGTTGTAAAGGCTTAAGGTTTTTTAACCGTCATGCATTCTATGCATAAAGGTAAAAAAAACCTTCTGTGTGCAGCAGTGACCCCAGCCCCCCTAAAACTTACCTGAGCCCCATCTCTAGCCAACGATGTGCACAAGAGCCTCGGCTCTCCCGGGTCTCTATCTCCTCATTGTCTGAGACAGCAGCGGTAGCCATTGGCTCCCACTACTGTCAATCACAGCCAGTTAGTTAATGGGGAGAGAGTGGGGGTGGGCCGAGGGGGCAGGGACATGAAGAGCCCAGGCTTGGGAGCCAGCCTGCTTGGGTGCCCCCATAGCAAGCTTCTTGTTATTGGGGCACTAGGCAGGAGGGAGAGCCCTGGAGCGCCGGCAGGGGATCCAATAAGAGGAGGATCCGAGCTTCTCTGTGAAAAACCATTCCACAGAACAGGTAAATATAACATGTTTGTTATTTTTATAAAACGAAATGAGCCTTTAATATCACTATAAATAGTCTTAACAAGCAGTAAAAAAATACTTTAACACAAGCCCTCACTGGCCTCTGTAGCTGCAGCCACTGTGGTTGTTCGGCTTTTTCTTCCAGGCAGCTTAGCTCTCCCTCTTTTCTCCTCCCAGCAGTGGTTCAGCAATCTGCCAGCCTTCTAATATCCAATGTAAAAATTGAGCAGGTGTCTCAGGGCACAGGGCAAGCTGAGCTGCTGAAAAAAATTGAAAGTGCTCTCTGTGAGCAAATTGCTCCAATGAATTGTGTCTTTATCTCCGTCAGCCCGGCCACGTCATTCATTCAGAGAGCTCTGTGAATAGGAAACTACAAATCCCCACTGCCTTTGCAGCTGTTGGCTTGTAGTTCTCAATGAACTACCACGGCACTGTTGAGCACTGTGGTAGTTCACTCATTCTTCCCGTCAGTTATTATCTGCTTGCCCATAAGAGGTACAAGCACACAGATACACTGAAAGTGTGCAGGAGTCCTGCATGGCAACAGCAATCTGCTGATCGCGGATACAATGCTTTACAGGCTCCCAAAAGAAAAAATAGTAACCTGCAAAAAAATTAGGGATGCACCGATCCGATATTCCCATCCCTTACTAGGTGCAGTAGTAGAATGGGATGGGAGCCGCAACTTCCTGTATAGGTCCGGTTCACAGGCGTGATATCAGATTGCACTCCGCCTGTGAATGGAGGAGCCGTATACGTGAAGCAGCGGCTTTGCTCTGTACTGCAGCCGCTTGCTTTGTGTGTACCTCCGGATCGGTTCCGGTATCGGTATCGGCGATTTCACAACGCTAGATATCGGTATCGGGTCCAAAAAAGTCGGATCGGTGCATCCCTAAAGAAAATGTGCATTTCTTATTTTTTAGTTAAAAGGTGAACTTATCCTTGAAATTTGTTTCAACAGAAGTACTAAAAAACAAAAGCCATGAATTTTATGGTTAAAACCTTAATGGATAGAAAAAATAATGAGTTGGATTTTGCAACAAAATTAATTTCAACTGGATTTTAAAAAGATTCACATAGATACATCTGTATATTCACATCAAATTATATTTTTCATCCATGTGCGTAAAGGGTGCAACAAGTAGCACTACCCTTCATAATGCTGCCTAAATAAATGAAACCTGATGGAAGCAATATATGCAGACAGAAGAACTCCGGCCTCTCTGCTTCTTATCCTATCTTGGGAACTGCAGCAAGAGGAAAGTAATGTGGATTACAGTCTAGATGAGTCTGGCTGAGATCATACACAAGAGAGCAGGCCTCCCACATATACATGTTTTCATAGCTCACTGCTGACATGTTCCTTGCTGAGAACTTTTAACACACTACGAAGAATGGACTCACAGCAAGACGCAATTCTGGTGGGACTTACTCAACCAGCTCAAGTAATAAGTGAAGACAAAACAAAGATCACATTAACTCCTGAAAGTCAGCTGCAAATCTCATTAAAGAAGGTAATGACAGAAGTAATATGGTGCCATTTGATGAACTAGAACAGCAGCCTTTATTACGCCTACTTTGATGTCAATTCTGCCCCTGTAACTTTCATTTACACAGTAAAAGTTCCTGCTTGCTAAAGTGAATCTATAGCTTCAAACACTTCTACTTCTCAAAAAATTTGACATGCAATAAAAACGTCAATAGAACTGCTTACATGACATCCATCTCTGAAAATGACAGCATAGTTACATAATTGGTAAGGTTGAATAAAGACACCAGTCCATTAAGTTCAATGTACGTGTGCGTTTATGTCAATAATAAATGCCACATCGCTGTGTGTTACAATCGTTAAGATGCCCATCTAGTCGTTTTTTGAAACTATCAACACCTCCTGCTGATACCACTGCTTGTTGAAGGGAGTTCCACATCCTTACCCCTCTGACAGTAAAGAACCCTCTACACAGTTTAAACTGCTTCTCTTCCAGTTTTAATGAATGGCAGTGTGCCTTTTTAAGCTCCCTCCCACTGAAAAATTTTCCCCTATGCTAGAATCACCATTTAAGTGGAGTTTTCACTAAAAATACCCCCAGGACAGTCAGGGCTAGTGCATTCCACAATGGAAAGCCTCTGTACTGTCCCGGGTCGCACTTAACTTTTAGAAGAAATACTTAACTTGAAAATTTCTTCTCCAGTGCTGCCATCTTAGGTGTGGGCAGCTGAAGCCAGCGCGTCCTCTTCTGCGTCCTCTTCGTTCCCACAATGCACTGCACCGGCCCCCCTCATCACTACCGGGGCAGGCGTGTCATCCCTGCACAGCTTCTGGGCATGCCCAGAAGCTGTTTAGCAGGGAATGACGCGCCTGCCCCGAAACTGACAAGCGGGGCCGGTGCAGGCGCATTGATTCCTGGGAGCGATGACGTTCAGCTCCCAGGAATCAATGCAAGCAGGAAGTGATGACGCGGGCCGTGGCCGCAGAGGGAGGAAGTGAAAGAAAGGTAAGTATATTTTCTTCAATAACAAGGTAAGTAAACAAAAAAAAAAATTGGGACTATCCATTTCTTTTACAGGTGACACAGAGCAAGCGGATGGCCCAAATTTATTTTTGAGGCCTGAACTCCGCTTTAAGGTACTTGTATATCCCTATCAAATCTCCTCTCCAGAGAGAATAAGTTTAATGCTTGCAGTCATTCCTCATAACTGAGGTCCTTCAGTCCATTTATTAGCTTTGTTGCCCTTCTCTGGACTCTCTCCAGTTCCAGCGCATCCTTCCTGTCAAAAAATTAGGAACAGCTGTCTAGCTATAACCTGACTTGAGTTCTTTAACCAGTTAAGGAACGCCCGCCGCAGTTTTACTGTGGCAGGCAGCCCCTCCTGCCCGAACTGACGTAGGACTACGTTGGTCGCGCGCCTGGTGCTAGGGGGCCAAAGGGGCCCTTGCTGAAGTCATCGCCCTGCGCGCCAACGTAACGCGTACAGGGGGCAGAGCCTAGCTGTCGACGTCACATCCTCTCCCTATCCACGGAAACCGCTGTTGTACTTGCACTATTGAGTGCTCTTCTTGTGTATGTGCCATTAAATCCCGGATGTGCCCTTGTGAGACCCTGCTGACCATCCATTAAACCCTTATGGGGGACTGCTACATCTGACCCAGGGTGATTCCTGGGTCAGAAATTAGGGTGAGAGGCTTTAATTTAGTGGTGGTGGATTGAAGCATGCTCATGGAGGTGACTGACTGATTGGGATTTCAGCATCACTTTTTCACATGGACTTTTTTTCTAGCACTTTCATGTTTATGGGAATATTTGAGTTTTTTACTCTCAGATTTGATTTGTGAATTTATTTGGCACTTATTTATGGTCTAGCGCAGCACGTTCTTGGTTTTGCAAGGAAACATCTCCTGCTCTCTCTCAGTCCTTCTAGCGGCGCCGGCTATTACTGTAGTGTCAGTGCCTTTTTCTTTTTTTCTATCAGTGGGCTGCACCCTGAGAGTGGGCTTTTTGCCCAATACACAGGCAGAGAGCCGCCGTTTTTTGTGGTTGTACCAGAGCTGGGCCAGATAGGAAGGTAGGAGAAAGCACAGATGTGAGAGAGTTTTTTTTTGGGGGGGGGGGGGTGGTGAGGGCTATAGAGGCAGGTGGGAGGATGGGAGAAGAGCGCACTCCTGAACCCCGCACTCCGTACCCAGCGCACACAACCCAGCACTCCGTACGCAACCCCTCACTCAGCGCACGCCAAAACCATGCACTCCATATGCAGCGCACTCCTGAACCCCGCACTCCTGAACTTAGCACACTCCTGAACTCTGCACTCCGCACCCAGCGCACTCCTGAACTCTGCACTCCGTACCCAGCGCACTTCTGAACTCTGCACTCTGTGCGCAGCGCACTCATGAACCCCATACTCCGTACCCATCTCACTCATGAACCACACACTCTGTACGCAGCGCACTCCTGAACTCCGCACTCCGTACCCATCTCATTCAAGAATTCCACACTCTGTACGCAGCGCACTTATAAACTCAGCACTCTGTAAGCAGCTCACTCATGAACCCCGCACTCCGTACGCAGCACACTCATGAGCCCCGCACTCCGTACGCAGCATACTCATGAATCACGCAGTCTGTATGCAGCGCACTCATAAACCCCGCATTTCGTACATAGGGCACTCATGAACCCCGCGTTCCGTATGCAGCACACTCATGAACCCCGCGTTCCGTATGCAGCACACTCATGAACCCTGCATTCCGTACGCAGCACACTCATGAACCCAGCACTCTGTACGCAGCGCATTCCTGAATCTTGCACTCTGTACATAACGCACTTCTGAACTCTGCACTCTGAATAAAGCACACTCCTGAACCGTCACTCTGTACACAGCACATTCCTGAACTCTGCACTCAATAAATTGTACAATAATTGTACTTTTGAAAAATCGGCTTGCCATTATTCCTTCTAAGCTTCTGCTTTCGGAGCTAGTTATTACTTAAATTATTACTAAAACCAGTAATAATCGAACGCAGTGACAATTATTTATGATAATACAGAGTGGACACATAGTCCTACAGATACAACCGGCCCTTTGAGGGCAACTATACTGCTGATGCGATCCCCAATGAATTTGAGTTTGACACCCCTGACCTAGAGAATAAAATGGCGGTCATTGCAATATTTAATGTCACACTGTATATGCACAGTGGTGTTTCAAAACAGTATTTTTTCGGGGGGGGGAAAAAATATTCTTTCATTAATTAAAAAAAAAACAGTAAAGTTAGCCCAATTTTTTTCTATGATGTGAAAGATGATGTTACGCCGAGTAAACAAATACCTAACACGTCATGTTTGAAAATTGCACAGGCTCCTGGAATGGCGACAAACTACGGTACTTGAAAATCTCCATAGGCGACGCTTTAAAAATGTTTACCTGTTTAGCGTTACAAAGGAGGTCTAATGTGAGAATTATTGCTCTCACTCGAACAATTGCGGTGAAACCTCACATGTGTGGTTTGAACACTGTTTATATATGTATCAAGGGATATATATATATATATATGTATATATATATATGTGTAAGGATCAAGGGAAAGATGAATGCAGCAATGTACAGAGACATCCTTGATGAAAACTTGTTCCAGAGCGCTCTGGACCTCAGACTGGGGCGAATGTTCAACTTGCAACAAGACAACGACCCTCAGCACACAGCCAAGATAACAAAGGAGTGGCTACGGGACAACTCTGTGAATGTCCTTGAGTGGCCCAGCCAGAGCCCAGACTTGGACTTGATTGAACATCTCTGGAGAGATCTGAAAATGGCTGTGCACCGACGCTCCCCATCCAACCTGATAGAGCTTGAAAGGTCCTTAAAAGAGGAATGGGAGAAACTGCCCAAAAATAGGTGTGCCAAGCTTGTAGCATCATACTCAAAAAGCAAAGAAGGAGGGGAATATGTGGGACTTTAGAGGAGTACGGCTAGACACAGGGGCCAAACACTGCAAGTGAAATCGTTGCAAAAGATTACAAATTGAACAAACAAATAAATATCGACCCATGTATTACATAAAGATACATAAATGACTTGTCAAATTTCTTAATAGTAAATAAACGATTTTATTGTGAAAACAAATTCTCCATAGGTACACAATTATATATAATGTAAAATACAAAACTCTATATAAACCAAGTTAAAGGGGGACCCATGGAGAGCTAACACAAAATCGAATATCCAATCAATCAATTAAAAACTGTAACATGGTAGGTCTAAATATTAATAAATATATTGATACCCGCAAAGGGTCATAGGAATGAGAATAAATACATGAATGGCATATACAAAATCATTTGTTAAAACAGACCTGAAGGCTATATTGGCAATAATACATAATCTTGAAAAAAACAGAAGGGTTTGTGTGAGTAAATGTCGGCTCCTTGTAGGAGGCCTTGAATGGAGTTGTCTAGGTAAGTGTCGGCTCGACGCGTTTCGTGGACCTCCGTCCACTCATCAGGAGCATTATATTGTATTTGTGCGGTGTCATAAATCCAAGAGCAATCCATGTTGATGTAGAAGGACCCAAGCTGATCCAGGAGAAGCCTGACCCGGGGCTGAGGCATGGTACACGCCAGCACACAAGGGCAATTGGGAGGAAGGGACCAGAAACAAGGTAGTAATGAGTAAATAATTGAAAAGGGCTTTACAGATATCGGTCAAAAATGATGATGGCAACGGCACAAAGGGTGTGGTGATTGTGCTGGTTCCCTTTGTGCCGTTGGATATTCGATTTTGTGTTAGCTCTCCATGGGTCCCCCTTTAACTGGGTTTATATAGAGTTTTGTATTTTACATTATATATAATTGTGTACCTATGGAGAATTTGTTTTCACAATAAAATCGTTTATTTACTATTAAGAAATTTGACAAGTCATTTATGTATCTTTATGTAATACATGGGTCGATATTTATTTGTTTGTTCAATTTGTAATCTTTTGCAACGATTTCACTTGCAGTGTTTGGCCCCTGTGTCTAGCCGTACTCATCTAAAGTCCCACATTCCCCTCCTTCTTTGCTTTACAAAATTAGGGATGGAGATTAGCTAGACACTCTATCAAGAACATACAGTGGCAGATCCTCTTCCTTGGTTTATCATACTCAAAAAGATTTGAGGCTGTAATTGGTGCCAAAGGTGTTTCAACAAAGTATTGAGAAAAGGCTGTGAATACTTATGTATATGGGATTTTTTTCATTTTTATTTTTAATAAATTTGCAAAGATTTCAAACAAACTTCTTTCTCATTGTCATTATGGGGGATTGTTTGTAGAATTTTGAGGAAAATAATGAATTTAATACATTTTGGAATAAGGCTGTAACATAACAAAATGTGGAAAAAGTGAAAAAAACGGACCGCCTGTCAGTTTTCATCCGATCCTGATCTGAAAATAAGGTTTCCATCCGTCTGGATTTCACAGACAGGATTGGATCGGATAGCAGCGGGTGTCAGCAGAGATGTCACCGCTGACATCCACTGCTCCATAGAGGTGGATGGAGCATCTGATCAGGTCCACTTGACAAAACTGACAGGCGGACCGGATCGGAAAGCTCATATGAAAGGGGCCAACATCAGCTGTGCGAGAAAAAGCCTCTCATTCTAAAGCAAAGACAAGCTAGGTTAATTATCAACCACTTGCCGAACAACAGCTACAGCGCAGCAGCCTTATTCTGGGAAGGCGTACAATTCCCGTGCGCCCCCTTGGGGCTTGTGAGCGAAGTGTCCGGTAGTACATCAGGTGTGATCAATCTTCAGTGATTTGCATCATAGCTTGTAGACGCTTAGGCTGGCCATACACTATACAGTTTTCTTATTCAATTTCCTTTAGATTTACCTTAAACTACGTAGTGCAAGGGCCTGCCTGACTGCATACAAATTGAAAGTGTTTAGGTTTGACCCTATATTACATGGTTTTGGTAAATCTAAAGGAAAGTTGAACAAGACAATTGTATAGTGTATGGCCAGCCTTAAACCTTCACAAAGACCAAATAATTAGGGATGCACCAAAATTTCGGCCACCGACATTTTCTTCCGAAAATGGGCCTATCCCATTTCGGCCGAAAATGGGTTAAAAATGACGAAATTAATGGGCGCTGTGAGGAAGGAGGAGGGCGCAGCGCAGGTTTGAAAAGTCCCACCTCTGGCCGGCAGCCCGCCTCTCAATGATGTCCCTACTACTGCGATCTGTGCATTAATGAACTAACAGACCGGGCGGGCGAGCGGCCGTTAATAGCTGTAACTATGTGAGCCTTCACTTCCCTGTCAGCGGCACGATGTGCATGAATGAACGGACACTCCGGGCGGGAGGGCAGGGGGAGCGGCCGCTAATAACTATAACTATGTGAGCGCTTCACTTCCCTGTCATGCGGGTATCTCCTCTGACAGGGAAGTGAAGGCTCACATAGTTATAGTTATTTAGCGGCCGCTCCCCCCCGCCTTCCCGCCCGGAGTGTCAGTTCATTCATGTACATCGTGCCGCTGACAGGGAAGTGAAGTGAAGGCTCACATAGTTACAGCTATTAGCGGCCGCTCGCCCGCCCTCCCGCCCGGTGTGTCAGTTCATTCATGCACAGATGGTAGTAGAAGTGACATCACCGGGTGGCGAGCGGCCGGCCAGAGGCGCGTCTTTTGAATAATGGACACCGGAGGAGCTGAGTGAGTAGGAGAGGGACGCTGAGGCGAGCTTACCATTGGTATTAGTAATATGCAGCATGAGGGGGTTAATGTATTGTCACTGCTGCATTAGTGACCAACCAGTGGCAGTTAATTAACCGCCTTGTGCTGCATTAGTGCAACCAGTATCAGTGCAACCAGTGTTAATTAACACTGATACTGGTTGCACTAATGCAGCACAAAGGGGTTAATTAACTGCCACTGGTTGGTCACTAATGCATCAGTGACCAGCAGTGACAATACATTAACCCCCTCATGCTGCATAATACAAATACCATTGGTAATTAAATAACCACTTGCCAACCCGTCACAGTACATATACTGTGACAGGGTGGCAGCGACAGGTGTACGTCGCTGCCTGTTTTTGGTGTATGCCCCTCTTCTATCTAATTTAAAATTATTTGGGGGAAAAAGTTATTTTCGGTTTCGGTTTCCGGCCAAGGGCACCCTGCATTTTCGGTTTCGGCCCAAAATTTTCATTTTGGTGCATCCCTACAAATAATATATACGTATTTGGGTTATTTTTACCAAAGATATGTAGCAGTATAACTTTTGGCCACAATTTATGAAAGAACAATTGCTAAATGTGCAAAATTT
Organism: Pelophylax lessonae; assembly: GCF_965119305.1. Classification (NCBI taxonomy): domain Eukaryota; kingdom Metazoa; phylum Chordata; class Amphibia; order Anura; family Ranidae; genus Pelophylax; species Pelophylax lessonae. The sequence continues at coordinate 320,378,571 of NC_138772.1, read as the reverse complement.
TAAAACTGAAACAAAGAAAAATGCATTTTTTTTTTTTACAAAATTTTTAGTCTTTTTTGACCACATAACGACCGCCCACCGCAGGCAGCCGCCCCTGGGAAAACCAACGTAGTACTACGTCGCTCGCTCAGGAGACCCTAGGGTTCGAGCGCGCGGCGGTGCGCTCCCACCCCGCTCGTCAGCCGGGAAGCCAGTGTGTGTGACAGGCGGCTCCAATGGCCGCCGGCCACTCGCAATCTCCCGCAGCTGAGAGAGATGGACAGACAGCTGATGTAAACACAGCCGTCTGTCATTCTCCCTGAAGTGATCACAGAGACTATGTGATCCTCCTATATAGGATTGCATGTCTCTGTGATGACTTCACAAGCCATGCCCCCTGACAGTTAGAAGCACGCCCCTAGGGAAACATTTAACCCCTTGATCACCCATACTGTTAACCCCTTCCCTGCCAGTGTCATTTTTACAGTAACAGTGCATATTTTCAGCACTGATTACTGTAGTAATGTCATTGGTACCCCCAAAAGTGTCAAAAATGTGACAGTTAGGGGTCCGATCTGTCCGCCGCAATGTCGCAGTCCCGCAAAAAAAAAAATCGCAGATCGCCGCCATTACTAGTAAAAAACAAACAATAAAAATGACAAATCTTTCCCGTAGTTAGTAAACGCAATAACTTTTGCGCAAACCAATTAAAATACACTTATTGCGATTTTACTTACCAAAAATATGTAGCAGAAAACAAATTGGCCTAAGTGCCGGTTCACATTTGTGCGATGCCGGAACGCTGCAAATATACAGCGTGTTCCTGCATTCGCACCCCTGGCAGTTCACACTGCCATATGCAATACACTGGGGGTGTCAATTAAAAGTTAACGACACCCCCAGATAAGATCGCATATCGCAGTTCGATCTGTAAGTTCGCGCAGAATTGGATCGCACTAGTGTGAACCACCATGCGATCCGATTCTGCTGTGAACCAAAAAAAGGGTCCTGAGCATCTTTTAGTGCGATTGAGGTGCGAATTCAGCCATGCAAACTGTATGGCTGAATTTGCACCGCACAGAGACTGCATGTCATTTTAGGAGCAGTGCGCTCAGAATTACATGCGATCTCTGCCATAGCACTAATGTGAACCGGCACTAAAAAGGTAAAAAATGTAGATTTTTACATTTTTTTTAATTTTTTTTAATTTCATATAAAAGAATGTGAAAAATAGTTATTTTTTCAAAATTGTCGATTTTTTTTGTTTATAGTGCAAAAAATAAAAATCGCACAGGTGATCAAATACCGCCAAAAGAAAGCTCTATTTGTGGGAAAAAAAGGACGTCAATTTCGTTTGGGTACAGCGTTGCACGACCGCGCAATTGTCTGTTAAATTCACGCAGTGCCGAATTGCAAAATAGGGCCTGGTCATTGAGCAGCCAAATCCTCCAGTCTTAAAGTGGTTAACCTATAGCACAAATATTAAAAAACCCAGTGCCGGTTCACACTTATGCGATGCGGGAAGGCTGCGAATTTGCAGCCTGTTCCCGCATCGCAAACGCACCCCTGGCAGTTCACACTGCCATATGCGATATGCTGGGGGTGTCAATGAAATGTTAACGACACCCCCAGTTTGATCGCATATCGCAGTGCGATCTTTACAGTTTGCACAGGATCGGATCGCACAAGTGTGAACCACTGTGCGATCCGATCCTGATGCGGCTGAAAAAAAGGGTCCTGTGCGTCTTTGCTACGGGTGCAGTGCGAATTTCAGCCATACAAAGTGTATGGCTGAATTCGCACCGCACAGCCGATCGCATGTAATGAAGGAGCGGTGCGCTCCGATATTACATGCGATCGCCGCAGCCGCAAGAATGTGAACCGGCACTAAATACCACTAAAAGAAAGCTCTATTTCTGTGAAAAAAGGACAAACATTTCATATGGCTACAGTGTTGCATGACTGAGTAATTGCCTTTCAAAATGTGAGAGCTCTGAAAGCTGAAAATTGGTCTGGTTAGCAAGGGGGTGGAAGTGCCCAGTGGGAAAGTGGTTAAATTGGCCCTAGTATGTGTATGCATGAATGTACGTTAGGGACCTTAAAGTGTAAGCTCTGTGAGGTCAGGGATTGATGTAAATGTACAATATATATGTAAAGCGCTGCATAAACTGTCAGCACTATAAAACCTGTACTGTCATAGGATCTTGAGGAATGGCTCCTAATGCCACAAAGCAAGGAATACAGTCTGCTAGTCAGCTACACTGATAGAAGGAATGTAAAATGGGAGATATGGTTGAATTCTGTCAGTTTTACACTATCCCAATCAACAACTAAACACTCCAATACATAACTGTCTCATTCAATAATATTTCCTAGGTGATAATAGGATAAATGGAGTTTTCCCATTAATCGGGTGGGGTATCAAACACTGTCTAGAAGTTGCTGAGCTACAATGTTAAAGAAATGATATATGGGAATAAATCAAAACAGGAGAAGACAGAATCCAGAGCAGCTGTGCATGGGAACCAATCAGCATCTATATTCAGCTTGTTCAAATAACCTTCAACAATGAAAGCTAGAAGGTGATTGGTTGCCATGCACAGCTGCTCCAAATTCAGTCTTAGGGCTCGTAAACTCTAAGAAAATCGAGCGAGAGTTTTTGTCAAAAGGACTTTCGTACACAATTTTCTATAGCCGATTCCGACCTTTTGAATGAAAATTTCTGAAGGGACAAGCTCCAAAACTATTTCCGAATGGGAACAGGACAAACAATTTTTGCTTCATGTGTACTGTTTTCGTGCGATTTTCGTACAAGAAAAATCAGCAACAAAAGACTGCGCATGATCAGAAACAATAAACAAAAAAAAAAAAGCCTTTGTCGTATGAGAATTTTCGTACAAATTTTCATTCATCGTTTCCCATTTGCTGTAAAACGACGAGGAAAATTGAATGATCGTTTGCCTGATTTTCTTATAGTGTTACATAGTTACATAGTTACATAGTAGGTGAGGTTGAATAAAGACAATAGTCCATCCAGTTCAACCTGTGTAGGTGTGTGTGACTGTAATCATCTAACATAGCCTTTAATCTCCTGATCCTTGAGATGCAAGTTTAAGAGTCTTTTGAAAGTCACCATACTACCCGCAGAAACCACCTCTTGTGGTAGACAATTCCACAATCTTGTAGCCCTAACAGTAAAGAACCCCCCACGTTGCCTGAGGTTAAAACGCTTCTCCTCTAATCGCATTGTATGTCCTCGAGTCCTCATGCAATTCCTTCGAATGAACAGCTTTTTTTCTAAGCTGTGATCCCCGTTAAGATATTTATAAATTGCTATCATGTTCCCTCTCAGGCGTCTCTTCTCCAGGGAGAATAAATCAAGCGATTGCAGACGCTCCTCATAATCAAGGTCCTCCAATCCCCTAATTAGTTTAGTTGCCCTTCTCTGGACTTTCTCCAGCTCCAACACATCCCTCCTGAGGACTGGCGACCAGAACTGGACAGAATACTCCAGATGCGGTCGGACCAGAGTTTTATAAAGTGGAAGGATTATAGTCTTATCTCTGGAATACATCCCTTTCTTTATGCATGCTAATATTCTGTAGGCTTTGGAAGCTGCCGCTTGACATTGCATGCTGTTGCCTAATCTATCATCAACCAAGACTCCCAGATCTTTCTCCATTTTTGATTCCCCCAAGGGTTCCCCTCCTAACGTGTATTGTGTTTTTATGTTTTTAGTCCCCAAGTGCAAAACCTTACACTTCTCCACGTTAAACCTCATTTGCCATGTCGTTGCCCACTCCGTAATTTTGTCCAGGTCATTCTGTAGGATATCTGCTTCATGCTGTGCAGTTATTGCCCTGGCCAATTTTGTGTCATCTGCAAAAACTGACAACGAACTACTGATCCCGTCCTCAATGCTGTTTATGAATAAATTGAACAAGGTCGGTCCCAAGACTGAGCCTTGGGGGACCCCGTTTACCACCTCAGACCAGTGTACCCCACTTTAGACGATTTCACACAGGTATTGAAAATAGATGGTTGGGTTATGATTTTACCACTTCCCAAATGCCTATCAATGGCAATCAAACTTATTAAAATATGATAATAAGATGGAATACGCGCTGCAGAGAGTCACAGGCATTGACACTTTGTAACCTTCTTCATTCACTTCTATTGAAACATACCATAAGTAGGGATGCACCGATCCGACTTTTTTGGACCCGATACCGATATCTGGCGTTGTGAAATCGCTGATACCGGAAGCGATCCGGAGCTACACACAAAGCAAGCAGCTGCAGTACAGAGAAAAGCCACTGCTTCATGTATACGGCTCCTCCATTCACAGGCGGAGTGCATCTGATATCACTCCGCCTGTGAGCCGGGCCTATACAGGAAGTAGCGGCTCCCATCCCATACTATTGCTGCACCTAGTAAGGGATGGCTGAGCCGTTACCAAGCAAAAACCGGATCAGCCAGTGGATTGGTCAATGTTACCGATCCCCCCGATTCATCTAAAATGGCCATATCGGCGCCGATATCAGATCCGAATATCGGATCGGTGCATCCCTAACCATAAGTGTGCAGTAAACACACTGTACTTATGATGTTTACAACACGTTTAACTGCTTGCGGACCGCCCACCCTGTATTTACGTTGGTAATTTGATGTTAAATACCGGTCATAACCGCAGTGTTTTTTTTTTACACAGCCAGCTGTTCTCTTTCACATAAAAGTGGTCCAAGCATCGGATTCGTCGCGGGATCACTTTTAATGCCCGCAGGAGAGATGCCCCACCTCCTCTCCCGCCGCTTCCCGGTTATTTTCCCCACTTACCGGAGCCGTCAGTAGTGGGAAAAACAATCTGGTCTATTGAAGTCCTAGGTAGGAAGTCGAGTGAGGGCAAGAAGGCCCCCACTCGACTCTTTGGCCTTGGCCCCTTTTTTTCCTGCATTTTTTTTTTGTTTTTATGATGTGGTATCTGATGTCTTTTTTGACCTTAGATCTCACAATAAAGAGGACCTGTCCTGCTTATTTTTATTACAAGGGATGTTTACATTCCTTGTAATAGGAATAAAAAAGTGATAAAAAAAAAAAAAAAATTAAAAAAGGGACAGTGTAAAAATAAAAAGGTAAAATAAATAAGAAAAAAAAAAAAAAAACATTTAAAAACGGCCTCGTCCCTTCGATCTAGTCGAATCTCTATCAGACGCAAATGCATACGCAAGTCATGCTCACATATGGAAACGGTGTTTAAACCACACATGTGAGGTATTGTCACGATCAATAGAGCAAGAGCAATAAATCTAGCCCCGAGATATTCTCTGTACCTCTAAACTTGTTACCTGTAGAAATTTTGAAAACATTGCCTATGGAGATTTTTCCCCATTCGACGAGCGTGCACAATTTTGAAGCATGACATGTTAGGTATCAATTTACTCTGCCTACCATTCTCTTTCACATTACAGAAAAAAATTTGGGTTAACTTTACTGTTTTCTTATTTTTTTATTCAAAATGTGTATTTTTTCAAAAAACAATTGCGTTTGTAAGACCAAATATGGTGTGACAAAGTATTGCAACAATCTCTATTATATTCTCTAGGGTCTCTGCTAAAAAAAATTATATATATATATATATATATATATATATATATATATATATATATAATATGTTTGGGGGTTCTAAGTAATGTTCTAGCAAAAAATGCTGTTTTTAACTTGTAAACAACAAGTGTCAGAAATAGACCTGGTCCTTAAAGAGGAAGTAAACCCTCCTCTGCAAATTGTACCTATAGGTAAGCCTATGATAAGGCTTGCCTATAGGTACTGTAAATATCTACGGTGCATGTTTAGGAGATATTTACTTTGCATGCAGCCAGTGACATTACTGGCGCATGCGCTCTGAAGGAACGGCCGCTCATGCCGTTCCTTCAGAGCCCGTGCCGGGACCGTTGGCTCCCGCGCGCATGCCTCTGTCCCTGGCTCTCGAGCAACGTCCTCTGACCCTGGCTCTCGAGCGACGTCCTCCTACATCTCTCTCCCCATAAGACCAGGTTCACATATGTGCAATCCAGTTTTGACGGCGGGATTTCAGCCCCTCCGGTGTGATTTTGTACAGCGATTCAGGTGCGATTTGTCAAAATATAGGACAATGGAAATCCCACCTGAACCATGCCCTAAATCATACTGCATGTATGTATGTGAACTGGCTCCATCGAAAAGGCTGCAGGTTCACATATCATGCGAATCGCATGGGGTTCAAAACGCATCCATTTGGCATATACGTGAACCAGGATTAAAGGTGGCGGTTACAGTCTGTGGGCTTGAAGGTATCAGTTTTAGCAGTGGAGCATTTGCACGAGTACAAGTACTCAAGAAAATGCTTAGTATTGGCATGGATACCGGTATTGGTATCGATGCAATACTATTAAAAAACTTTTAGAAAATTCCAAGTAAAATATAAAGGCTGCCGAACCATGCCCTAAATCGTACCGGTCTCTTTATTACAAAATGTGCTGCGGCCGGCCTGCATGTATGTGAACTGGCTCCATCGAAAAGGCTGCAGGTTCACATGTCATGCGAACCGCATGGGGTTCAAAACGCATCTGTGAACCGGGATTAAAGGTGGCGGTTATAATCTGCAGGCTTGAAGGTATCGGTTTCAGTAGTTGAGCATTTGCACGAGTACAAGTACTCAAGTGAATGATTAGTATCGGCATGGATACCGGTATTGGTATCGGTGCAATACTATTAAAAAACATTTAGAAAATTCCAAGTGAAATATGAAGGCTGCAGTTTTTTTTTGTTTTTTTTTTACCTCTTTCAGAAAATGCTAATTGTTATATTGAACATTTTCTGCCCTATTTAAGGTCAGTGATATAGAAAGTACTGTAGATTTAAGCTCCATTAAGCAGCTATTTTTAAGACAGGTTATTAATAGACCATATTTCTTCAGTTAGGGTTTCCTTAAAAGTGGCAGTAAAGTCTTGTCGGCCATTTTTACCTACAGGTAAGCTTTATTATAAAATATAGAAATATATTTAAAAAATATTTATAAAAAATATAAATATTATAAAATAAATCTCTCTCAAATGTGCACCGTTTAGGACATATTCCAAGGAACAGCAGCCGGTGACGTCACCAGTGCATGTGCCCTGAAGGAATGGCATACCGTGCCATGTCTTCAGAGGTCTGCGTTATAAACAGTGACTCCCGTGTGCATGCGTGGGAATGACGTCGTCCCAGCTCGGCCGGAGTCCATGACCCCGCAAGGAAGTCTAGGTGAAGATGGAAGCCCTTTCAGAGGTGACAGTGTACTGCCGGCGCACTTTATTTTAAGAAAAGTCTCTCAGAATGTGCTAGTGTGTAATGCATACTAGCACATTATGACATTGCCTTGCAGGGTGAATTTTTTATTTTTATTTTTTTCGTACAAATTTTTCTACCCCTTCAACAAATATATAAAGACAGCACCTTTTTTTTTAACATTTTGGATAGAGTAGTGAATGATTAAAATCCCTGTTTGATTTTTTTCTTTTTGGCCATCTGTGTCCCATTAGAGAGAGTTCCCTTTGATTCCTTTTTATGTGGACACAACAGGAAATGAGAGGAAATCTTTCCAAATTGAGGGAAATGCCAGCTGTCACTGGAACAAGTGCCCTCATTGGAAGGTTTTTTTCTCTATTCCTATTCTGGAGACAACACCAATAAAGCCACATTGTACTATATTATCTGAAACATCATACTCTTTCCTTGAACTAATTAAACCTGGCATTACCAGAGGTGGAATAATGTAAGGCTTTGCTAACGAAAACATGCAGTTGGATATTTAATATATTACTTAATAAGTCTTAGCCCCCCCCCATTCACACTTGAGCATTTTTCAGCTTGGACTATGCTCAACATGCAGAATCCCATTCTTTTTCTTTGTCCTGGTCTACACTTCTATGCTCAGTCGTTCTACTGCATAAAGGTACTGTATAAGATCTTTTTTCCTGGTGTATGCAAGCATTTTTTTATTCCGCCACAGACTTCAGTGTGTGTGCCTGTCAACACACGCGTTTTGTGCGTTTTTACTAGTGATCGACCGATATTGGTTTTTCGTTGCCGATACCGATATTTTGGCTAATGCATATCGGTATTGGCCGATATTTTGTACATTTAAAAAAAATAAAAATTATTTTTTTTTTGACAGGTACTTTTGTGGAGGGATCTGGGGGTCTAAAAGACCCCAAACCCCTCCTCTGCACTTAAAAGCATTCATTGTTTTGAATGCTGTCATTTTTATGAATCTTGCACCAGACAGTACCCGGGAAGTGATGTCCTTCATGATCGGGTCTTCAGCGGCCGTGTAGGCTGGTTGCCCGGGTCTCCCGGTGGGACAGGAGACCTGGGTGAGCCGCGGAAGGCGGCAGGAGGTGGGGGTGTCCCCTCCCGCAACTTTTAATGACAGCCGAGCGGCTTCTCAGCCGCATCGGTTGTCACTACAAGACAGCCGACTGTCAGCTATGGACACCGGTACCGGGTGATGCCTCTAGCTGAAGGCATAGAGTACAGCACTTTCCCGAAATATCGGCAATATCGGTCACCTCAGGGGCCGATTCCGATATATCAGGGAAAGTGCATATCGGTCCTCGATATATCGGCTTTGTCGATAATCGGTCGATCCCTGGTTTTTACACCTGAAAAACTCCTCTATCTGCCCGGTCCAGGAAACAAATACCTGAAACTGGATGTGTGTATAAAAACATTTGTGCAAAGCTTGCAAACACCCCGAAAAAAACAATTCAAAATCATGTGGAATACGCTCTGGCTAAGATATGCTCAGGTGTGAATGCAGATTTAGAATCCTTTTACATTTTTTGTGCACAACCTGTTTAAGGGATCTGGTCTAATAACCCTTTAACCACTTCTGGACTGGAAGGTTTTACCCCCTAATGACCAGGCCATTTTTTGTGATTCGGCACTGCGTTTTTTTTAACGGACAATTGCGACGCTGTACCCAAATAAAGTTGATGTCCCATTTTCCCACAAATAGAGCTTTCTGTTGGTGGTATTTGATCACCTCTGCAATTTTTATTTTTTGTGCTATAATCAAAAAAAGAGCGACAATTCTGGGGAAAAAAAAAAAAACAATATTTTTCACTTTCTGCTATATACCATTCCCAATTAAAAAAAAAAAATAATAATTTTAGGCCAATTTATATTTCGCTACATATTTTTGGTAAAAGAAATCCCAATAAGCGTATTTTGATTGGTTTGCGCAAAAGTTATTGCGTCAACAAACTAGGAGAAAGATTGTCATTTTTTTTTATGACTCGTAATGGCGGCGAGCAGCGATTTTTAGCGGGCCTGCGACACTGCGGCGGACAGATCGGACCCCTAACTGACATTTTTTGGGGGACCAGCGACATTACTACAGTAATCAGTGCTAAAAATATACACTGTTACTGTAATAATGACACTGACAGGGAAGGGGTTAACTCAAGGCGATCAAAGAGGGGGTCTTTTCTAACTGTGAGAGGGATGGGCTTGTGAAATCAATACAGAGGATCTGTGATCCTTAATAGGAAGATCACAAGCGCTCTGTGCTGATTCTTGAGAGAATAACCGTCTGCTGTGTTTACAACAGCAGACCATTGTTCTCTCTCCACGGGGAGTGATCCTGGGTGCCCGGCGACATTCACGGCAGTTTGCCCCATGAGTCAGCTTGCCCGCAGGCTAATGGGAACACGCGTGCGACACCAGTATTGCCGTATAGGTATGGCGATTCGTGCAGCCGAATCATATTTATTTCATTTTCCGATGATATTTATATTAACCTCTTCAGCCCTCCCCTGTCAGTCCTTCCTCTGTTGCAGATGCCATCCAAATACCCAGTGTCAGAGGGAACAGTGATGCCACCCCGTGCATCATGTTACAATACAATGGGCTAGCTATTGGCTGCACGACCCAAGTACTGCATCATGAAGAAAATGCTCCTTCATACCAGCAGTGCTGGGTATTTACCAGTGGCGGGCCTAGAAAAAGAGTGGCTATTGTAAAAGTGTTCAGAGGCTGGGCTTTGCAGACACTGCCACTTTGCCTTGAATAGGAAAGGTAACAGTGCCTCATCAAAAAAAGATTTTAGGCCCCACATGGTCTTACCTTATTGTTATACCAACAAGAATCCTCTACACATTAAAGTGGAAGTAAACCCTCATATCGTTTTCAGCCTAGGAAGCTGCCATCTTGGCCTCGGTTTATTCTTCAACTGCCATGATTTAATCTTCATGCTGCACATGTGATCAGTTATGACACCATTGGATGATTTGACGGTTTGGTTGAGCGCACAACCAATGGGTAAGTTACATTCCCACTGCTTTTTGAAACTGTTAAATCGGTGGGTTTACTTCCGCTTTAACACCGCCCTTTTCCAAAAGGTATTTATGCATTTTATAATAATGTAACATCGACCTAAATCCATACACTCATGAGATAAGAGAGAACAGCAACTGGGAATATGCACATTTCAACCTATAGTAGGTCACAAATTAAAGGATGACCCATGCCCATCTTCGGTATGCCTAATATGATCACCCAGTGCATCAATCCCCTTTCCAAAACTTAGTATCAGCTTAGTGAAGACATACAGTATCTCACAAAAGTGAGAACACCCCTCACATTTTTGTAAATATTTTATTATATCTTTTAATGTGATGACAACGGAAGAAATGACACTTTGCTACAATGTGAAGTATTGAGTGTACAGCTTGTATAACAATGTAAATTTGCTTTCCCTTCGAAACAACTCAACACACAGCCATTAATGTCTAAACCGCTGACAACAAAAGTGAGTACACCACTATGTGAACATGTCCAAACTGGGCCCAATTATCCATTTTCCCTCCCTGATGTCATGTGACTCGTTAGTTTTACAAGGTCTCAGGTGTGAATTGGGAGCAGGTGGGTTAAATTTGGTGTTATCGCTCTAACTCTAACTCATACTGGTCACTGAAAGTTCAACATGGCACCTCATGGCAAAGAACTCTGAGGATCTGAAAAAAAGAATTGTTGCTCTACATAAAGATGGTCTAGGCTATAAGAAGATTGCCAAGACCCTAAAACTGAGCTACAGCATGGTGGCCAAGACCATACAGCAGTTTAACAGGACAGGTTCCACTCAGAACAGGCCTCGCCGTGGTCAACCAAAGAAGTTGAGTGCACATGCTCAGCGTCATATCCAGAGGTTGTCTTTGGGAAACAGATAAACGAGTGCCGCCAGCATTGCTGCAGAGGTTGAAGGGATGGGGGTCGGGGGGGGGGGGGGGGTCAGCCTGTCAGTGCTTAGACTATAGGCCATACACTGCATCAAATTGGTCTCCAGGGCTGTTGTTTCAGAAGGAAGCCTCTTCTAAAGATGAAGCACAAGAAAGCCTGCAAACAGTTTGCTGAAGCTAAGCACATGAATAACTGGAACCATGTCCTGTAGTCTGAGGAGACCAAGATAAACTTGTTTGGTTCAGATGGTGTCAAGCATGTGTGGCGGCAACCAGGTTAGGAGTACAAAAACAAGTGTGTCTTGCCTACAGTCAATCATGGTGGTGGGAGTGTCATTGTCTGGGGCTGCATGAGTGCTGCCGGCATTAGGGAGCTACAGTTCATTGAGGGAACCATGAATGCCAACATGTACTGTGACATACTGAAAGCAGAGCATGATCCCCTTCCTTCAGAGACTGGCCCACAGGGCAGTATTCCAACATGATAATGACACCAAAAACACCTCCAAGACTAACACTACCTTGCTAAAGAAGCTAAAGGTAAAGGTGATGGACTGGCCAAGCATGTGTCCAGACCTAAACCCTATTAAGCCATCTGTGGGGCATCCTCAAACGGGAGGTGGAGGAGCGCAAGGTCTCTAACATCCATCAGCTCCGTGATGTCGTCATGAAGAGTGGAAGAGGACTCCAGTGGCAACCTGTGAAGCTCTGTTGAACTCCATGCCCAAGAGGGTTAAAGCAGTGCTGGAAAATAATGGTGGCCACACAAAATATTGACACTTTGGGCCCAATTTGGACATTGTCACTTAGGGGTATACTCACTTTTCTTGCCAGTGGTTTAGACATTAATGGCTGTGTGTTGAGTTATTTTGAGGGGACAGAAAATTCACACTGTTATACAAGCTGTTCACTCACTACTTTACATTGTAGCAAAGTGTAATTTCTTCAGAGCTGTCACATAAAAGATATAATAAAATATTTACAAAATGTGAGGGGTGTACTCACTTTTGTGAGATACTGTACACATAATTTAAAGGGATGCATTTTAAGGGAATGCTTTTCCTGCGCTAAAGGTGCCGATAATGGGCAACAATAAATTCATATTCATTTCAATTGATATTAATTATAAGTTGAATATAATACAATTGTACATAAAAATATATTTAAAGAAAAAAAAAACTGTCATTTTCGGTTTCAGACAAGTGCATCCTGAATTTTTGGTTTCAGTATCAAAATTTCCATTCCGTGCACCATATATATATATATATACACATACACACACATTTAATCTTTCCTGCTGTAATCAAATGATAACAATATTCCAGCAGGTGGCAATGTCCCACCAGAAATTAAAAAGCAGTGGGGTCGTGGGAATATTCTATTTAGGAGGGGGTGGCTAGTGAATTACTTGGAAAGTATTTTCAATTTCACTATTCATTTTTATTTCAAGGTCTGGTCTTTGCTAATGACCCAATGCAACGTGCTAAACAACAAACAGTGCTTTGAAATGAGGTCTAACCATACTTCAAGCAGTGAGGCTAGCTTTGGATCTCTGGGATTGCAGTGCTATGATCTGGCAGAAGAAAAAAAAAAAGGTTGTGTGTTTTGGGAGTTTGTATGTCATCCAGCTAAGAGTTGTAATGCACAGCTGTTTGACTGTTCATCATGTTTTCCCAAAGCAACAGCGAATAATCAAGATAATTATCAAACACAGACTAAATGGAACAAAAATGCTAAAATGTCTTTCCTCCAACCATGAACAAAGGTCAGCAAAATCAGTACAACAGGACAGATTTATTAATTCAGAGTACAGTGAGCTTTAACGCACAGAAAAACTTATTTTCTACTGTAATTTACAAAACAATATAAAAAAAATTTGCTGCATTAAACATAGGGATACCAGATTAAGAATTAGAGATCACATTAAATGACATTTACTATATAGAAGAAAACATTTTGTAGAGATAATTTGTCCAAAATATATTTATATACTGCATTTAGCCTTGGCCAATACACATAACTAACAAAATGTCTTGGAAAAGAAATGAAAAAAAAAAATGTCAAGGTTTTACATTGCTTACACCAAAGAGGATTTATATGTTTTAAGAATATTAAAAAAAAAAAAAGTTTTCAGCATTTAAATATATATTACTAAAATTTCTACTTTTAAAACCCAATTTATTTTTGACAAAACCAATTGTCAACTTAGGATTGTGGCATATGTCACATTGATATTTAACATTTAGTCGTACGACCAACACCAAATAAGTGATTTATGTCACGGAGCTCAGTGGCAGTAGGATGAAGCTAATGAAGGAGGTTCTTGGTTTACAATATCAAAATGTATTTATTTATTTTTTTGTTTCAGGTACTTATATAGCGCTGTCAATTTACGCAGCGCTTAAAATAAAATGTATGAGCCAACAAACAAGATATTCGACATACTAGTGAAGGAAAAATATCTATGAAATCTGCATATCAAAAAATAACATTAGTGGCAGTAGTAGTTTAAACGCAAAAAGCAAGCATCCCTTTTTATAGTTACATTGTTAATTATTGATTTTTTGTTTTCTACCTCAGCCACTACTACTTGTCAGGACATAATTGTAGACTCCCGTTATATCTTGTTTAGTAGTATTTGAGTATGTTTGTCTTTATATATTATCACTGTAAACACTAACCATACATTAATCCTTAGTTATACTTCACGTCCTTAAACATTTAAGCAATTTTTTTTTTTTTTTTTCATTTTTAGATGTCAGAAAATCATTGAAAGAGATTACATTTTCAATAACTGTCTGAGCATGTTCTGCGAAAACTTAAAATACAGTTTTCAATGCCTTATCTATAAGAGTGACTTTTGTCAAATAATTTCTATCTGAAAACTGTAGCACGGAACTTGAACTTTTTGTCTTTTTTTTTTGTTATTGTATTGTTCAAGTGTAAATGTGTAATCAAAGGAATACATACTCATGATCAAGTCTCAAGAAACAATGTAACTGAAGGATCTGCAAACATTTTATTTTTTTTTTTTTTTAACTATTACACAAAAAGTTTATACCTAAAAAATTCATTTTAGATTACCAACAATTTAAATAGGTTAATATTCACTTACAGAGTAAGCTTGAGTGCCGGTTCACACTTATGCGCTTGTACTGCGAATGCGATGCGTTCTAAATAGTCTCCAATCGCATGCATTTACAAAATACATTGAATTCTTGACGGTCGTTCACATCTATGCGTTGCGATCCAGATGCGAATGTGATGCGATGATAAAAAGGGTCTTGTGCGAGTTTACAACGTTGCGAATTTAGTCTCCATAGACATCAATGTAAATCGGTCTGGACTCGCATTATCAGTTCAGATATGTGCGAATTCTTATTTTTTGTTTGATTTTCCCCTCAGCTCCACCCCTCCTGAGCTTAATTAACATAATCAACGCAATCAAATTTTCATTACAATCGTGCTGATACTATTGAAAAACACAAGGTAAACTCGCACTGCAAATTCGCATTGCAAGCGCAAGTGCATAAGTGTGAACCGGCACTCAATTAAAAAGAAATAATAATAATAATGGTGATAGAGACATATGGACTCTGTATAGTATCCTGTGTACTATACTCTACAGACTGAATTTCTATTTCATGTTTGATATTTAACTTTTCCATAGCTTGATATATCTCTTTATTGTCATACACTTCACTGAAAAGATTTGTCAACATTTGCTGGAGGCGGGTGAAGCTTAGGTGCGAGCGCCCTCTTGGGGCGGAAAGTGTTCCCATTTGGGTGCCTCGGGGAGGCGCGCGCACTTATATGTCGCACTTATCGCGTATATGTTCCCACCTGTTCCTCTATGGGTACACTTTACTTTCATATATTTTTCTGTGGTTTGGTTGTTTCATGTTCCATGGTACATGTTCTTTTGCACTGACGAGTTCTTTGAACTCCATACTATTGTATCTCTTTCGCTGAGAACATTTGCATTTGTGTTTTCTCTTTTGCTTACAAGCATTGTCTGTTATATTTTCATAAAAACCCAATAAAAAAACGGTTTTAAAAAAAAAAAAATAAAATAAATAAATAACAATAATTAAATGCATATGTAGCGTGCTGCAAGATTTGCTGCAGGTCTTGCATTGTCTGTTTAGAAAAGTGAAGAAAAAAGGAAAAAAAAAAAAGTTACACAAAAAGTTTATGCCTAAACAATTCATTGTAGATTGCCAACAATTTAAATAGGTTAATAATGACTTACAGAGTAAGCTTCAATTAAAAAAAATAATAATAATAATAATTAAATGCATATGTAGCATGCTGCAAGATTTGTTGCAGGTCTTGCATTGTCTGTTTAGAAAAGTGAAGAAGAAAGGAAAAAAAAAACAGTTACACAAAAAGTTTCTACCTAAACAATTCATTGTAGATTACCAACAATTTAAATAGGTTAATAATCACTTACAGAGTAAGCTTCAATTAAAAAAAATAATAATAATCATTAAATGCATATGTAGCGTGCTGCAAGATTTGCTGCAGGTCTTGCATTGTCTGTTTAGAAAAAGTGAAGAAAGGGAAAAAAAAAAACAGTTACACAAAAAGTTTCTACCTAAACAATTCATTGTAGATTACCAACAATTTAAATAGGTTAATAATCACTTACAGAGTAAGCTTCAATTAAAAAAAAATAATAATAATAATTAAATGCATATGTAGCGTGCTGCAAGATTTGCTGCAGGTCTTGCATTGTCTGTTTAGAAAAGTGATGAAGAAAGGAAAAAAAAAAATGTGCAGCCCCGCAGACTGCAGCGGGAAGAGTTAAGGTTCAGCCCCTCCGACTCAGGCCACCCAGCTAGGCAGAAATCGCACTGTCGTGCATTCCCAATGGATTTCCTATCAGTCAGCTTTGGGACATTTTACATAAACATTCCCCCTCAAAAATGACTAAAGGCTCCTTTACGTTCAAGCAGGGCGTTTCCTTGGCTTTCATTTGAAGACATTCATCAGAAGAATATCTGTGTATTTGATTACGCTCGCCCTCGTTGGGGGAGAAACCACACTTATTTTCAAAACTATTTCAATTCATCAGTTTCAAAGTGCAGAAGGAAATAGATTTTCTGACTGCCGTCCCATTCGCTTTCAGTGTAAGCAAAATCAAAAAGGGATTAGGAGTTTGTTTTATGTACACAATATGTTAAAAGTTATAAATACAGCCTAAGTAATCAGAGTCATGCCTTGGAATGAGAAGGTGATTTGAAATGAGCTCTGTGCCAAGTACCTAATCAGTAAAAGCGCTCAGTAGGAGATTGTAACCAATATTGAGCTCCTATTTATTCCCTATGAATAGGACAATTATCCAAGCTGACAAAATTCAATGCAATGAAAATATGATCACACTGGCAAGCACATTTTTTATTCTTCTTTGATCACTAGAGGAACATAAGTCAAAGTTGTAAGGCAACAATATAGAACAATTGCTAATAGAATATCAGATACCTATATATCTGATATGGAACATACATGTAAACCTTAGCCAAGACAAGCAGCTGTGCTTGGGCAGGTGGTTCCATATTTATGAAGTATATCTCAGATGTCATCTGTTTAAGAGGTAACCAAATACTGTTTTTGTTAAAGTTCATAATTATTGACTTATTAGATCCTTTCCATTCATTCTGGGCAAAAGTGTGTTCTTTATACGGATGCTGCATTTTTCTTTTGACATCATTGGATTACATTTTAACCAGTCCATAATAAGACTACAAATAGCAAAATTTACCTTGTCACAGAATTGTAGGAAAGGCATAAAATAATAATGTACACATTATTATAATACAGGATTTATATAGCGTCAACAGTTTGCGCAGCGCTTTACAACATAAGGGTAGACATTACAGTTACAATACAGTTTAACCACTTGCCGATCACCCGCCGCAGTTTTCCTGCGGCAGGCTGGCTCGGCTGCGCGAACTGACGTAGGAAAGGCATAAAATAATAATATACACATTATTATTTTTATTTATAATACAGGATTTATATAGCATCAACAGTTTGCGCAGCACTTTACAACATAAGGGTAGACATTACTGTTACAATACAGTTTAACCACTTGCCGACCACCCGCCCCAGTTTTACCGCGGCAGGCTGGCTCGGCTGCGCGAACCGATGTAGGAAAGGCATAAAATAATAATGTACACATTATTATTATTAGAATACAGGATTTATATAGCGTCAACAGTTTGCGCATGGCTTTACAACATAAGGGTAGACATTACAGTTACAATACAGTTTAACCACTTGCCGACCACCCGCCGCAGTTTTACTGTGGCAGGCTGGCTCGGCTGCGCGAACCGACGTAGGAAAGGCATAAAATAATAATGTACACATTATTATTATTATAATACAGGATTAGAATACAGGATTTATATAGCGTCAACAGTTTGCGCGTGGCTTTACAACATAAGGGTAGACATTACAGTTACAATACAGTTTAACCACTTACCGACCACCCGCCGCAGTTTTAGCGCGGCAGGCTGGCTCGGCTGCGCGAACCGACGTAGGAAAGGCATAAAATAATAATGTACACATTATTATTATTATAATACAGGATTAGAATACAGGATTTATATAGCGCCAACAGTTTGCGCAGCACTTTACAACATAAGGGTAGGCATATTACAATACAGTTTAACCACTTGCCGACTGCCCGCCGCAGTTTTATGTTGGCCTAAAAGGATGAAAAAATTTGATTTTTTAAATTTTTTTTTCGGGAATGTTATATAGCAGAAAGTGAAAAATATTGTTTTTTTTTTTTTTTTCAGAACTGTCGCTATTTTTTTGTTTATAGCGCAAAAAGACAAAATCACACAGGTGATCAAATCCCACCAAAAGAAAGCTCTATTTGTGGGAAAAAAAGGACATCAATTTTATTTGGGTACAGCGTAGCATGATCGCGCAATTTTCCATTAAATTAATGCAGTGCCGAATCGCAAAAAATGGCCTGGGGGCAAATCCTTTCGGTCCAGAAGTGGTTAATACTAGTGATCAACCGATATCGATTTTTCGTTGCCGATACCGATATTTTGGCCATTGCATATCGGTATCGGCCGATATGGGCCAATATTTTGAAAATTTTAAATTTTGCAAAATAAACATAACTTTCGACACAAATCTGTTATTGAACATGTTAATGTTTGTTCATTAACCACGTGACCTCCGAGATCGTCATTGTATGCCAGGCGGAGCGGTATCACCCGGGTGTCATTTACGGCAAATGGGTGAGAGATACCAATCTGCCAGCAGATCTTTTAACGTGGAATTGCTTATATCTTTAATATGTACATATGTGAGTGTCATATTCAATAACATTTGTAAACGGAATTATGCTATGTGACATCATTTTTCCCTTACATGAGCAATATTTGGAATATCAGCAATATCGGTCAGATCCAGGGCCGATACAGATATATCGGCAAAAGTCAATATCGGCTCTCGATATATCGGCCTTGCCGATAATCGGTCGATCCCTAGTTAATACACGTTATATAATGTAATATACAGTATAACAATATTTGTATGAGCTAAACTATAAAATATTACTTAGGTATAAAGTCCAGAAGAGGTTGTATAGCTGTGTCTATCCAAGATGGAGATTCATCAATTTGGGGAACTAGGGAGCTTTAAAAGATCTGATGTTGGCAGAAGCCAAGGAATGTGGGGAGGTAGGGAAGGGGATACATTGTTCAGAATTCTGGAAGGTTTAGAACACTCGTCAAACAAATCCAACTTCTGCAGCTGAGGCACCCCCATCATCTCTGCCCCCACCTTATCTCAGGAGTCGGGAGCAGAGAGGAGGACAGAACTCCTCCACCAGATCCTGCAATTCTCCGTGCAGCCATGGAAAAGCTTGTCTTTGCGGCGCCTAGGCTCAGTAGTCAGCAGCACATATCCTACAGGTCCTGCACTGCTCTGTGTAGCAACAGCACCCCCTCGTCTCTGCCTTCCCTGCTCTCAGCATTCAGCTGACTCCAGTCCTCTTCCAGACCCTGCACATTTTGCTTTCCAGCTCCACCCCAAGCTTCTTCACGCCAACAGCACAGGGTAAGGGGGGGTGCACTGTGATGTAAGGGAGAGTGGAGGACTCTTGACTTCTGATGGCGGGGAGCTTTTGACATCTGATTTAAGGGGAGGTGGGGAGCTTTGGACATCTGCTTTTAATTATGGGAATAGTAAAATTCTATGCCAACTGAAAATTAGGGATTTACACACTGCTGATATCATCCACAAGAAACTTTATTGGAGACAAAACACCAGCAGCATGGCAGAAGCATGTACAGTTTCCAATAAAGTTTACTGTGGATGATACCAGTGGTGTGTAACTTTCCTTTTACGACTTGCAACATCTGCTACAGGAGTGTGAGTGGGCTCCATGCCACTCTGCCCCTGCCCTTAAAGTGTAACTTTTGTTGAGAAAAAAACATTCCCCTCTGGGTGATCTATGTACATTACAGGGATTTTAACAAACTTTGTTGCAGATTCCTACCTTTTGTTATTCTGAAGAAATCATTGTTTGTTCCTCTGTGCTGAGTGGGTCTAATGGGAGTAGTTTCATAATTATCTATCAGCTGTGGCAGCTGCAGGGCTCTAATGAGGGAAGCTGCTGGGCCTGCATCCCTTAAGACATGTTCCTATTGGGAGTATCTCACCAAAAATGACATTTTTGTTGCAGGGGATGCCAGAAATCTGACTTGTATCTTAGGCAGACTTCTGGGAAAATTGGTGAGCCAATCACACAAGCAGGAAATGATGTTTCTGGGGTGTGGTCAGTACACATTCTGTGTACAGAGCACCTCCAGGTACCCATATTGCATTGCAATTTCAGAAAATTACAGTGGCTGCAGATTGAAAAAAGTAAAGATCATTTTAATAACATTCAATTACAATATGACTTGTGTCCCAATTGTATACGCTATATTGTTTCTTTCTTTATTTGCTATTTTTTCCCCCCACGAATGTGGAGTTACCCTTTAAGTCTTAAGTAATTACTAAAACAAGTAATAATTGAATTCAGAGGCAATTGTTTAGTATGATAAAGAGTAGATACATTCACAAAGTCTTAAGATACAACCCCTTTAAGGTCAACCATAATGCTGATGCGGCCCGAGCCGAGATTGCGTGCGACACCCCTTGTTTAGAGGATGACTACAGAGGAACTGATATTGCCAGGAGATAGCGGATATGGGTCAGAGGATGACTGTTGCTCTACATCAGTGCAGGTAATTGTGCAAGCATAAACATAAAGGTGCATCAGTCTGGGAGCCAGTAGATGTGGGTGTGAATGCCAACAAGAAGGACTTGTGTGAATGTGCACAGTTCATGGGGTTAGGTTCGAGATATCACTGTAATGAATTGGTGGGGTGCAAGCTCCATCACTGATTTGGGAATTTCTTTTTGGCCCAAGCTTAGATGCGAGTGCCTTTATATGTTGTAGCGTGTTCATAAAATATTGCACACATTTCTCTCAAATCTAGATATCTGCAGCATTAACATCATAACCTTCAATTAATCAAAAAACACGCCCTACCTACTATTAATTTTTTATGCTTCGGCAATGGAAAAAAACCTTGCCATTTACCTAATTTGACTGGATATTAATAATTGAAAATAAATGGCTTCTTTGTGGATTCAGACATTTCATATTATAGGGCCTTTTTCGCAATAGCAAAGGCTAAGGATTCATACCTAAAAATGCATTCAGCAAACTAAAAAACTTAACCTGTCAGTAACAAACAAAAATGCAAAATGAGTTATTTATCCTTTTATAGACTTTCTTTGTATGGAAAAATGATTTTTTTAATTCTGTAGTAAATATTTATTCTTTGTAGAAATGCTTTATTGGGATGAGAGGACAAAAGAGCACAATGGCAACAGTTACAGCAAGTGATGGTGGTGGGTGGATTTCCAGAATTATTCTTTTCTAGTACATAGAAAAACGTGACACAGTCATAGATTTTAAGAGATATTTTTAGCGGCACCATCTACAATTTAATGGTGGCAGTGTCAGTGGTGGTCAAGGTAAGTGATAATGAAATTTCTTTTTATTTGTTAGCAGCTTGTGATGTTGATGGCTATTCGACCGATAACAGTGATGTTGTAGAAAAGACAGGGAGCCAAAAAAGTATTCTAGACCAA
Source organism: Pelophylax lessonae (assembly GCF_965119305.1). NCBI lineage: Eukaryota > Metazoa > Chordata > Amphibia > Anura > Ranidae > Pelophylax > Pelophylax lessonae. The sequence goes on along the minus strand of NC_138772.1, from coordinate 320,357,158 downwards.
ATGAATGGTGGCCAGTATCAATACTAATAGGATCCAACAGGAAAATCAGGAAGATGTATATTCGCCCTTTCGATTTGTAGTAGCATCATTCTCACCTGCCCTAATATGGTCCTTTCATCCTGACCAACACTGCATCATCAGATCAGATTAAAACAGGTCTCTATTTTTTTCTACAAAAATACAGCCTTTGGCATAGAATATGGAAAAAGATTGTCAGCTATGTTAAACGATTATGTCGGGGATTTCAGCCAAAAAAATGTTTCTCTCTCTCTTCTAACTGCACTGCGCGAGACAGATTGAGCTACGTTGACCATTCTCACATGCTGCCGAACTTAGCCCAGTCTGTCTCACCCAACGCTGACTATCAATAAAGTCACATTAGTGCCTATGTCCTTGCGCAGTGCTGGATTTACCTCCAAAAGGCACGGGGATTCCAGCGCCCCCCCCTCCCATCAGCAATAAAGTGTTCGTTTTGGATAGCGTGGAGAGGGATTAGAACACCTGCCAGGTTTTATTGCTGTCTGTGCCTACGTTCGGGAGCTTCACCCCTCTCTATTCTAGATTGTAAGCTCTAACAAGCAGGGCCCTCTAATTCCTCCTGTATTGAATTGTATTGTAAATGTATTCTCTTCCCTTATATTGTAAAGCACTGCGCAAACTGTTGACGCTATATAAATTCTGTATAATAATAATAATAATATTTGTCCTGTTTACCATTATCATTGAAAGTGAAAGTAAAAGTAAAAGTAAAATCACAGATTTTGGGTTGACACCTGAAATGTAATAGAGGGGAAAAATTCCAATGCAAACACTAGTTCTGGTGACAACCAGGAAATCCCTTACTTTGGAAGGATTTCCTCTCACTTCCTGTTTTGGCTATGGGAAAGGAAGTGAAGAGAAACTCCCCAATGGGACACAGATGGCAGACCCCCTCCCCCCCCCCCAAAAAAAAAACACAGGCACAATAACCCTACCTTACTCTATCCAAAATGAAAAAATAAATTTTTCGTTTAGTTACACTTTAAAGCGGAGTTCCACCCTAACCCCCTGACATGCCACATTTGGCATGTCATTTTTTGGGGGGGGGGGGGGGGGAGTGGGTACCTAGTTTTGACAGGTACCCGCTCCCACTTCCGCTCGGAGCGCCGCAGCGCCCTGAGCGGAAGTTCTCCTCTCCCCCTCCCTCCCTGCAATCTTCTGGGACATGTCAAAGGTCCCAGAAGATTGCCGGCCAATCACGGCGCGTAGCCAGCTGTGAAGCCGCAGACTGTCACAGCCGGGTGCCCACAGCAGTGATGCCGGCGCCGAGGGAGAGGATCGAGGCTTCGGGCGGCCGCATCGCTGGACCATTGGACAGGTGAGTGAAATGGCTGGAACTCCGCTTTAACTATTGGTCCGCGTGTTATTATCTGGCAACATATCAGGTAGAGAATCCTGCTACTCTGCTGGATGGACATTGGATGGAGTCATGAATACTTCTGCCAAAAACTTTCCTGCTCACTGTCACAAAATAGATCCATACTATTTAAGCTGGGGCTCCTCAACTCCTCCTTGGGCACTTGGGAGGCACTGTGCAGGATGGCAGCGCTTTAATTCAGAGTTGGGCACAACCCAGTCTCCATTATGTAACATTGTCCGTGACTCATCCTAGCTCTACTTGAAGGTTCAGCTTACAATGAATGGACAGATTCCTAACAGCAGTATTTCAATGCCCATCTCCCCTGGTCTCCAGGTCTCCAAAGAGTTTTTTCAGTTGCCATGGTGACTGGTAATAGTCCATCTCTGATTTAGGTACATATATTAGGGCTGCCACGACGCGTCGACATAGTCGACTACAAAAAATCGTCGATGTGTGTGAAAGGCATCGACACGCCCCCTGGCTGGCCGCAGCGCCGCTTTAAGCATTGCCGGCCGGGCGAAATCCTCCCCCCCCCCCCCCCGGGCTCCGTCCACACCGTTGTCGAAGACAAGAGGTGAGCGCTGACCATCTCCAGCACCCCCGTACTCCGCCACAGCTTCTGCCGCAACACATTCGCCATCCTCCCTGATCACCCAGGTACTCAGAGATGTCACATGTGAGGCGCTACACCGGCTTGTACTGTACTGTGGCAGCTTGTAATGGTCTGTACTAGGTGGGAGGCCTAACTGAGGGGTCTGTACTGGGAGGGGGGCTTACTAAGTGGTCTGTATAGTACAGACCACTTAGTAAGCCCCCCTCCCTGTACAGACCCCTCAGTAAGCCCTCCCACCTAGTACAGACCCCTTAGTAAGCCCCCCCTCCCAGTGCAGACCCCTCAGTAAGCCCTCCCACCTAGTACAGACTGTACTAGGTGGGAGGGCTTACTGAGGGGTCTGCACTGGGAGAGGGGTTTACTAAGGGGTCTGTACTAGGTGGGAGGGCTTACTGAGGGGTCTGTACTGGGAGGGGGGCTTACTAAGTGGTCTGTACTAGGTAGAAGGGCTTACTGAGGGGTCTGCACTGGGAGGGGGGCTTACTAAGTGGTCTGTACTAGGTGGAAGGGTTTACTGAGGGGTCTGCACTGGGAGGGGGGGCTTACTAAGTGGTCTGTACAAGGTGGGAGGGCTTGCTGAGGGGTCTGTACTGGGAGGGGGGGGCTTACTAAGTGGTCTGTACTAGGTGGGAGGGCTTATTGTGGGGTCTGTACTGGGAGGGGGCTTACTGAGGGGTCTGTATTAATTACAGGATTAATTAGCTAATCAAAAAAACACTCAATTAAGCAAAAAAATAAAATAAAAATAATCGTTAGATTAGTCGACTAATCGTAAAAATAATCGATAGATTAGTCGACAGACAAATTAATCGTTAGTTGCAGCCCTAATATATATATATTTACACGCACATCCAGTACATACAGTGGGTATAGAAAAGAATCATACCCCCTTTAAATTAATCAAATTGTGTTGCTTTGCAGCCAGATATGAAGACAGACACAGCTTTTGTTTTATCCAGCTATATTTAAAAAAAAAAAAAATTCATAAACAGAGTTAAAAAAAGGTTTACACCCCTGCCCCATCCTAAAAAACACTTGTAAACTCAATCAGGTGTAGCTAATCACCTCAATGGCACACAAAGCCATTTGAATTTCAACTGTGATCAGCTGTGGTCATTTTGATTAGCTCGGTATGAAAAGAGCTTTTCAGTCCCTGGTAGTATAAAAAGGGAAAAAATGGATGGGGCAAAATACCATCAAATTCTTGAGGATAATCTGCTGCCCTCTGCCAGAAAGTTGTCAATGGGAAGAAGGTTTACCTTCCAACATGACAAAGAACCAAAGCACACAGCAAAAAATTACCACACAGCGGTTGAAGGAGAAAAAGGTGAATGTCCTTGCATGGCCTAGTCAGATTCCAAACCTAAACCCCATTGAAAATATGTGGAATAGAGACATATCCCAACAGACTAAAGGCTGTAATTAAAGCAAAAGGTGGTTCAACAAAATACTAACACGAGGGGGTGATCCTTTTTTCAACGCAGTGATTCTGTTTTCTTTTAATTTTTAAAAAAAATTTCAGATATGTTGGTGTTATATCTTTCCTTTGGATGTTTTGCACTTAGTAAATACAGTTGGATGATACAGAAAATGCTTCTGTCTTTATTTCAGTCTGCAAAGCAACAAAATGTGATTATTTTAAAGGGGGTGATTCTTTTCTGTACCCACTGTACACACGGAGCAATGGCACTAGCATTCGATCCACTACAAAAATGGCTCGGTGCACCACACAGATAGGGTATAAATAAATCGGATCTAGTGGGCCCTCAGGACTTCCATAGGAGAGTAGTGAGCCAGATGGACTTGTGTCGACTAACTATGTAACTAAGTTATGCCTGCATTAATAAACCATAATTGGTTAGTAGTAATAAACAGGACTTGCCACCATGGCTAACAGAGGGGGAAATCAGGGAAAGGCTGGATAAACTTAACACAAACAAATCACCAGGACCGGATGGCATACATCCGAGAGTACTCAAGGAACTCAGTAAAGTTATATCGAGACCACTGTTCCTGATCTTTGCTGACAGTATTAGGACAGGAGATGTACCAGGGGATTGGAAGAAAGCTAACGTGATTCCAATATTCAAAAAGGGTCAGAGGCATATCCCGGGAAATTATAGGCCTGTCAGTTTGACATCAGTAGTATGTAAACTTCTGGAGGGGATGATAAGGGACTATATTGTAGAGTTTGCTAAGGACAACAACATCATCAGCAGTAATCAGCACGGGTTTACAAATGGGCGTTCTTGTCAAACCAATCTCCTTACATTCTACGAGGAGGTGAGCTGTGAGCTAGATAGGGGGAGACCAGTGGATGTGGTGTACTTGGATTTCGCTAAGGCGTTTGATACAGTTCCCCACAAGCGCTTAATTTATAAAATGAGGTCTGCAGGTATCGATAGCAGGGTTTGCTCTTGGATACGGAACTGGCTAAAAAGGCGGGTCCAAAGGGTAGTAATAAACAGCGCATACTCAGACTGGTCTGAGGTGGTAAGCGGGGTCCCCCAAGGCTCAGTCCTGGGACCAACCTTGTTCAATTTATTCATAAACAACATTGAGGTCGGGATCAGTAGTTCGATATCAGTTTTTGCAGATGACACAAAATTGGGCAGGGCAATAACTTCACAACATGAAGCAGATATCCTGCAGAATGACCTGGACAAAATAACAGAGTGGGCAACGACATGGCAAATGAGGTTTAACGTGGAGAAGTGTAAGGTTTTGCACTTGGGGACTAAAAACATAAAATCACAATACACGTTAGGAGGGGAGCCCTTGGGGGAATCAAAAATGGAGAAGGATCTGGGAGTATTGGTTGATGATAGATTAGGAAACAGCATGCAATGTCAAGCGGCAGCTTCCAAAGCCAACAGAATATTAGCATGCATAAAGAAAGGGATGCATTCCAGAGATAAGACTATAATCCTTCCACTTTATAAAACTCTGGTCCGACCGCATCTGGAGTATTCCGTCCAGTTCTGGTCGCCAGTCCTCAGGAGGGATGTGTTGGAGCTGGAGAGAGTCCAGAGAAGGGCAACTAAACTAATTAGGGGATTGGAGGACCTTGACTATGAAGAGCGTCTACAATCGCTCGATTTATTCTCCCTGGAGAAGAGACGTCTGAGGGGGGACATGATAGCAATTTATAAATATCTTAATGGGGATCCCAGCTTAGAAAAAAAGCTGTTCATTCGAAGGGATTGCATGAGGACTCGAGGGCATACAATGCGATTAGAGGAGAAGCGTTTTAACCTCAGGCAACGCGGGGGGTTCTTTACTGTTTGGGCAACAAGATTGTGGAATTCTCTACCACAAGAGGTGGTTTCTGCGGGTAGTATGGTGGCTTTCAAAAGACTCTTAGACTTACATCTCAAGGATCAGAACATTCAGGGGTATGGGAGATGATTACAGCCACACATGCCTACACAGGTTGAACTGGATGGACTATTGTCTTTATTCAACCTCACCTACTATGTAACTATGTAACTATGTAATTTTAATGAGTTAAGGGACACTGTTCATAGAAACAACAAAAACAAAAGAAAACTGAACACCAGCAAAAGTAAAAAAAAAAAAAAAAAACACACAACAAAAATAATGAGTGTGAAAAGATACCAACCAGAGAAAAAATGTAATAATAAAGGATTTAAAATACAAAAGATATAAGAAAACATCAGAATACCACAATAAAAAAAAAAAAGTAAAAAAAAGTTATTGGCCTGAGCACTGCCACCCTGTCTTCACATAATTTATATGGCAGTAGAGCTTGGGTGAGTCTTGTTATATATTACTATGCTATATGTCACTTCCTCTCTGCCTGGTTTGACACCCCAAAATGCCCGCACCACTGAACTGTCCTTTGAATGTGTTGCAATTCTTGTACTTCCCACTGATCACGACGGGGGTGGTAATTTTTGCCGTGATGCAAAGCATTGTGGTCGTAGCATGGGTGTACCCCCACATAGCTGCCTTTGCAGCCTTGGGGGCGGGGGGAAGGCTGCTATGAGGAAGGCTGAGGCCGAAACGCGTTAGCATCAATAGACAATGTATTTTCTGTTGTGCATCAATAAAGGATCTTTTAAGAAGGAGTTGCTGGCTTTTTGTTAGATATATAAAGCATAGTAACCAGATCACATGAAGATAGACCTAAACCTCTGGCTCTTCCAGTTCGCAGAAACTATACAGTACTTAGTAGTAGCCCACTTTTTGCTCAGATAACACAATCTGCAATGGCCAACAGTCCTAAAAATACACAAAAACCTTTATTCACATGCAGGTTTTTAATATACAGTAGACCAAAATGGTCTTGTTTTTATACTCTAAGAAATTAATCCTGACACACTACCTACTAAGCCAATAATCTTGGACAAACATGCACTCTCATTGAAGTCTGGAAAGCCCTACTTAGCCAGAATCAGGATAGAACAGCGTTTCTCAAGCTTTTTTTTCAGCCAAGTCATCCTTTATGCTTGAGATACCCTATTTTAAAATGTAAAAAATGTAACTAATAGTTTTACATACCACAGCAGCATTCAAACACTTAGGACACCCAACTTCATTATTATAATGCAAATATACCATTGCACACTGGTACTGACTAGTATTTCTAGAGTTCCTCTTCTTCCTCAGTTTCCCTCCCTCATGCAGCTTACATGACCCCAGTGCTGATGGAAAGTGGCAATGAAGGGGAAAAACAAGGATACTGTGCAGGTGCCTGACATGCTCCTATTTAACCAAAGTTGTCATCAGTTATCAGGATGCCAGTGGCTAGCCTTGCCTGGTGCCCAAGGTTGTAATTCTGAATGATAAAAACCTGTGGCTTTGTATTAAAAAAAAAAAAAAGGCAGGTCTGATCCGCCTGTCAGCGTGTTGACAATATTAAGGCAATTTTTAGACACCCCAGATGAAGAAGGCTGGAAATGAAGCTCCGGCTCGCCTATTTTTATTGTCCCAGGTTCGCTTAAACCAGGGTTTTTCAACCAGGGTTCCATAGGACCCTAGGGGTCCTCCAGAGGTTGCTAGGGGTTCCTTGAGCAATGGGCAATTGCCGCCTCTCAGATAAGTTCCCACTAATACTATTGATCTTTTGGGCTGTGAGGGGGGTAATTCTTTCCAATGGCCACAAGTGCAAGGAACATTCTTGTGACTATGACACTAATGTATCATGAGTTGTAGATATAGTAACTTTTAGCAGGGGGTTCCTTGAGACCAGAAAGTTATTTCAAGGGTTTCTCTGTATAGAAAAGGTTGAGAAAGGCTGCCTTAAATCATAACACATCTTTCTCTTGTATAGTCAGCTGATGGCAATCACACATAAATGTCACAGGACCACATTTTAACCACCCAACCAACAACGTCATACGACTTTGCATACTTTGGGTGGGGATATCTGCATCTACAGGCATCATTCAGACATCTTTTTCAGCCAGCGATTCCCTGCACCGTAAAAACAATCAGAGCAGCTGTTCAGCCGCTTGTTTTTACAGGCGACGGGAGGGGACACCCCCCCCCCCCCCTCCGGTGCTTCTACCAGCTCGCTCATGCGATCAGTGAGGCGGAGAAGGAATCCAGTGGTGGTAGTTTACCATAGAGAATACTGCGGGGCCAGATGGCCAGATGGTCCCCGGCAGTCTCTATGACCTTTGGAAGCTGTAAACACTGCTGTTGCCTCGGCTGGAAAGCCAAGATTTTTTTTTTTTGTTTTTTTTTTGTTTTTTTCTTTTAAGGCTTTCCAGCCTAGAGGAAAGATGTGGGGACCTATAAACCCCTAGATCTCGCTGTAAAGAGGACCTGTCATGCCCTATTCCTATTACAAGGGATGTTTACATTCCTTCTAACAGGAATAAAAGTGATCAAAAAAAAAATTAATAAGGAAAGTGTCAAAATATAAACATAAAAGTAAAATATGCAATAAAAAAAATGTAAAGCACCACCGTCTCCGTGTGCTCACTCACAGAAGCGAACGCATATATAGGTCCCGCCCACATATGTAAACAGCATTCAAACCACACATGTGAGGTATTGCCGATAAGGTTAGAGAGCAATAATTCTAGACCCACTCAGTAACTCTAAACAGTTAACCTGTAAAAAATATGAAAGCGTCGCCAATGGAGATTTTTAAGTACCAAAGTTTGGCGCCATTCCACGAGTGTGCGCAATTTTAAAGCATGACATGTTAGGTATCTATTTACTTGGCGTAACATCTTTCACATTATGCATAAAAAAAAATAAAAAATCAGGCTAACTTTAGTGTATTATTTTTTTAACTAATTGAATTACCTTAATTAGATGAATTAAAATTAAGATCAATTAACTAGGATGCATTAATTTGATTATTCTTTTAAATTCATGAAAGCGTTAACTACACCCCCCCCCCCCCAAAAAAAAAAGCGTTAAAAAAAATTAAAGGAAAGGGGGAATCAGCGCTCAATTTCTAAAATGGTGGGCCATAAAACACAAAGTGGATAAAAGGTGTTCACAAGAAATATATGATGAATAAAACAATATATATAATATAAAATATACAATGAAGATCATAAAATTAGCTAAATAGCTGATAAGGTGATAAATATTCAAAAATATGCAATTGAGCAAAAAGTGCTGAAGTGCTAAGTGAAGTGATAAATAAGTAGCGGTAATCATAAAAGTGCAAAAGATGCAATAAATCAACACATAAAAGTGACTGTGACAATACTGAACAGCAAATAAATAAAAGTGCAAGTGATGCGATAAAGTAGCATACAAAAACACTGTGAGGATGCTAACACCATAAATAGTCCATGTGTCACGGGATGGTGTGCACAAAATAGATATGCATAAATAAATAAATGCAAAATGGGGCGAAAAAGTTCAAGGGTGTTTCAGTGTATAAAACAAAGAATCTCATCCAGTGATATACGTGTGCGATAAATTTGTGAGCTCTAATCCTAGATTAAGTGCAATGGCCGCTCACCTCCATTAACACTGAAAAGAGCGTTTTTGGTGTGTTAGATCACCATCAAGGACATCAGGGGGTTTTCCAACGAAGTATAACTGGGAATGGACAGTGGATATCTCCTCAGATCATAGAATAGTTGTCTGTAGTGGAAATTCCCCTCCTTAAGAGGACTTTTATCCTGATGTATTCCTATGCCACTCAATCATTAAAATGACAAGAGGGGGCGCTCATAGTGTAGTAGGTAAAAACTTTAATAAAGCAAGCAATAAAAACATTTACAGTTGAAGTAAGGGTAAACAAGCAGGAACAAGCAACAAAACAAACCGCTGATGCGGTGTCCACAGATGCTTCCGGTCTCGGCCGTAGTCCGGAAGTGACGTCACCCGGCTTCTCCCGACGCGTTGGGACACAACAGACATGTGACTTTATCAAGGGTATAGATGAGGTTAAAAAAATTGCTGTGCAAATATCGTGGGACATAAAAAGTTGCAACGAACACTATTTTATTCCCTAGGTTCCCCTTGGGGGTTCTGAATAATTTTTTAGCAAAAAGTTCAGTGAAACACATGTAGCAAAAGTCAATAATTTACCCTAAAAATTGTCCTGAAGGTGCTGCTTGTATAGAAACAATAATTTCTGCTTGCCGCCAGTGCACTGTAGCTTTACTGCTACAGTGCAGGCCAGCTGATTCTTCTTTTCTGGGTAGGGGGCACATGCGCTTCGTCAGCTATGCTGTGATTAGTTAGAGCAAAAGCTGATCAGCGAATGCTGGTCAACGGATGTCAGACAGCACCCGCTGATTGGCAAGGAGGGAGACAGGACAGAGCTCTGCCAATGTAAACAATGTCTCTGAAAAGCAGGGAATAAAAACTGGCACATCCCTTAGTAAAGGCACCTCAAAGTACACACATAAACACTGGTTAGGCACACATATAAAAACAATATTTTTCCTGCGTCAAGTGGTATGCAAGAAGGTGTGCGGTCTCGTGTGGTGTTTGTTGACACCACCTAAGGTCTTGAGGCCCCCTCAGGACCAAGGGTATCCAAATATACTGAAAAACAACAACAACAAAAGAAGGGCGCACCGACCTTGTGCATTACCACTAAAACGGTTTATTTAAATGCGAAAAAGCAACATACATTATACTCACAAACATATGATAGTTGCACACATGTAAAGATATTGGACCCAATCATCTCCAAGACAATCAGGATGTTTCTACAGTGCTGGATGACATGATGGTATCTGCATATAGCTGGCTGACATGTTTCGAGGGAGGACCCTCTTCCTCAGAGCCAAAACATGCTACACACATTTAAACCTTTGATCACCCTAGATTTTTAACCCCTTCTCAGACCAGTGTCATTAGTACAGTGACAGTGAATGTTTTTAGCACTGATCACTGTATTAGTTTTACTGGTTGCCACAAAGTGTCAAAAGTGTCAGTGTCAGATTTCCCACTATACAATCACAGTCCCTCTCTAAGTTGCTGATCACTGCCATTACTACTAGGGCTGAACGATAGTCGATATGATATCGACTATCGTTCTGCGGACGTGGTCATGATATTTTACATAGGCAGGGAGAAGTCGGGACTCGGAGGAGGACTCTCAGACATCCGTTAGGCAAGGAGAAGTCGGGACTCGGAGGAGGACTCACAGTCGTCCCACACTTCAGCGGTGAGCAGCGCGCCGTGAGCAGCTGCACAGCTAACCAATCACGCGTGCCTGCACACCTGATTGGCTCGCTGTGCCGCTACTCACGGCGTGATTGGTTCGCTGTGCCATTGAGAAAACTAGCTGAGGGCGGAGACTGAACGTGTGGGCTGCAGTGCACGGAAGTGGAGTGAGTCAGTGTATGCGGCTGTGATCTTTTACCGGCTCCTAGTCCTCCGCTCCTACCACCACTGTGAGTCCCGACGAGAATGAGAGACTGAATAATCCGATTCCACACTGTCACTGACTGTCACAGAGTATTGAGTACCATTATTAACCCTGGCCTGCCCTGTATCTGCAATTAAAATTTAGAAGGCTGTGCTGCTGCCTGCATGCTTCATGATTTCCATCCATTCCCAGCATCCTTCCCTACAGTGTCAGTAACATTAACCCTGGCTGTCCTGGACTCCCAGTGCAGTATATAATATATACAATCAGAAGAAGGGCTGCTGCAAAACTCATCCCATCCCTACAGTAACATTAACCCTGGCTGTCCCAGGTTCCCTTGTAAGGTAATTGTTGACTTTAGCCTGGATTGACGGGTCTCTCAATATCGCAATATATATTGTTGAAAAAAAAAATAAAAAATTTCGAGTATATATACCATACTTTGTAGACGTATATATAACTAGCCCAATTTAAATGCATTTAGGGTTTTTTTTTCCCACAAACAGATGTAGCAGAATACATACTTGCCTAAATTCATGAAGAAATTAGATTTTTGTAAAAACAATTTTATTGGATATATGTTTTATAGCAGAAAGTAAAACAACTTTTATTTTAATTTATAGCACAACATTTTAAAAAAAACCCAGTAGTGATCAAATACCACCAACAGAAAGCTCTAAAAAAATTATATAAAAAAATGATTATATAAAAAAATTATATAAATTTAATTTGTGTACAGCGTTGCATGGCTGCGCAATTTTCAGCTAAAATAACGCAATTTCAAAAAGCAAAAAATTGCCTGGTCATGAAGAGGTTTACATCTTCTAGAGGTCAAATGAATATGCAGGTTATGGAGCAGAGAGAACATTCAGATAACTATATTAATTGGTAACTTTTACATCAGGAGGAACATGGCATTCCTTCCAGATATTGGACAACTTCATGTATTAGGCGTCAGCTTTCAACATGTAGCAAACATACGGAAAGCCATAATACTTACAAAGCCAGAAATATTACCATCACTACAGTGAACAGAACAGTGTTTGCATCAATGATATAAGAAAAGTAGCAGCTCGACGCCAGTCTCCTACGTGTGTAAACTTTGCAGTTGTGAGGTATGACATTGCGCTGTTCATGTTCTGGGCAGATAAAATCAGGGCAAAAAAAAGGAAAAAAGGTGGCATACAGCCAGGGCACTACATGCTGCATTTCAACAAGTTTTTTTTTTTTTTTTTTTTAACAAAGCTGTCAAAGCCAGCTGTAGATACAATGTGCACACATTCTGCAGCCTCTAGTACTGAATGTCTTTCCATGAGAAAAGCCTCACATTTGAGTCCAGTATACTTTAAATAAAGAGCTCATTTACTGCAAAAGTCTAACTCTTTTCTTCTGTTGCCTATTTTAAACTAAAACCAACAGAACTGTAATTTCAGGGATCAGGTTAAAAACTTAATATTAAATGCTTTATCATAAGTTTTGTATGGAAAAGAGAAAATCCATGGAAAAAAAAAAAAGAAAATCTTGCTAGATGCACTGACCTTCATTTTGCCATTCCTGTCAATAGTATTCTTTCAAATCGCAATGCTAACCATTTAAACCTTTCGGCGCCAGAGTAGTTTTTGTGTTTTTTGCACAGATACTGTATACAAAATCCCTTAGACCTAAAGATTACTTCAAACTCCCAAAACATTACATATTTTCAAAAAGCAGAGCCCCAGGGAATAAAATAGCGGTTGTGCTATTTTCTTTATACACTAAAGCTATATATAGAAGAGATTTGGAGGCAAATTGGACTTTAGTGGTACCATAGAACTAGACATGATGATGCACTAAAGGTACCAGTATAAAAAAAAAAATGTAATTTATTACATCATCATAAAACTATCAATAAGAGAAAAATTCAAGGTAGACAGATCATCTTTTAAAAAATACAACACATTTGAGAAAAGCTCTGTATCAATACCACAAAAGGACCAGTAAAGAGCAGTATAATAACCGCAAAGAACCCCGTCCTAGTGGATTATGACGGGCATAATTCACTAGGATGAGGTTCTTTGCAGTTATTATACTGCTCTTTACTGGTCCTTTTGTGGTATTCATACAGAGATTTTCTCAAATATGTTGTATTTATTAAAAGATGATCTGTCTACCTTGTATTTTTCTCTTATTGATGGTTTTATGATGATGTAATAAATTTAACTTTTTTTTTTTTTTTTTAATACTTGTACCTTTAGTGTATGTCTAGTTCTATGGTACCACTAAAGTCCAATTTGCCTCCAAATCTCTTCTACAGTGCATTGAGAAAGTATTCGGCCCCCTTGAACTTTTCGACCTTTTGCCACATTTCAGGCTTCAAACATAAAGATATAAAACTGTTAATTTTTTGTGAAGAATCAACAACAAGTGGGACACAATCATGAAATGGAAAGAAATTTATTGGACATTTCAAACTTTTTTAGCAAATAAAAAACGGAAAAATTGGGCGTGCAAAATTATTCAGCCCCCTTAAGTTAATACTTTGTAGCGCCACCTTTTGCTGTGATTACAGCTCTAAGTCGCTTGGGGTATGTCTCTATCAGTTGTGCACATCGAGAGACTGACATTTTTGCCCATTCCTCCCTGCAAAACAGCTTGAGCTCAGTGAGGTTGGATGGAGAGCGTTTGTGAACAGCAGTTTTCAGTTCTTTCCACAGATTCTCCATTGGATTCAGGTCTGGACTTTGACTTGGCCATTCTAACACCTGGATATGTTTATTTGTGAACCATTCCATTGTAGATTTTTCTTTATGTTTTGGATCATTGTCTTGTTGGAAGACAAATCTCCGTCCCAGTCTCAGGTCTTTTGCAGACTCCATCAGGTTTTCTTCCAGAATGGTCCTGTATTTGGCTCCATCCATCTTCTCCCATCAATTTTAACCATCTTCTCTGTCCCTGCTGAAGAAAAGCAGGCCCAAACCATGATGCTGCCACCACCATGTTTGACAGTGGGGATGGTGTGTTCAGGGTGATGAGCTGTGTTGCTTTTACACCAAACATAGCGTTTTGCATTGTTGCCAAAAAGTTCGATTTTGGTTTCATCTGAGCAGAGCACCTTCTTCCACATGTTTGGTGTGTTTCCCAGGTGGCTTGTGGCAACCTTTAAACGACACTTTTTATGGATATCTTTAAGAAATGGCTTTCTTCTTGCCAATCTTCCATAAAGGCCAGATTTGTGCAATATACGACTGATTGTTCTCCTATGGACAGAGTCTCCCACCTCAGCTGTAGATCTCTGCAGTTCATCCAGAGTGATCATGGGCCTCTTGGCTGCATCTCTGATCAGTCTTCTCCTTGTATGAGCTGAAAGTTTAGAGGGACGGCCAGGTCTTCGTAGATTTGCAGTGGTCTGATACTCCTTCCATTTCAATATTATCGCTTGCACAGTGCTCCTTGGGATGTTTAAAGCTTGGGAAATCTTTTTGTATCCAAATCTGGCTTTAAACTTCTCCACCAACAGTATCTCGGACCTGCCTGGTGTGTTCCTTGTTCTTCATGATGCTCTCTGCGCTTTAAACGGACCTCTGAGACTATCACAGTGCAGGTGCATTTATACGGAGACTTGATTACACACAGGTGGATTCTATTTATCATCATTAGTCATTTAGGTCAACATTGGATCATTCAGAGATCCTCACTGAACCTCTGGAGAGAGTTTGCTGCACTGAAAGTAAAGGGGCTGAATAATTTTGCACGCCCAATTTTTCAGTTTTTTATTTGTTAACAAAGTTTGAAATATACAATATATTTTGTTCCACTTCATGATTGTGTCCCACTTGTTGTTGACTCTTCACAAAAAAATACTGTTTTATATCTTTATGTTTGAAGCCTGAAATGTGGCAAAAGGTCGAAAAGTTCACGGGGGCCGAATACTTTCGCAATGCACTGTATATATAATAATTAGGACGCAGGTACCTTCATACAAAAATCATTTTGACACCTTGCAATCTATACACTAAAGTTAGTTTTAGGGCACACAAAGACAATATTTTAACTATTTTTTGGTAAAAAAAATAAGACGAGTTTGTCAAATAAATAGATACCGATCATGCCAAACATGAAAACTGTGTGTGCCATCCCTCCTTTCCGGGGTATCCCCTCCGATACCCTAAGTTTTCCCTCTCTCTGTATTTAGAAGCTAGAAAATGCTGGATAACATCATACTATCGTATATATTGTGCCACATTGCATATGAACTGTTATTTCACTTATGCAGTCATTTTCTGTCTAAATGAACAATAGCTGTCATCGATATTTCTGGAGATGTTTGTTTGCACTTTGGCCTACATTGTGCATGATAACTTATGACCTTAACAGATGTGAATTTCATTGTGTCTGTTATGATGCATATCCTTCAAAAAAAATTATAAAACTTTTTTTTGATCCCATAGGGGATCAGCAATCCCCTATGCAATACTATTGTGTTGTGATTGGTTCTCTTTAAAAGGACATCAGGTGTGTCACCTGCCCTCCAGTGAAACTAATAGCCTACAGATTGCACTCCAATAGCTTCTTCTCTGGCCACAGAAACCAGGGGAAAATGACAGCCGGACTTGAAAGTCATGTAATGCAGGTAGGGTGGAACAGTGAACAGATGTTCACCAGTCTTCCACCCCTCTACCAAGTGGCACCCATCAAGCTGTCCCTGGTCCACAGATGTGGAGCACAGGAAACAAGGTGGGGAGAGTAAACAGCTGGACAGGGCTGACACCAATTCAAAAAATACTGTGTTTTGTCAACTCATTACAAGACCTAGGAGCTAAGTGCTTTTTGATAAACTAGAATTTTTTTATACTTGAAAGAATATAAACTCTGACACCTTGGGTAAGCATTGCATTGTATGCAGCTTTAGGATTCCAGGCTGACTGATATTTACACTGCTGAGATATAGGCAGCATATATACTCCAAGGTTTAATCACCACACTCACCTCTCTATGTCTATGCCCAATGGGTTGGCTGGTCGCTGAGACAATGGGGATATGCCTTTATTTCTGTCTGTACGCATGTCATAATAATTCATTTCTTCTACCCACACTGCTGATGGATCCAAAATACCTAGAAAAAATATATTCATTCATACAATGTATAGAAATGAGTGCACTGATAAAAGAAGCTGTTTGCATTAGAACCTGAAGTGGGGAGAGACAGCAGACAGATTTGTATCTTCATAAATATCCCTATAGTGACCCTGTGTGCCATACTCTTGCATATAATAGACAATTATAATAGAAAAAAAAAAAAAAAAAAATATATATATATATATATATATATTTTTTTTTTTTTTTTTTTTTTTTTTTTTACACAGACTTTTTTTGTTTACATTTTTTCCGCTAGTGAGGTTAAAAGAGACAATGGGGTTAATTTACTAGAATTGAACCATTAACCAAATGGTAATTTTGTTTATTTTTTTTTAAACATTACATTATTTTTCATTACATTTCTCTAAATTTGATTAAAACAAAGAGTATTATGTCTCTATTTTTTTGTCATCTTGTTTATTAAACTAATTTTCAGGGGTTGTAAATCTTTAAAATAAAAAAGTTCTTCAGAATCGTGATCTTTATTCTATGAAAAAAAAATAGATTTTATCCAGAATTGTGCAGCTCTATTGCTTCAAATGCTTTACTGGATAAATCATTTCTACTGGTCCTGGCCTACATAAATAAAAAAATACTATAAATACCATAAGCATAATTATGCCCTGTATAACTAAATGCTCTAGGTTTTTACCTTCTATGCATGAAGGTAAGAAACCTTCAGTATGCAGCCTCCCCCCCCCCCCCCCCCAAATACTTACCCTAGCCCGATTTCGATACAGGGATGTTCAAGAGAGTCTCTGCCTCCGCTTACCTCCCGCTGCTGTCAATCACAGCCAGTGAGAGAGGATCAGGGGTGGGGCAGAGCTGTCTTATGGACAGACTGGGGCTCGGGAGCGAGCACGCACAAGTATCTCTGTAGAAAGTGACTTGCTTTGGTGACACTCGGAGAAGAGGAGGAGCCCAGATTTCCGGTTTTAAATCTACCTTAATCACTTTAAATGTAACAATAATACTATAATGATCGAGAAATTTGACCAGAATGTAATTTTAATTGTATTAATTGTATTCTAAACTAACCAATGGCATAAGAAGTACATTTTTTAAGTATATATTCTGTGTTGATGAGCATTATTTAAATTTATTTTAGGTTACTTACCAATTTTGTCAGGCTTGAGGAGCTTAAAGAACACTGTTGAGGTTCCCTTCCCCCCAGATTTCGTGGTAACGATGATGTCCCCTTTGTCATTCTTGTCTTGTCCAACACGGCACACTATTTTACTGGCAGAGATCCATTCTGCAGTCAGCAGACAGTTGTGTCCACAGATGGTCAAACCTGCAGAGTATAAATTAAACCCGTGGTAAGAAAGTGATAGTATAAAGCATTATTGTACAATTTTTGTATCTTTGAATGGTGTGTTTTATATCACTGTTACTGTGTTTCCCCTGAAAATAAGACCTACCCCGAAAATAAGACTTATCTCAGTTTTCTAGGATGGCTGAAATATAAGCCCTACCCTAAAAATAAGCCCTAGTTAAAGTCCTTGTAAAATCATGTAATCCACGCTGTAAAAGGAATCTCGGCATCTCCCTCTGGGATCTCGGCATCTCCCTCGGCAGTGCTCAGAGCAGGGAAGAAGAGCTACGGCAGGTCATGTGAGTGCCCAGCGACGCTGTAAATAAGGCATTTTCTAAAATGTCATATAAAGACACACACTGGGCAATATATAATCCATTTACAGAGCGGATTGAATGAGTTTATAAGGACTTTAACTAGAGTTTATTTTGGGGATTAGAGATGCTGACTCCCAAGCTGATAGGGATGGAGAGGGGGAGAGAAGACAGGGGACAAATAAGACATCCCCCGAAAATAAGCCCAAATGCATTTTTTGTAGCCAAATTTATTATAAGACTCGGTCTTATTTTCGGGGAAACACGGTATGATCTAAATATTATACAGCAAATAAATACCATCCAAAAGGGAAAAATACAGTTTACAAATTAAACTCAAGTTCCAGCCAAAACGTTTGCATTTTAGGTAGAATGGGGAAGGCTTAGAAAATCTGTCAGATTTTTATTGATGTGACTCTATTTAGAAGATTTCCCATCACCACCTGTTGTCTGAAACAGCCGGGGAGCAAGAAATGAGGAAAAGCAGGGTTGTCATGACAGAAAGACACAGTCTAGAATACAAAGCCTTACATGTTTCCTACCATTTAGGTGGGATACAGGATAGAGGGAAACCCAGGAGTTTCAGGGTCTGACCATCCTAGGGAGGGGGTCCGCGTCCACCTCAAAATCCACTAGGAAAGGGGGGGAAACGTTTACTCACCATACCAGGAACACAGGCGGGCACCATCTCCTGACAGGACCCCTCTCCACCGCAGTGCGGGGGCTGTCGGCCACATAGGAACGCTGCGACATAAGCCTAGACCCTGTTGTGTGCGTCCTGGCGAGACGTTTAACTCACGGGGCCAGTCCCCGTCCAGTGGGACTATGTCGCGCCGACCATACGTGGAGCTAAGGCCTGCACGCGCTCACTGACCAGACTGGGGTGACCACTGGATATAGAGATCCAGCCCATAGCAGTTGCTTGAAGACCCCACAGGAAAAAATTACGGAGAAAAAGGCTAGCTAAAAAAATCTACATAATTTTAAGCCAGAACCAAAGATCTCAGCAAGGAACTACCGTAGGTCCTTACTCCTGACTAGGCAAATTAAAAACTGACATTCTATGCAGGAAGTGAGAGGGTGTACCCTACGGGACTGCCCATTGGCGTAGCCAGAACTTTTTTTCTGCCTAGTGTCCTACTCCTGTAGGGGGCAGTATAACCCTACTGATATGGATCATAGAACTGCGTCCGTCAATGAACGATAGAGAAATAATATTTAGAGACATGTATAGCGCAAGACACTAATATTAGATTTTACTCAAAACAACACCCAACATGGTACTATGGGGATTAACCAACAAAAAGAGCAAAAGAAGTAGCAATAGGAACACAGTTCCATTTTAGTAGAAAGGAAGGTAGATCCTGAGGGTCGGTATATATTCTTTGTAAGGGAAATTGCAAGGAATGGAATGCACATTGGCTAATGTATATTGTCCCAAAAGGGATCCATCAGGCTACTTGAAAGATATATTGAGTGAACTGATAGATTTCAAGAAGGGTAGACTGATAGTGGCGGGTGATTTAAACTTCTGCATGGATCCAAGGGTAGACAGTACTTCACATGCACTGGGGATAAGGAAGAAGCAATTGCGGGCGATTAGGAAGTTATCAGTGTAAATTGATAAGATGTGTGGAGAGCCCGGCATCCTGAGACAAAGGACTATACCTACCATTCCTCAGTGCCCGGGAAATATTCAAGGCTGGACTATATAATGGTGGAGAATAGATTGCTGGAATTAAAAACATCTATAGAAATAACATCTATATCAGATCATGCTCCAGTAGTAATAGAACTAAAACTAACAAGATACCATGGAAAAGGGAGTGCCTGGAGGTTGAATGGAGAATTAATACAAGAAAGGGAAGTTGAGAGAAAGAGAACTAGAAATATTCTTCCAGGCTTAATGAAACCCCAGATGTATCAGAAGCCACGGTTTGGGAGGCCCATAAATTATAGGTCAGAGGCATCCTGATCTCTATAGGATCCAGGACAAAAAAAGGAAGGATGAGGGATATGAATAGATTAATATCAGAAATGTATGAATTGGAACGACGACATAAAAGGGAAAATGGATATAGAGGTACAGCATGCCTTAGTATTTAAAAGGGAAGAGTTAAGACTTATTGGAACAAGTAACAAGAGAGGTATTTAACAGAGTGGCCAAAGATAGATATAAATGGGAGGAATAAGCCAGGAAAATATTTAGCAAGATTAAAAAAAAGAAACAAAATTGATAAATTTTATTGGGAAAGTTAAAAATACTAGCAACAAGACTAAATAAATTGATGCATGAATGGATCCATGCAGACCAGAAGGGATTTATCTCTGGGAGGGAAGTTAAAGATAATGTGACAAGAACTATCTTGCTACTGAATAAACTGAGAGATAGGGGGTCCCCAGTGCTACGTCTATTAATAGATACCGAAAAAGCATCTGATAGAGTAGACTGGGGCTTTATGATGAGTACAATAGAGAATTTGGGAGTTAGACCCAAGATATTGAGTTGGATAAAAGTATTATACAACCATCCTACTGCATCGGAGAAGTGTATGGGTGCCTATTACCTTCATTTGAAATGTTTAATGGGACAAGGCAAGGGTGCCCACTCTCTCCCCTCCGGTTTGTACTCTCACTGGAACCATTATTCGCTAAGGTGCGAAGTAGTCGAGACATAGGAGGTGTGGAGATCGGAGAGGAGGAGCATAAAATAGCGGCATACACCGACGAGGTCTTGTTCTATAAAACAAATCCTAGAATAACTTTACCTAACTTAATAAGGGAGTTAAAAAGATATGGAAAGCTGTCCAACTTGAAGATCAACCCAACAAAGTCTGAAATGTTGAATATTAGTCTGAATTCAAAAAAAGAACAACATTTGCAGAAGGAGTTTCCTTTCTCATGGGCAAAATCAGAGCAAAATTACTTCGGAACACCCACTGTAGGGAGGTTGTACCAAGCTAACTATATCCCACTATTAAACAAGATTAAGTCAGAATTAAAAAAAATAGCAACAAGCCCAATTTCTTGGCTAGGCCAGATAAATATAGTAAAGACGACATCTTTACCAACATTTTATATAAATTCCAAATGTTGCCAATAGAACTACTTCATTCATACCCTAATACATTAAAAACAATGATTTCAAAGTTCATTTGGCGGAACAAGAAACCAAGAATACAGCTCTCAGTATTGTGTAAAGACAAAGCACATGGGGGTTTAGAAGTGCCAGACATTAAAAGATATTACGACGCCGTAGTCCTAGTCCTAGCACGACTGATGGGTATAAATACATATGGAACAAACAAAACAAGGGCGCCAGGTCAGAGTATTGTTCAAATAAAAACAAATTTATTGCAATGCACTTACATGTAAAAAGATCAGCATCAACATTCAGGTGAATGACGTGGGTCCCCAAAGATAAGGTGCCGAGGGGTGGTGTGGATCGCATGCATCCAGCCACAAGTGTGTTCACAAGTCCAGGGATGGAGGATATGAGATGGATGGTCCGAAGATAATCCATCCCGAGGGAGGGGGATCTCACTACGCCTCCTCTTCCTGGGGACATCAGCGGCGCACAGCCGCAAGCCAGATGCAGTGTCACAGGACACTGCAGGTTCCTCCACGGAAGCCGGCAGGAGACAGCTGAGACTGTGGGGAGGGTGGGCCGCAACGTTGTTTCAGAGGATCAACCTCCTTCGTCAGGCTGGCCCGCCCCTCCACTTGGGATGCTTATATCACGCCAAGGAGGAGTGACAAGACTGGAATAATATCGCTAAAGAGTACTACTAAGGAACTACTCTAAAAAGGGGGGGGAAAAGTATGTGGACTTGAAAAAAAATGCCCTTAAGGTATGGGATAAAATACACAAGTCAGCAAAGTGGGAATTTAATTCACCTTTAATTTCATTATCAGACACAAACTTTTTCTTACCGGGTAAAGGAACACAATTTTGAGACTGGATTAAGAATGTCCAATTAAAACATATTATAAAGAATGGAAGGATATGTTCATTTCAAGAATTCAAACACATGGGAAGAATGAAGATTTTGAACGAATGGAGGTACTTGCAGCTAAAGCATTTTGTGTCATCATTACCACAGCCCATTAGATAGGGAAAGGAATTAAGTCCAGTAGAACAGCTCTTTGATTCATTAGGGATGGTGAAACACTGTATAGCACGAATATAAAAGATTCTCACAGGGCTGGTGGAGCCAAAAGCACCTCCATTCGTTGGAAAATGGGAAAGGTAATTGGGTACACAGTTAAAGGAACAAGAAGTAGATAAAGTACTGGAAGCTCCATACAGTTTCTAGGCCAATATAAATACCATAGAATTGAACTATAAGTGTATGGCAAGATGGTATATGACACCTGATAGGTTACATAAATATCAACCAGAGAAATCCCCATTGTGCTGGAGAGGATGCAATATAAAGGGCACGATGTCCCATCTGGAGTGGGAATGCCTAGAAATACG
This sequence comes from Pelophylax lessonae, assembly GCF_965119305.1. Classification (NCBI taxonomy): domain Eukaryota; kingdom Metazoa; phylum Chordata; class Amphibia; order Anura; family Ranidae; genus Pelophylax; species Pelophylax lessonae. The sequence goes on along the minus strand of NC_138772.1, from coordinate 320,335,098 downwards.
AAAGTATGGGGAGGAGGTAGGGCAATACATAGAAGAGATCCCAGGAATAAAAACTCCAGATGATCCATGGTGCGATTTGTTTCGCAATACAAATAAAACGAAAAAACAGTATAAATCTACAATAGTGCCTTACTTTCTAAACTCAGCAACAGGAGTAATACCCAAAAAATGGTTGGATCCTGAAAGGCCTACAATAAGGGAATGGTTTAAGAGAGTGGACTGTGTATATAATATAGAGTTTTTGAGAAGAAGGGAAGAAGCAAAGACAGAAAATTTCTTTGAAACTTGGAACAGCTGGACGGTCTCTAAAAAAACAAATAACTATGCAGAGATCTGTAAGGTATAGGCAACAAGGGGGGAGAGGTGAAGTGGAAAGAGGGAAGTCCCAGGCACAGAAGACGGGGGGTGGGAAGGAGAGAGGGGGAGAAATGGAAATATACTCAATTTTGTGTGAGGTGGGAAATGTTTGTGTGTTATTGGTACCTTTTTCTGGTTTTAAATTTGTATATAGAAATTAAATTAAAGAAAAAAATTTAGGCCAGCAAAATTAGTGTGTACTGTTGCCTCTAGCATTGCTTCTGTTTCTTCTTGCCAAAGGCCTCCATTTTGCTGGAGGCAAGAGCAGTCACTTTTTATTGACTTTTTATCTTCTTAAGCTTCATACACATGATAAGAATATTAGACAAATGATCGTCCATTCTTTTTTTTTTTTAATTCTAGTCTCATATCAAAAATGAGGTTGTTCAACTTACAAAAATTCTTGTATGACAGAATACAACTTCGGAAGTGATGTAACGTGTTGTATTGTATTGTAACGTATTCTTCTTTGTTTCCGAAAATGCGTAGTCTCGCTTTTCTGATTTTTATGGACACAAAATTGTACTGATTAACCACTTTGCCGCTGCTCACTAGAGCTCTACTGCGGCAAAGTGGCTCAATAACGACTGGCGACGTAGACCTACGTCACCAGACATTCTCCTCTGTATTCAGTCACAGCGGGAGTCGGGCCAGGGGAAGAGAGGTGGTGATCGCCGCTGCTCTTCAACGATCGTAGGGGAATCGAGTGTGGAGATCCGCCCGCTTGTGTAAACACAAGCGGGCGGATCTCCTAAGTTAAAGGCAGGGTCAGATTGCAGGGTTCAGCACAGCTATGTAGTTCAGCTGTAGTAATGTCACTGGTACCCCCAAAAGTGTCAAAAATGTCAGTCAAGGGTCCGATCTGTCCGCTGCAATGTCGCAGTCCCGCAAAAAAAAAACAAAAAACGCAGATCGCCGCCATTTCTCGTTAAAAAAAAACACCAAAAATGACAGAAATCTTTACCTTAGTTAGTAAACGCAATAACTTTTGCGCAAACCAATCAAAATATGCTTATTGCGATTTTTTTTACCAAACATATGTAGCAGAAAACAAATTGGCCAAAAATGTAAAAAAATTTTGACTTTTACATTTTTTGGGGGGGAATTTCATATAAAAAATGTGAAAAATATTGTTATTTTTTCAAAATTTACGCTCTTTTTTTGTTTATAGCGCAAAAAGTAAAAATCACACAGGTGATCAAATAGCACCAAAAGAATGGTCGCACGACCGCGCAATTGTCAGTTAAAGTCAAACAGTGCCGAATCTCAAAAAGTGGCCCAGACGTAAGAGGTAAAGTGGTTAAACAAAAAATTGTACAAGAAAGATTTTCGTGTTTGTCCCATCGGATAATTTTGGATGAACTGTCGTGATCAGCTCTTATTGAACTGATCACGACAGTTCAGATCTTAACGATCGATGCAAAAGCGGTATTTTTCATACAATTTGTACTAAGCTTTAGTGTGTTGTCAGCCTACATACGAGGAAATGTCTGAACAAGGACCTTCATTGCAAGATCATCAGATAATATTTTAATGAAAGTTGCAGATTTAAAAATACTGAAAATGACTTCTGGAATTCCATTAAAATGTTAACGCTTATATAAGATTTTGGTGATTGGGTTTACATATACTTTAACTTCTCAACACAGCCTAATTGGAAACAGAAAAGCCAGCTTCCTATGTGAGGGATGATGTAAGCTGCCAACAAACCAGGTAAATGAAAGGAAGAGCAGGTGGGGGAAGAAATCTCTGAGATCAGCCTATGGTGTGTCTAGGCCATGGATCTGCTAAGAAGCACAAGTCATCCATCCCCATACATTTCATGAAATAATGAGTGGTACCTGACCTACCATACTTTTAGAAGACCCTGGAAAATCTGTTAAAGTAATAAAAACACACAGATAGGAGGTAAATGGCTTTGCTGAAATGTATCTTTAGCAGTGTTCTCACCGACACCTGTATTCCGTGTTTAGTCATCCTTGTAGCTGAAAGATCATTGGGCTGTTAATAACCAAATTTTGGTATTGCCATCCCACGCTACCTTTAATACATAACTGATTAATGACCACATGAGCTAAAATTACATAAGGCGCGACAGGTTCATGTTACAAATATCCATGTCTTCCTGCAAAAGGATTTCAACAAGCTTTCACAAATGGGAAACTGACACTCTGTAACGTCATTACATGAATGCTTATGTCTGTAAAGCTTGTTATTACTACAGTTGTCAAATTACTTCTATTTCCCACTACCCGATGAGCGATCATTGCATTAATTTGCTGTGAACACAAAGCATGTGTGTACTAGAAAGTGCACAACTGTTACTATTCCAACATTTTACTGGAACTGCTATTGGAAAGAGGTGAACAAGGCACATACATGCACTGGCAGCGGCAAAACTCAGAATGCTATGAGCACTGTGTCGGTCCTTTATACTGATGGATTCAATAGGTGACATCTAGCCATCCTATACAGAGAAATGAAAGTTTAGCTCCGGGTAACTAATTAAATAAATCACTGAAATTATATTTATATCTAGGGGGGAAAAAAATCACTGGTTTTATACTTTTTTTTTTTTTTTTTTTCAGAAAGCTTAAAAAAAAAAATCTATATAGTCCTAGCTCTCAGGTGCCCCCCTTTCAGTGCCGGTTCACATATATGGGATGCGGGAACCCTGCGAATCCACTGCATCGCATTCAACTTGCAGGCAGTTCACACTGCCATATGTAAATTGCTGGGGGTGTCAATACAAAGTTAACGGTACCCCCAGATCATATCATATCGCAGTGCGAACTGTCAGTTCGGACATGAATCCTATCGCATAAGTGTGAACACTAGGGATGCACCGAACATTATTCGGCCGAAAATAGAGAAAATAGCACTTTCGGCATTCGGCCGAATAAGTCAAAAGGCCGAATAATTTTGAGCCGAACAATGTCAGCTTCCGCCCTGACCGCTCACCTTCCTCATTGCGGCTCGCGGCTCCCTTCTCACACGCCGCCGGTGTCCTGTCCGGCCGCGAGTAGGGGGTGTGACGTCACGCGCGCGTCCCGCCCCCTGCTCCTGACTGCGGCTCCTTCACACTAGGTCCACGCCCCGCCCCCCTGTTCGCGGCTTTTGGCCCTGGCTGCAGTTCAGGTATGTGATGTGGAGCTGAGCATATTTGGGGGAGAATACGGTAGCTGGCAGCTGCACAAGCATTAGTGTGCAGACTGCCATATGTGCTATAAAGTGCCCCTTAAAAAAAAAAAAGAAAAAAAATGTGCCCAACAGAGTGCTCCCTTGACATAAAATGTGGCCATCAGCGTGCCCCTTATTTTATGCTAAGGGACATGCTGATGAGCATATTTTATGTTAAGGGGCACTCTGATGAGCATATTTTATGTTAAGGGGCACTCTGATGGGCATATTTTATTTTAAGGGGCACGCTAATGGGCATATTTTATGTTAAGAGCAACGCTGATTTAAATGTTTTGTTTTGCCCATCAGCGTGCCCCCTAACATAAAATGTGCCCATCAGCGTGCCCCCTAAAAATTGGCAAAATAAATGGAAAAAATGCGAAACACCGCGTTCGGTATTCGGCCTTCGGCCAAGCATTTCATTATTATTCGGCTTCGGCCAAGAATTTCATTTCGGTGCATCCCTAGTGAACACCCATGCGATCCGATTCTGCTGCAGACCCAAAAGGGTCCTGTGCGAGTTGTGTCCGAATGCGATGCAAATTCAGTCATACAATCTGTATGGCTGAATTTGCATCGCACAGATAATGCATGTGATTTTCAGAGCAGTGCACTCCGAATCACATGCGATGGCTGTCATCGCACTAATGTGAACCGGGACTCAAAAGTGATAGCAGCTCACCACTTTAAGACCAGGCTTTTTTAAAGTTTAAAGCAGTATGTTTTGCTAGAAATTACTTTTAGTGCCGGTTCACACTACCGCGGCACGACTTCGGGGGCGACCTGTGAAGTCGCGTGCACCACGACTTTGGCGCGACTTGCACGGACTTCATATAATGAATGTCAATGCAAGTCGCTCCGATGTCGCCCCGAAGTAGTACAGGAACTACTTTCTAAGTTGGAGCAACTTGAGTCGCTCCTATTAGAACGCGCACTGCATGGACCACGACTTGTCAGGCTGACCAGTCGCCTGACAAGTCGCGGTAGTGTGAATGGGCACTTAACCCCCAAGAATTATTTTATTATATTTATCATTATTTTTATCCCTGCCAGGCTTTTATTTCTATCTGGGGCTTTCTTAGGAGCCATACTTGCATTTTTTGGTGCAAGTTCTAGGAGTTTGGCAGTCCATTTATGGGCTGTCCTAATGCAACGCACATTAACGCATGAAAAAACACGCATCAAGATTTTACTAGACAGTAAGTGATGGTAACCTTTCAGTAGCAGCACAGACCAAAAGTGAAAAAATATTTTCTTTAGTAGAGAAAGGCTAGAACTCCTGTCAGACTTTTTGGCTGTCTTCCTGTTGTAAGATTTCCCTCACTATCTGTCAGATGAAACAGTTGTCAGCAGAACAGAAAGTGAGGCTCAGTTCACACTGTGGCATTGCAGATCGCAGGCGTATTCGGCGCGATTCGGCCAGCGATTCCGAATAGCCGCAAATAGGACACCCTTACTATCCCCGTTATTTTCAATGGCACTCAAATCATGGCGTGATTTAGCCGCAATCATCGCCCGACTAATTGCGGTAAAATAAACGCAAACAGAATCGTGGGACGCTTGTCACCCAAAAGAAGTTCCGAAACTTCTTTTGCCAGTTAGGCGCCTCGCAATTAAGTTTGGGCAATTTTTAAGTGTCATTGAAAATAACCGGGACCATAACAACGTCCCGCATTTTGAGGCAATTCCGCTTGCGATCCGGTACGCCATAGTGTGAACGGAGCCTGAGGTTATATGTTTCAAATGGAGTCCTGGATCAGTAAAAACCTGCCATTCTTCCCCACTCTATCAAAAACTAGAATAAAAATTTTGAGCTTGAAATACACTTTAATGTATAAGCTTAGAACAAAGAATTGATCACAGAATAATCAAAGGGCACCAGTGATCACGTTCTCACCATTGTCATCCAAATCGAAGAACTACAAAAACAGGATCTATAAATGGACCTTTTAATCATCTGCCCGTCCTCCATTCATAAATCAGTTTTCATTCATGGAAGACAAAGTGTTGTTTCAATGAATAAAAGAGCGGGGGGGGGGGGAGGTCAGGCATATTCGGGCACTAACAACTAACTTAGTTCAATTAACCCCCCAAAACAGAAGTTTACACAGGGGGGGGGTCCATCAGAGGAGGAAGATTTCTGCTAAACCAGGACACAGCGGGTAATATCCCCTGTGCTGATGTTTTATATTATGTTTTAAGTACATTTAGGTATTAATTGCATACATGCATTGGTGGAGTTTGGCACAATGCAAGTATGCATATCTCTTGAGGGACTGATGTGGAAGCTGCCAATCATTGTAGTAGTCGGTCCTACTACAGCAGGGGTGTCAAACTCAATTTCATCACGGGCCACATCAGCTTTATGGTTGCCCTAAAAAGGGCCGGTTGTATCTGTAAGATTAGATGTCCAAAGCACCCCACTACCCCTTACATCAGATGTCAAGAGCCTCCCCACCATCAGAAGTCAAGAGTCCCCCGCTATCCCTTACATTACAATGAACCACCCTTGCCTTGTGCTGCTGCTGGGAAGCAGAAAGTGCAGGGTCTGGATGGGGACCAGAGGAGGGCTTGAGTCAGCTGTATGTTGAGACCAGGAAAGGTGGAGAGGGGGTGCTGCGGCTTCACAGAAAAGTGCAGGATCTGATGGAATTCTGTCATCCTTTTTGGAGGCGGAGACAAGGGGGATGCCGCAGCTACAGGAGAGAGGTCTGAGGGCCACATGAAATGGCCCGGTCGGCCCCTGGGCCTTGTGTTTGACATGTGTACTATAGTGAGAGCAGTGATCTTCAAGGTCCTGTGAAAGCAGCTGCCCCACTGCAAACTGACCACATGGGATCGCTGGCTCAGCACCACCGCTGTTCCCAAAACATCTTGTATTTTTTTAGTAAATACAAGGTGTTCTCTGATGAGGTAAAGAGGAGGCGAGGTGATGTCACAATCTGCACCTCCGCCAATCGATCAGAGAATGCCTAGACTTAATGAAAAAAACAAAAGGCGTTCTTTGAATGGTGGCATGGCCAATGACCAACCTCCTGTGGTCAGTATTCAGTGGGGCAGCTACTCAGCACAGGACCCAGAAGACTGCAGCAATCGCTATAGTAGCACCGACTACTACAGCGATTGTCAGCTTCCACAGCGGTCCCTCCGGTATGAGATGCGCATACTTACATTGAGCAACGCTAAACCAAAGTAATGATACAACAAAATCATATTTGAATCTAGTTCAAATTTAACGTGATTGTAAACGATGGTAAGTAAAAGCCCATTTTACTGGTACCCAACAGGCATAACCCTTGCAGCAAGGTTATGTTTTTTGCTTTCCCGAGAATTCAAGCAGGTAGCAAAATAAAATAGGCTGAGCTACTGGCAGCTTTAGTAGCTATTCAATATACAATACCAAGAAAGCACAAACGAGTAAAAATGTGAAAGACACATTAAAAATCACTGTGAACAATAAACATTATTGCAGAAATGTACTAACTAGAAATACACTAAACTTTCTCTAAAATTAAAGACAATATACTCCTATGCTAAAGTCACCATGCCTGTACAAAAAGATGTCATCATAGCACCGCATGCAATAAAATTATTGCTCCACGTGCTGAACATATTTTTTCTTCCACCACTGTAGTGGTACCATTACAACAAGTGCTTAAAAATTGACTGCCAAATTATGTGAAAGATCAGTAAAACCTAAATGGTAACTGATAAATATATTGTATATCAAAAATTAAGGTGATAAATATTAATAATAAAAGCCACACGCATATGGGCAATAAAAACAAATATTAAAATGAATCAGCAAATTTAACAAGAATGTAAATTTTAATCAAGGCGAACTATTATGTCAATATATAGTAAAATATGTAACAGATAAAAACATTAAATAGAAGCAAAATAATTCAAAGCAAAACAATTATGGGAGTCATATTGGCGCTTTTCCACTGCATGGAACCGAACGGTTCGGCTCGCTTTTGTGCTTTTCCACTGCTGGTACCGCATGGTACGGTGTAGGAACGGTTCGGTATGGTACGGTACGGCGGCGCTTTTCGACTGCATGGAACCGAACGGTACGGCTCTCAAAAACAGTACCACCTCGGTTGTGGTTCCAAGAGGTACCATACCCGGTACCTTATCCCACAATCCTTTGCATGCAGTCACTACTAGCAGCAAAAAGAACAAAGAAAGGGCGCACCGACCTAGCGCATTATCCTCAATAAAAGGCTTTATTTAAGTGACATTAAAAAATGGCTACTCACAGACGTAGATAAAAATAAAGCGTATCAAGCTGGATTGCTCAAATGTCCGTGTTTAGTCCATATAATCGTCCATGACCGATGAGATGACTGACGCGTTTCGAGGCCTAGCCTCTTCCTCAGAGCCACCTCAGATAATGCGCTAGGTCGGTGCGCCCTTTCTTTGTTCTTTTTGCTTTTAGTACCGGTGGACTACCCCAGTCCGATAAGGGCAGCAAGACCTTAGCCATCTGAGAAGCCAGTTGTCAGTCCCGTGAGGAGTGTGGGCGAGGGGCTTGGATACCTTGGATGTTTTTTGGAGTCACTACTAGCCGCTGATTGGTCAGAGAATCGTTGTTATCCCACCCACTTAACTTTAGTACTACTTTAGTGGAAAAGCAAACCGTACCGTACCGTACCGAACCGTTCCAACACCGTACAATGCGGTACCAGCAGTGGAAAAGCAAACCGGGCCAAGAAGGGCCCAGCAGGGCCAAGCAGAGCCGAGCTGGTACTTGCAGTGGAAAAGTGCCAATAGTGTAAAAGCAAATTAAAGTCAAAACCCAACAACAAAAATGTAATATACTGCAGCCTACCAGTCCACAGATGTGGTATCTGCATTACTTTTCTTTTTTTTTCTTTTTTTTTTTAGCTTTTAGCGCCAGGGTCCCAGAGATGTCATTTGGTGCAAGAGAAGCGACGGGATCAAAATATGTCCCAGCATGGAAAGTCTCTCCAATTTATGTCCTCATGTACAGTGCATTCAGAAAGCATTCACAGTGCTTCACTTTTTCCACAATTTGTTATGTTACAGCCTTATTTCAAAATGGATTAAATTCATTATTTTCCTCAAAATTCTACAAACGATACCCCATAATGACAACGTGAAGTTTGTTGAAAATCTTTTCAAATTTATTAAAAATAAAAAACTGAAAAAATCCCATATACATATGTATTCACAGCCTGTGCCATGACACTCAAAATTGAGCTTAGGTGCATCCTGTGTTCACTGATCATCCTTGAGATGTTTCTACAACTTGATTGGAGTCCACCTGTGGTAAATTCAGTTGATTGGACATGATTTGGAAAGCCACACATCTGTCTATATAAGGTCCCATAGTTAACAGTGCATGTCAGAGCACAAACCAAACCATGAAGTCCAAGGAACTGTCTGTTGACCTCCGAGACAGAATCTGGGAAAGGGTACAGAAACATTTCTGCAGCATTGAAGGTCCCAATGAGCACAGTGGCCTCCATCATCCATAAATAGAAGACGTTTGGAACCACTAAGACTCTTCCTAGAGCAGACCACCTGGCCAAACTGAGCCATCGTGGGAGAAGGGCCTTAGTCAGGGAGGTGACCAAGAACCTAATGGTCACTCTACACAGATAAACCCTGGAGCTCTGTCAGAGAGGAGAACCTTCCAGAAGAACAACCATCTCTACAGCACTCCATACATCAGGCTTGTATGGTTGAGTGACCAGACAGAAGCCACTGATCAAGAAAAGGCACATGACAGCCCATCTGGAGTTTGCCAAAGGCACCTGAAGGACTCTTAGACCATGAGAAACAAAATTCTATGGTCTGATGAAACAATGATTGAACTCTTTGGCCTGAATGGCAAGCGTCATGTCTGAAGGAAACCGGGCACCGGTTATCACCCGGCCAATACCATCCCTACTGTGAAGCATGGTGGTGGCAATATCCTGCTGTGGTGATGTTTTTCAGCGGCAGGAACTGGGAGATTAGTCAGGATTGAGGGAAAGATGAATGCAACAATGTACAGAGACATCCTTGATGAAAACCTGTTCCAGAGCTCTCTGGAACTCAGATTGGGGCGAAGGTTCATCTTCCAACAGGACAACGACCCTAAGCACACCGCCAATATAACAAAGGAGTGGCTACAGGACAACTCTTTGAATGTCCTTGAGTGGCCCAGCTATAGCCCAGACTTGAACCCGATTGAACATGTCTGGAGAGATCTGAAAAAGACTGAACTGACGCTCCCCATCCAACCTGATGAAAATTGTGAGGTCCTGCAAAGAAGAATGGGAGAAACTGCCCAAATATATTTGCCACTATGGGGGATTGTTTGTAGAATTTCGAAAGAAAATATTGAATTGAATCCATTTTCGAATAAGGCTATAAACATAACAAAATGTGGAAAAAGTGAAGCACTGTGAATAATTTCCGGATGCACTGTATGGGTGTACACTGGTATTTGTCTGAACAAAAAGTTTTGACCTAAAACATGTCTCGGCAGGTGTCAGGTTTTTTTTTTCTCTTTCAGTGGGTCGGCAGGCAACGTTCATCGTAATTGATGTGGACCTGCTTTGCTGTATGACCAGATTAATGGCGGATTTACATCATGAGGCTTTTTTTTTTTTTTTTAATAAAGGCCTTGTCAAAATTGTGCTTGTGTTTTTTTATTGTGTACATTTTTTTTATTGAATAAGAAAGGGTACCACATACCCCCTAATCCTTCACATAGGGGGGGGGGGGTGACTGTATTAGCCCTATCGTTAAAGAGGGCTTTCAGATTATGATAACCTCCCTAGACCCCCACAACCCTGGCCCAATGATTATGGGGGGTCTAGGGAGGTTATCAGAATCTGAAAGCCCTCTTTCAGATCCCTCTATGTGAAGGAGTAGGGCCCTTGTCTTCATTAAGGTACTGCCCCACCATCCTGAGGGTATGTGGCCTGCTATGGTACGGGGGGGGGGGGTTGTTGGGTACACATGTTTGTCCTTCCTTTTCTAGCCTGCCAGGCTGCATGCTCAGATAAGAGATGGGTAGGAAATTTGGGTTGGACCTCACTTTAAAATTCTAACCAGAACCAAAAGGCCTGCTATGGATCATGGGGGAACCCCATTCTGTTTTTTTTTTTTTGTTAAATGTTAACACTGTCCCCACCCCTTTGTTCATATTCATCTTTCAGCTTGGAATATCTAACTAACAGCTGAATGTGCCAACAGGGATGAGTCACTGGTTGTTAAGATGTCAGCAGGTGTCGCCTCTCTGACAACCAGTAACCCTGAGCAGGAGCTGTGGCAGTAATATCACTGCTAAATGTTTGAACTCTCTTTTTTAATTAATTGACTTAGTGCCGGTTCACACTTATGCGATGCGGGAAGGCTGCGAATTCGCAGCCTGTTCCCGCATCGCAAACGCACCCCTGGCAGTTCACACTGCCATATGCGATACGCTGGGGGTGTCAATGAAATGTTAACGACACCCCCAGTTTGATCGCATATCGCAGTGCAATCTGCCAGTTCGCACAGGATCGGATCGCACAAGTGTGAACCACTGTGCGATCCGATCCTGATGCGGCTGAAAAAAAGGGTCCTGTGCGTCTTTGCTGCGGGTGCAGTGCTAATTTAGCCATACAAAGTGTATGGCTAAACTCGCACCGCACAGCCGATCGCATGTAATGAAGGAGCAGTGCGCTCCGACATTACTTGCGATCACCGCAGCCGCACATATGTGAACCGGCACTTAAACCACTTCAGCTGCGGAAAATATTACCCCCTTCATGACCAGGCCATTTTTTGCTATTCTGCACTGTGCTACTTTACCTAGTAATTGCGTAGTCATGCAAAGCTGTACGCAAACAAAATGTATTTAACCTTGTTTCCCACAAATATAGCTTTCTTTTCGTGGTTATTGATCACTACTGGGTTTTTTATTTTTTTGCGCTAAAAAGAAAAATAGAGCATACAGTATGAAAATAAAAATAATAACGTTATAAAACATATTCAATAAAAAATTTTAAAAATCTAAATTTCTTCATACATTCAGGCCAAAATGTATTTTGCTACAGGTCTTTCCTTAAAAAAAAAAATCCACTGTGCATACAAGTGCACGTGGAAGTGCAGTCACTATAGATCTGAAATGAGGGGGGGGGGGCTCTGCTAATTTCTATTATCCAATCATGTGCAAGTAAAAATGTTGTTTTTTATTTTCCTTGCATGTTCCCCTCGGATCTACAGTGACTGCATTTCCAAGTGCACTTACAGTGCACTTGTAGTGCTATGCTATATATGTCCACGGGGATGTTTTCCGGGGAGATATTGTCCTGATACCGCTATATATACTGGATTTCTTTTTTTTATTTATTTATTTTATACTAATGGTGATCAGCGACTTCTAGCGGGACGGCTTGAAATCTGACACTTTGTGGGAACCGGCTAACTGCCACTGACATCTCCAGTGACACTAATACAGTGATCAGTGCTAATAATATATACTGACACTGTACTAATGACACTGGCTGGAAAGGGGATACCATATGGGGCAATCAAAGGGTGAAATGTGAGTTAAACTATATGTACTGTGTGGTGCTTTTACTAAGGGATGTACTGGTTTTTATCCCCTGCTTTGCAGGGAAACAAAAACTGTCACAGTGCCGCTGTCAGAAGAGATCTTTGTGTTGTTTACATACACATAGCTCTCTCCTGTCACTCGCTGCGAAGATCGGTGGGTCCCAAGCTGTAAATCATTGGGTGGAAACTGGTGATCTACATGTGCTGGAGACAGTGACAGCACAGTGGGACGGACGCCCCCCTACCCAGAAATGCAGAATCATGTACAGGGCCTTGAAAAAGTATTCATACCCCTTGAATTTTTCCACATTTTGTCATGTTACAAACAAAAACGTAAATGTATTTTATTGAGATTTTATGTGATAGACCAACACAAAGTTGCACATAATTGTGAAATAGAAGGAAAATGATAAATGGTTTTCAAAATTTTTTACAAATAAATATCTGAAAAGTGTGGTGTGCATTTGTATTACGCCCACCCAAATCAATACTTTGTAGAACCACCTTTCACTGTAATTACAGCTTCAAGTCTTTTTGGGGATGTCTCTATCAGCTTTGAACATATAGAGAGTGACATTTTTGCCCATTCTTCCGTACCCAAATAAAATTCTTCAACAAATTTATTTGGGTAAAGCATCGCACGACTGTCAGTTAAAGCAATGCAGTGCTATAACGCAAAAAATGGCCTGGTCATTAAGGGGATAAAACCTTCCAGAGCTGAGGGGGTTCAAGTGGTTGCAAAGTCACATGTATTAATAGCTTTGAATCTCTCTGTTTTAGGTCCCTGTTCAATATAGTGTGTGTGTTTTCCTAAAATTATAATACTAAATACCTTATTTGCAAAGCCCTGCTGTGCTGTCATGTGACCTCCCTCGGATTTCCTATCAATGTCAGTTCAGTGGGAGGGGCTGAGATATCCCTCTGATGAATGCAAGCCAGCGGAGGGAGATCACGTGTCTGCACAGCAGGGCTCTGCAAAGGTGGTGTTTAGCATTAGAATTTTAGGAAAACACACACACTGTACTCTATGTGGACCTAAAATAGAGAGAATCAAAGAAATGAATGCATGTTTTTTTACTTAACCAGAACTGGAGCAGCTACAGGGAATAGAATTTACACAGGCATGAGAGTAGAGGAGAGGAGAGCAGAAGGGCTGGGAGGAGATCGGCTCTCACACAGATTACAGAACTGACAGGGAGAGAGGGAGGAGAAGATGCAGATGCTGAGGAGAGAGTGGAATGACAGAAGCACACAAAATTACCAAGCTATCATGTATCAGAAGCCATGATAAATGTGGTCAATTTAGACAGGAACAAGCAGGATCAACCAGGTATTGTTCAACATAGAAAGGGACTATTGACATGGCAAAAGCACTGTGCTATATGCTTATTAGGGTTACAACCACTTTAGGCTGATTGGTTTCTTTTCAGAGATGCACCAGATTTTGCCCTCTCTAGTTTTAGTAAATCAACCCCTATGTATAACATACGTTATGCCTGGAATTAATTTTTAAATATCATGTGATTTTTGTACAAAACACAAATATTGCATGTAATAAATGTTGGTGAATTGGCCCCCGCTCATAAATACAGATTTTATTTTTAAATACTTGGTTTCCCCCTTTTTTTTTTTATTCTTTGTTGCATACAAAACTGCTGTTCTCCTGCAACCTTTCCAGACACTTCCTGTATATATGCACTCCAGCAACTGCTGCATGTCATTTGTTAATGCAGACTTCCTGACAGTACACATACCATGGGGCTGCCTAGGAAACAGTGGAAGTCTAGTATTATGTATTGTAGAACAAAAAGAGGGCACACCAACCAACCATTACTAAGTGGTGTTTTATTGATAAAAACACAAATGTCTTAAAAGCATATCCAGTCCACAATGGACACAAAGCAACCAGGTCACCAGGACGAAGTCCAGCATGCCGGGGGACCCTCCAAATGGCTGACACGTTTTGAGGGAAAATTCCCTCTTCCTCAGAGCCACTGGGGATGTTGGAATCTTCCCTTGAAATGCGTCAGCCTTTTGAAGGGTCCCCTGGCATGCTGGACTTCGTCCTGGTGACCTGGTTGCTTTGTGTCCATTGTGGACTGGATATGCTTTTAAGACATTTGTGTTTGTGAGTATATTTCCTTCCTTTTTATCAATAAAACACCACTTGGGTAATACGCAAGGTTGGTGAGCCCTCTTTTTGTTCATTCTACAGTAGTGATCGACCGATATCGGTTTTACGTTGCCGATACCGATTGTTTGGCCAATGCATATCAGTATCAGCGGGTACTCTTGTGGAGGGATATGGGTGTCTAAAAGACCCCTCCTCTGCACTTAATAGCATTCAAAACGCCAAGTTTGGCGGTTTTGAATGCTGTCATTTTTTTTAATCTGGCGCCAGCCCAGTACCCGGAAGTGATGTCATGACATCACTTCCGTTTTTTTGCATGGAGACCCAATCAAAGCTGAATGACGCATCGGTTGTCATTACAAGACAGCCGACTGTCAGCTATGGACGCCGGTACCGGGGTGATGCCTCTAGCTGCAGGCATCACTTCTGTACAAACACTTTCCCGAAATATCGGTACTATCAGTAACCTCCGGGGCCGATTCCGATATATCGGGGAAAGTGCATATCGGCCCTCGATATATCGGCTTTGCCGATAATCGGTCGATCCCTAATCTACAGTGTCTTCATTGGGTTTCCATTGACCCCAGGAGGGCAGCAAAGTCTTTGCTTATACCCCGTGCCATAGAGCCTCACCGCCGCCACATCTCTTTTGAGCGCAGGAGAATTTGTTTGTTCTTTCAAGTATTATGTATGGCAGGAGGTCACCATCCAAAAAATAGGGCAAAATCAAAAAAAGAGATCCTGAGATTTAAGACTTTCTGATAGTGACAACAATAGAACATGCCTGTGCAATGTGTGTCAGTACAGCTGCTTTTACCACAATGCAATGATGATGTGCCGTATGGAAAAACATGGAGCATTTTTCTGCTGCGCAGCTCACAGCACTGTGGCTCAGGTGCAACCCTTTGATGAAGTGTCAATTCAATAAAGCTAAAAAAAAAAAAAAGGAAGAAGAAGAGAGAGAAAAAGATGTAAAATCTAAACAGTGTGTTAGCTGAAGCAGCACATCGCACCACCCCTCACTGCTGGTACACAACCAACACCAACCTGCACATAAAAACCCTGCAGGCCAGTGTGAACGAAGCCTAACAGAACCCCGTTACCACTGATCAGGTGGAAATAAACTGTCAACAGTTGCCACTCTTAGTTAGGTCTCATGCACATGGGACCATTGTTTTCAATGTGCCTGTATACACAAGGGTATAAACGTGCTACGTATAGGTCAGAAAAAAAAATATATATATATATACACACAGAAATCTGCGTTGCCAGTCAGTATTTCTATATGCATATATGCGCACATGCCATACTCGAGGCCTAACTGGAACCTTCAGGACCCCAATGCAAGAAACCATGAAGGGCCCCCTGGCCCTCGACCGGGGGCCTTCACTCCCATCATGGGACCATATATTACGGTCCTGCAGTGGGCCACCTTCCTGCCATCTTGGGATCCTCTCACGGTGGCGGAACGCCAGAGCCCAGTTGCAAGTGCGACCATTGAAACCCTGGTAGATCCGCCACTGATGTCAGTAGTTTCTAATTTTTTATTCCTTTTTACATATTTTTTAGGACCCCCCTGGGGGGCTTTAGTGAAATTTCAGGGGTCTAAACAGACCCCTGATGTCTCACTTTTGAGACAGAGAAAGGAACTGAGGACAGATTCATCAGTCCCTTATTCTGTTCATTCATAAACTGAAGCATAGTAAACACAGTTAACTATGCCCTAGCTATGAATGAATTGGTAACAATCACTGACTCTATTCATTAAGACAAGGAAGGGGCCAGTAAATGATGCTCCCTTCCCTGCTCTCTATCCTAATAGAGTCCCTTGTAGCAGCCTGAATAGGGGACCGTCAGAATAGAGGACCCGTCAGATTAGGTAACAGAAGTGACGTTCCGTCAGCTATGCATGTGTTCCACTGCTATCAGGTTTGCTAATCTGACAGAACACCTGCAGTCAGAAGGTGGCAGCGGACATCTCACTACACCCAGCTATGTCTTGAAGTTCAGAGTAATTTTAGCAATAAAGTGAACATATATAAATAAATAGAATATATTTGACATTTGTGAAGCTGTTTTGATGTTTACTTTTAAAAGGTTTACGCTGAGCAGTGCGGGGTGTACCAAGATGGCCTCCGCCACCTTCCTACTACTGGCATCCAGCTTCTTTCAAAATGTAACATCCAAACAGCATCACAGGTGTGAAGATACTATATATATTTATAAACGCTCTTTTAATTGCTAAAATTACTCTGCAATTCAAGACATAGCTGGGTGTGAAAAGACGTCCGCTGTTACCTTCGTGTTCTGTCAGATTAGCAAACCTGGTAGCCACAGAACGCATGCACAGCTGACGGAACGTCACTTCCGTTACCTAATCTGATGGGTCGGTCGCCAATACTGACGGAACACTGGAGGGAGGTGGAAACCAGGCAGCAATTCGGGGGGGTTGGGGGCAGGAGAGCCACATAGGGGCCTGGGACAACAGGATAGAGAAGTGGTGGGAGCAACATGTGGAGGAGCCGATGCCCTCCATTTTCCCCCTCAACCGCTGAATGTCTGTGGGAGGGAGGAAGAGAAGGAAGCATTCCGCGGCTACAAGGAGGGATTGGTTCCTCTACATGCCGCTGTCCCCACTGCTCTCCTAAACAGGCATACCAGGGGGCACACGGGCCCCTGGAGAATGAGACCTGGCCCCTGCGACCCCTGTATGTACACCCCTGCCACGCTGCCTTAATTAATGTAAGTCAATTTAAATCTGTGGCTTTTTTTTTTTTTTTTTTAATAGCTGGTGATACAGACATGAAGGTCCTCATCCATGCTTCTCTTGATACAGCGCTTGCTATCCTGCATTGTCACCCCAGAATGCTCAGTTTCAAAGGCCATTTTCAATTGCAGGGATAAGCAGCCAATGCATTCTGCCACGCCCCCCAGCCATGCATATACAGGCCCCTTGTACACCTGCAGCTGCGTGTAGAACGCCTTGGCTGCATATGATTGGTGATCTGCAGTGACGGCCCTCTGGCGGGATAGCTCAGGCGAGTTTGGACTCATAGACGAATACACCTACTCATGGAAAACTAGTGATGCACCAAAATTTCGGCCACCAAAATTTTCGGCCGAAAATGGGCTTATTCCATTTCGGACGAAAATGGGTTAAATATGCCGATACTAAAGATGGCCACCGCGGGCGCAGCGCAGGTTTCAAAAAACCCACCTCCGGCTGGCGGCCCGCCTCCCGGTGATGTCACTACTACTGCGATCTGTGCATGAATGAATTAACACACCGGGCGGGAGGGCGGGCGAGCGGCCGCTAATAGCTATAACTATATGAGCGCTTCATTTCACTTCCCTGTCAGCGGGACGATGTGTATGAATAAACTGACACCGGGTGGGAGGGCGGGCGAGCAGCCGCTAATAGCTATAACTATGTGAGTGCTTCACTTCCCTGTCAGCGGGACGATGTGTATAAATGAACTGACACCGGATGGGAGGGCGGGCGAGCAGCCACTAATAGCTATAACTATGTGAGTGCTTCACTTCCCTGTCAGCGGGACGATGTGTATGAATAAACTGACACCGGATGGGAGGGAGGGCGAGCAGCCACTAATAGCTATAACTATGTGAGTGCTTCACTTCCCTGTCAGCGGGACGATGTGTATGAACGAACTGACACCGGATGGGAGGGCGGGCGAGCAGCCACTAATAGCTATAACTATGTGAGTCCTTAACTTCCCTGTCAGCGGGACTATGTGTATGAATGAACTGACACACCAGGCGGGAGGGCGGGCGAGCAGCCGTTAATAGCTATAACTATGTGAGCACTTCACTTCCCTGTCAGGCATGTATGTCCGCTGACAAGGAAGTGAAGCGCTCACATAGTTATAGCTATTAACGGCTGCTCGCCCGCCCTCCCGCCCGGTGTGTTAATTCATTTATGGACAGATCACAGTAGTAGTGACATCACCGGGAGGCGGGCCTCCGGCCAGAGGCGGGTCGGCAGGAGGAGCCGAGTGAAAGTAAGGAGATTGCATTGGGATGGTGAGGGACGCTGAGGCATGGGGGGGAGGGACGCTGAGGTGAGCTTACCAATGATATTTGTATTATGCCGCATGAGGGGGTTAATGTGTTTTTCAGTGCTGAATTAGTGACCGACCAGTGGCAGTTAATTAACCCCTTTGTGCTGCATTAGTGCAACCAGTATCAGTGTTAATTAACACTGATACTGGTTGCACTAATGCAGCACAAAGGGGTTAATTAACTGCCACTGGTCGGTCACTAATTCATCAGTGACCAGCAGTGGCAATACATTAATCCCCTCATGCTGCATAATACTAATACCATTGGTAATTAAATGAACCACTATACTGCGACAGGGTGGCAGCTACAGGTGTATGCCTGCCTGTTTTTGGTGTATACCCCTGTTCTATCTATTTTAAAATTATTTTGGGGAAAAAAGTCATTTTCGGTTTCAGTTTCGGCCCAGAATTTACATTTCGGTGCATCCCTAATGGAAAACCCACCCTGAAAAATGCCATGGATCCATCACATGTATCCGGGAAGTGGATGAAAAGTGTCTGCAGAAGATCAGCAATGCTGATCGAACAAAAAGAAGTTAAAAAACACAACACACATGGCAGCTGTTTTTGATACAAAGTGCTGTAGCAAATTAAACACCACTGACTGATGTTTGAGATGTTGGTTAGCCCTGTCCTGGTGAAGGTATACATCAGGAATCTCCAAACGACAGCCCTCCAGCTGTTGTGGAACTACACGTCCCATGATGCATTGTAAAACTCTAACATGCACAGGCATGATGGGAATTGTAGTTCCTGAACAGCAGGAAGGCCATAGTTTGGTATACAGTATATACCATAGAGAAGTCTCACTCTCTCCTACAGGATGGGGGCTCCTCGTGTTTTAGAGAGGAGGACAGTCTCTCAATACTGATGAGGAGGACATTACCTATGAGGTCGGAGGGTCCGGTGCCCAGGTTCTCTCCTCTGATGGTCACTTTAGTCCATGAAGTCCCCTCTTTGGGGGAGATCCCTGTCACCAGCGGAGGTTGCCTCACCCGGGACATGACTTCTCCTCCACACTGCTTTCCGGATCGGTTACAAACAAGGCAGGCTGCCCAGATAACTAGGAAGAAAGATGGATCACAATATCATTGAATCAACCAAAACATTTGAGCACCACTGCGCATGTGCAGGGAGATCTCGCGTCAGCAGGAACTGAAGCTGTCACGGGTACTTCCCTGATACGTACTGCGCATGTGCCGCAGAGATCCGAGCCATAGAGAAAGTGCTGGGAGAGGAAGGGCGGTGGAGGAGTGAGGAGGATGTGTGGAAGGAGCATGTCATTCACAGCCTGAATTCCAGAAACTAGAAACTCCTATTGTTTTCTACAAACCCAACCACTAAGGTCTCATATAAACACGTTAGGGGTGATTTAGCAGTCATTTTTAAATTGCAATAAAAGAAAACAAATGAGACTGCTTGGAGCTTTTTGCTGTAATGTGCAAGTATGCTTGGTATATTCACATGTTGGGGAATTAGTCTCAGTTCACACTGGGGCGGCTTCAAAGTCGCCCGCGGAACGGCACCAGCGGCCGTTCCTTCAGAGCGCATGCGCCAGTGCCAGTGGCTGCATGTAAGGTAAATATCTCCTAAACGGTACATGTTTAGGAGATATTTACAGTACCTATCGGTAAGCCTTATCATAGGCTTACCTATAGGTAAAAGTGTAAGAGGAGGGTTTTGTTAGTTACTGGGACCCCTGATCCCAATGATAGTCCCGGACCATCATTAACTTCTTTTGCTCGCTTTGTGTCTGACAGGCCTGGGAGAGTGGTTTCTGGAAATAACACAGACGGAGACAGATGTATAGTGAAACCAAGCTCTCAGTTTATTATAGGCTCGTTGCGGCTTATATAGTAAAGATAAAGGCATATAATCATAGGTATAGGGCACTTGTTACGTTCTTATTGGTTAAACAGCTTCAGGAGACAAAAGGTCACCTTGGGGAGTAATACCATATAAAACATATCTCGTGTGACTAGAATCACCTGACACAGCCTTATCGCGAACTGCAGAAACTTTCCATGGTACGTAGGCACTTTTCATATCTTGTGTAACTAAGGTCACATACACACACAAACACACAGCTTATAAGACATTAATGCATACAAAATGGGGTAGAGACATACAAAATGGAGGACACATAGAATTTGATATCTCCCCATCTCCCACAATCCCCTCTTAAAATCATTAACCCTTAATTGATTTTCCCTTGTCACCCTGTATATCATTGGAATATATAATTCTTAGGGATATTATCAGGAGTCCTAAACCTCCTAGGAATATAGTACCACGATTGGCAGATTAATTTTCTATATCCCTGCTGCTTGAAAGACCAGATCATATATCATCCTTTAAACAATAAGGTTCTTTTTTTCTTTCTGTTTATACCTCTTAATGTACTCAGTATATTCTTTAGGGTTATTAGTCGAGGAGGTCTGGTAGCCTGGGACTTGGTGGGATAGCATAGAGACATTTTTCACCTTTGGTCGGGAAACTCTAACAATAATACACATTACGAGTTTGAAGCATGCATATAGGAATAATAAAAAAAGCAAAACCATTACAACAGTCATAGCGATATTTTTCAACCATGAGGATATTCCTCCAAATTCAAAATTCCCACTACCAAAAGGACTCCATGTCTTAGCAATATTCCTAGCTTCCTGTTGCAACTTGTCTACTTCTTTCCGGTGCTGTGCAATAATATCATAATAATCGGGTATCTCAACAGATGTATTGTGTATCCATGTGCAACATTCATAATCCTCCGTAACTTCACATAACCCAGTAAGAGCAGCACTCATGCTTTCTATGGCTAGGTCATGGAGCTCAAGTTGTTTCTTAATTGCCCTCACTTCTATATTTAATTTGGTAATGTCCCCTGAGTTCTTATCTAGGATGTCATCGAGAATTTTAGAGTAATTATTCAACCTTTTCATCATGTCTATTCCCCATCCGGTCCATGAGGGGAACCAGGCCCATACCATATCCTTTTCAAGGAATAATTCCCTTTTATTGCGGTGTTTGAGGGGGTACCTAGGATACATACTAGCTTCGAGGAGATGTCCTCCTTTGTTGTCTCCCACTACACCCATGATGGGAACTAGGGATGCGAGGTAACACCACCCTTGGGGTTCAATGGGGATCCAAGGGTGACAAATCTTTCCACAACAAATATAAGTACTGTTTCCCAAAGCTAGGGGACGTTTGTGAAGTAGTGCCATTAATTGATCATCATAACTGGACCAAGCTAAATTTGACAACAACTGTCCTACTGGGGAAGAGGAAGTGGAACTGGAGTTAAGAAAGTTCATTAGAGTGGCGTTTAGGGCTGGTTTTGAGGTGTGCCAGAAGGAGCTGTCCATCGAGGTCATTGAGAAATTAATCTTAGTTTGCTGGCACACTTCAGCTCCCTTGGTGGAGTTTCCCAACCTAAAACACCAGTCTGGGGAATGACTCCTACCAATAATTTGGAAAGTGAGGGTATCATTTGAGAGTGTTCTCGTGACATTGGTGAGGACAACAGGAGGTGTACCATTTAGGAAAGGGGTGAAGTTTAAAGGTATCGCTATTAGGGGGATTCTAGCGGTGCTAGGATGGAGTTTACTACATATCCAACATTTTTCATATCCGGACTTCTGGGCATATGCATATTTAAATTGCAACAATGACATTTTATCTGTAAGACTTTTTTTTTTAGCTTTCATCTCTCTTTTGTCTGTTATGTGCATTACTCTGTGTTGGGGTGTTGGAAGCTCTGCAAATGGCCTGTAGCCCTACCAGGTCTTCTGGATAATAAATACAGTTAGTGGTAACCCATACTACAGAGAAGACTGAAAATGATACAAGTCCTATAAGTAACCACAGTTTTCCAGAATCTGGTGCTATCAGGAATGTCATTCTTCTACAGGGTCAGGGCCGCCTGCCTCTGAATCCCCCTTTTCTTGACTATCCTGTTCGAGGTCAGGGCCGTCCACTCCCGTTAGTACCTCTCTTGCTTCTGGACCTTCCTGTTCAAGGTCAGGGCCGTCCGCCCCCGTTAGTACCTCTCTTGGGTCTGGATCTGGACTTGCTTCTGGGGGTGGAGGCTCCTTTACCAATTTCACTCGAGTAGCATGGATCCAGGCCTGTTGGTTCTCCACAAGGACAGCGATTCTGGTCACTGCGACTACCTTTGTCTTTTGGTCCAAAACGAAATCCAGCCTTGGTCTTGTGATGCTACTTCATCTCCTTCCCTCAAGTGATGGGTTGATACCTGTGAAAAGAAAAGAAAGGTGCGAGCAACTTTTCCGTTCCACTTGATTCAAAATTCCAATTTACTTTTTCTCAACTCGTCTTTGATTGTCCTATTTATCCTTTCCACTGTACCTGAATTCTGGGCAATGCAAATAGGAGCACTATTACGGGGTATACACGGTTTCCCCTCTTTGCAAATCAATCCTGTTTCAGGATTCCTTTGCAAAACAGGATAACACCAGTCCTCCAATTCCTCAGCAGTGGCTGAGGCCTGTAGATCTGTGATCAACTGGGCATCATCGGGGAGGATGTGGGTTAGGACAGGCATTTGTTTTAGGACTCCTAAAGGTAACTGTTGCACGGCTGCTTTTGCTATTTTGTCTGCTAGTGCGTTGCCCTTGGAGATGTCATCAGTACCTCTGGTATGTGCCCTACAGTGAATGATAGCTAACTCTGAGGGTAACAACATAGCCTGAAGAAGGTTGGTGATGAGCTCTTTCATCATGTCTGCACGGGGTGAAGTGACACTTTCAATAGTTTCTAGGCAGTCATGTGGTTCTTGGCCCATATCATCTGCTGAATCCATCTACTATTGACTAAAAGGAACTCTTATTTCTTCCCTGCTTTGGGCCTATATGTAAAAACCTATTTCTAGATGTTCATGTTTGGCCTTATGTGTTTGTTTGTGTTGTTCCTAATACAGGTGATGCACCTAGCAACATATGCTTTCACTAATTTAGGCCTGTAAATGCAAAAAAAAAACTTCAGTAATACTTCATATGTTCTTTCCCACCCCCTGTGTCCTATTCCATCATACTAGGCAATAGACAGTGGGGCGCTAGCTGCGGGGATACAAGATCTCCCCTCTTTTAGAAAAAAAAAAAACCACTCTCAACTTTTTCTAAACCATCACCTAATTCCTTAAACCTGTTCTGTAGCATGCGTTTGTAGCTCTAATAATGTGTGATCTTTCGGCCTGACTTTCAGCTCTACAACCAGGAACCATCTACAAAAACATCCTCTGCTCCCTCTATGGCTGTCTAGATATATTATGTCTATACAATCATGTTGTTGTGTAACACACCCTTTAATCCCAGTAACCCATTTAAAACTGGGGCCTACCTAGGGCAAAAGATGTGGCCATCCCTATTACCATCTCACAAGATGCTATGTTTGGAGTCACCTCAGGCATGCCTTAGACCTGGACTGTGACCATCTTTGGACAAAAACTATAGGGCAAAGTCCACCACCATACTCCTGGGCAAGTACATCTGTCATGGTCTTACAATTGTCCCTTGCATAAACACAAAACATTTTTCCATAATTTGGGAGGCCCAGTGCAGGCGCTACAACCATAGCATTTTTCAGATACATAAACGCATTCAACATTACTTGTGACATTTCTGGACCTGTGGCTTGTCTCAAAATGTTGTCATAAAATAGGAGCAGTCGGATCCATTGCAATCAATGATCCTGGTTTTGTGGGCGGGCAAGACCCACTGTGGGCTGGCAAGACCCACGTGACTGACTCTCCTTTTCCCCCTCTGTGAGAACAAAACCAAGGTAAACAACACTTTCCTGACACCATTGTCATTATTCCTGTGACACTTTGTGTCCACATACATGTACATTTCTCAATGAACTCACTCGCTCTGACTGGCCTCCACAGAGTGACTACATATGTTATCCACATATTGTAGCGGGACTGACTCATGAGCAGGTGTCCATCCCCTCTTGCGTGGTCTGGAGAACTATAGAGCAGACAACTAAAACTGTCTATTTAGCCCTGAGGCATTTCTACACCAGGTCAGTTACCTGGACTGATTATCAAAACAAGAAACAAAGATGGCTGTGTCTCCTCGTCCACTAGGACGGTAAAAAAAAAACGCATTACTTCAACCAATCACTGTAAAGTGGGTAGCATCGGATGGTATGGCTATCAGTAGAGATGGCACATCAGATACCACTTGCATACTACATACTTCAGTCAGATAAAACTAAAACTTTTTGGCTCTGTGCCAATCTTACTAAAAAAACTTTTTTATTTTTTTTTCTTCTGCCAATCTAACAAAAACCTGTCCAGAGGTTCCCCTCCCTCAATAGAGGACTCCCCTAAAATATCACCCAAAAACTGAAATCAGATAAAAAGTTAATCTGATTTGAAACTTTTGGCTCGGTGCCAATAGGGTCCAATGGTCACACTAATTGCGGTAACCCTTTCTGTCCCAAAATAAATTTCATAACTTATAACAGGAATGAAAATATTTAAGTTTGAACCCTTTCTTGGCAAGTAGCCAATTCTCAAAATTTTGCACCAGAGCTCCCTTTTATATTTAGGGACACAAGGGACCCATTTGTAAAATGTAATTTCTCATTATCTATAATTCTATAAAAAATAACCTCAAAATATCTTGCCGACTACGGCGAACTATGTTTTGCCTGATAAAAACTGTATTTGTTCACTATTATTACTCTTCCCAGAGGTTCCTATGCTTTATGCACAAATGTATAAATGGCAAAACTCCAAAAATCCCATAAAAAGATAATTGCATATGTTTGGCAAGCTGAGACCCATAGTCCCACAAGCTGGGACCCATAGTCCCACGAGCTGGAACACGTAGTCCTATCAGGCTCCGCGCAATAATTGACCCCCTCCCTAGGAATGTGGGAACCACCTTTCCCTAGAAATGTACCAACGTCAAAGCCAACATCGCAGTTTCAAACAATTATGTATGTCTAGCTTGGAAAATGAATATTCAGAACAACAAAAAACAGGGGCGCCATGTTATCTCGTGAGGTAACACTATTTTAAATGTACCTTCGGCCAAGAGTCTGTCTAATGTATGCCTGACTTCATACTCCCTAACAAACTAAGTGGACACCTAGGTATTATTCTGAAACCGTGCCAAATGATTGAGTACTCTCCTGACTCTTCTATAATTGGTAAAGGGGGGGGGGGTTTCTAAATGTCTTGGTGGGGATCCCATTGAAGGTTCGGCTTCTAATGTCTCTCCATTCCAGAATTCTTGTGATATGGAACTGCTAATCACTCCACAATCCACGAGAACTAGAAGATTCATGCCATCTACACAAAGTGAAATCATAGGCAGTTGTTGGTAATTGAGAGACACACGGGGAAATGCCGAGTCCCCGCCTTCTGGGCACCATCATTGTTGCGGATATTGGGGCTGCTAGTTAATGTTAAACTTAACTCTAGGCTTCTGTTGCTGTGGCTGGTCAGCTGCAGGTGAATCACCGACACAACGTTCCTCAGAATGGCAGTCCCATTTGAAGTGATTTGAAGTGATTTTGATCCCCACAGCTGAAACAACCATTCCTCTGCTGGGGTCTATTATTAAAAGGGGGCCTATTCTGAGAATGCTCTGCTCTGCCCCTGAATCCCCCCTTGCCTCTTCCACTTTGATAGCGTCTCTGATAGGGTGTCTAAAAATATGTAGCAACGGGCTGTTTCTCTCTGGGGAGATCAAAACATCCCGCCGCATCCTTTTCTGTTAAGGCTTTCTGGAAACCATCCATGTCTTTGTTTGTCCAGTCTGAAACTTGCTGTTTCACAATCACCATGTATTGGGACTTTAAATTATTGATAAATGTCTGAATCATGAGGCTGTGCCGTTCCTTGGTGACACTTAAACCGGCCTCCTGATTCCATACATTTTTAAACCTTGTCCAAAATTCCAGGACGGTTTCACTTGACTTCTGCTTACAGGTGATTGCTGTGGCAAGTGAAGGATATAGACTAGCAATGGGGGCACCAGGGGCATACGAGGGTGGACATCCCGAATGACCCAGATGGGATTTTTCTGTATTTGAGCAGAATCTCTGTTTCTCCACGGCGTGGAGACCTGGAGCTTCTTTGCCTTTCAGGTTACTTTTCGGCCTTTTTGTCCTCTTGTCTGTTTTATTAATCTCTGTCCAGATTGCTAAATTATCGACCCACGGGTCTGTATATGTATATCCACCCGATACCCGGGTGACACATGCTTTGCATGTCTCCCCCCGGTTCAGGTGGGGGGATGTTCTTAGACTGACTTTTCCCCATTCCCAAGGATATCACAAATATCTCTCCCTGACAGAGAATACGTACAGATTATAAAGCTTTCTTTTCTGTGATATACCTGACTCTTAATATCTTCTAGGCTAAAACCTTTAATACATTTCACATAACAATGTATATTAATTCTTAATACTCTAACTTAAGGTAGACCGTTCTTCTACCTTAATTTACTTCCAGGAATATTACTCACCAAATATTCCTGGCCATTTACATAACAAGACAATAAACAAATACCAATATTCTCTCACTCAATAAGACATGTCTCTATGATTTACACATTCACATAATCACTTGTTACCATGGTAACCCTTTATGGTTTCAAAACCCTCCTTCAAGCCACTGATGTATATAAATTAAACCCATATACTTTTGGACTCGGGTGTCCCTTTTAGGACAAAAAGAAAAAAAACCCTTTCCGAGTCTTGACCAATACCTCCCGGGTACAGTGGCTATCAAGAAAGTTTTCCTACCATTATAGACAAACAATACAAATTATCTTATACTTCTATGCGACAGAGAAGGAAAGCTTAAAGATTTTTCAGACACAAAACGAGCAATTTCTCTAACACTTCTTAAGTCTCCCTGAGACTAAAAATATTTCCCTGAAATATTTCAATTATGGGTCTGTTGCGTGTGTTCCCGGAACACACCAACCCCCTTGGTTCATTTGATATGATTTTAGTCAGTGTCCCGCCCCGGAGCCACACTACAATCGGCTGTATAGAAAAGGATTTTTCTACTTACCGAATGAGCGTGGTTGTCCGCGAGGGATGACTTTCATATCCCGGCATACGAGCCCCCAGCTGTTAGTTACTGGGACCCCTGATCCCAATGATAGTCCCGGACCATCATTAACTTCTTTTGCTCGCTTTGTGTCTGACAGGCCTGGGAGAGTGGTTTCTGGAAATAACACAGACGGAGACAGATGTATAGTGAAACCAAGCTCTCAGTTTATTATAGGCTCGTTGCGGCTTATATAGTAAAGATAAAGGCATATAATCATAGGTATAGGGCACTTGTTACGTTCTTATTGGTTAAACAGCTTCAGGAGACAAAAGGTCACCTTGGGGAGTAATACCATATAAAACATATCTCGTGTGACTAGAATCACCTGACACAGCCTTATCGCGAACTGCAGAAACTTTCCATGGTACGTAGGCACTTTTCATATCTTGTGTAACTAAGGTCACATACACACACAAACACACAGCTTATAAGACATTAATGCATACAAAATGGGGTAGAGACATACAAAATGGAGGACACATAGAATTTGATATCTCCCCATCTCCCACAGGTTTACTTCCTCTTTAAGGACGAGCAGCCCAAACCAACTACTGATTTTTTTTTTTTACTGTGCGTTCTTCTTTATAACATCTCAGGTATGATAAAGTTTGAAACACAAAATCATCAATTATAATATAATAAATAACTATAAATCAGTGAAAGAATATATATATATATATATGTGTGTGTATATATATATATATATATATATATATATATGTGTATGTGTATATATATATATATATATATAATACACACACATATATATATATATATATATATATATATATATATATATGTGTGTGTATAGATATACGTGTATATATATATATATATACATATATGTATATGTATATATATATATATATATAAAGTACAGTAAAACTGGGGGGGGCAAACTAATGTCAATTTATTTTATTTTGTAATGTAATACAATATATCAGTGTGTTTGTGTGTTTTACTATTTGAATTTGCCGCCAGTTCCACCCCCCTGCGAAGCCGGGGCTCACAGCATCGGGCGGAAGATCCGGCCGCCGTATGCTGCAGTGACACATAGCGGGATCTCCGGGGACAAGGTAAGTAACCTCTTCCAGAATCCAGCGATGCTCCCTGGCGGTACCCCGAGTGTGGCTTGGGTCTACCGCTAATGGCACTAAAATTCCACCCCGAGCCACACTCGGGAATCCCGCTAAGGAGGTTAAGGGGGAAAATCTTCCGGTTGCATTGAATGGAGCGTGACATGTCAGGCGACTAAGTTGCCTGACAAGTCACCCCAGTGGGAACCAAGCTCTAAAGTTGATGTAAACCTGATTCATGAAAATGGACCTGGGCACATATATATCGGTAGTGTTTACCTATATCTTTTCAAAGCCCTAAGTCCTGTGGCTTTCTCCTGCTCTGTTCTTCTGTTATCAGGATGATAACTTCAGACAAGTTTTATATATATAAGACCAGGATTTTGTATCAGAGTGGATGATATAAATTGATTAGCAGAGAGCTGGTCTATTCACAGCACATTCCTTCCTACCTCTGCCTATGTGGAGAGAAGGTATGTGCCTTTCCTCCAGTCAGCTGTCTCACAGAGTATGGCCAAACTTTCCTCACACAAGTGAATCAGGAAAATAAAATTCTAACAGGATGTGCACTTTCTAAACAGTGTAGAAAGCTGGAGACAGCACATATGCAAGTAAAACTTATGTAGGGAGATTACATCCACTTTAAGGTTTCCTGCACCTTTATAAAAATGTCTATTATTATACAGGATTTATATTCGGCAGCCAGTTTATTAGGTACACCTTGCTAGTACCGGGTTGGACCCCCTTTTGCCTTCAGAACTGCCTTAATTCTTTGTGGCATAGATTAACAAGGTGCTGGAAACATTCATCAGAGATTTTGATTCATAGTGACATGATGGCATCACGCAGTTGCTGCAGATTCGTTGGCTGCACATCAATGATGTTAATCTCCTGTTCCACCACATCCCAAAGGTGCTCTATTGGATTGAGATCTGGTGACTCTGGAGGCCATTGGAGTACAGTGACCTCATTGTCATGTTCAAGTAACCAGTGGGGAGATGATTTGAGCTTTGTGACTGGAAGGAGCCATCAGAAGATGGGTACACTGTAGACATAAAGAGATGAACATGGTCAGAAACAATACAGTGGCATTTAAACGATGCTCAGTTGGTACTAACAGGGGCGGACTGGGCCGGGGGGCAAGGTGGCAATTTCCCCCCGGGCCGATCTTATCCCCCCAGAAAAGGCCGCTGCAGCATCAGCTCCTTTTCTTCTGTAACTAAAGTTTCACTATTGATTTGGATGGTTGGTGACCGGCCCGTGCAGTGCCACTCCGGAGACCCATTTAGACTGGTTGCTAGATCACCAGCCGCCTGGCGTCTAGCAACCAGTCATGTCACAGTCCAGAAGAGGAAAGAGGCAGAGGAGAGGACCCAGCATGCAAAGCGGTAGAGGATCTTCCTCGTCCTCCCTCGCGCCGATGACTGGCTCCACCCACCTCCTCCCTCCGTCTTTCACTGTGTGGCCGCTGTGGAAGACAAGGGGAACTGTCTGCAGGAATCCAAGAGTGAAGATGAAGACAGCAGAGCCAATATCCGAGCCACCTCTCCAGAGTGGCAGAGTCAACCTGCTGCCTGAGGTGAGGTGTTCGTGAGCAGCAGAACAGTGAGTGACTATCAGTGTCATGTGGAGCATTGCATTTTTTTCCCTGTACTTAGCTAGCCCCTTGCACTATATACCTATATATTGATGTCTAGCTGCTCCTGGCACTATATACCTGTCCAATACCTGTATAATACAAGTATGAGACAGGTATATAGTACCAAGAGCATCTAGACATCAATATACAGGCTGTATACAGCCCAGTAACATTATTGGGTCCCTGAGGTCACATAGGGCATCCCCTTGTGTCATAGGAGCATGAGCTGGCAGCAGAGGTCACATGATAAGATCTCAGGCAGGATTCATGCTGGGACTTGTAGTCCTTTGCATTTGGGATGAAACCCCCCAAAAGTGAATGACCACAGGTCCCAGCATGAGCCCCTCAAACCTCAGCATGTGTCACACACCCCTGATCCTCCAACTAGTGAAGGTCTACAGGACCCATTCTCCCAGCTTAACCACTTCCAGACCACCCACCACATATATACTGTGGCAGGGTGGCCCGGCTGCTCAAAATCACGTACTGGTACATGATTTTGTGCACGGGTCCTAGGGGGAGCGACACAGCAGGAGCCAATCAGCAGGTTCGGCACCCGCGATTGTGCAGTAGAATGACAGAATGGCGGTCTGCCTTTGTAAACAAAGCAGACGGCTGTTCTGTCACAGAGAAAGATAAAGATCTTGTGTTTCAGCTAGGCTGAAACACAGATCTCTCTATTCCTCTAGTACATTCACCCCCCTACAGTAAGAAAGCACCCCCTAGGAGCACACCTAACCCCTTGATCACCCCTAGTGGTAACCCTTTCCCTGCCAGTGTAATTTATACAGTAACAGTGCTTTTTTTATTTTATTTTTTTAGCACTGATCACTGTATTGGTGTCACTGGTCCCCAAAACTGTTGCTACCCATGTCAGATTTGTCTGCCACAATGTCGCAGTCCAGCTAAAAATCGCTGATCGCCGCCATTACTAATAAAAACAATTTAAAAAATCCATAAATGTATCCCATAGTTTGTAGACGTGATACATTTAGCACAAACCAATCAATATACACTTATTAAGATTTTTTTTACCAAAAATATGTAGCGGAATACATATTAGCATAAATCGATGAAAACATTTTATTTTTACATTTTTTATTGGATGTTTTATAGCAGAAGGTAAAAAATATTGTTTTTTGTTTTCAAAATTGTTGGCCTTTTTCTGTCTATAGCCCAAAAATCAAAACCGCAGAGGTGACCAAATACCACCAAAAGAAAGCTCTATTTGTGGGAAAAAAAGGACGTCAATCTCATTTGGGTACAGCGTCGCACGACCGCACAGTTTTCCGTTTAAGTAACACAGTGTAGAATCGCAAAAAATGGCCTGGTCATTAAGGGGGCAAATCCTTCTGGTCCAGAACTGGTTAAGTGTATTGTATACAATTACTTTCATTTGTTAATTTTATTTTTGTTAAACCTCCTTTGTTGCTTTTAAAATTCAATTATGATACCATGTTGTATCATATTTGTCTTGCTATAAAACATCAATATCCGTTTTAAAACCAGGTGGGCATGGATGGTGAGCGGATTTGGTGGTTCAATGGGCCACTTGACTGGACTTGCCCCCTAGGCCTAAGGCTGCCAGCCCTCCCCTGGGTACTAAGGTGCCCAAAGTGTGCCAAGAAAATATCCCCCACACCATTACACCACCATCCTGAACCGTTGATACAAGGCAAGATGTATCCATGCTTTCTTGTTGTTTACGCCAAATTCTGACCCTACCATCTGAAAGTCGCAGCTGAAATCGAGACTCATAAGACCAGGCAACATTTTTCCAATCTTCTATTGTCCAATTTTGGTGAGCCTGTGCGAATTGTAGCCTCAGTTTTCTGTTCTTAGCTAAAAGTAGTGTGGTCTTCTACTGCTGTAGCCCATCTGCTTAAAGGTAAGATGTGTTGTGCGTTCAGAGATTGTATTCTGCATACCTTGGTTGTAATGGCATGTGCTCTGTCCTTGTCTTAAACTCATACTCAGTAGGTCAGTGGCAGGAACTTTTTACTTCTCTTCACAAGGAATCCTTTAGGCATGTCTGTGGCAGAAGCAGTGCAGCCTTTTTACGGAGCATCAGAGTGGCCCGGGGGGAAATTGCCCGCCTGCCCCCTGGTCCAATCCTCCCCTGATCGCAAGTAGGCACTGGTAACTGTGGCAGGAGCGAGCAGAATGTGCACTCTCAGTACAGGTTTGTTTACATTTAGGTACGCAAATATGCGGCCTCTCATTGCCAAGGCACACCCATTGAAAAGCCGCATATATGTGTACTCTCTGCGCAAAAAGGTTAAAGTGGTTGTAAACTCTTCAATATACCCAGTGAAGTGACTAGACTTTGGAGATACACAGAGATGAAAAAATCCTCCTACATAAGTTGTAGCTGTTTATCTGCAGTCTTCTCTCCATATGTTCAAAGTCCAGAATTTATAAAGCATGTCTGAGCTGTGAGTAAAAAGGGGGCTGAAGTCACACTCTGCAGAGCTCAGTGAGGGGAGCTCTGAGAGCTTATTGGAGGGAAGGGGCACCCCCCCCTTCACACAGCTCACAGAAACAGAGCTGAGGTTGTCAATCAGCTGGAGCTCCCTCCCCTGTCACTTTTTTTCTCTTGGAGTTAGGAAAACTTGTCAGAAGTGACTCACACTGATAGCAGAGGAATGAAGCAGCAGACAGAAATGACACCTAGAGTTCTGGACTGAGACAAGTACACATTATAGAGGGATATGCTTTGTTATTAATTCATGTCTGAGGTTTACAACCACTTTAACAGAGCAGAGCATGTTAATTTGCATCATTAGCAATGGGTTCTATTTCAGTGTAAAGTAAGGGTTTCATGCCTAATTAACAGCTTCCGGACCGCCCACTGCACATTTACTGTGGCAGGCTGGCCCTCCAGCGCGAACTGACATAGCCCTGCATAGGTCGCACGCTTGGTGGTGGGGGGCGCGCTCCCGCCCCTACTAAGCAGCGGGGTTGCCGCCGGCACCCGCGATCACACCCCGCTGAGAGAGAAGGACGGTCAACTGTTGTAAACACAGCCGACCGTTCTTCTCTCTGAAATGATCCTTCAATATAGGCACACAGGTCTCTATGGTCATTTCATAAGCCCCTCCCCCCACAGTTAGTAAACACTCTCCTAGGCTCACATTTAACCCTTTAATCACCCACAAGGTTAACGCCTTCCCTGCCAATGCCATTATTACAGTAACAATGCATATTTTTAGCACTGATTACTGTAGTAATGTCACTGGTCCCCCCAAAAGTGTCAAACATGTCAGTTAGGGGTCCGGTCTGTCCGCTGCAATGTCGCAGTTCCGCTAAAAATCACAGATTGCCGCCAATACTAGTAAAAAAAAATCAAAATAAAAATGACATAAATCTTTCCCCTAGTTTGTAGACGCAATAACTTTTGTGCAAATCAGTCAAAATACGCTTATTGTGATTTTTTTTTTTTTACCAAAAATATGTATCAGAATACAAATTGGCCTAAAAGGATGAAAAATGTAGATTTTTAAAAAAATTTTTTTTTTTTTATAAAGAATTGTCACTCTTTTTGTCACTCTTGTCACTTTTGTCACTCTATTTTTGTTTCTAGCGCAAAAAAATTAAAATCGCAGAGGTGATCAAATACCACCAAAATAAAACTCTATTTGTGGGGAAGAAAAGGACATCAATTTTTTTTCAGTACAGTGTCGCACGACCACGCAATTTTCCATTGCCGAATCACAAAAAATGGCCTGGTCATTAAAGGGGCAAATCCTTCCGGTCCAGAACTGGTTAAAGTGTAACTTCACCCTGATGGAAAGTTCTGTCTAACCCCCCTCTAACATTTGTGCACTTTTTTTTTTTCAGGGAGCAGGTATCCTATTTTTATGGGTACTTACAGTAGGCAATCCGATCAGAAGTTAGGCCCCCAGCCCCTTATCACAAGTCCCAGAAGGCTGTGGGACCATTCATAAATAGCAGTGCAGCTCGTTCATGCACTTCCCACACTAGACATGGAGGCACTTGGGACCCAAAGACTGGCAAAGAACAAGCCCGGGTGAGAACAGCACTGGATCCCTGGACAGGTAAGTTTCCTTTAATTAAAGTCTGAAGCTACAGTATTTGTAACTGCTGAATTTTTATTTTTTTCAGGGGACTGAAGATCCTCTTTAACATGCCTTGATTATAACACTTTGGGAAAGTCCACATAGTCACAGACAAAAACGGTGGTGCTTGCTGACCCTCTTCTCACCTCCACACTCCCGTATGTGCCAGGCAGATAAGCCCACTTTATGGCCCTCCTTGAATCAGAACAACCCATGCCAACTCCGTTACCCATGGCTTCAGTTCTGGCAGTTTATCTGGAGGTATCAAGTGGTTCTGTTCTATATTCTCCTTCCTTGATAGCAG
Organism: Pelophylax lessonae; assembly: GCF_965119305.1. Lineage (NCBI taxonomy): Eukaryota > Metazoa > Chordata > Amphibia > Anura > Ranidae > Pelophylax > Pelophylax lessonae. The sequence goes on along the minus strand of NC_138772.1, from coordinate 320,300,591 downwards.
CCTTCAGCTCGTCTGTATTGTTGGGTCTAGTGTCTCTCATCTTCCCCTTGACAATACCCCACAGATTTGCTATGGGGTTTAGGTCAGACGAGTTTGCTGGCCAATCAAGCACAGTGATACCATGATCAGTAAACTAGGTATTGGTACTTTTGGCAGTGTGGGCAGGTGCCAAGTCCTGCTCGAAAATGAAATCAGCATCTCCATGAAGCTGGTCAGCAGAGGTAAGCATGAAGTGCTCTAGAATTTCCTGGTAGAAGGCTGCGCTGACTTTGGACTTGATAAAACACAGTGGACCAACGCCAGCAGATGACATGCTTCTCCAAATCATCACCGAATATGGAAATTTTGCATTTCATTTGGTAATCAAGGTCCCAGAGTCTGGAGGAAGAGTGGAAAGGCCCAGAATCCAAGTTGCATGAGGTCCAGTGTTAAGTAATATTGTAATTTGGATTGGGGCTCTCACCGCACAAGAGCATAAAAGTTTGTGAGTTGTGATTTTTGACAGTTTTTAACCTTTATAGCGACAGGGTCACTTTAACCATTTACTAGGCAGACTGCATGTTACTATACCAATTTGTTGGATTTCCTTCTTTGCCAAGTATGGGCCTTTGGTGGACGCACGAAAACCACAGGACATAATAGAAGTATATTGGAAAGCACAGTTAACTCATACAAAAACCGCAGATACACTACGCTGCACCCGCGCTGTAGGGAAACCACAGTGGATCAGTGTAAAAGGGGCTAAACCAGATATAGATTTTAGGCATGCGGTATATGCCAACAAAAATGTCATCCACACAGGGAATACATTGCACCCATCTTCCCCACTGCTACTCCCACCCCTAACCAAAAGGGCATGCTCTCCCAGATTTGGAGCATCTACACAGTATTTGGCTCACTGTTCAAGAAGCTTGATCAAGAAATATAATGTAGCAACAACATTTTTTCATTGTATTTCCTTTGTTTTACTCACTTACTGATCAAAGGATGTCCTTTGATCTGCACATTATGTCAGTTAAAGCAAACTTACATAAAAAAATATATTTATTTAAATAAAATGTGTTCCTATTTAACCATTTATTATCTGTTAGTTGACCCTAATCAGCCCTAATTGCCTCTTAATTTCCCTTCCCTCCTTAGCTAGTAGACTTTTTTTTTTTTTTTTTTAATATTTCAACTTTTCTTCACTTTGCATTTTTTTAGTGTTGCACTAAAATACAGATTAAAAAAAGAAAATGCATTAATTTTATTTGCAAATAACGTTAAAAAATCTGGTACCAGAATCAAATTTTGGTGTCACTTTAAATGAGACAACTAATAGCATAACATATATACTTTTAATTACAGTAATACCATTTTTTTAAAAAAAACTATTACTTTTTTTTTTCCTTCAAATAAAGTTTATTGAAAATATTGTATCAATACATTATGAAAATATGTCAAACTTAGAACAGTATCAAAAGGAAAGTACAATATATTCAAGAAAGCGTTTCTCCATGCATATCAAAAGATAAAGAGAGAGAGAGAGAAAAAAAAAAACATTTGGATAATCGTTAATTCCAATATTTAACAAAAATATAACAAGAATATATGTAGGGTAATTGAAACAATAGGGTCAACCTGACCTTAAGTTTTCCCGTAGTATATAAAGAGGTAGGGATCCCTATATTTGATTGTTCAGGCTCAAGTGGCTCCTTTCAGGAGTTTGCATACGCTGGTTTGGTAAGCAGTTTATATGAGAGTGGGAGGGGTCCGCCAGTGGTCAGTTGTGTTTAATCAAGGATAAGCTGTCCTCAAAGGTTGTCGGTGTGACGGTCTGTCTAGCGTGTTTGAGTCGTGTGAGAGATACACATGTAGAGATAGTCATAGCAGACAGAAAGGAAAGTGAGGAGAAGTACGAGAAAGACTAGAATTGAGGGAGAAGGGGTTGGAAACAGTATATAGGGTGGGAGAGGTGTGATCAAGGAAACAGGTAGGGTTATAATATAGGTCAAGAGTGGGTAAGGGGGAAGGAAAATGAGGGTGGTGATAACAGGCGTAGAGGGTATCTCCTCGGTCGGCATCCCTCATTCCCTGTAAAGGGGGAGTGTGTTGATCACTTGTGTAGGTGGAGTATTATTTACAAGGAACCTCCCTCCATCAACCCTTGTTTAGGGGAGGGAGGTCCTCCTGTATTAGTTAGTAGGTATGTGTTCAGAGACTAGTATTTGTTGGAGTATGCAATTGAACAGTTAATGGTCGGTTTCAGTTATGGTGCATCTTCTTATTGTAGCATATTTATCCGTATTGCAAAAATGTAACCATGAGGCCCAGAACTAGTACTGATCAATTTAAAAAACTCATCTAAAAAGAGGGAAAAGGGACTTTTGAGCACCCAACTATCGATGCAAAAATCGTATAAGAAAGATTACAAAACCTTTAATTACATCATAAATGTTAAAAAAAAAATACCCGTGGGTTACATAGACACAGTAAGTGTGTGTATATGGAGTAAAAACACATTATAAACCACCACTAAAAAAGCATCTTTGGTTCGCCAAAGGGAGTGCTAGAAGTGCATAAATAAACACATACAGTATCACTAACATTTTTGTTTATTGAGTGCATACAAAATAAATTTTGCAAGATGACATGACCAGTAGATATACTTCTTTGTCCCACAAAACTGTTATATGCATTTCATTGTTATCTTAAGTATTGACAATGTTTTCATCAAGTAAACAGGCCCAGAGCACCAATTATAAAAATTGCTCTAGTCTATAACGGGGCTTTACAGGTTCAAGATCTGAAGTGGTTAAAGCAGACCTCTTGTGCCAATTAGAAAGTGTGTTTCTTTGCAAGCCCCTACAACACAATTGGCTTTAGAAAGCCATTTGTAAAAAAAAGTTCACCAGAAAAACAAAAAATACCTCAGCTGCAAAGCTTTCAGGAGGCACAGATGATGTCGCCGCAGCTTCTGGCAGAGATGGGACCTGACCTTGAAATCCTGCAAGAATGCACTCTTGCAACAGGCTAGAGTGCATTCTTGCAGTATTTTGAGCTCCCAGCTCTGCCGGAAGGCACAGTGATGTCAACTGTGCCTCCCAGGAAGTGTTGGAGGGATTTTACATATTGTATATTTTTTTCAAAAGCCAATACCATGCCTTTATTGATCAGTCAATATTAAAAACAAAAACAATGTGATATTAAATTAAAATTAAAACACATTTTTTTCTCAAAATGGGTTAATTTTCTCTGCTTATTTCCCAGAGGAATTAAATGTCCGAAGTCTTCTTCAACACATTGCATTAACAGTATCAAGCCTATTCCTGAAACCTCTGCCAGAAAATACTGGGAAGAGAACAAGCCAAACAATGCTGAAATTCCAACCGATATTAGAGCTGGCGCTAGTTTATTTTAACAACAATAAAGCGTGACTTGTCAGTTCAGAAGAAAAAATGGTGCTAAAATATGAAATCTGCAATCTTGCAATATCACATAGTGACTTGTAATAAAACATTTATAAAGGGGCAGCTATTCATGTATAGTTGTGGAGGAAAAGCAATGTCCTTGTGGATTGACATGTACTGATATATCATTAATCAGTCTACAGAGGTCTAATTGTTTTGGATTGTGAATTTAGAATTCCCATGTAAAATATAAAAAAAATATATATATATATATATATTTATTTATTTATTTATTTATATATATATATATATATATATATATATATATATATATATATATTTTTTTTTTTTTTTTTTTTTATTTTTTTTTTTTTTAAACAATATGTTTTTTATTTGTTTATAATGAACATGGTTACACAAAATTCAATAAGCTTATCAAAATATAAAATAATGATATATGTATGTATATATATATATATATATATATATATATACTGTATATATATCAAGTGTGTATGATATCAAAATACAATAAAGTCCTAAACAGTTAGACGAGAACTCAAAGGTTGAACACAACCCTCTCTCATTGGTCCCCTGGCATGAACCACAGCTTCACAGTATTGTATTTTATTTAATGAGAAAAGAGAAAACAGGCACCTCTACCTGTAGACTGTAGGATCATTTAATACAAACTTGCATACATAAAACTCTATAAGAAGGTAAAAACCAGGCATTTCACAGGGAAATAATATCCAAGGAGACATTAGTGGGTTTAAAGCGGTTGTATCCCGCTTTTTGACACTTTTACCTACAGGTAAGCCTATAATAAGGCTTACCTGTAGGTACAAATAATATCTCCTAAACCGGCGCATGCGCTCTGAAGGTCCGGGGGGACCCTCAATTAAGTTGCCGGGAGCTTGCCGGAAAAATCACTCCCGCGCGCATGCGCGGGAGTGACGTCATCGCGGCTCCGGCCAATCAGAGCGCTGGAGCCGTCTCTTCCGGCCAATCAGCGCGCCGGAGCCGCCGAACCCGGAAGAGACGACGAGGGATCATGGCAGCGCCCGCATCGATGTCCGGGGGTCCGTGTCGGGGCTTCGTTTTAAGGTAAGTTACACATAATGGGCTAGTATGCGATGCATACTAGCTCATTATGCCTTTGACTTGCAGGTTTTTTTTTTTTATTTTTTTTTTCATAGGGTTTACAACCGCTTTAAGGGCTGCACAAGCCCGTGCTGCAGTGGTCCGCCACTTGCAGGAGGGGTTCCAGACGGCTGGATAATAGGAGATGAAACAAACTCAACTCGTTTTGAGTTTGTTTCCTCTCCTACCATCCAGCCTGCCGGAACAGCTCCTACAAGTGGAGGTCCGCTGCAGTGCAGGCTTGTGCAGCCCTTAAACCCGCTAATGTCTCCTTGGATATACCTTTCCCAGTGAAATGACTGCTTTTTACCTTCTTATGTGAGTTTTATGAAAGCAAGTTTGTATTAAATGATCCTACAGTCTATACAGAGGCGCCTGTTTTCTTTTTTCTCATTATATGTACTGGAGGCAGATTCCACTCCCCCCTTCAAGGCTGGCTCTGATACTGTGCCATTGTGGTATTTAGGGGGTTATTGTATGTGTCATCAGACTTTGGGATCGATTTACTAAAGGCAAAAAAAACATCTCATTTTGCAAGGGAAATTGCACTTTGGAAAGGTGTTCTATCGGGTTTAGGTCAGGACTCTGTTCAGGCAGTCAAGTTCCTCCACCCTAAACTTGCTCGTCCATGTCTTTATGGACCTTGCTTTGTGCACTGGTCTAAATCATTTGGTGGAGGGGGGATTATGATGTGGGTCTTTTTTTCAGGGAAGGGGCTTGGCCCCTTAGTTCCAGTGAAGGGAACTTTTACAGCAACAGCATACCAAGACATTTTGGACAATTTCATGCTCCCAACTTTGTGGGAATAGTTTGGGGATGGCCCCTTCCTGTTCCAACATGACTGCGCACCAGTGCACAAAGCAAGGTCCTTGATGACATGGATCAGCGAGTTTGGGGTGGAGGAGCATCACTGGCCTGCTTAGAGTCCTGACCTCAACCGGAGAGAACACCTTTCCAAAGTGCAATTCTAAACCTTGTGGACAGCCTTCCCAGAAGAGTTGAAGCTGTTATAGCTGCAAAGGGTGGCCAACACAGTATTGAACCCTACAGACTAAGACTGGGATGCATTTAAGGTTTATGTGCATGTAAAGGCAGTTGTCCCAATACTTTTGACAATATAGAGTATATCTGATCTCCCCCACTGATGATTCCTGACATGATCGCATAGAGCAGTGATGGCGAACCTTGGAATGTTTTGGAACTACATTTACCATGATGCTCATCTACACTGCAGAGTGCATGAGCATCGTGGGAAATGTATTTCAACACATCTGGGGTGCCAAGGTTTGCCATCACTGGCATAGAGGATGCAAACCAAACTCACTGTGACCTAAACTAGGTAATGTAAAAAGGCTTCAGCTCTGCTCTCTACCTGTAAGAGAGGTCCTTCAGACGCGTTTCGCCCCCCCCCCCCCCCAGTGGGCTTAATCAGTGGCCTCAACAATGAAGCTCACTGGAGGGCAAAACACATTTGAGGGACCTCTCCTGCGAGTGGAGAGCAGAGCTGAAGCCATCTTACATTACCAAGTTTAGTTTTGGATACAGTGAGTCGGTGTCATGTGTGCAATTGGGTTGCCATTTTTCTAAAAGCTGATTGGTTACTATGCATAGCTGCACCATATTCTGTGTGCTCCAATTTTAGTAAACCCCCCCCCCCCCCCCACACAGACTTATATAGAGGTACTTTTAGGGGCTGAAAAAAAATCTCAACACCTGTAAAAAGTTTTTAAAGCTCTGAATGAATAAGCCCTAAGTAAATAAAAAAAATTAAAAAAGGGGGTATACACTACCAAATCGATCAATAACATGATAAACTAATTTAAAAAAAATAATTGCTTAAATGTTTCAAAATATACATTAAAAGATGCACACAAGTATAACTGACCATGCAAGATAAAGTCAACGCTCATGTTACAATACTGAATGCAAAAAATACTTTAAGGCTAAATGTCAGCAGTTGTACATGGTGTAATTAGGTACGAACAGGCAGAGAACACAGAAGGCTGTACAAAGTGATGTGCATACTTCTGCCTGCTCTGCAGATGTGAAGGATTGAAGTAGTGGAGTCAAACTCAACAGAAACACTAGGCATAGTTCCGGCATCAAAAACGGAATCAATGTAAACACTGTTGCTCTCTCCCTCTGCTTCTCTGTTAGCAGCCTCTCCAATGGCTGGGGGACCACACACTCAGACCACACATCACCAGCTGAACTCACTCGCACGCAAGGCTCAGGAGCTGTCACTCGACTGAAGGGCAGGATAGGGAGGGATGAGAGGATACAGGCTGAGCTGCCCTCCACTGCCTATAGTCATCACAGCAGCTGGCTTGTGGTCAAGAGGATGGGGGAATCATGAGGAATGGATGGAGGAAATGAAGGTATACATATACATTGCGGAGAAAACACATTCCTCATGGGTCTCGCTTGTAATGACTTATATGTCTAGTTGTCCTGAACAAGATGAATTAATTGCTGATAAATGCTCAGAGGGTGCCCTAATAAAGCACCAATTAACGTCCTATCTACCACATGTCAAAACAGCACAAGTTCAAGCACTGTGAATTTTATACGTTTAAGCGTGTGATAAAAGAAAAGGGACAACCATGCAAATGCTACATCAACACAAGGAAAGTCTAGTAAGAGTTAAAAGGACACTAAAAAATATCCCTATAAAAATAAAAAAGCATACACTTCCACTAATTGATGGCCCTATAAATAATTTTTCTTTCACAACATTTTTATTGAGTAAAGTAGTAAACATGCGCCACGGCTAGTGGCTAACGACAATTTGGAGAAAGTTACATTCATATTACAGACAATTAGGCCTCATACATAGTATGTTTTTTAGCTTCAAACAAAGATAAAAGAAAGACTAATCGATGGCCCTGTAAATAATTTTTCTTTCATAATATTTTTATTAAATAAAGTAGTAAATATGCGCCACGGCTAGTGGCTAACGACAATTTGGAGAAGGTTACATACATATTACAAACAATTAGGCCTCATATCTTGTAGCTTCAAACAAAGATTAAAGAAAGCTAGATAAGAATATCTCGGTACCTCTGTGTCTCTCCCTGCTGCAGCTGAAAGCTGGCAAGAGGGGGGAGAAACTGGCTTTCAGCTGCTGCAGAGAGCCGCACAGGGCTTCCTTCTGTAATTACCCCTCCTCCTGACCGCACCGATTCCCTGTGCTGTTGGGGCCTCCCCGTGTGCCCGGGCCCCCTACAGGAGGACTGGTGGTCCCCCCCTATCAGCAGCCCTGCTGCCACTAAATGAATTACTTCTGGCTTTGTGTGCTATGCTATCTCTTACTGTAGAGTAATCTATTGTGATTTATTAAATGTGTATTTTTAAAACAAATAATTTGTGTGTGTGTATATATATATATATATATATATATATATATATATATATATATATATATATATTCATATATTATACTGTATCTATATTATGAGGTAAAATTGTCCCAACTATTAAAACCTGTATGAGGGAAATTTGCAGGTTGCCATTGCGGACTTGTTAATTGCCTGGCTGTTGCTGACATTATTACTTTCAATAAAGTAAAAACAAGCGCATGCAGCCATTGACGTCAGAACACCTGACCATCTCCCTAAATCATAAAGTATTAAATTCTCTGCATTACAGGAATTACCACTTTTATTACAAGTTTGCAATCTTTTTGTACCGATTTCCTTTAACAACAAGCGCAGACATATTAAAATTTTCCTCAGATTTGACATTACTGGGTTTAGACAGACTAAAAAAAAAAAAAAACTAGATGATACAGATCTTTCCAGCATCACACCAGATGTTACCTTACATATAAAATTACTTACACAAAATTATACGGCACTTGCTATGGAAAACATATCATAGTAGATTTACACATAAATATGCAGAGAATGTTTTAGAGATTACAAAGATATACCTTCTTCCTGGTTCTATGCTGTAACCGTATGTTTACAGAAGTTGCTGCTAATTTGTTTCAGTGCTGAGTAGGGCATATAAATGCTTTTTTACATTAAGAAAGATCCAGGTGACGTTCTAAACAAAATATACAAGCTGCCATTGGCAGCTACTGAAAAGCATTTTATAAACATGTAACCAATCATAGTGGTGTACAATTACATTTTCATGTCATTCCATGACCTCATTCCTGAATATGTGATGAAGTGACTAAAAATAATCCCTTTTTCATTTGGAGGAAAAAAAAAAAACTAGAGAATGTAGTCATAGTTTTGGTATTTACAGTTTATACATTTGGTAACAAGTTAAACCAGAGAAACATAAGGAAAATATTGCAGCATTGTACAACTGAAAGACTTTTTTTCAAGCCTGTTCAAACCATAACGCAATGCGCTGTAATGCATGCATTTTCATATGCACAGGTAGGGGGGCTTAGGCAGCCCATTAAAAATAGGCAATCAACATGTGCAAAACAAGTTCCTGCGTGATTGTTTTTAGCTGCTGTGCTCTATAATGCATTTTCAATACAGTGCACTGTAGATGTGCACTAGGGTGCAGTTAACGTTGCATTGCAATGAACCAAAATGCACACATTTACTGTGTGAATCATATTCTTTTTTCTTTCCGTACAGAAAAATTCCAGGTATGGAAATTTTTTACAGTTACGTTGGTCCAACTTTCATATCCGATACCTGTGGGATCCCTTAGGAGCAGTCTTTCTCAATCAGGGTTCCGTGGAGCCCTAGGGTTCCTCCAGAGGTTTGTAGGGGTTCCTTGAGCAATGAGCAACTTCTGCCTCTCAGATGAGCAACCACTGACAATGATGACGTTTTTAGCTTTCTGAGAAGGGGAATTCTTCCCGATGACCTCAAAATGTAAGGAGCATTCTTCCTAGTAAACATCACACTAATGTACTGGTATCTATAGACAAAGTAATTATTAGCAGGGTAAGTTCCTTGAGACCAAAAAATTATTTCAAAGGGTTCTTCCATGTTAACGATGTTGAGAGAGGTTGCTTTAGTGTCTGGAAATTATTATTATTATTATTATTAAGGATTTCTATAGCGCCAGCAATTTACGCAGCGCTTTACAGTATTAGAGGGAGACAGTACATATACAATACAATAAAATACAAGAGGATTAAGAGGGCCCTGCTCAGAAGAGCTTACAATCTAATGGGGTTGGGCAGGTGTTACAAGAGGTTGTAAAAGTAGGGTATGAGCTGATGGCAGATTAGTTGGCGGTGTGATAGGCTTCCCTGAAGAGATGAGTTTTCAGGGATCGCCTGAAAGCAGCTAGAGTAGGAGATAGCCGTACAGGTAGATGTAGAGCATTCCAGAGGGTGGGCGAGGCCCTGGAGAATTCCTGGAGACGAGCATGAGAGGAGGAGACAAGGGAGCTTGAGAGTAGGAGGTCTTGAGAGGAGCGGAGAGGACGATTTGATTGATATTTGGAGACAAAATTGGTGATGTAGCTCGGGGCAGAGTTGTGAATGGCTTTTAGACACCCCTACTACAATGATCTCCACTAGCCTCTAAGTCATGTATCGAGCAGCTCCCCTGCTGCTTAGTGAACACAGAAGGTTGGCTGCTCGGAACGAACTCCATTCAGAGAATGCTCTGCATTTTCTCAATAAATAGAAAGCATTCTCTAATTGGACAAGGTGGAGAGTATAATGTCACTGCCCCACCTCTCCACCCTGCCCAGTCAGTTTTGCATTAATTGAGGAGATGCACAGTGATCTCTGAATGGCGCCATTGTCAACCTATTGACCTACTGTATTCAGAATTTAGCAAGGCAGCTGCACAGAACGGGACCCAGAAGCAAGTGGAAATCACTGGAGTAGCAGTGTCAACTACAGCAATTTCCAGTTCCTAGAGGGGTTCCAAAGGTGCGGTATATACATAGTTATAGCTGGGCAAATATAACTAGGTAAAAATATCCATAGCTGGAATTCATCTTTAATAGTTATATAGATGATAGCCTGATGTTTTTTTATACAACATAGAATCCCACCACTGCCTTTTAGGAAGGTGTTTCAGCTAAGAAAAGTCTTTGTACCAAATTAAAAGAAGCACATGTGTGTAAACTTTATGTATACGTTGTAAATATATATTCTACCCAAAGGCTACAAATACTTCAAAAGTCTCAGTGATCCTTGGGGAGCCTCGGTCATATGAGTTTAAATCCATCCATTATAGGCACAGTGGTAGGCTTAGGCAACAAAGGGCAACTGTGCTAACAGTTTTGAGCTTCCTATGCAAATACAGCCTAATTATATATTCTCATGCATTGTTACTGTCATGTTAGGCTGCCCCAGCTGCTATTGTGACAGAAATCCATATTTTCACTGGAATCACTCAGACTGGTGTTGCCACATACCTCCATGTAGTGTCTTTACTCCAGACCCAAAGAACATAATTGCCATTGTATCAGATATAATATTACTTTGATATCCAGGAAAATTTTGTTGCTGAGTTCCGGAATGGGAGTGATATGGAGAATTTATGATGCCTCCAACTTTTCTCTTTTTCTACCTAGAAGTAAGGAGTGCCTAGGCCTGTGAGAGTCAAAGGGGGCCTAGCACATACCTGCTTGATCCACATTTGATTCAAACCATAATCTAAACCTCAGGGGGCCTTTGTGCAGCTGCAGTCTGCTTCAATATTATATCTACCCCTGTCTGAGGCTCTCTATGTTTCTACCTATTACTAAAGATTTATAAAAACACTATTGTACTCTGTTTGGCCCAATCACTTACTAAAAAAATAAAGTGTGTTTGGGGAAAGTTGCTTAGGCCCATTCACGCAAACACATTGCTATGTGTTGCAGTGCTATTCATATTGAATAATTCTGATTAGAATAGTTGTGTAATTTTAAACACCCATGCATCGCATCTACAGAAAACACCTACCTAAAATATAGAATGATCTATTATTCCTGCACTGAATGCAACACGTCATTACCAATGTTCTGCAAGATGTGCCATTAGGTCTGTGAATAGCTGAAAACCGCATTTTCTACAGCAGCTGAACTTTTAACAGCCACAAAACTATTTTTCCCTGGAAACTTATGCTTTAGCTCTAGAGGCTGCTTCAGTGCTCTCAGTTCAAAACTCTCTGGCAAACTCAAATCTATTGGTTGTTTTTCAAAAGCCAAATCCACAGTTTCATATATTAATTTATTTTCCCCACTGATTAAATGACTGCACAGTTATGCGGGCCGCTGCATTGAACTGTATTCAAAAACCTAGTTTCTAGATATTGTTATTAAATCTCTGTTTAGTCTAGCACCCTCAGTCAAATAAAAATGTTTGTGCAATCCAAAAAGGATTTTATAGACTCATCATCCCCCCTTTATCAGGACTTACAGACTAATAACCATAGGGTGAGGGATACTGTCCTGGACTGTAAGTTATTACTCAAGTAGGAAGTACAAATCATGCAAGCGCTTGGACCGAAGTGGCACACTACATATAATGTTCCAACAAACTACCACAAGGTTCAACTTTCCTACACCACAAAAATACTTTCAGTCAATTAGCATGATCAGCCAGGTCTTTGAACTATTTTACATTTTATTCTTGTCAATATAATAAGGTCAAGTTGTTCACTTGGAAATACTTTTCCTACAACAATTACAATCATGTGGGTGACCCATCTTGCTCATCATTCTTTGATGTGTATGTTAGGGGTGATCCGTAGAGTTCCCTTTATAAAGCATAATGATTCTCCTGCTGCAGGCCTTTGTAACCTAAGGCTCTCTGTAAGGTAAATGGAGGATTTGTAGCTCCAATTTGAGGAAGAAAAGTTTTGAGGGGTAGGGGAAATAAAATATCAGTTGACTCATTGTAATTGTCACAGTTGCAAGGCAGTTGAGACAGGGCTGAGGTCCCAAGAGCCACTCTGCTATTCTGCTCCAGCTGTCTGAAATGATGTCGCCATTGATGTGGAAATATGAGGCCTACAATCATTTTTACCTTCAGATTACATTTATGATAGACATTAATAATAATTTGACGTACAGTGAACTTTTGACATACAGTATGACTCTAAAGTTTCAGAACACTGCTTGATTGTTTTTCTGAGAGCAGGGGTCATAAAATAACACCATAAACCAGCTCTGAAATTCTCTGGCCACCTTGTAGTGCAATCCAACTGTCATGTGAAATAGCCCTAAAGGTATGTGACAAATAACTCTGTGTGGGATGTCACGTCAAAGGGCTCAATTGAGGTGTGGGGGGGGGGGGGATGCAGCTGGGACTATCTTTCTTTTATGACAGCTGGTGATTTGCCCAGTGTCTTGAGATTTTGTCATACCCTACCTAAGATTGCCCCCTGTTGACTGAATGTGGCAGTCTTAAGATATGTGAGTGGGAGTGTCTCTACCTAGATAGGTGGGAGTAAATGGGTATAGTGCTGAATTCTGCAAGATTATATAACTATAGGCTAGACCCCCCACTCTCTCTCTTGATCTTTTTCTGCACAATAGGAACATAAGGTTGTCTGTGTAATGTACCTCCATTATTTCTTTGTTTGTAACTTCTTTTTTCCGTAATTGTCTCTGTCCATTGGCAACATTTTGCATTTTTTTTTTTTGTAACATCACTGCTTTAAAAGTTTTACCAGCTACTTTTTTTTTTTGTTATATTTGGCAAATAGCAAACATTTATTTTCCATGTAAATAAATTAGACCTTTGTTTTGGTTAGATTCTTATAAAAGAACTTAAAAGGTTGTAATCACCTATTATATTTATCATCAAGCGAATAAGTGGGGTGGCATAATCACCAAAACACCATTTAAGGAGTAAATCATTATTCCCCCTGACGCAGGGGAGCACTGATCATCTGGCCGTATTCTCCCAGGCCTTTCATTAGAATTCCCAAGGAGAAAGTAGGAATCACACTGTGCTAGTGTGACATTCTTGCACTGAGTATATTGAGAACTGAGGGAAAGATAAAACACTATTGGTGGACATACAGACTTTGATACATGATTGATTTCTTATGTAATCGATCCCTAATGAAGGCAATAATTGATCTATAATCGACAACCCATTTGACTGATATGCCAGACACAGAAAGTGGATTTCGATCAACAGTTAAAATACAATTATAACACGTGATCATAGTTTATCGACTGCATCTCTATTTCCCCCAAGTAATCTCATAATCTGATTTTATTTACAAACAATGTATCTCAGTGCTGTAAATTTATGCAAGACTATCAATAATATTCATCATTGGCCAAACAGATCAGTTTGATCAAAACTGAGTGTAAAAGAACTAGAAGAGAAGTTTGATTATTTTCGGATTCAATATGTTTGATCAATTCACACATCGCTCGGATGAAATAAAGATCGAAGCCCATGTTTGCACCATAAGACTTTTACGCTAACTGCACTGACTACAGTATATTGACGATGCTAACTACTGTACTTTGATGGAAAGAAAATAAAATAACTGCTTGTTGCATTATATAAGGAACAAGTTGTGTTTCTCCGTTAAGTGGAAGAGACTCTGTTTATTTTTTAACTAAAAGTTCTTTATTCCTGTATTGTCCAAATGCCCGCACAATCAATTTATTCCAAACACACTATAGAAAGAACCTTGTGAATATACTAAGAGAAATGAAGACTGATTAATTGGTACCTGGAGTCTGCCTTTTTCATATAACATTTGGGATGGAACTGTTATTGGACATGCCTGCTGAGAGAGAAGTAAAAGCAATAATTACACACAAACAGGTACCTGAGGAGAATTAGCATTCCCTATTAATATGGCCGCTAACCAGGGGCAATGGCAATACAAATTTTTACCAAACATTTAATTTATGGACTTTATCGTACAATTTCTCTTTTTGCCCATGTATACCACTGGTCACTATGATATGGTGATTTGCAGTGGGTATGGAAAATAACTTAACAGAAACTTCAGTAATCTTTTTCAAGTTACTGAAGAAAGAGAAAGCCTTGCTCATCAGTTTGTCCCTGGAGACAGAGCTTGGCAATCTAGAAACAACACTTCTCATAGATACCTTTCTTCAAGCTTCTACACTACTTCACAAAACTTTCCATGTTGTTAAAAACAATTAATGCAGTTGCCTCAAGCTCAGTAGTCTCTCCTCTCTACATATACTGAATATTTTAATATTTTCATGTCTCTATATTAAAGTTTTTTTTTTTTAACAGATAATTTAAAGGCATCAACAGACAGCAGAAGGAAGCACTGATACAAAGAATAGATAAAAGTACTGCTTCCTCTCTAGCAGGCCCTTGGAACAACAATCAGCAGCACTGGGGTGAATTCGCCAGCTAGAACTACAGTGATTACGAAGACGCTTGAAATCTTGAGAGAATAACAATCATTAAAGTCAAGGGTCGTTGGGATATGCCTTAGATGATCTCACATTTTAGATATGCAGTGTTCACATGAGGCTAATAGAACTAAACTGCCTAGAAATAAACTGCAACAGCATTAGCACCACTGTTCTGGCAGTAGGGCTCTTTAAAAGGTCCTGCACAAGATTCAAAAAGCCCTGCTGACAGTTTTAGTTGCTTTTAATAGTGCTACTTTTTACAAAGTGACACTTTGGCTTCACCAAATAAAAGGAAAAAAATTACCTCCAGTTCATAGAAAACGAAACTGGAGGTAAATAAGACTAAAGCTGGCTATAGACAGGTCAAAATTTGATTGGTTCAGCAGGAACTGGCTGAATTTTGATCCATCTTTGGGCAGGCTAGTTGTACTGAAGTCATTCGATCAGGCTGACTTACTGGGTTGATGGGTGAAATGAGCAATTTTCTTTCCTTTAACCTGTGTGGTTGAAGGAAAGAAAATTGCATAATGTATGGTCTTCCCAACTCTAAGTGGGCGTATAGATAAAGGAGCAGAGTGCCTGTTTCTGTACCAGAGTGTGTAACAGAGTGGCATGTTTGCAGTTACTACCGCTTCCCCTCCCCCACATGTCACGGGTTGTCAAGAAGTTGATGGCTTCAAAGTCAACAGCCTTCTAGCAACCAGTGATTTCTAGACTGATAGTGAGCAGAATAAGTACGGCATCATATCGCCGTACTTAAAAGGTGTTGGTATGTTGGCAAAATTGAATCAATAACCGAATATGGTAATATCCATTCTCATCCTAAACTGGTATGCTCCACCAATGCCTGGTGCATTACCTTACATCAATGTATTAGGGTAATGAAACAATGCAGAATGCATACTCACATAAAACAAACAAAGAAAGGTGGTGTACAAGGACCAAGTGACAGAATAGCCAAGCTGTAGATGTGTATCACCAGAAACCAGGACATCACTCAGACTCACTAATGTATTTCAAGGGATGAACCCACTTCATCAGAACATAGCAAGTTGTTCCCAGAGCCGAAGGGTGCAGTTCTGGTGGCCACCAGTGGGTTTTTCCCAGCATCCCGCTTGTCCTTGTAATTAGGTTCCTCCTAATGCTGGCTGCTGGGAAGGTATATAATCTCTTCCTTAATTGATATCTGTGCCTCAGTGTTCTGCCTGTGAGCGGTGTCCCTGCCTGATCCTGTGACTTGTATCCTGTGACCTGCTTCCAGTATCCTGTATACTACAACCAATACCCTGTATCCTGATCTGCTCCCCTTGTTCCCAGTCCCAATCCTGATCCTGCTCTCTTCATCTGAGCTACCTCCACTTCAATACATAGTGTTTAGTTTGTTCTGGGTTTGCTGCAGTGTCATGGTTACTTCTCACTTTTTACATTGTTTATGGCTTGTTGAAGGTGTTTGGTGTTTGAAGGGTGTTATTTTATTTTAATAAACTTTATTTATTCATACTGGTCTGGTTCCTGATTCCTTGAAGTGTAGTCCATTGATCTGAGCATCCCTGCCAGATACCTCAATTTGATATCTCTTACACCCCATCAGACTCCACCTACCCAGCTTAAAAAACCTGCTCTGTTTGTGTGACCACAGGTACAATAATCTGTCACCTACACTGACATTTTTATGCAGAGGCTTGATAGAATTCCCCTGAATGAACCATGTGATCTATTATTCATAAGACAGTAATACTCCTGGTGTATAAGTCCCTTTTTTTTTTTTTATTATTATTTTTATTGAGTATTTTAACATTTACAACTGCAACAATGCAGTAACAGTTCAAGTTACAAAGTAAACAGAAAAAAGAAAAGAAAAGTAAAAAAAATAGTGTCAGCCTCGGCACAAACATACCAGCAAAAGGTCTCCACCAGAACATAAGCCAGAGACTGGTGCCCAGGTACCATGCAGCCATGATACATTAAAATAAGGATTAACAGTATGAGCCTATTCCCACCCACCACTCGCAACTAGTACAAACAGTTTATTTTTCAGAGTATATGACAGCCACCAAAGTAATTTATATCATACTAGACACACAGAAAATATCTGCTAATTCCTCCACTTCATACCCAATCAAGCATGCCAAGTGCTCCTTAGTGAGAAAATGACAGGGAGTACCATTTGGGGAGATTGCAAACAGGGAAATGTTGAGTGAAATGTTTTTGAAAACTGGATAACACTTTAAAATTGAATTTGGAGAAAGACGTAGTATCACTATTTCTGGTAAAAAAAAATGACAGATACCAAAGGGCCCTTGCAGGAAAGTGTTGCAGTCTTCAACATCCTTCTGTCTGAAGTAGTTGCTGTCAGAAGAACTAGTTTTACCGCGAGGAACTTAAATGGGAATGAAACCATTGAAGCTAAGGGTGTTGGCACCAGTGCTTTCAGATTCAAGCCTGGTGAAAGATGGTTGCCTCCTCTTACTAGCCTGTGGCCACAGTCCAGACTTTTCCTCCTGTCATTCACTTAATTGCATTGTTCAGCTTTTGACCAAGCAATAACCTCCCATTATAGGGAATGTCGAAGGCTTGTCTGGAAGTTCCATCTGCCCTCCAGTGGAGTAACCACAACGCTGTCATGGCTGTGACTGAGTGTGCCAGTGCTTGTACTGGGTCTATCAAAGTCTCCAACAAAAGTCAGCTGCCAGGTTCAACTCCTCCAGAAACTGTGCCAAATCTTGCAGCTTGCAGTCTTGATTTCAATGCCGTTCTTAAACAGTTTATATATCAAAGTTAACACTGTAGCTGGTTGACAGGCAAAACCTGTCACTGTATGGATTCTCTACAAGCCTGATAGCCAGATTACCACAATTTCCGAGTTCCAGATGTGTTTCTGCATGAGTGTTTTTGGTGCATTCCAATGCGTTTTGCCACTTTCCAGATGTGTTCCATACCGAAACATTGTAACATTTCTACCTTGTCGTCTGCACTAGAATGCGCTGCACTGGTGTGATCTAGGTCAGTGGGAACCCAAATTAAACACTGTCCATGCATTCTTGATGCAGAATAAAAACACACTGGACTGCATCTGGTGTGAAGAAGTCCACTTTCCCATCCATAGGATCTTCAACAATTTCCCAATTTCTCTTTGGGATTATTAAAGTATTCTGTAAAGGCAACTGAGTTATAAAAAGGCACAGACACTTGATGCGCCAGACGCTAGAGGGCGGCATCCACCCCAGGAAGTGCAATGCCTAAAAATGCATCAGCCATCTTATTTGGATAAGGCTCAGAGAACCTGTTACTTTAAATTGGTCTTCTGATGAGATCTCTTCCATCCTTCATCAACAAGCTCTTTACACTCTGTCATTATAGGAAAAGAAGGCCCTTGGACATATCTGCATGCTTTTTGAAGTGGAAGGACATCTAGCCCCTCTTACTAAAGGAGCCAATCTCTTCCACTGCAGACTGCTGGCCCAAAATGCACCCTGAGCTGGCCGAGGCATTTGCTATCATGCTGACATAAATGCATGGGAGCCAGTGCCATATGGGGTGCTTGGGGAGCATGAAAGCTGCCCTGTGGAGGACTCCGTGGGATGCGGATTGTCCTGGGCAGGATAAGATGATCGTTGGTGGGTCTTATGTTTTTTGAAGCGTTTGCATTCAGGGTTTCTGCTCCCAAAATAATGCAAAACATCATATTTTGCAGTCCTTGAGCACTCTTTTAAAAACCATGTCCGATGTTGCCCCCTCCTACCTTTGCTAGTCTTCTGTGCCAAGAACAGGTGTGACAAGCTCATATTTGCACAAAATATATGGAGAAAATCATATTACCTCTCACCAAAAAACATGTACACTGTCTCTTTAAGACTCATCGTCCT
Source organism: Pelophylax lessonae (assembly GCF_965119305.1). NCBI lineage: Eukaryota > Metazoa > Chordata > Amphibia > Anura > Ranidae > Pelophylax > Pelophylax lessonae. The sequence continues at coordinate 320,281,906 of NC_138772.1, read as the reverse complement.
TCATCTATTTAGTTCAGAAACAGCAGCAGGTGAGTCTAGGCAGCCCTTCTAGAGGCAGACAGCAGACACAGTCAGAGTCTGAGACAAAACTAGCCAGACCGTCAAACCCACAGGAATACACAGCATAGCACGAGAGCCAGGACAGCACAGCCAGAGGCAGACAGGAAACACAGTCCGAATATGAGGAAAAAAAAAACAGTCAGATGGTCCAATCCCCAGGAACACACTGCACAGAAGGGAGCAACAGCTACAAGTCTTTACCTGGCAAGACTGCAGAGAGGGAGAGAAGTCCTTTCCTCTGCAGACTTCCAAGATTGTTTACATCATTGTTTGGCACCTGACGGATACCATCCTGTGCTGCCCATCTCCTTGCTCCCTGTGACATCATCCACAGCCGCTCTCAGGCTGAAAATAAGCCAGGAGAGCAGTGTGGTGCACTGCATATACAAGACAGGAAAAAACCCAAGGGAGAGCCAATGACAACAATGCAGAGCTTTTTTAATACCACGCCTGCTCAAAATCAATGCTGTTTAAGCATAATTTGCCTGGCACCCAGGGCACCCAGTTTTTAGAAAGCTTTACTTCCAGCATTCTGGGTCTTCCAACTCCATGAGAGGCTGAACATGGAGGCGTAGATTCGGCATGGGGGGATACACTTGAAGCAAACAAAGTACTTACCGACTGCATTTAACATGGAGCATGACTAAAAAAGAACACTTCAGTTGGGGAGGGGCTGTCTTTTATTTAGCTAGGAAGAGGTGGTCCTGTGGGCTCCAGAGGAGGTGTTAACCCATTATGTGCTGACGTGAGGTGGGCCAGGAAAAAGGCTTTAACTATTAATTGATATTGATTAAGCACCCTTGTCAGTGCTAAATGGTTTGTCTCAACCCTCTAACTGCCAGTTTTGATGTACAGTTTTGTCCATTAAAGGAAATTAAAAAAATAACAGATCCACAGGTAATACAGTACAACTATATTGCGTGGGGGGGGGGGGGGCTTTTTTGAAAAACAATACCTGCCATGTTGATGTTAGCGACAGATCATTTCTTATTTTGGCCACAGTTCCACACTAATTCTGATTTAGTGCTCAATGAAAATCTAGTTTTTCTGATCCAGTCTTGGTCACCAGTGAATTTGGATTGCAAAGCCTATTGGCAAGATTTTGTTTTGGGTAATTAGAAATGTTACAAGAATAAGAAAAGTCTTGGATCCTTTACGAAGATCTGTGTGCACTCCAGTAGAGAAAGGCAGAGTAACTCAGAACATCATATTTACAGTATCTTACAAACGTGAGTACACCCCTCATGCACCAGGATTTTAAATTACTGAAAGGTTATATGGATAAACAGGTCAGAACCTGGTGGGACATATTTACATTAAACAAATACATAAAAGATGGTATGACCCCCAGGAGATTAAGATGGGACCTGGCCCCCAATGATGGCCTTACTGATAAGGCCCTGGAGGAGGAGTGGTTTCGTTTCTTTAACCCTATGGAGAGGAAACTATTAGAATTACTCATCTCCAGGAAAGCAAAGAAACTAAAATTATTGGAGGCCAATATTAACGGTATTAAGGCAAAATTTGTGAACTTAGAGGAAACCACAGATTTCAAAGAAAAAATGAAAAACCTACAAGAATTTGTTGAAAAAATTGATAGGGACACACAAAGGAAAAAAATGAAAAAATATTTAAGAGATTCAAATGATTACAAATCTAATAAAATCTATAAATGGCAAGAAGAAGCTCCTCCTCAAGAAGGAGCCTCTAGAGACTCATCTCCAGAAAGAGGTCTTCCATATCCCCTTGCCATGACCCCCAGAGTGAATCTCAATGAGAATGAAGAATATGGAGAGGAAAGATTTGAGAATCCCAACTTCACTCCAAACACCCCAATGTATAATGTTCCAACGAATAACAGATTTATGCCATTAAGGAATGAAACTCCCCAACAACAATACCCTCAACAACAATATCCTCAACAACATTATCCCCAGCAACAAGGATATAATAACAATTATAGAGGACAACGTGGACAACGTGGAGCAAGACGTCCACAAAATAATGGAGGATTCAGAGGAGGCAGAGGCAACTATGGATACAATAATTACAGAGGGGATTTTCAAAGGAGGGGATCAGGCAGACCCCCATGGAGAGGGAGAGGAGCACCCAACTACAGAGGAGGAGGGGGGAACCCCTACCATCTGGACCGGAGAGACGATTGGAGACCCTGGCCCCAGATGGAACAAACACAATATGTGAGAGAGGAAAGAGAAGAAGAAAGAGAGGATGTAGAGGAGGGCAGAAAAAGAAAAAGAACAAATTAACAGAAGGAATTTTTAATCTAAGCACTGATACTTTTACAGAGGATGAACTCAAAGTTTTAAGTTTGGGATTAAAATATGCGCCAGAAAAAAATCTAAATAAATTCGATACCTATATCGATCTCCAAAAATTTGTGAGAAAATTAAATATCAAAAAATATTATGCAGGAAAGAATACATCCAACACTGCACCCTTAGGAGAGTTCACTTATACCCAATTGAGAAACAAATCTGTTTTTAACCCCAAAATTTTAAATAATCAATTTATAGATGTTTTTAAAGCTATGGTAGAAAATGATTTGGATAGTCTGAAAATAAAAAATTCCAGGAAAAAAGAAGACATAGAAAGAGGTCTTAAACTATTGGAAAAAAGAAAAGACATAGTAATACGGGCCGCAGACAAAGGAGGCGGCCTTGTAATCCTAAATAAAAATGACTACCTGAATGAATTAAACCGACTGGTCAATGATCCTGAGACATATGAAAAATTAAAAGGGAACCCTACTAAGAAATACAAAGCTAAACTTACCAGACTTATTAAATGGGCACGCCAAGAAAATATTATTAGCAAGAAGGAAAGTAGGTACCTGGTACCAGATACACCCAGAGTACCGGTAATATACCAGCTGCCCAAAATACACAAAAACAAGGAACATCCACCTGGCAGGCCCATTGTGAGCGGGGTGGATTCCCTTTTATCACGTCTGGGAGAATATTTGGACTGTTTTCTTCAGCCGCTAGCACAGGAAGGATTGGCTTACCTGCGAGATAGCAAACACCTTATGGAAATTATAAAAGATATCAAAACAGAGGAAAGTGACATTCTAGTGGGAGTAGATGTCAACTCCCTCTATACAAACATTAAGCAGGATCATGCATTACAAGCAGCAAAATGGGCCCTGGACCAGACGGAAATAAAAACGAAACAAAAGGAATTTATACTACAAGGACTTGACCTCGCAATGAGCAACAATTTTTTTTGGCATGAGAAAGATTATTATAGACAAAAGAAAGGAGTTGCCATGGGAGCAAAATATGCTCCATCCATAGCAAACATATTTATGCGGAAATGGGAGAGTGAACAAATTTTTAAAAATAGACCTAAGGAACTCATCACCTATAAGAGATACATAGATGACATTTTTATTATATGGAGGGGTACCCAGAATACATTAGATCAATTTTTATCATCTATGAACAACAACAAATATAACATCTCTTTTTCTCACACAAATAGTTTGGAAGGTATCAATTTTTTGGACCTTTGTATTTTTAAAGATTCTAACAAACTTTTTACAAAAACCTATTTAAAAGAAGTGGATGCCAATGGCTACATCCCCATAGGTAGCTGCCACCATCCCAGATGGCTCAATACAATTCCTAGTAGCCAACTAATGAGGATAAGAAGGAATTGCGACAAAGAAAGTGATTACGATGAACAAGCAGAAGTAATGATAAATAAATTCTCTGAAAAGGGATATAAGAAAAGAGATTTGGAGAAAATCAAGAAAAAAGTTAAAAATATTGAACGAAAGGATCTATTCAAGAAAAAAGAAAAGACAAATAGAGATTATAGTATGGCATTCCTCACCAGCTTTTCAAGACAACACACCCAAATGGAGAAGATTTTAAAAAAGCACTGGCACCTTTTATTAAAAGATAATGTTCTTAAAACTTTACTTCCCTCGAAACCACAGTTCATTTATACTAAACCTAAAACCCTCAGATTACAACTAGCACATAATGTGGTTAATCCACCTAAAAAAATAGGCACATTCTGGGATCAGAATGGGTTTTTTAGCTGCGGCAGGTGTATGATCTGCCGCACCTCTAGGTTTAGAAAAAGGAAAAATATGAATTTTAAATCATTTTTTAATGGTAAAATGTATAAAATCAATAAATTTATAACTTGTTCATCCACACATGTTACTTACCTTCTCTCTTGTCCATGTGGACTACAATATGTGGGTAGGACCACTAGGGAACTGAAGGTGAGACTGAGAGAACATGTCTCCAATATAAAGAAAGGGTTTAAAAACCACAGCCTTTCCCACCATTTCAAATTGTTCCATCATAGTGACCCCACCCTTTTGTCCTTCTGTGCCATAGACAAAATAGAACCCCACTGGAGGGGTGGCAACCTAAAAAAAGCAGTGTCACAAAATGAGACCCAGTGGATCCATCGTTTGGAGACACTCAAACCCAAAGGATTGAACGTAGACTTAGATGTTAACTGTTTCCTATCCAATTGGTAGCCCTCCCAAAATATTTTTTATTCCTTTAAAGGTAAAAATGCATATATATATAATCTCCTCTCAACTGCTTTTAATTAACTCTTTATTTATTAGTTTTAGTATAGAAATTTACATTTGACTATGTATACTATTATATTATTACATTCCTCCAATGACCATTTTTCCTCTCCACACATATATATATGTTTTTATAACTCAAGATTATATATTAATTTTTATATAATGGTTCTAATGATTTGTGCATATCATATTATTAAAATATTAATTGTCCCAATATTCATAGGAATATATTATAGGTTTTTCTATTATTATAATTTTTTATTATATATATATTTTTTAATGTTTATCTTTTTAATTCAAGATTGATTCTAACGATTTTTTAATATTTTTATTTAGTAATAAAATTGAATAATCAGATAATGAGAACACAATAAAATATTCATATTTTTGATGTTTTTAATATTGTAAAACAGCAGGATTAACAATGGGTTAAATAAGCTTTGTGTACAGGAAGTGATGCCCGGACGTATCAATCGTTCATGAATATTATAGATTTATCAATTAAATAACAAAGGTTATAGATGAGTAATTCCACTATAACAATGCCATTGGATAAGTTATATGGTTTACGATCGATTGTTAAAGTTTAAACAATTAGATTCCGGAAATTAGCATCGAGAGGCTACGATATAAAGAGCCTCCGCTAACAGGAAGTGATGTCTTTGAAGACGCTGTATTGACGGCGAAACGCGTTGACGCACTTCCGGTTGCGGACCAAAACAAACGTCACTTCCGGTCAGGAACTTCCTGTGTGTGGAACGCACGCCGAGAGCGGCGCCACACGAGTTCCCTGTATATGCCTGAGTTCTATTTATGCTTGTGAGTACCCATCTGAACATTTTTTTGGGAATAAAAATTGTTCATACTTACTTCACCATGTATGGCCATTCTTTTGTTTAACGGTGGAAGCGGAAGCTGACCCAAAAAGTTCCAAGGCTACATAGGAGAAGTTCTGGTCCTGTAAAGATCCCGGGCAATGTGCAATAATTTTGAAGGTCTATTATTATCTGCAATCTGGTGAGTGGGGAACCTTGAGGGGCACCATATCACTCTGCAAGCACCTTAATTATTTGGCACCTTGGCACCTTAATTGGATCACTTTAAGGACTCTTTTCAAGCACTGAATATTTATTTGGACTATTTCTAACCACCTATTTGTTTATTGTGCACTAATATATTTATTTATTTGTTATTGTTCAGATATTTTTAGCACTTAGCACTTTTTTACATTTGATCATACAGTGTGCACTTTATAAAATATTGAATATTGTATTTAAATCACAGCACTTTACACTTTATTTGAGCTAGCGCTGCATAAATTCGTTTTTCATCATATTTTCCTAAGACTTTCTTAGTGTCTGCAGCAGCTGCCCATTATTGCATTTATTCTTATTTAAATTTTCACGTTGTGTAGCGCGGGTTTAATTTTTGTTTTTCACACCCCTCATATTTTTGTAAATATTTTATTATATCTTTTCATGTAACAACACTGAAGAAATTACACTTTACTAAAATGTAAAGTTGTGAGTGTACAGCTTGTATAACTGTGTCAATTTGCTGTCCCCAACACACAGTAAAAAAAGTGAGTACACCCCTAAGTGAAAATGTCCAAATTGGGCCCAAAGTGTCAATATTTTGTGTGCCACCATTATTTTCCAGCACTGCCTTAGCCCTCTTGGGCATGAAGTTCACCAGAGCTTCACAGGTTGCCACTGGAGTCCTCTTCCACTCCTCCATGACGACATCACGGAGCTGGTGGATGTTAGAGACCTTGCGCTCCTCCATCTTCCATTTGAGGATGTCCCACAGATGCTCAATAGGGATTAGGTCTGGAGATATACTTGGCCAGTCCATCACCTTTACCCTCAGCTTCTTTAGCAAGGCAGTGGTCATCTTGGAGGTGTGTTTGCAGTCTTTATCATGTTGGAATACTGCCCTGCGGCCAGAGTTGTATAAAGTACTCGAAACCCATACTTGAGTAAAAGTACAAGTGCTCGATCAAAAAGTGACTTGAGTAGAAGTGGAAGTGCTCTATCAAAAAGTGACTTTAGTAGAAGTACTAAAGTATTCAACATTTTTTGTACTTAAGTATTGCAAGTAGTTTTTTTAAAAATGTTGCTACTCAAGTACTGAAATTAAAAGTACAAGTACTGTGTTATGTAGTTATTAAAGAAAGAAGTCAAAAGTTTGAACATCATTCAAATGCAGCTTTTATTTATACATACAGTAGCATTTATTTTCTATGCACTGATAATACACATGGTTTGACCTTCATGAAACCTGCCATCTACTGTTCTGGCAGTGGTAATTTTTATAACTGTAACGAGTAACTATGCAGCACAAAAAAAAAAAAAAGGAGTAGAAGTATTGAAATCGTTGAAAAAATGTAGTGAAGTAAAAGTGGAAGTAGGAGAAAAAAATTCTACTCTAGGAAAGTACAGATACTGCCTTTCGGTACTTAAGTACAGTAGTGAAGTAGTTCTACTTAGTTACTATACATCTCTGCCTGCGGCCCAGTCTGCAAAGGGAGGGGATCATGCTCTGCTTCAGTATGTCACAGTACATGTTGGCATTCATGATTCCCTCATTGAACTGTAGCTCCCCATTGCCTGCAGCACTCATGTAGTCCCAGACCATGACACTCCCACCACTATGCTTGACTGTAGGCAAGACACACTTGTCTTTGTACACCTAACCTGGTTGCTGCCACACATGCTTGACACCATGTAAATCTAATAGTTTTATCTTGGTCTCATCAGACCACAGGACATGGTTCCAGTAATCCATGTCCTTAGTCTGATTGTCTTCAGCAAACTGTTTGCGGGCTTTCTTGTGCATCAAGACCAATTTGATGCAGTGTGCGGCGTATGGTGTGACCCCTGACAGGCTGACCCCCCACCCCTTCAACCTCTGCAGCAATTCTGGCTGCGCTCATACGTCTATTTCCCAAAGACAACCTCTGGATATGACGCTGAGCACATGCACTCAACTTCTTTGGTCAACCATGGAGAGGCCTGTTCTGAGTGGAACCTGTCCTGGTAAAACCACTTTATGGTCTTGGCCACCAGGCTGCAGCTCAGTTTCAGGGTCTTGGCAATCTTCTTATAGCCTAGGCCATCTTTATGTAGAGCAACAATTTTTTTTTTAGATCCTCAGAGAGTTCTTTGCCATGAGGTGCCATGTTGAACTTCCAGTGACCAGTATGAAAGAGTGAGAGCAATAACACCTAATTTAATACACCTGCTCCCCATTCACACCTGAGACCTTGTAACACTAACGAGTCACATGACACCGGAAAGGGAAAATGGCTAATTAGGCCACAATTGAACATTTTCACTTAGGGGTGTACTCACTTTTGTTGCCAGCGGTTTAGACATTAATGACTGTGTGTTGAGTTATTTTGAGAGGACGCAAATTTACACTGTTATACAAGCTGTACACTCACTACTTTACATTGTAGCAAAGTGTAATTTCTTCAGTGTTGTCACATTAAAGGTATAACAAAATATTTACAAGAATGTGAGGGGTGTACTCACTTTTGTGAGATACTGTATGTGTGATGTTGAAAGGGGTTGCATTCATTTCTATGTCTGTGCTACTACTTTTCTCATATAAAGCTTACTCTATACTGTATTTAAAAGCAACAGGATTGAATCACTTTGGCACTACTCTTCTTACATGCTATCTGTAGACCAAAGCTGCTACTAGTTGTGGTTGCATTAAATTTGTATATATCGTTTCTTCAGTTATTTACATTTTTCCCTGCCACTTTAAATATAAGTTAGAATATTGTGGTTTCTTCATCTGGTTCTAAGATTTGATAAAGCTGATTGGGGATCTAGAATCATTTCCAGGTTTTCACTGAGTATAGAGATTAATTACAACATAGCTTGCAAATGGGGAATGTTTTGTGGACATTGTAGAACTACTCAAACCTTGCATTTTATAACCTCTGAAACTGCCAGAACGTCAAATTGTCATTTGAGATTTTCATGAATAAATGCACATTTCATTTAGGATGAAACAAAGTATTTAAAATGTAGGGGCTGCATATGACTTTGAAACCATCAAAGGCGGGCTTTTTTAGTATGCTTTTAAAATAAATAATAGTATAAGTGCCCGTTCACATACGAGGGACGCTACTTCGCACCGCGACCTCCGAGGCCGCGGTGCGAGCAGCGCGCCGCAACCTTGGAGCGGCCGCCACGGACTTCATAACATTGAAGTCTATGGCGGTCGCCTCCTGGTCGCCCCAAAGAAGCTCCGGACCCTTTTTCTAGGTCGGAGCGACTTGTGTCGCTCCTATTAGAACGGGTCCGCAGCTTCCCTATGGGAGGCGACCTACGGCGACCTGTGAGGCGACCAGGTCGCCTCACAGGTCGCCCTAGTGTGAACCGGGACTCAGGGACAATTGAAAAGAATAAACAAGCAGGTAATTGATACAATACCAGAAATACCACATAAGTGTTTGACTCTGAGATAATTAACTTACAATTACAAACCATACTGAGTCTTAATATAAATGAAGCTGCTTTAAAAGAAAAGCTCCAATTAGTATGTGAGATAGGACCCATCCAGATCAAGTGCAAGTCATCAAATAGGGAGGAAATCCATAACTGTTCATTAATAAATTGGCTATAATATGCAGTTCAGTTCTGGTGCATACAATTGATGCACCAGAACTGATGCACAGAATACTCATGAAAGGTAGAGGTATACCTACAAAGTCCTGCCATGTGGTAATAGGCTGCATTTGATAATATAGTATGGAAGAGGAACCAGAAGCCCAGATATGATGTTTGCAGACCGTGAAAAATGACCTGTGATAAATGAATCTTCATTACTATATACAGCATTTCTGAGTCCAAAGGAATTCTTTCTGTAAAAAAAGCTTTGCGATGTTCCCTTTGCTAGGGTTTCTCTTATGTGTTCTATTCCACATACTTCAAAACTGGATGTGGAACTTCCATGCACCTTCTTTTTATCCCATGATATGTAAGTGGTTATCTGTATACATTCTTTGATGATGTATCTGGGCATGTCTGGTGAATGGTATATAAGTAAGTATAAGTTTGTAAGTTTGTAAGTTTTGAAAGTTTGTAAGTTTTGTGATAGGAACTTGTTGTTTTTGGTTAATTTTTGTATTTTTGATATTATTAAAAGACTTGTGGATACCTACTAATTTGCCTGTTAGCTGGATGTATAATTAATATTTATTTTTTAAACAAGTTGTACATGTTAATTGCCTCTCTGAAAATATATATATATTTTTTTCCTAACTAAATATTAAGAAAAATATATACTTTCTCTATCATGCTGCTGTTTGGTAACAGATATTTACTGGGATTTTAAGTCCCGCTTTCTACATTGTTGGTTTATTTAATAATTTGGGAAGATAGCACCCTAAAGAAATATATATGATGTTGTGATCACTACCTATATATATTAAATTAATGTGTACAGGGAAAACAAAGGAATGCTTTTTAAACACATCTCTCAACAACACACTGTACCTGGAAATCTATATGTCTCCCTTCCCTGACTTAACAGTACCTTGTGATTACTGTATATACACACCTATCCCAAGCTCACCATGGCCATGTCTGTTACTAATTCATCAGTGTAATGTTTATATAAAGATCTTAATTTCCTATCCCTGATCAAGAGGTGCCTGTGCCGATAACAGTTCCCCCAAATAACAGTGCTTCCCATTCACAATATACCAAAGTGTTCCTGAGATTCAGTTGCCTTTTTCCAACTGAGCTGAGGGGATTCCATATGGCATTGGATGATGGGATGATGTGCAAAGTGCAGTAACCCACAGCAAACCTAAGTCATTAATTTGCTGACTTAACTCAATTTAAATCAAATATGATTTGTCACTAAGGGTTACCTCCTTTGCACAACTCTATTAGTCTTAACATCATTTGTTAAATAAGTCTAAAAGTATCTAAATATAATCTGTAGAAGATACTCTCAAAGTTATAAAAATCAACCATACTCCAAACGTAGCTCCTATTGCTTTATTTATTAAAGTTTGGTTTTCGGGTGGAGACACTGTTGTATGCAGTCATTTTGCTGACAATTAATACAAGAGGAGCTAAGTTTGGAGTGTGGCTGATTTCTCATATATTTGATGAAGAGTGAAGACACTCTATGATAGTCAGAACCCAGATTGTCCATGTATGATAAGAAAAGCAGAGCTATGGATGTGGGTATGTTCCTGTAGAAGACACTGCAATACTTGCTTACCTGCCAGTTACTATGGTGATATAAGTTTCATTTATCCCATTGAAGGACAGAATGCAGGGGCTGTACCAACATGTTGCTTATTAAGTTTATGCACTGAGTGCCTAGGACAGTAATGGCGAACCTTGGCACCCCAGATGTTTTGGAACTTTATTTCCCATGATTCACAATAAATAGTGAAAAGTATTACTGGCAATGAAAAGTCTCGCAGTAACTCTCTGCATCAATTGACCGAATAAAGTGTCCCAGAGTGCACTCTGTGCATATACACCTAATTGGGAGTATAAGTATATTTTCCAGAGGATAGGTACCCCTGTGAGGCAGTTGTATAGAACCTGGAACTTAACTGTTTATCTAGAGGTGGCTAATGGTGGGGCCCAATCTGTATGGCAGTGTATTTGTTACCGTCTCTTTCATACTGCATGCAGTGAATAGCTTAAGGGCTGTTAAGCAAATAGGGCAGTCTTCTATTTTACTGAATGGCTAACACTGGTGCAATAATGTAATGTAGTTGAATCTGCTCACTATTCCTGGTGCACCTTGTCCTGGACATTTGGTGGCCTGCTGTCCTTAGGAACTCAGTCCCGGTAAAAAGTTTCTCAAGAACAGATCCTCTCAGGCTCAGCTCTAGCTCTCTGATCCTCAGTAGCTCTTTCCTAATGCTCTGGTTCTCTCTAGGCTTAGTCCCAGCTCTTACAGGTTCTCTCTCTTGGTGGGAGCGCACATACACACACAGCAACAGGTCTACACTCTCTGGTTCCCCACAATGCAAGCCCAGATATCTGCTCAATTCCACAGGAAAACCCTCTGCTCACTCTCTCCCTCTCCTCTTATAACACAGTGTGTCCTTGTAACGCTCCTGCGTTTCTTATATGGTGTGGATTTTCAGCTGCAGAAATAGTTCCACGTCAGTTGTCATGTAAGAGATATGCTGAGATACCATTCCCAACCTCAATGACTCATCATGTGTGGAAGGTCTTATTTCAGCCAGTAAATACACACAATTAGCAAGCTGGTTCCTAGAGTGACTTTATATATGTGGTATCACAATGATGAAGGTTTGAGGGATAGGTTTAGTGGAGGTGGTAGGTGATAGACACTTGAAGGTGAGACAGTAGCAGATGGATGCAGGAAGGTTTAACAATGTTGTATGATAGCAGATGATAGAATAGCAGGTGGACATACAAAAGAGATCAACCCAGTGCAGAAAAGTAGCAGTAGTCTCAAGAGCTAGCAATCTAGTTTATGCAGATGTGATAAACAGTCTCTACTATGCAGAGCTAGATAGTGTAAGCTTAGTATAAGTTTATAGAGAATTCCCCTGCGGGGTACTTAGCACTATTAGCGATACAGCCGAAGGGTGGTTCAGGAGAGGCGGATGATCCAGTAGCGGGATACAGGGATCAGCGCAGCGAGGTTCCGTCAGCGAAGTAAGCTTGCAAGCATGGAAGCTTCAAGCAAGGTTAGCATCCAGATAAGGGTGTTTGAACGAACACATGTGAGTGAGAGCCGACGCCTTAAATAGCCATCTAGTCCGGCGCTGAGTGATGACAGCTCCAGTCTTAAAGGTGTATGCGCACCTTTCCAAAAGTAAATGGTAGGGCGCATACACTTGTGGAAAGTGTAATTTAGGGTACCAAAGGTACCGGAACATTACAGTCCTGGGCACAGCCTCCTCCACCTTCACAGTACAGTCCCGCTCTTAGACTACAACTCCCACCATTCAGTGTGGCTGCATCATTAGTTCTCTTAATCCTCACAGGTCCAGCCACTGCAGACAATTCTAGAGGTGGGTGGGTTAATTAGCAGGCAGAGGGCACACAGCTAGCCACTCTGACCATGGCCAGCAGCACAGTGTTGGTGGGGGGGGGGGGGTATTATTGCGGGAAGGAGAGCAGGCACAGAAGTACACAGCCCACTTCTCCAGACAACAGAGAACCCAGTTACACACACATATATATCTATATATGATGTCAGAATAATAGAAATTCCAAGCAACACCTTTTCTACTGTATTGAATCAAAAAGGAATCCTACCTGAAGCTGCATTTTAGGATCTTTAACACGCTAATGATCAAAATTGCCTTTCCACTATATCTACAACTTCCTAGCTCACCGCATTATTGGGAAAATACTGAACTGTCATGGTAAGACTCTTTGAGAGCAGCAAGCATGGGCACAGATACAAAATCAACATGGCATGGCAGATGCCTGTGGAGTAGGGCTATTTTCTCTAATAAGAAGCAGATCTGGTTGGCAGATTGTATACAGATTTCTCCATTGTCTACAGGCAGCAAGGTCTACAGTATTTATTTTCATTTTTTTCTCTTATCCAAACATGTCAGTTCTTGCTGATTTCCACTAAGCCTTGCTGAGTTAATGTCAGTCTCAGGAATCCTCACTTATGTATTCCAAAGCACAACACATCTTAAATACAACAGTACATCATCACTGAGTGGATATTATAGAAACAAAAACACAATGTGTCATTTCTCTCTGGTATTTTATTAAAGAAATGCGTAGTACACCTGGTATTTTATTAAGAAATATATGATACACCTAGAACTTCAAGGGAACCTGTCAAAATAGTACTGTGGGGGTCTGCCATCTCAACTAGTTTTTGAAGGTGCCTGCCCCACAGCCTTGAGTACCTTCATTTCATATTATTTTCCAATCAATAACACAGAACAAGTATTGGCATACCAGGAGTATTCATGTGTGTGCTTCACGTTAATTACATTTTTACTGTGTCTGCTGTCTATTATTTTTTTGTATACCGAATGTGTAAAAATAAACACCGGTATAAAAGACAATTAGGCTGAAATGTCTTTTAGGATGGCCATAGAAAGACTCTTGGAGCAGAATATTTAAAGAGACACTTTTTGTTTTATGGTAAAGCAACTTCTGTCTTCTATTTCATACTCATCTGCTTTTCTCCAGATTATTTTATGTTGTAAAATAGATTTAGCAGCTGTAGATAAAGGTTTTTACCCTTACCTGTAACAAACTGAAGGACCCTTATAAGAGATCTTAGGTCTGTTTTTTTCCACTAAGCCCTACTTTGTTTTGCTGACCAAATGCTTAAACTGTTTGTTATCCTAACACGTCATATACCTGATATATGTCTGCTGTACCATGTACTTTTATAAGAAAGTATCCTGTTCTCTGTATTGCTTCCTCATGTGAAATCCCTGGTGTTCCTGCTAGTGCCCTTGCTTTACTATTAAAAACTGACCACACTAAGCAATGATCAGACTTGTCCTGACACGCCCGGGCTGCACAACCATTCACTGGGAAGCTCGGTGTGCTGCTGCTTCCCCCCCCCCCCCACAGTTCTTATGCAGCTGAGAACAGAGGGAATGTGATCACTTAAAAAAAGGGAAAAAGGTATTTATAATGTTCTTCCTTTAATTTATATTTAAACCAAATGAGTTGTTGTCACGGAACCATGAACCAGACGTACAACAACAGATAAGTGAAAATAAGAAGGCTTTATTGAAAATCAAGCTGTAAAGCAAAAGTCCAAACGGATGGCAAAACCGAAGCAGAGTCTTTGCGAAGCCAGAGGTCAGGAGCCAGGAGGGTAGTCAGACGAAGCCGGAATCAGGAACCAGCAGGGTAGTCAGACGAAGCCAGGATCAGGAACCAGCAGGGTAGTCAGACGAAGCCAGGATCAGGAACCAGCAGGGTAATCAGACGAAGCCAGGATCAGGAACCAGAAGCAGCAGCAGTCTTAGAAGCATGTGAACACAGGAGGACCAAGCAAGGAACTGAAGCCACAGACCTCCTATATATATGAGCTAGGCATCCAGCTCCTCCCAGTGGGAAGGAGGAGCCGCAGAGTGGGAGGCTACAAGAAACCCAAAAACCAAGATGGCCGCCAGCACATGTCAAACGAAGGAGAACAGCAAGAAGGTAAGACCATGACAGTACCTCCCCCTCAAGAGCCCCTCCTCCGCGGAGTAAAGAACGGTTTCTGAGGGAAGCGTGCGTGGAAGGCACGGAGCAAGGCAGGAGCATGGACATCTGCGGAGGGAACCCAGGAACGCTCCTCTGGACCATAACCACGCCAATGAACCAAAAACTGCACCCGATCGCGGACCAGGCGTGAGTCCAGGATATTGCTCACCTCATACTCCTCACGATTGCCCACTTGGACCGGACGAGGCCGAGGAACCGAGGAAGTGAAACGATTACACACCAGTGGCTTCAACAGGGAGACATGAAACACGTTGGAGATCCGCATGCCAGGAGGAAGCGCAAGGGCATAGGCTACCGGGTTTACCCTGCGAAGCACTCGGAAGGGACCAACAAAGCGAGGCGCCAGCTTGGGAGTGGGCACTCGAAGGTTGAGGTTGCGGGTGGACAACCATACACGGTCTCCGGCCTGGTAGGAAGGAGCAGGCGCTCGTCTGCGATCAGCCTGGACTCTCTGGCGCTGCGCTGAGACCTCAAGGGACTTCTGGATCTGTACCCAAGAAGCACGTAGGACGGAAAGGTGATCCTCCACAGCCGGAATATCCTGGGGAGAGAATACCTCCGGTAACACGGCAGGTTGGAACCCATAATTGGCCCTGAAGGGAGACGTCCCAGAGGAAGAGTTCACCGCCGTGTTCCTGGCAAACTCAGCCCAAGGCAGGAGGTCAACCCAATTGTCTTGGTGATCGGAGACATAGCAACGAAGGAATTTCTCCAAGGCCTGATTGGATCGTTCTGCGGCCCCATTGGACTGAGGGTGGTAGGCCGAGGAGAAGGAGAGATGAATCCCCAACTGGGAGCAAAAGGCGCGCCAGAACCTGGACACAAACTGACTCCCCCGATCCGACACAATCTCCTTGGGCAAACCGTGCAACCGGAAAACCTCCCTGGCAAAAATCGTGGCCAACTCCTGTGCAGAGGGTAACTTCTTGAGAGGAACACAGTGGCACATTTTGGAAAACCGATCCACAATCATGAGAATGACCGTATGGCCTCGGGATGCAGGGAGGTCCACAATGAAATCCATCCCCAGGTGTGACCATGGGCGCTCCCCGGTGGCTATGGGTTGCAGAAGGCCCAACGGAAGGTGCCGAGGGGACTTACTCTGGGCACAAACGGAGCATGCCGCTACATATGCGGCGATGTCGGAACGTAGGGAAGGCCACCAGAACAGACGTGACACAGCCCAGGACAGCTGATTCTTTCCAGGATGCCCCGCGGTCTTGGAGTTATGGTAGGTTCGCAACAACCGAGTGCGCAACTCCTCAGGCACAAAACATCTGCCGTTGGGTCTCCCAGAGGGAGCACCAGATTGAGCCGCCAAAATCTGCTCACCCAGGGGAGAGGTCAGGCTGGTGCAAATGGCGGCCAGGATCTGATTCGGAGGTATGACCGAAGTCGGGATCGACTCCTCCCTGGACAGGTCGGAGTACTGCCGTGATAAGGCATCCGCCCTGATGTTCTTGGAACCGGGTAGGTAGGAGACCACGTAATTAAAACGTGACAAGAACAGAGCCCATCTGGCCTGACGTGGTGTCAATCTCTTGGCCTCAGAAAGGTAGGTCAGATTCTTGTGGTCCGTCAGGATGAGGACCGGAACCACCGAACCTTCGAGCAAGTGCCTCCATTCTTTAAGGGCCTGCACGATGGCCAATAACTCCCTGTCACCAATCTGATAGTTGCACTCCGCGGAAGACAGTTTCCGGGAGTAAAACCCACAAGGAAGCAGAGGACCCTCTGGTGTTCTACGCTGAGACAGAAGGGCGCCTACTCCCGTCTCAGACGCGTCCACCTCGAGGACAAAGGGCAACCCAGGGTTGGGATGCGACAGAATCGGAGCCGACACAAAGGCGGACTTTAGAGCCTCAAAAGCTCGGATGGCCTCGAGCGGCCAGACCTGGGAATTACTGCCCTTCCTGGTCAGATCCGTGAGAGGCTTGGCTAGCATGGAAAAGTCCCTGATGAACTTCCGATAATAATTGGCGAAGCCCAAAAAGCGCTGCAGGGAGCGAAGACCACTGGGCTGGGGCCACTGTAAGACAGCCGAAACCTTCTCAGGATCCATGGAGAACCCCTCAGCGGAAATGATGTAACCTAAGAAGGTTACCTGGGATCGGTGAAATTCGCATTTCTCAAGCTTACCGAACAGCTTGTTCTCTCGTAACCGTTGCAACACTCGTCTGACATCCAGAATGTGGGTCTCCATGGATTCAGAATATACCAAGATGTCATCCAAATAGACCACCACACACTGCTGCAACAGGTCACGGAAAACATCGTTGATGAATTCCTGAAAGACTGCGGGCGCATTGCACAACCCAAAGGGCATAACCAAGGATTCATAATGACCGGTCCTGGTGTTAAACGCGGTCTTCCACTCATCGCCCGCCTTGATCCTTACGAGGTTATATGCCACCCTCAGGTCGAGTTTGGTAAAGACCGTGGCTCCTTTAAGGCGATCGAACAGCTCGGAAATCAAGGTTATCGGGTAAGCGTTCTTGATCGTGATGCGATTGAGACCCCTGCAATCGATGCAAGGCCTCAACTCACCGCCCTTCTTTTTCACAAAGAAAAATCCAGCCCCTGCCGGGGACGAGGATTTGCGAATGTGTCCGCGTGAAAGCACCTCCTTCACGTACTCCTCCATGGCCTCATTCTCCGCTACCGACAGTGGATAGACCTTGCCACGAGGAGGAACGGCACCAGGTTGTAACTCGATGGCACAATCGTATGGGCGGTGCGGAGGTAGGGCAACCGCGCGCACCTTATCGAATACATCCCGGTACTCCTCGTATTCAGGAGGCAACAGAGAGTCCGAGGAAGTACACAGCAACTTGACAGGCCCATGGATGCAACTAGCCCCACACTGTGGTGACCACGAGAGGATCTCGGCCGATCTCCAATCGAAAGTCGGATTATGCTTCTGGAGCCAGGGGTACCCCAAGACCACCGAGTAGTGTGGAGACGAAATAACCTGGAAGCAGACCGACTCTCTGCGAACGGCACCAATGGCTATCCCCACTGGAAGGGTGTCATGAGTCACGTGTGGCGGCAGAAGGGGTCTGCCGTCTATCGCCTCAAGAGCCAGTGGAGAACCTCGGGCCTGCAGAGGAATGGAATTGGCGGCAGCGAACACACTATCAATGAACAAACCACCAGCACCAGAGTCCACCAACGCCTGGGTCGTCACTGAGCCCCCGACCCAGGAGAGGACAACAGTGATCAGTGGTTTGTCAACACGGGAAACCGGGGACGAGGAGACTCCACCCAAGATCTGCCCCCGACAGGATCTCAGGTGCGAGCGTTTCCCGGACGGTTCGGACATGCCAACCGAAAATGCCCACCGAGACCACAGTACATGCATCGGCCCTCGCGTCTCCGGAGTACCCTCTCCCCCTCGGACAGGCGAGCAAAGCCCAGCTGCATGGGTTCATCCCCAGGAGGCGTGGGAGGAGAGGGAGGCACGGGTGGGACAGCAAAGGTAGGCGCCAATCTGTTAGGAGGCCTCCGCAGACTCTCCTTAAAGGAAGGTCTCTCCCTGAGTCTGGTGTCAATCAAAATCAGGAAAGAAATAAGAGACTCGAGCTCCACTGGTAGGTCCTTAGCTGCAACCTCATCCTTCAAGGCATCCGAGAGACCATGAGAGAAAGCAGCGACCAGAGCCACATTATTCCAGCCCACCTCTGCTGCCAGGGTACGAAACTCAATGGCGTATTCAGCTACGGATCGTGAACCCTGTCTGATGGACATAAGGAGCTTCGCAGCAGAGGCAGCACGAGCCGGCACATCGAATACCCTCCGAAGAGAAGCAACAAAACCGGAAAACTCGGCAACCACCGGATTGTTGTTCTCCCATAAAGGGCTGGCCCAGGCCAAGGCCTTGTCCGAGAGCAGCGAAATTAAGAAGCCCACCTTTGATCTCTCAGTAGGAAAGGCATGTGGCAGCAACTCGAAATAAATGCCCACCTGGTTAAGGAAACCTCGGCACTGAGTTGGCTCTCCCCCAAAGCGCTGTGGAAGGGGGGCAGAACCGGTCATACCCCGAAACACCGCAGGCGCAACAACAGGTGTCGGGGTAGACTCTGGCGCAACAACCGGAGCGGCAGTAGGAGCGGGCCCAGGAGCGACAACCGACCCATCGGCAACGGGAGCGAAATGAGCCGTGCGTTCAAGCAGGATTTGCAACGCCACGGCGAACTGACCCAACAGGTGATCCTGCTGATCAAGTCTGGCAACCAGCGTGGGTAGCGAGGATGGCCCTGTACCGTCAGAATTCATGGCTTGGTCCTAATGTCACGGAACCATGAACCAGACGTACAACAACAGATAAGTGAAAATAAGAAGGCTTTATTGAAAATCAAGCTGTAAAGCAAAAGTCCAAACGGATGGCAAAACCGAAGCAGAGTCTTTGCGAAGCCAGAGGTCAGGAGCCAGGAGGGTAGTCAGACGAAGCCGGAATCAGGAACCAGCAGGGTAGTCAGACGAAGCCAGGATCAGGAACCAGCAGGGTAGTCAGACGAAGCCAGGATCAGGAACCAGCAGGGTAATCAGACGAAGCCAGGATCAGGAACCAGAAGCAGCAGCAGTCTTAGAAGCATGTGAACACAGGAGGACCAAGCAAGGAACTGAAGCCACAGACCTCCTATATATATGAGCTAGGCATCCAGCTCCTCCCAGTGGGAAGGAGGAGCCGCAGAGTGGGAGCCTACAAGAAACCCAAAAACCAAGATGGCCGCCAGCACATGTCAAACGAAGGAGAACAGCAAGAAGGTAAGACCATGACAGTTGTTTTACAAGGTGATCGTTTACAATCACTTTAGCTCTCCCCCCCAAAAAAGCTGTTTGGGCCTGTGTTCATGGACTTTGGGCTTGTGTTGAGGCATCAGTTTGACATCAGTTTGAGATGCTTCATTCAGAATTCATTGACAGGTGCATTTGATCTGTAGTTGACCTCCTTTTGACCTGCATCAACATAAGCCCTTATATTTAGCTAAGGCCATTATCAGTCTTAGTTTGGTCTTAGCTCCAGTGTTATCTGGGGAGTTAGGTGAGTACTGTCACCATCCAGGAAGTGTTTTCAGGCAGAGGCACTGTCAGGATGGCAGGTGGAGTCTGACTAACAGAGAGAACTCTCACCTGATGAAAGGCTGCGGTAGCAGAGCTGGATGCTGGATGGACACAAAGGTAAGTACTCTGATAAGGACACAGGTTCACCTGAGGTGCGGAGTCTAAGTGTTAGCTGGTTTTCACCAGAGCCCCTAATGGTGGGGTGGACTACGCTGCAAGCTAGCACCAGGTCGCAGTCCCCAGGATCACCCAGTCAGGCAGAGTGCAGGTTCCGGTCCAGAAGTGGAGAAGCAGACAAGGCATAACCAAGAGAGTAGTCAGAGGAGTCAAAGGTCAGGGCGGGCAGCAAGTAGCAAGGTCAAGAGGAAACTGGGTCAAATAATCAGGAACAACAGGTACACAGGAACACAGGATCACAAGGAAGAGCTGAATATAACACAGTAATTACTTGGAGTGACTGCTCTGTTTAAATAGGCCATTTGGCGCCAATTTAGTAGCCTCAAACTATTCCAAGGTAGCCTCGAACTATCCCAAGGTAGCCTCAAACTATTATAAGGTAGCCTCTAGCTATTCAAGGCACCTCTTCGTACGCGCATGCACATAGGCATTCGCCGTTTTGCGGCGCCTGTGCGCCTGCACATAGTAGTGGATCCCTGACAGCCACTGATTGACTGTGTCTAGCTAATCAGCCAGACAGTGACTATGTCTAAAACCTTCCTGAAGGTTGTCAGGGCATAAATTAACCAAATATAACAAGAGCCAACTGTACTGAGCCTGGAACATGCATAAGATGAGTATAAGAATTCATTTTTTTAGATAAGCCAAGAGTGGGGGCGGTGGGGGATAATTGAATAAAACAGACCAAAAATGTGACTTTAGTAGCATTTTTGCATTTTAGGAAGTTCTATCCAGAAACAAACACATACTGTAGATTTGCCTTTCCACTGAAAATGCAAAATGTGTTCTGGGCAACAGAAATGTACAGCTAGCATTTGTGTTACAGGGGCATGATAGTATTTATTTGTGGGGGTAGCTAAATGTATCTACTTTGCACTTTCCTACATAAAACGTATGCTTTTTTTTTAGTTAGAGACAAATTTGTACACAATAAAAACTAGAACATTAAATATTATATTTAACCTGAGCTCCGACATGATTCAGGGTAAACAGGTGACTCATTATCATAGTCTATGACTTATCTTATGCTTTTGGATTTCTTTTGCAATCACAGATTGACTTAAAGTATCATAAGTCAATATTTCTGCTTGTTTTCCATCACTACTGGGTTGTTTCTGAGGGATGGTCCTTATTCTATATTGGTTATTATAGAGAAAAGTGGTCTGTGTGTAGCCAGGTGCCTAGGTTCTTCCATCTCCCTCCTGTCCCTCCTGTCCCTCCTGCCACTGTGTGTGTCTGTCTGCTTCTTCCCCCTCCTCCCCTGGCAGCAGCAGTGATACACAGGGGAACAGAGCGCAGAGTCCTTTCCCCTTCCCTCTTAAATGACATGGTCACAGCGAATCATGGACAATGTAGTCTGGGGGGGAGTGCTATACCATAGGGTGGACAGACTGAGAACTCTAAAGCCCCAGGATACCTTGCAGGAGAAAAGAAGAAACTGGAGTACCAAGACTAAGCCACTGAAAAGTCTATTTGCTGTGTGGGAGCAGAGCAGTGCATAATTGTGAGTGGAGTGCCTATACCTGAGAGAGCTTTGGGGAGATCTGATTGTGAGGACTGAGCCACTGGGGGTCAGAATCTGAAAGACAGCAGACAGCCAAGCGCTCAGAACGAGATTCGCATGTGCCCAAATTGGTGAGTGGAATCAACTGGGCTTATCTCACCACTATCAGCAGTTTAATGCCAGTAGAGGCTGCCCATTACTTAGCAACCTAGCAGTCATTCACTGCATGCAGTTTAAAGAGATGGTAACACATGCATCACCATACAGATTGGGCCCCACCATTAGCCAGCTTATGATTATTAATTAGGCTCCAGGAAGTGATTGAGAGGCCTCTTTTATTGCTGTTTATCTTTCTCACCGCTTATACTGTTCTCCGTCAGTGCTATATATTCCAGATTAAATTGGTTTAGCATTATTGTGGCCTAGGTTAATTGCCATATCATAGCGCACATGTATTCACATCAGTTACTTTACTGCAATTTTCCAAATTCTTTACCTGTCTATTATTGTTGGTGCATTGGTTTTTACATTGCCCTTTATTACAATATACTTACTTAACTTACAATCCAATAGCTTGTTTTTTATTTTCTAAATTCCAGTACAGCTGGTAGTACTCTAATACTTGAGCTAATATATGTCTTTGCACTACGGTATCAGGTAACCAGGTGCGTCAGAGGGGACAGAGAGGGTTACAGGGCTGCCGCAGAACAAAGAACCCATTATAAGTAAACGCTATATGTGGCTAGAAGACTCATGCTGGAAACCACATATCTAAATTTAGATTGGATTTTCATATTGGTGAGGCAACTAATCTCTTTACACATGCATGAATACCTTTTTCTTTTAAAACTGAGCTGTTCCAAATACTGTGGTATTGGGGTGAATATACTCATGCGGTGGGTGCTTTCCAATGAGTTACACCAGTCCAAACTGTATTTTTAGGGTGTGGCAGCCCACTTTTATTTAAAAAAAAAAAAAAAACACAGTTCACACAAACCTCCACCATCAACATTAAAATGTAAATTGAAAATGGCAAGTTACCATAGTCCCTTGTCATCAGCACAACTTTTCTTCTCACCGGTCCCTCTGATTGTGTTGCCTGGCTCTCCTAGTTCACTTGGCTCACTTAGCCTTTAGTCACAGCTCCCTGCTGCACAGCCCACTTCTGGCCTCTAGATAGGGGTTCTCCTGACACCTCGATAGGAGTCCACCTGACTCCTGGAATGAGACCTCCTGACCCCCTGGCTGGGGCTCCCCTGACCCCTGGTTGAGACCTTCTGTCTCTTGATTCCTGGCTGGGGCTCCTCTGACCTCTGGATGAGACCTCCTGTCCCCAATATGGGAGCTGTCTCCCATGTTGAGCTCCGTTCAAAACGTAACACAACCAGTTAGGTTTCTCTATTTAAATGTTCAAGATTTATGTAATTGTCAATTACTCAATATAAATGTAATACTTTTTTTTTACACCTTGTTGTGGAATGTAGAGAAAGTTGCTGTTTTAAAAGAGAAAAACAGACATCAAATATTCAGTATTCAGTACCCTCATCTGCAATTGTGACTAATTTTCATGGTGAAATGCAGGTAGTAGACTTTCAGCGTTTCTTACATCTATTATTATTATTGTACAGGATGTATATAGTGCCAACAATATACATAGCGCTTAACAAAATCAAGTCAGACGTTACAGTTACAATACACTTGGTATAAGAGGAATCAGAGGAACCTGCTCATTAGAGCTTACAATCTAGGAATTGGACTAGGACCAATTTGGTCACATATCAAATATCAAGCTAGAATTTTTTATAGGTTTCATTATGTCAGCTAGGTACTCATGGGTTTATTTGTGCTCAGGTGTGGTACCTGAGCCCAATCTGATCCAGCGATGTGCATGAGCACATCGGCTCCTGCTGCTGTCTCTTCCCTCATTGGACTGAATGATAGCAGGGAGAGCCATTGGCTACCACTCCTGTCAATCAAAAGCAGTGACAGGGGTGCGGGGGCAGGGCTGAGTCCTGCTGTCTGTGTCAATGGATGCACCAGTGGGACTCGGGAGTGACCACGCACGAATGCCATGGAAAGCATTTCGAAGGGGATTCCCCTTCGAAAAAGTCAGGAAGTGACGAAATGTCAGGGGCTTGGCTACACAACATACCGGAAGGATTGGTCGGGTGAGCAGAGGTGTCTCCTCGGTTCCAGTGGCACACTATGCCGCGGCAGCAGAATCTGAGTGAGCACATTTATCCCCGCTTATGACATTCTTTTATGTGTTTTTACAAGGATTGTTCCATGTGAGTGTAAACATTGGAAGCTGATATTTCATTAAAAGGTCTTTCAGACGTTATTGCACTAGTGGTATCTTCTCTTTCTTTACATGCTATGAGCGGAAGGAAGGCTATCTAGGCATCAGTAATCTACCAGCCAGTGTACTCTTGATCTAAGGTGGAACATCCAAGTGTCTGTTGCCCATTCCATGAGAGTGGAGGGCATTAAGTGGTGGGTGAGTGACTTGGCAAAGGGGTGTGGAACACAGAGGTGGTGGACCTTTTTTTAGTGTTTCTTTTATCTTGAAGTCACTGGAATCTCACCGGACTATCTATTCTTATCACTATGGATTTTCAGTTAAGTTCATGAACTTTTTTGGACTATTTTTATTTTTCATATTTATTTACAAATATATTTTTGGTGGCAGTGTTTTTGAATTTTATTGTTCACGTATTTGATTATTTGATTGATCACTTATACACGTCACTGTTTTGGATGATTTATGTGCGCAGCTAACAGTTTATATAATTTTGCACTGTTATTTTTCAGTTATATTTATTTAAGTTGCAGCACTGTGATCTATTCACTTTCATCATCTTTTTCATGTTTGCTCATATATTTATTTCACATTATATATTGATATCGATATTATTCTTGGAGTAATATTGCTTTTGAGCGCGAGAGCTCCCACTATTTATTTACAAGAATGTAGGCATGTTTGTTATTTTATTTGAAAAATTAAGATTTAATATTGCTTTAAGATTTTTCACCTTACAGCAGCCCCCCTTATACTTACCTGAGTCTGATCCAATCTAGCGATGTGCACGAGAGCAGCGGCTCTTGCCGCTCTCTCCCTCCTCCCTAGTCAGATTGATAGCAGAGGGAGCCATTGGCCCCCTCTGCTGTCAACCAAATGCTGTGCTGAGCGAGTGCAGGGTGGGGCTGAGCCGCCCACTCTGTGTCAATAGATGCAGACAGGGCAGCTCAGGAGCGAGCATGCACGGGTGCCCCCATGGAAAGCCGCTTTCCATGGGGGCACTGGGAAGGGGGGGCCTGGAGTGACGGCAGGGGACTGCAGAACATTTGGGCTACTCTGTGCAAAACATGTGCACAAAGCAGGCAAGTATAACGTGTTTGTTAACAAACCCTTATCTTATCATGCAGGTTGGCTTGCCAGGAAAGGGGGTAACAAGTATGTGACTTCCAGTTGCAGTAGAAATCAAAGGTTCCACAGCTAAACAGGCCAATCTGGCGAGCTGTGAACAGGTAAAGTGCACTGCGAACCCTACTTTGCAGAAAACTCAAACCTCATCCCTAATGAGTAGGGCAATTTATTTTGAAGTTTTGAGAAGTCCAGCCAAATGTTCAATTAAGTCAACAATTTTTCTTTCGTATTGTTTTCATCTGTGAGGCACACTCCTATGCCTCTCCCTGCACCTACTCCTGCTGCTTCTCCTCCACAGCTGCTGCTCAACCATTCTTCCTTAACCAGCTAAACCCTTTGTAGTTGCCAGGTAAAAGGCCCAGGCTCTGGCAGTAATGCCCCCTCCACTCCTATTGGCCAGCGGTGGCACTGCTCTCGAAGGGTGTCCCTGTTTTCAGGCAGTGGGTCAGCTATGTCTGCCTAGCCTGCCCCACTTTGATTGGCTGCAGCTCTCTATTTCAGGGATCTGGACTTGTAATATTATTTAGCTTCATTGTTACCTGGCTTGTGTACCCTGTGCCTTGCTTAACAATGCCTTGACCCTTTTTACTACTGTTAATGGCCTCTTGTCTTGATATAGAGTACTGAATGCAGCTTGCCCTGACCTCTTGCCTGGATAATGAATTACTTCTCTGACTCCATCCTGCCGTGACTTCTTGTCTATATAACAGACTACTTCTGATTGAGGCCTGCTCTGACCTCTGCCGAGATAAGGAATATGCTTTGATTGCAGCTTGAAAAAAAATAAACGGGATTAGTGGTATTCCATAATGGGCCTCAAAATTACTAAAATAAATGATATACCTAGCCACACAGTACTGTGTATATAGACACGACTTGTGGGCTAAAAAGAGGCATTGAGTGGCCGTTGGATGGGAATGTGAAAATGAAAAAACAAAAAGTAGTGGGGGTGGTCCAGGAGGGAACCCCCCACGGAAAACCAACTAAGGATACTCAAGCTATTAATGAAAAAAGGTAAATTTTATTAAGGCACGTATGCCTATAAAGGTAAAAATAAGACACAATACAGGGTAACGGAGAAACACACTGCAATGACACTGATTAAAAACATAAAATAAAAGGTGGCACTACACACATATGAAAATAGGACTGGAGCATATCAAATAGCATGAGTATAACCAAGATTAGCTAAAATTATTAATACACCCTAAGGGTGGTGTAGGTCTAAGACCAGCCAATAAGTAGGTCACTCAAAATAGCCTGACAAACCACGCGGCATATGTCGAACAATGAAGTCGGCACGATTGCCGGGTGGTGTGTGGTAACCTCTATGGATGCATCCAATAACACAGCCTGAAAACGTGCTTCAGTGAAACATTAACCCGCTGTCACCTCAATGACTCATAGTGTTCCTGTGTAGGTATGTGTATGAAACAGGAAAGCCTGTGGATCAAACAGTCCTCTCATAGGAGAGATGTAAAGGGGCTGTGGGCTCCAAATGAAAAGGGACAGAGGGTTGATCGCAAAGAGTTGGCAAATCGATGTAATAGTCAGCTGTTTGAGTCCCGTGAAGGCTCGGGTTCGCTGTTACAAATGCTGATGAGGGGACGATATCCTCATAGGGTAGGTTTGAGTACAGGAAGCAGAGGAATGTTCCACAGGTATATGCATACGGACAGCTTTACCTGCAGATATTTGGATGGATATGCGATCCGACTGGGCTTTAAATGGAATCCATAGAGGGATGAAGCTCCGTCCCAGTCCCGTTGTGCTGTGCAGTCCGGTCCACTGGCTTCTTCCGTGCGGCGTTCAACCCGGGTCTCGGCTACCACGGCATGAGGGATTCAGTAGCTTCCTGGTGTGAGTAAAGAACGTCACTTCCGGTTAGTACGATCCGCCGGGTGCCTGGAAAGGGGAACAGCCGCTGACAGTGACCATAAGGATGGCAAGCAATGTGGATGATGCTGCACGGGGGGACACAGTGTGTGGGGTGCCACCACACCAACGCTGACGCGTTTCACCGACACACAGTCGGTTTCTTCAGAGCTAGTGGTGTTATCCAAGGTGCCCGCCTTTATGTTGGACATAATTGGCGGCAGTAAATTAACTATGTCATCACCATTGCGGCGCTTAACCCATTCAGGGGACACCTGTAAAGAGTAACCCCTCAATGAATTAACAGCATCCACATCTTTGACTAAGGTGAATGTACTAATCACAAAGGGTGGCACCAGGAAATGTCCAAATTAATAAACAGGCAGGATAAAAATACTGCATAATACGTGGATAATTAAGCTATAGACACAACATGGAAATAAAATAATGGTCTGTGTGATTGCCATCACCGTGGGAACTCAAACAAAAAAAGGGGGGGGAAAAAAGAGAAGATTTATCCATGATAATCATATAGAATCTAACTAGTACCTATGTTAGACAGGCTAGAGAGAATCACAATATTGGTGACCTATGATTGAGGAGATCTGTGGGCTGAGCTTATCCTGAACAGACCAGGACTGTAAGTTACACAGTAAACATGGGTACTGTATGTCTACTTACGGAAAAGAGGAAATATAGAGAATTTAGCTGAATAGACACAGAACCGTGCCCCTCCCGTCAGGGCAACCAGGGGGTGCGTCCAGGGGGGCCCAAATCATGCATTAAGAAAAGGCTGGAGGTTAAATTCAACATTTAAGCCGTGGGGTACCCGGGACCCCATCATGTATATCCACATCTTTTCTTTTTGAAGGAGGACATTATCAAAGTCCCCCCTTCTGGCTGGCAGTTTTAATGCATAGATCCCCCTAACTTTCAGGCCCTCCGGGTCAGCCCCGTGGTGCTCAAGAAAGTGGAGGGGCACGGTTCTGTTATCTACCTTTTTCTTGATGTCAGAGATATGTTCCAAAATCCGCACTTTGAGCTGTCGTTTCGTCTTGCCGATGTACGACTTTTTACAGGGGCAGATTAGTTCGTAGATAACGCGCTCTGTTTGGCAGTTTATGAAACTGTTAATGGTAAACTCCCTCTGTCCATCACAGCTTGAAAAAGTTTTACATTTGAGGACCGATTTGCAGATCGCGCACCTTCCGCATGGAAACATACCTTTTAGTCTAGGCAACGAGGAAAGCCAAGTGTCTTCCCCTCGTGAGCGCGTAAAATCCGAGTGGCAGAGGTTGTCCCTAAGGCTCGGTGCCCGTTTAGCTGTAAGTAAGGGACGTGGTCCGACAATGCGTTCAATTAGAGGAGAAATTGTAAGGACCTGCCAATGTTTATTCAACACAGTCCTGACCTGCTCCCATTGCGTGCCGAAAGGTGTGATAATGCGGGGATGGGTAGTCTCTTTGGAAGTTTTTTTAGGAATTGAGTTGTCACCCTTACCAAGGAGGGTTGTCCTGGGTCTCAAGGCCACTTTTTTGCGGGCTCGTTTGATAGTTTGGTGTGTATAGCCCCTTTCATGAAATCTCTTATGGAGCTGCCTAGCTTCGACTTGGTAGTCCTCTGGGTCAGAGCAATTCCTTTTGTGACGGAGAAATTTACCCACTGGAATGCTCTGGACCAGGGGTCTAGGGTGGTGGCTGCTTGCCGCTAGGAGTGTGTTAGCTGCTGTCTCCTTACGGTATGTGGTTGTTTTTAACCTACCACTCTCATTGGAAATGAGCAGGTCTAAGAAAGGAAGGTGATTGAAAGAGGCATTAAATGTCAGTTTGATGTTACGATTGTTGTTGTTGAGCTCATGCATGAATTCCTCCAGTTCATATTGGGTACCGCCCCAGAGGAGCAGGACATCGTCGATGTACCTCAGCCACATGCGTGAATGGCTGAGGTACATCGGGGATGGATAGACCACCTGTTCCTCCCAGAGTCCCAAGTGGAGGCACGCGTAGGCCGGGGCCCACGGTGCCCCCATCGATGTGCCTCTAATTTGTTGGTAATAGTTATGTAAAAATTGAAAGTAATTGTGTTGGAGTAAGAATTCAAGGAGCTCAACAACAAATTCATTATGTGCCCCCAGGTGTGGATAGTGCCGATCAAGGAAGTAGGTGACTGCCTGTAGGCCCCACTCATGTGGGATGGAAGTATATAAACTTTCCACATCGATCCCAACTAGGGTGATGTTATACATATTGGAAGTTTGTGATAATTTAAAGAGGACATCTCTGGTGTCCTGTACAAAATTTGATTGCAGCTTGCCCTGCACCTTGCTTGGGTATGGCCGCTTCCATTGCTTGTTACCAGCTCAGACTCCCATAAGCTTGGCATCCTGATAATCACTGGTCCTGGTATTTCCAGCAGAGTGCTGCCTTGAGCCACTACACAGCCTTAAGCCATCTGTCACAACAGGTGATCATTCTCTTTGGGTTTGCTGTGAAATATGGATGCAGACAGGTAAATCAGTTATGGTGAGGTTGTAATGTGCTCATGGTACATGTGGTTGCATTTTTAAAAAGTATTATTAAAAAATGTTCTAATGTAGGAATAGTTTCTCCGTAAATGCAGAGAAGGATGCCTTCACTGCTCTGAATCTCCAACAAATATCATCTACATCCAGAAATATCCACTGGACTGGATCTTTGTACCAATTTTGTAGCTTTTCTCTTGAGACAAAGGTCTTGTTTGAGACTGGCCTTATGAATACATATATAATATGGGATTTCTCCAAGTCTTGTTGAGAGATCAATCTTTTAGGTCTCTTTCTTCCCACTTCTGTTCCAAATCAATATTTGTTGTTCTTAGATTTGAATCTACTTTTAATTGACAGAGATCACACCTGAGAACAAAGAGTATAGAGAGTTTTGTGAGAATATACCTATGCAATCGGCTCAGATACAACAGAATGAATTGATGGATATCTAGATATCTAGATACTTTAGAGAAACGTTAAAACATAGAGATAATAGACATCCCCTTTGAAGATTTAGCCCCCGTTCACATTAGGTCGCTCCGACTTCGGGGGCGACCTGTGAAGTCGCGTGCACCGCGACTTCAGCGCGACTTGCACGGACTTCATATAATGAATGTCTATGCAAGTCGCCTCCAGGTCGCCCCGAAGTAGTACAGGACCCTTTTTCTAATTCGGAGCGACTTGTGTCGCTCCTATTAGAACCGGTCCTGTACTACTCAATGGACCCGACGGTGCGCGACTTGCCAGGCTGACCACGTCGCCTGGCAAGACGTAATAGTGTGAACCGGCTCAGAGGCTCTCTTTATGACCTAGAATTGAAACATATGCCCTTCATTCCCAAAGTCAATTTATTTTAACATTTTATCAACTGGTATATTCAGATTTTAAGAAATTGCTTTTGAATAGGCATAATGAAAGACAAAACAGAGAAAATTCTGCTTACCAACCAAATAACCCTGTCCAACAGTATGCGTTAAAAACAGGTTTAGTTAGCACAGATTTGCATTTGAGCTATGTAGTGGATGCCCAGGGTGTCCCTGTGCCTTTAACCACTTGCCGACCGCCGTCAGTATATTTACTGCCCTCCTGGGCAAAGTGACGTATGGGTACGTTGCTCGCCCACGAGCCCCTAGAGGGCGAGCACGCGCCGCTGGAGGCGCGCTCCCGCCCCTGCTCGTTCACTAACATCCCCGCTCGAGTGACCGGCGGCTCCGATGTCCGCCGGCCACTCGCGATCTCCCGCTGGAGAGGGAGAAAGGCAGACGGCTAATGTAAACAAAGCCGCCTGTCATTTTCCCTGGTGTAACTGCAGAGACTATGTAGGATCGTATGTCTCTGTGGTTACATCACAAGCCACGCCCCCCCCACAGTTAGAATCACGCCCCTAGGGATACATTTAACCCACTGTTTACCAATAAAGTTAACCCCTTCTCTGCCAGTGTCCTTTTTACAGTAACAGTGCATATGTATAGCACTGATTACTTTAGTAATGTCCGATCTGTCCGCCGCAATGTCGCAGTCTCGCGAAAAAAAAATCGCAGATCGCCGCCATTACTAGTTAAAAAAAAAACAATAAAAATTACATATCTCTTTCCCGTTGTTAGTAAACGCAATAACTTTTGCGCAAACCAATCAAAATACGCTTATTGGGATTTTTTTCACCAAAAAATATGTAGCAGAAAACAAATTGGCCTAAAATGTTAAAAAATTTAGATTTTTACATTTTTTTGGGGAATTTCATATAAAAAAATGTGAAAAATATTGTTATTTTTTCAAAATTGTAGCTATTTTTTGTTTATAGCGCAAAAAGTAAAAATCGCACATGTGATCAAATACCACCAAAATAAAGCTCTGTTTGTGGGAGAAAAATGACGTCAATTTCATTTGGGTACAGAGTCCCATGACCGCGCAATTGTCCGTTAAAGTCACGCAGTGCCGAATCGCAAAATAGGCCCTGGTCTTTGAGCAGCCAAATCCTCCGGGGTTTAAGTGGTTAAGGAGGATTCGGCTACCTCCGGGTCCATCTGCCCTCTCTTTATCCATTAGAATGCATGTGCTTCCACTGTGGAGACTCTCATAAATTTAGAAGGGTTAGGACTGCAAGTAATACAGGGTGCCCTGAAGGGGCCTTGCAGCTTACGCATGTGTTTGCAAATGTGTGCTAACTAAACCCCTGTTTTTAACGCATACTGTTGGACAGGTTAATTTGGTTGGTAAGCAACCCTTCCATGTGCTCCTTGCTGCGAAGGCCAGTTCTAGATGGGGGCAGGGGATATTTCTTTGTTCCTGTATAGGCATGAAGTCACAACAAATCTCACTGAGATTTAAAAGTAAAAGGGTTAATTGAGAACAAAGATTCTAGTAATATTGAGGCAGATAAGAGAGGAGAATTAGTTATCCAAAATAGGAGCAATTATCTGTAAGAGGCATACAGTGTAAATACCTATAAAAAGATGTATAAAGATCAGATGATGGTATATAAGAAAAAGTTTGGTAACAAATTACTAAAAAACTAACTTGATATGTAAGCTATATATACTATTACTTTCCCCAGCCCCTAGCATTACATTTGTTTTCCTTTGTTTGTGACTCTGGTTACACGTTGGATATATTGGAACAGTACAAATGGAAGGTAAGATTCCTATGGGTATTGTTGGATATAATATCCTTACACACATCTATTAAAAACCAATTTGGATTTCAGGCAGTGCAGTATTTCCTTTTTTTATTCTAGAACTGTTACTTTGAGGCAAGGCAGCTTTATTTTGAAAAGCAGATATTGAGCACAGCGATGAGAACCAAGTTGCCCTTACCTATGAGAATCTATTCATGGGAACTGGGAGCACTTTCACATTTGGGCCCACAGCCCATTGAGGCAATTTTAAAATGTACATTTTTCTAGAAAGGTATTAAGAAGGGGCCATACAGGCAACATTTGACAGGGATAAAAAGTGAAACAAACCTACTATTTTTATATATGCTTCAAGTTAAAGTATACTAACAGTGTCTTTTTCATTACTAAGAAATGAAGAAAATCTGGAGCATACTACAAAAATGACCCAGATCTGAAAATTATTCTTTTGAATAGACCCAAAAATATTATTTAGAAAACCCAAAGATCTAAGAAGAATGTTGAAACCAAATAAGGTAGGAGCAAATAAGAGTATAAACATGCATAACATAGTATTATTTGGACAAGTTGGTAGCTACAGATGCACTGCTCCAAACTGGGGTTTGTGTCCATTTTTGTGGCACAGCAAGAGAGAAATTTATGGTACCATTGGTAGGTCCTTCACAAGAAAAAAATACCACGTGAAATTAAGGCATCAAGTTTAACAAGCATTGTGAACGGGAATTGGATTATTGTTCTCAATAGTTTGACACCCCTTTGAACTGAATGGGGCCTAGATCAGGCTACAGTATTATAAGTAAGTTGCATTTTTTTTTTCACCAGCAGATCTGTGTTCTTTATTTTTTCTTTTTCCTTTATGTAAACAACCACACATCTAGCCTTTTGTAATATTAAGTATGTTTGTATTCTGTTTACCAGTTTTGCCTTCTCTATGTCATCTATTAGATATGGTGGACCATAAGAAGGAGAGTTAGCCAGCCAATGCAACTAGCAGTTTGAGGACCATGCACATGAATGTCAATATAGTGGATGAGCTTGGTTTCTCTGAAGCCGGATATTGTTTTGATCTACATGAATATCAGTAATATTTTGGATAGGTGTTTGAATATTAGACTATGTCCTTGCATATACTGTATATGCCCAGTGTGTGGCTTTAAACATTGTTGTCTAATTAATATTGATATCTCTCGCTCGCGCTCTCTCTCTCTATATATATATATATATATATACTGTGTATATATATATATATATATATATATATATATATATATATGTATACAGTATCTTACAAAAGTGAGTACACCCCTCACATTTTTGTAAATATGTTATATCCTTTCACATGACAACACTGAAGAGATGACTACAATGTAAAGTAGTGAGTGTACAGCTTGTATAACAGTGTAAATTTGCTGTCCCCTCCAAATAACTCAGCCACACACACAGCCATTAATGTCTAAAAAGCTGGCAACCAGTGGCGGCTGGTACTCAAAATTTTTGGGGGGGGGCGCAAAAAGAAAAATATAATAGGTATTGCTTCGCGGCAAAAAACGCGGTAAAAAAATTGCATGACTTTGAGGTCATGGTACAGGCGTGGCACAGGTGATGGCATAGGCATGGCACATGTGATGGTATAGGCATGGCACAGGTGATGGCACAGGTGATGGCATAGGCATGGCACAGGTGATGGCATAGGCATGGCACAGGTGATGGCACAGGTGATGACATAGGCATGGCACAGGTGATGGCATAGGCATGGCACAGGTGATGGCACAGGTGATGGCATAGGCATGGCACAGGTGATGGCACAGGTGATGGCATAGGCATGGCACAGGTGATGGCATAGGCATGGCACAGGTGATGGCACAGGTGAGGGCATAGGCATGGCACAGGTGATGGCACAGGTGATGGCATAGGCATGTCACAGGTGATGGCATAGGCATGGCACAGGTGATGGCACAGGTGATGGCATAGGCATGGCACAGGTGATGGCATAGGCATGGCACAGGTGATGGCACAGGTGATGGCATAGGCATGGCACAGGTGATGGCACAGGTGATGGCATAGGCATGGCACAGGTGATGGCATAGGTGATGGCATAGGCATGGCACAGGTGATGGCACAGGTGATGGCATAGACATGGCACAGGTGATGGCATAGGCATGGCACAGGTGATGGCATAGGTGATGGCATAGGCATGGCACAGGTGATGGCATAGCACAGGTGATGGCATAGGCATGGCACAGGTGATGGCATAGGCATGGCACAGGTGATAGCATAGGCATGGCACAGGTGATGGCACAGGTGATGGCATAGGCATGTCACAGGTGATGGCATAGGCATGGCACAGGTGATGGCACATGTGATGGCATAGGCATGTTACAGATGATGGCATAGGCATGGCACAGGTGATGGCACAGGTGATGGCATAGGCATGGCACAGGTGATGGCATAGGCATGGCACAGGTGATGGCACAGGTGATGGCATAGGCATGGCACAGGTGATGGCACAGGTGATGGCATAGGCATGGCACAGGTGATGGCATAGACATGGCACAGGTGATGGCATAGGTGATGGCATAGGCATGGCACAGGTGATGGCATAGGCATGGCACAGGTGATGGCACAGGTGATGGCATAGGCATGGCACAGGTGATGGCATAGACATGGCACAGGTGATGGCACAGGTGATAGCAAAGGCATGGCACAGGTGATGGCATAGGGATGGCACAGGTGATGGCATAGACATGGCACAGGTGATGGCACAGGTGATAGCATAGGCATGGCACAGGTGATGGCATAGGCATGGCATAGGGATGGCACAGTTGATGGCATAGGCATGGCATAGGGATGGCACAGGTGATGGCACAGGCCGGCTTCAATCACTTACCTTCTGACGGCGGCGGGATGGCGGGATTCGGGGAACCGAGACGAGCAGCGCCGTGGACGTCCTCCTCTTCACTCTTCTCACTCTTCAGTCTTCTGTCTTCAGTTCCGGTCCGGGCGGCGGGAAGGAGATGGGCGGTGACGGTGCGTGACTGACGCACACACCGGCACCGCCCCCATTGCGAGTCAGAGATGTCCTGGATGATGATTGGTCCAGGCTGGAGACTGGATCAATCACAGCCAGGATATCACGAAGGTGGGGGTGGCTCAGCGCTATTTGCTGCGCCCAGGTTATGCCCCCAGAAGGCAGCCAATCGGCGCCTCTTCTGGGTCGTAAACCCCACCCCCCCCATATCCACCAGGCCGAGCGCACAGGCCTGCAAACACAATTTTTTTTTTTTTTTCAAAACTTTATTATTTTTTGTCATTTTTTTCTTTTTTTTTAGGGGGGGGCGGCGCTCCGGCGCCCCCTATGCACGGGCCGCCACTGCTGGCAACGAAAGTGAGGACTCCTCTAAGTAAAAATGTCCAAATTGGGCCCAAAGTGTCAATGTTTTGTGTGGCCACCATTATTTTCTAGCACTGCCTCAACCCTCTTGGGCATGGAGTTCACCAGAACTTCACAGGTTGCCACTGGAGTCCTCTTCCACTCCTCCATACCGACATCACGGAGCTGGTGGATGTTAGAGAGCTTGCGCTCCTCCACCTTCCATTTTAGGATGCCCCACAGAGGGGTTTAGGTCTGGAGACATGCTTGGCCAGTCCATCACCTTTACTCTCAGCTTCTTTAGCAAGGCAGTCGTCATCTTGAAGGTGTGTTTGGGGTGATTATCATGTTGGAATACTGCCCTGCGGTCTAGTCTCCGAAGGGAGGGGATCATGCTCTGCTTCAGTATGTCACAGTACATGTTGGCATTCAAGGTTCCCTCAATGAACTGTAGCTCCCCAGTGCTGGCAGCACTCATGCAGCCCCAGACCATGACACTCCCACCACCATGCTTGACTGTAGGCAAGACACACTTGTCTTTGTACTCCTCATCTGTTTGCCGCCACACACGCTTGACACCATCTGAACCAAATAAGTTTATCTTGGTCTCATCAGACCACAGGACATGGTTCCAGTAATCCGTGTCCTTAGTTTGATGGTCTTCAGCAAATGGTTTGCGGGCTTTCTTGTGCATCATCTTTAGAAGAGGCTTCCTTTTGGGACAACAAACATGCAGACCAATTTGATGCAGTGTGCGGCATATGGTCTTAGCATTGACCCCCCCACCCCTTCAACCTCTTCAGTAATGCTGGCAGCGCTCATACTTCTATTTCACAAAGACAACATCTGGATATGACGCTGAGCACCTGCACTCAACTTCTTTGGTCAACCATGGCGAGGCCTATTCTTAGTGGAACCTATCCTGTTAAACCGCTGTATGGTCTTGGCCACCATGCTGCAGCTCAGTTTAAGGGTCTTTGCAATCTTTCTTATAACCTAGGCCATCTTTAAGGAAGAGCAACAATTCTTTTTTTCAAATCCTCAGAGAGTTCTTTGCCATGATTTACCATGTATAACTTCCAGTGTCCAGCATGAGAGAGTGAGAGCGATAACACCAAATTTAACACACCTGCTCCCCATTCACACCTGAGACCTTGTAACACTAACGAGTTACATGACATCGGGGAAGGAAAATGGCTCATTGGGCCCAATTTGGACATTTTCACTTGGGGGTGTACTCATTTTTGTTGCCAGCGGTTTAGACATTAATGGCTGTGTGTTGAGTTATTTTGAGGAGACAGCAAATTTACACTGTTATATAAGCTGTACACTCACTAATTTACATTGTATTAAAGTGCAATTTCTTCAGTGTTGTCACATGAAAAGATATAATAAAATATTTACAAAAATGTGAGGGTTGTACTCACTTTTGTGAGATACTGTAAATATATATATATATACAGTATATACATACATACTGTGTACATATATATATATATATATATATATATATATATATATATATAGTGAGGGATTAGCTCGGTGGTGGGTGTGGATGACCCCTTGGAGGGTTAGTTACACAAGGAGATAGCCGAGAAGTGGTTGCAAACAACAGTTTGGTTTATTCATGCAATTTTCTTCACCAGACTGCAAGCGTCAAAAACAGCCAAAATAAAATAAAACTCAAAATAAATCCTTGCCACTGTGGGCGGCTACCTTCTCACACAGAGGAACCTATCTAAGGAGGTCTGTCTCCAACCTAATGTTGGGCAAACTTTGCTGATCCTACAGCAGACACTCAATAGTCCATTTATTTCTTCACACAACAAATGTCCATTGAACATGTCCCTTTTCCTCTTCACATTGAACACATTCCTTTGTTTGTCTCTTCACATAGCAACCATTCCTTTGCTTGTCTCTTCACATAGCAAACAGTTCATTTATTTCGGGAGGCACACATCTGACTGTCCTCCTCTCCCCAGCTCACACAGCGTTAGGAGGCAGCAATCAATAGACTTCCTTTGGACAAATTATAGAGGCCTTAACTTCCTCATTCCGAACAGCTGAAGGCCTTTCAACTTCCTTAAGCCGTCCTGGCTACCTTTTCTGCTGCCTTTGCAGCCGACACCCTATAGTAATTGGTGTCTGTGACTACATCCACAGATTTACCTGACTTCCTGTCACATACCCCCCCCCTCTTGTTTCAACCCTAGGGTTGGGACACAGTTTTCCAGGCACGCATGTGTCAGGCACTGCTCTTGACTCTCACTGATAAGCCTCTTAGTATCTTCAAGCTTCAGGGTGAAACTTTTTCTGTCATCTTCATTGACAGATTTCTCATAAATGTCACACAGTTTGTCCCTCATCTCATATACACATTCCTCAATTGCATTTTTGGCATCATTTTGCTCTTTCTCAAGTTTGTCCTGCATGACCGTCTGTCCTATCCACCATGGAGGACCGTGATCCATAGGCAACTCAATTGTGCTAGTCTTAATGTCTTCACCAATCTTGAGCCGCCTCTCTCTGCAATCAATAAATGATTTCCACAAAACTTTGAGAACCTCTGCTTCACTTGGCTTTGTTCCAAGAAATGCCTGTACTTTATCAACTTTCCTTCCACCATCATATGGGTCAAAGGCAGTAGCTTCATTAATTAGCCGTAGACAGTTGAACCCAGCGATCTGGGTGGTATCCATTACAGGTTCCTTCAATGCACTTTCTGATATTGCATTACTTTTCCCTTGTAGCTCCTTTTCTTTATCTGAACTCCACATGGAATGTATCTCAAGATCACGCTCAAACTTCTGCCACCTGTCTTTCACCAGTTCCTTTTTGGAAATATTCCCTGAAAGACACTTATTCATTTGCTTCACGTTTTCACCAACAGCCTTAGTTTTCTCCACTAGGTGGTGTTTGCTTTTTTCTCCAAGTTTTATATCACTTGCCTTAGTTTTCTCCACTAGGTGGTGTTTAATCCAGAGGGGTGATTCAAACAACATGTCATCAAATTTCTGATGCTCACTCAGGACAGACCCCAAAACACTGATCCTTTTATAAACTGCATCAGGCACACTATCCCCTCTTTGGGACAGATCCTCTGTTGCCTGTAATTCCTCTTCAAGTTCCTGCAACGGAATCTTCATCTCTTCTATTTGCTGTTCTAAGGTTCGCTTAGACTCTTCTAGCTCCTGAACGCTTTTCCCAACATCATCCTTGGAGCTGACCAAATCTTCCATCTCTGTACGCAGCTGTTTGTTAACTCTTTCTAGTTCAGCCTTACACTGTAGAGCTTCCTCCAAGGAGCGAGCCAAGAACAGGGCTTTGCTCTCTTTATCACGCGCCTCCGCTTCTGCACGGTTGCGTTCTTCTGCATATTTTGCAGACACAGTCTTCTCCTCACCAAGCATCTGATCAAACTTCTTTTTCACATCTTCAACACTCTCTAATGAACCAACGCTTTCTGCCATGCGTTTTTTCATATCCGCTATCTGAGCTTGCAATGTTGCGACTTGCTCTGATAGGTTTTTCTTTGCTTCCTCCTCCTTTTTAATTGTTCCAGGAAGCCATTTTTCTCATCTTCCATTTGTTTTAGTTTTGTGCTAAAACTCAGCCTTTGACACCTCTCTTCCTGTAAGAGTTCCTGCGTGTCTTGCATCTGTTATTCCAAGATAGAGAAATCTTTGGCAATTTCTCTAGATTTGCTGTCTGCTTGAGAAAGCTGATTTGTGACATTGTCCAACTCAACCTGCAGTCGGTTTGCCTTCTCTGACAGCTTAGCACACAATCGGTCACCTTCTGATACTTTGACTTGCGATTCCTGCAGCTGTGCCTCTACTTTTTTTCTCCTGTGTTCAGAATCTCCTTTTCCCTGCATAAGAGCATTCACCTCATTGGCTAGTTTCTGGGAATGAGACTGTAATTCTGCCACACGGGCTTCTTTCTCCTTTAACTGCTGCTGGACACGTTGGGCTTCATCTTTCCAACTTTCACAGTCTGTACGCAATTCATCTACCACATTGCTCAAAGTGGGGAGCTCATACACAGTACTCAGTAATTTAGCCTCTCTCTCATTTTTCTCCTTGTCGCTGAGAGACAATGTCGTTTTCAGAGCGACATTCTGTTCCTGCACCCCCTGCAGGTCTATTTTTTTAGCTTCCAAAGACTGAAGACTTTTTTCCAGCTGATTACGCAACTCCAACATAGGCGTGCGCACAGGGTGTGCCGGGTGTGCCTGGGCACACCCTAATCACCTAGGGCACTTTAGCATTATCGCTCTGTTTGCCAGTGAGGAGATGGGAAAGATCTCCCTCGGACCTGCTCTGCCATAAGAGAAGTGCCACACACTTCTATTTCACTTTGCCAGCAGGGAGAGTAATGTACCGGGCCATATACATGTAGGCAAACACATGCATGTGTATTTAAACTTTGGGGTGCACACCCTAATGCAATAGGCTGTGCACACCTATGAACTCCAACATTTCACCCATATTTTGCTTCTGCAAAGTCTGAATTTCAATTTCCTTTTTCATGAGGATGGTATCTTTCTCCATTATAGTCTCTCTACGTTTTTTGTAACTCGGAAAAAAGAAGAGGAGTGGATTCTTCCCACTGTAACACCTGAGCCTGCAAGTTTCTATGCTCCATCCTAAGCAACTCCAGGGCGTGTTCCTTTTCTTCCATTTTCCGTTGCAAGGCATCCAGCTCA
Source organism: Pelophylax lessonae (assembly GCF_965119305.1). Taxonomy (NCBI): domain Eukaryota; kingdom Metazoa; phylum Chordata; class Amphibia; order Anura; family Ranidae; genus Pelophylax; species Pelophylax lessonae. Next base: position 320,241,757 of record NC_138772.1, on the reverse strand, counting down.
GCCCTGTACACATACTCGGTTTCCTCCAAACCGATGGCCTCCATTTGCTGCTGGCGTCTCTGCTTCCAGCCTGCCATGCTCTCTTGGTGAGCCTTTTGTTGAGCTGCAAAGCTCCACTGTTTCAGCATCTTCCCCATTTTGGGTTTACTTTTCATCTGAGAACACTGCGTCTCCATAACTGTTTCATTTGCACCAGTGTTGCTAGGGACAACAACCTTTCTCTTTAGCAGATTCTGTTCAGGCATGGATGGGTCTCGTTCAGGCGGTAACATCCCCTCCATCCATAGAATCCGGTCTCTCATTTCAGCTATCTTTGCATCTTTCAGGCGCTTTGATCGCCCCATCTTCAATAACTCCACAATAAATTTTTCACAGTCCAGCAAAAAAAAATTTGAGACCACTGCCTCTTCAAAGCAAGTAGCTTTTCTCTTTCTTGCAGGATCTCCTTTCCTGCGCACACAGTTTGTGCAGTCTCATGCACCAGACAAAGTTCATCAAAAATTTTGAGACCACTGTCTCTTTAACACAAGTAGTTTTTCTCTCTTTCAGGATCTTCTCTCCTGCACACACAGATTGTGCAATCTCATGCACCAGACAAAGTTCATAGAACAGATGAACTTCTTTGCAGGGATCTCTGCTTCTGCCCAATGCATACCTCCACCATATGTGGGGGATTTAGCTCGGTGGCGGGTGTGGATGACCCCTTGGGGGGTTCGTTACACAAGGAGATAGCCGAGAAGCAGTGGCGTACCAATGGGGGGGGCGGGGGGCGGCCCGCCCCGGGTGCCACTCACTGGGGGGTGTCAGCCGGTGTCCTGCCCGGTGTGTTCAGACAGATCCCGCAGTGTGAAGGCAGCTGCAGTGGCAGCTCCTTCAGTCAGTACTGCTAGCGGGGGCCAGAGTCACGGCGGGAATAAGGGGGCGGAGCCACGGCGGGAATAAGGGGGCGGAGCCACGGTGGGATGAAGGGGGCGGAGCCTCAGGGGGAAGAAGGTGAGTGCCCATTGCAAAAGTGTGTGCTGGATAGGAGGGGTATGGGGCTGCTGCATATAGAGGAATTCATCTTTCTCTATTCTTCCTGCAGCTGCCTGCTGAATAACTGATTCTCCTCCTCTCCCTCCTGCAGGAAGAATAGGGAAAGATCAATTCATCTATATGCAGCTGCCCCATCCCCCTCCTATACAACTTCTTTTGCTGGCCCCCCAAAGTTCTTAACCTCCTCCAGTGCTCCTAATCCCCCCCTCAGTGCTTTTAGCCCCCCTCAGTGCTTTTAGCCCCCCCCAGTGCACTAGACCCCCCTGTTCTTTAGCCCCCCCAAACTCTTCAGCTCCCCACAGTGCTTTCTCCCTCCCCCAAGTGCTCCCTGTCCCCCCCAGTGCTCTCCACCCCCTGGTTTTCCCTGCCCGCCCCCCAAGTGCTCCCTGTCCCCCCCCAGTGCTCTCTACCCCCCTGGTTTTCCTTGCCCACCCCCCAAGTGCTCCCTGTCCCCCCCAGTGCTCCCCCCTGGTTTTCCCTGCCCGCCCCCCTAGTGCTCCCTGTCCCCCCCAGTGCTCCCCCCTGGTTTTCCCTGCCCGCCCCCCAAGTGCTCCCTGCCCCCCCAGTGCTCTCAACCCCCCTGGTTTTCCCTGCCCGCCCCCCAAGTGCTCCCTGCCCCCCAGTGCTCTCCACCCCCCTGATTTTCCCTGCCCACCCCCCAAGTGCTCCCTGCCCCCCCAGTGCTCTCCACCCCCCTGGTTTTCCCTGCCCGCCCCCCAAGTGCTCCCTGCCCCCCAGTGCTCTCCACCCCCCTGATTTTCCCTGCCCGCCCCCCAAGTGCTCCCTGCCCCCCCCAGTGCTCTCCAGCCCCCTGATTTTCCCTGCCCACCCCCCCAAGTGCTCCCTGTCCCCCCCAGTGCTCTCCACCCCCTGAATTTCCCTGCTCGCCCCCCAAGTACTCCCTGTCCCCCCAGTGCTCTCCACCCCCCTGATTTTCCTTGCCCACCCCCCTAAGTGCTCCCTGTCCCCCTCAGTGCTCTCCACCCCCCTGGTTTTCCCTGCTCGCCCCCCAAGTGCTCCTTGTCCCCCCCAGTGCACTCCACCCCCTGCACCTTCCAACCCCCCTACAATGCTTTCCAAACCCCCTCTTAATTCTCTCCAGTCCCTCCCCCCCTTCGTGCCCTCCAGCTCCTCCAGTGCTCTCTGCTTCGTCTGTGCTCTCCGGCCCCCCTAGTGCTCTTCTATCTTCTATCATGTCCTCAGTCTCCGAGCATCTCCTGTATCATGTCTGTAGTCTCTGACCATCTCCTGTATCATGTCCTCAGTCTCTGACCATCTCCTGTATCATGTCCGCAGTCTCTGGCCATCTACTGTATCATGTCTGCAGTCTCTGACCATCTCCTGTATCATGTCTGTAGTCTCTGACCATCTCCTGTATCATGTCTTCAGTCTCTGACCATCTCCTGTATCATGTCTGCAGTCTCTGACCATCTCCTGTATCATGTCTGTAGTCTCTGACCATCTACTGTATCATGTCTTCAGTCTCTGACCATCTACTGTATCATGTCCTCAGTCTCTGACCATCTCCTGTATCATGTCTGCAGTCTCTGGCCATCTTCTGTATCACGTCTGCAGTCTCTGACCATCTCCTGTATCATGTCTTCAGTCTCTGATCATCTCCTGTATCATGTCCGCAGTCTCTGACCATCTACTGTATCATGTCTGCAGTCTCTGACCATCTCCTGTATCATGTCTGTAGTCTCTGACCATCTCCTGTATCATGTCTTCAGTCTCTGATCATCTCCTGTATCATGTCCGCAGTCTCTGACCATCTCCTGTATCATGTCTTCAGTCTCTGATCATCTCCTGTATCATGTCCGCAGTCTCTGACCATCTCCTGTATCATGTCTGCAGTCTCTGACCATCTCCTGTATCATGTCTGTAGTCTCTGACCATCTACTGTATCATGTCTTCAGTCTCTGACCATCTACTGTATCATGTCTGCAGTCTCTGGCCATCTTCTGTATCACGTCTGCAGTCTCTGACCATCTCCCGTATCATGTCTGCAGTCTCTGACCATCTCCTGTATCATGTCTGCAGTCTCTGACCATCTCCTGTATCATGTCTGCAGTCTCTGACCATCTCCTGTATCACGTCTGCAGTCTCCGACCATCTACTGTATCATGTCCTCAGTCTCTGACCATCTACTGTATCATGTCTGCAGTCTCTGAGCATCTCCTGTATCCTGTCTGCAGTCTCTGACCATCTACTGTATCCTGTCTGCAGTCTCTGACCATCTACTGTATCATGTCTGCAGTCTCTGACCATCTCCTGTATCATGACTGTAGTCTCTGACCATCTACTGTATCATGTCTGCAGTCTCTGACCATCTCCTGTATCATGTCTGTAGTCTCTGACCATCTCCTGTATCATGTCTGTAGTCTCTGACCATCTCCTGTATCATGTCTGTAGTCTCTGAATACCTCCTTTAGCAAGTCTCCAATCTCTTACTCAAACTTAAACACATTGCTAATATTAGCTATCTATCTATGCTGAAGGTAGGACTGTGCAGGGGAGGCAGAGAGTGCAAAAGGTGGAACTGTGATTAGAGAGACGGAGGGCAAACTGCAAGGGGCACTGTGATGGGGGGGCTGTGAAATTTTACAAAAAATATTCTTGGAAACATTACATTTTTTTGTGGGTGTTTTTTTTTTACATTTTAAAGTCGGGGGGGGGGGGGGGGGGGTGCCAGATATAGAATCCGCCCCGGGTGCCAAATGCTCTAGGTACGCCACTGCCGAGAAGTGGTTGCAAACAACAGTTTGGTTTATTCATGCAATTTTCTTCACCAGACTGCAAGCGTCAAAAACAGCCAAAATAAAATAAAAGTCAAAATAAATCCTTGCCACTGTGGGCGGCTACCTTCTCACACACAGGAACCTATCTAAGGAGGTCTGTCTCCAACCTACTGTTGGGCAAACTTTGCTGATCCTACAGCAGACACTCAATAGTCCATTTATTTCTTCACACAACAAATGTCCATTGAACATAGCAACCATTCCTTTGCTTGTCTCTTCACATAGCAAACAGTTCATTTATTTCTTTCCACATAGAAATAGTCAATTTTCTCACCTTGAGAAGTCTTCACACTTTTTACCCTCCTCAGCGCACATCGCTCCAGGAGGTCTTCTCCCATGCTCACACAGCATCGGGAGGCACACATATGACTGTCCTCCTCTCCCCAGCTTCACACAGCATCAGGAGGCAGCAATCCTTCTCCCATGCTTCACACAGCGTCGGGAGGCACACATCTGACTGTCCTCCTCTCCCCAGCTCACACAGCGTCAGGAGGCAGCAATCAATAGACTTCCTTTGGACAAATTATAGAGGCCTTAACTTCCTCATTCCAAACAGCTGAAGGCCTTTCAACTTCCTTAAGCTGTCCTGGCTACCTTTTTTGCTGCCTTTGCAGCCGACACCCTATAGTAATTGGTAAATTTTCTAAACCAGGTGGAAATGTATCTCCTGTCTGTGACTACATCCACAGATTTACCTGACTTCCTGTCACAATATATACATATATATATATATATATATATATATATATATATATATATATCTTTTACAGATATATGGTTATGTATGATGACTATGATACTTTTTAGGCCATTATAATGCTGTACATATTGTTAATATTATACAGTATATGTTTCCTCAGGCATGGTTTTACATGTTGGTTTTAGCTTGCCTTCTCCATTGTTTAACTGCCTCCCCTCCATTGGAATTTTTACATTTTTTGCATGTTTCGCATCTGCATTTTTTGCTAGAAAAGTACTTAAAAGCCCCCAAAGCAGTGGCATCGGCGGGGGGGGGGGGGGGGGGTTGGCTGCTGCAGGCTACAAGTGGGCCCCCAAAATGCTCCGGGTCTCCTATCCCTAATGCCAATCATTAGCCCTGAGTCCCAAGACCTGGGGTTGATGAGATCAGGCTGCATTGATGGGCACAGGTAAGGCTGAGCTGATGGGCACTGGCAAGGCTGCATTGATGGTCACTGGCAAGGCTGCATTGATGGGCACTGGCAAGACTGTGTTGATACACACTGACAAGGCTGCGCTGATGGGCATGGGTGAGGCTGAGCTGATGGGCACTGTTTGATTAGGCTGCATTGATGGGCACTGATCGGGCTGTATTGATGGGCACTGATGAGGCTGCATTCATAATTTGATAGGCACTGGTGAGGGTGCATTCATGAGCATTGATGAGGCTGAGCTGATGGGCACTTATAATGCTGCATTGATGGGCACTGGTGAGGCTGCATTAATGGGCACTGGTGAGGCTGCATTAATGGGCACAGTTGAGGCTGCATTGATGGGCAATGATGAGGCTGCATTGATGGGCACTGATGAGGTTGAGCTGATGGGAACTGGTGAGGATGCATTGATGGGCACTGGCGAGGCTAAGCTGATGGACATTACTCAGGCTGCATTGATGGGCACAGGTAAGGCTTAACTGATGGGTACTGATGAGGCTGCATTTTTTTGGCACTGGTGAGGCTGCATTGATGGGCACAGGGGAGGCTGCATTGATGGACGCAGTTGAGGCTGAGCTGGTGGGCACAGGTGAGGCTGCATTAATGGGCATTGGTGAGGCTGTATTGATGGCACTGGTGAGGCTGCATTGATGGCACTGGTGAGGCTGCATTGATGGGCATTGGTGAGGCTGAGCTGATAAGCACTGATGAGGCTGCATTGATGGGTACTGATGAGGCTGCACTGATCAGCACCGATGAGGCTGAGCTGATGGGTATTGGTGAGGCTGCATTTATGGGCACTGGGCATTGTACATGGTGGGGCACTGGGCAGGGTTGAGGGGGGGCATTGGGTGGAGCGTGGGCTGGACTTACTTTAAAATGTGGGAGGGGTTATCAAATTTACCCTTGGGCTGAAGCCCCTGGTCTTTTCCCCACCTAGCAACACTCCTGCCCCAAAGATTATATATTTTCTGAAACCCGAGGCCCTGATTAAAAATATTGTAGTTGCAATTTTTTGTGCTGCAGAATATTTGCATAACTGTTTACCAATAGTGATGTCGCGAACATAAAATTTAATGTTCGCGAACGGCGAACGCGAACATCGGCAAATGTTCGCGAACCGGCGAACATTGCGAACCGCCATAGACTTCAATAGGCAGGCGAATTTTAAAACCCACAGGGACTCTTTCTGGCCACAATAGTGATGGAAAAGTTGTTTCAAGGGGACTAACGCTTGGACTGTGGCATGCCGGAGGGGGATCCATGGCAAAACTCCCATGGAAAATTATGTAGTTGACGCAGAGTCTGGTTTTAATCCATAAAGGGCATAAATCACCTAACATTCCTAAATTGTTTGGAATAACGTGCTTTAAAACATCCAGTGTGTGTATACGATCAGGTATGATGTTGTATCGATCAGGTAGTGTAAGGGTTACGCCCACTTCACAGTGACAGACCAAACTCCCCATTTAACGCACCGCAAACAGACCAGAACCGACCAAAATGGGACAGGAACTGGGCTTTAAGGGTTAGGGTTAGGTTTAGTGTTATGGGATAGGGTTAGGGTTATGGTGAGATACTTAGGGTTAGAGTTAGTAACCCTACCCCTATGCCTCTAACCCTAACCCTCTAAACTTAAGCACTAAAAATAACCCTAGCCCTAACCCTAACCCTAGCCCTAACCCTAATTCTAATTTTTTTTCTGGTTCTGGACATGATACAGAGCTGAAACTTCACAGGTACACTTTTTAGACCCCCCCAGACACCAAATCACACAAAAAAAGTTCTTAAAAATTGACATTTTTGATAGAGAGTCAATTATTGGAAAAATTAAAAAAAAAAAAAAAATTCTTTGGATTTAGTGTCTGGGGGGTCTAAAAAGTGTACCTGTGAAGTTTCAGCTCTGTAGCATGCCCAGAACCAGCAAAAAAATATGAATTAGGGTTAGGGCTAGGGTTAGGGTTAGGGCTAGGGTTAGGGGGTTAAGTTTAAGGTTAGAGGGTTAGGGTTAGGATTAGGGTTAGGGCTAGGGTTAGGTTTAGGGTTAGGGTTATTGTTATGGCTAGGCTTAGAGGGTTAGGGTTAAGGTTAGAGGGTTAGGGTTATGGTTAGAGGGTTAGGGTTAGGTTTAGTGTTAGGGGATAGGGTTAGGATTATGGTGAGATACTTAGGGTTAGAGTTAGTAACCCTACCCCTACCCCTCTAACCCTACCCGTCTAACCCTAAGCACTAAAAATAACCCTAACCTTAGCCCTGACCCTAACCCTAGCCCTAACCCTAACCCTAGCCCTAACCCTAATTCTATTTTTTTTCTGGTTCTGGACATGCTACAGAGCTGAAACTTCACAGGTACACTTTTTAGACCCCCCAGACAATAAATCCAAAGAATTTTTTTTATTTATTTATTTATTTTTAATTTTTCCAATAATTGGCTCTCTATCAAAAATGACAATTTTTAAGAACTTTTTTTGCGTGATTTAGTGTCTGGGGGTCTAAAAAGTGTACCTGTGAAGTTTCAGCTCTGTAGCATGTCCAGAACCAGAAAAAAAGATCATTTTTCAGTAGAGCAGGGATGGTGGGAACCCTCCTTTTACACCTATATGATCTTTTTTTTCTGGTTCTGGGCATGCTACAGAGCTGAAACTTCACAGGTACACTTTTTAGACCACCCAGGCAATAAATCCAAAGACATTTTTTTTTTTTTTTAATTTTTCCAATAATTGGCTCTCTATCAAAAATGACAATTTTTAAGAACTTTTTTTGTGTGATTTAGTGTCTGGGGGGTCTAAAAAGTGTACCTGTGAAGCTTCAGCCCTGTAGCATGTCCAGAACCAGAAAAAAAGATAATTTTTCAGTAGAGCAGGGATGGTGGGAACCCTCCTTTTACACCTATATGATCTTTTTTTTCTGGTTCTGGGCATGCTACACAGCTGAAACTTCACAGGTACACTTTTTAGACCCCCCCCCCCCCCGACACTAATCCCAAAAAAGTCATGCCTGCCTCCAAAAATGCCTGATAAATATATTGAAAAAAAATACTCAAATACCAGCCCTAAAAAGGGCTTTTGGGGGCAATATATAAAAAAAAAATTACACAAATGCCAGCCCTAAAAAGGGCTTTTTGGGGACAATAGATATATATATATATATCCAAAAAAAAACTCAAATACCAGCCCTAAGAAGGGCTTTTTGGGGTGCTGTCCTTACAGCAGGAGTGTACCAAGAACACTGACTAACAAGACCGGGAACACTGACTAACAACCGTCCCTAGCTATTAACAGCAGCAGCAGCACTTTCCCTGCTCTCACTAACACACTGCTTCAGAAATGATCTAAGATGGATGCTGCCCTTGCTTATTTATAGGAGGTGGTAGGGTGTGGGAGGGAGGTATGCTGATTGGCCTGGAATGTGTCTGCTGACTGTGAGGTTCAGGGTCAAAGTTTGCCTCAATGATGATGTATAGGAGGCGGACCAAACATCGCATATGTTCGCCCACGGAGGCGAACGCGAACATGCGAAGTTCGCCGGGAACTGTTCGCCGGCGAACAGTTCAGGACATCTCTATTTACCAATCTGTATTTTAATAAACAGTTTAGTGCAATCAAACAAAATATACTGTAATCTTCATTTTTTATTTCTTTTTTTTTTCAAAATACAAGATGAGGTTGTGTGAAGTAAATAGATACCAAATTTGCCAGGCTTTAAAACTGTGTGTGCTCCATTACTGGTAAAAAAAATTACAGTACCCCAAATTATCACAAGGCGACAGTTTAAATGCCTTTTTCACCCCATCAGTTTGTAGTTAAAGCGTTTGTTACCCCATATTCCTGATATGCGCCTGCTGTACCATATGAGAAAGTCTCCTGTTCTCTTTGTATTGCTTCCTTTTTGTTAAATCTCTGGTGTTACCGCCAGTCTCTCTGCTTTCCTATTTAAAACTGACCACACTAAGCAGGAGAGCATACTGTGTGCTAGATGAGTACAGAGATTATATGATCTTTTATAAAAAAAAAAAGGGTATTTACAGTATAATGTTTTTTTTTAAATCTTTACAAAAAAATGTTTTGCCTTTCATTTCTATTTCAAACTGAACTGGTTGTTTTACAAGGTGATCGTTTACAATCACTTTACCTAGAAATGAGGGACCTAGAATTATTTATCATACTCCAGCATGTGCATTGTGCAGTGACACCCCATAGGTGTTGTGATTTTGTTGTTTCCATACACATGTGCCCTATATGCACATTTGTGTTCAGATGTGTGTACAATGGGGGTGCTTTAATTTTTTTTTTTTTCTTCTTTAAAAAAGGAACATAAAATTATTTACAGTCCTGAACCTAAGTAAATTTAGAAAAAAATGCAGATTCTACTTAAGAATGTCACAAACACATGCAAGCGTGTGTGTAAAACAATTTTGGGTTACAAAATAATATAACAATACAGTATGTAGAACACTGAAAAAATACTGATAACATCACTTGTCCATGGCATGGCACATTCCCATACTTTCACAGGATAAGGCACAGCAACATCACATAGCTTTTTTAACTCCTTTTCCTGAAAAGGTTCAGTCTGGTGCTCCACATCAAAAACAAAAGGCAATCTTTTGTATTATTAAATAATCCTCAGAAGCTTGAAACAATTCTCACTGATTTCTTTTTTGGCTTGTGGAAGAACTTTGAGATCCAGAATTTCTGTGCACTGCTGACCCTGAGGCATTTTTTTCCCAAAACAGAATATACAAAAACATGCATTCATTATTTTGTGCAACTAAAAATATTCTGTCATTTCATATTTTGTAGCTTACAATGCAGTCTGCAAAGTCAACACAACAGGAAAAACTGGGAGTGGTGACAATTTTACTTTTTTTTATGTAGTATGTTCAAATAATTTAAGCAATTCTTTTTTTTCAGATTTCACTTTTCTATGTTTAGGTTTTAAAAAAAAATGTCCATGTCAACAATCATGTATTGTTTAATATTTGTTCTGTACAGCTGTGAATGATGAGCAGAAACGCATATCTTTCCCAGGGAAATTCACAGTTTTATGTTTGCACACATTTTTGCAAAGCTTTTTTTTTTTTTTAATGTGATTTGATATTACTGTAAAAAAAAAAAAAGCAACTCAACTCCCAAATGAAACTCTTTGAGCTGCTAATGGAAACATTTCTGAGACAGCTAAAGAAGTAATTAACTAATAATCCTAAAAACGGTAGCCAGTAGTCACCGCGGTGCACTCACTAAGTGCAGTTTTTAATATTATTGTTTGATTTTTTGAAGGGATAGGCTGTACTTCTTATACTCTATCCTTACTATTTTAGTTTAACAAGTGGACCACTTTTATATAGAGGAGTATTTAGACTACAAATGAACCAAAGTGTGCTAATATTTATTTGATTCATAAACCATCATAGGAAATAAATGTGAAGAGAGCTTCTGCTCTAGATTATACCTTACACCTATGGGTACTTAAAGAACTAAGCTCAGTTATTACTAAGCTGTTGCTTCTAAGGAGGAGTATTTGGCCTACAAATGTACCATAGCAGTATGCGGTTTATATTCATCAAGAATTATTACACAAAACAAACATGAATAGAACTCCTGAGGCAGATTCTTTACACCCATGAACCCTCAAAGACCTAAACCCAGATATTTCCAAGCCATTGTTTTATTTTTTATAGACTCATTATTGAGGTGTCAAAGCATTTATAAAGGGGTCTAAACTGTAAACTTTACTTCCATTGCAGAAGAAATATTTAAGGGATTTTTAAAAAAACCAAAAGTATTACCATGATATATAGCCATAATGGAATTATAAATGATGTGCATATGGTATAAGTAAAAGTCACTCAAAAAATTTACACAAGTAATGACATTTATTTTAATTTGTTTCTCTAGAAAAATAGTAATTGGTGATTTTAGCATACTCTATTTACTAATTGTAAGCATTCTGCTTTTCCTGCTGCTTGAAGTAGGGCTTTACTCAAAAGTGAAGATTTAACATTTTTTAGGTGATCTGTAGACATTTTAATATTGCCTAATCAGTAACCTGAAAAAAAAATCTACTTTTTGCCTGGTGTTCCTACTGAAAAAAATGTGCACTTCCTGACACGTGACTGTGCCTAGGCAGTCTTGTTCTGTAGACTAAAAAATATATATCTCCAGTGTGGGGCCATCTATGGCACTGCTACCTCCAACTGCTAGTGTCACAATTTGGAATGAGATTTGGTGATGTCACTACCATGATATCACATCTTCTGAGGTCTTGCTGAAGTTAGAACTGCACTTTAAACTCCCCCCTGCTTCTGTTTAATATTCTCTTTAGATCTATGTTTTACCATCCCTTCCTGACGCTTTTTTTTAATCTATCCCCCACCAGTGATCAGATCATCAGTCAACCAGTTGTCACTTTTGAACTCATCCTTTCACAGTAGAGACACAGTGCAGAACAAGCAGGACTGAATTTACCATTATGTACACTACGCATATGCTTAGAGGTACTTTGGCAAAAAGGCAGCGGTTTCCTGTATTAAATATTGGCCAGATATTTATAAGCCATCATTAGCAGGAATAATTATGTGGGATACGTTTTTTTTTACAGATTCACAACTTTCTAAAGGAGGTTAAGCGCAAAGAAATGTTCTGTTTTAAAGAGGTGACCATAACAGAGGGGTGTAAACTAAAATAGAACTATAGGAATTTTTTTTTTTTTCATTTTGGATAGAGTAAGGGAGGGATATAACACCTGTCAGATTTTTTTTTCCGCTGTCTGTGTCCCATTGTGGAGATCTCCCTTCACTTCCTGTGCCATAGCCAAACAGGAAACGAGGGGAAATCCCTGCAAATTAAGGGAATTCCTTGGGGATCCCTAGGTCACCAGAACTAGTGTTCCTATTGGAACATTTCCCACCTATTACTTTTCTGGGAACAACCCAAAATTTGGGATTTTCTTTTACTTTCAATGATAATGGTAAGCAGGACACATAACAGAGGTCGAATCTCTCCAACGGGGCAGAGACAGCAATAAACACTGACAGTGGGTCTAATCCCTTTACATTTAAAACTAAAAAAAATACTTTAAGGTGCCAGAGTTTGTAAAACTGTAGGTTCCAGCAATTAAAATATGAAATAATTCAGTATTGTACAGTAAAAATGATTTGAAAATGACATGTTTTTGTAACAGATACCCACTTTATGTTGTACTCATTTAAAATACAGCATTACATTAAGAGAAACTACAGTATCTGTACACACCTCCTTGTAAACACAGTCATTTAAAAAAAAAAGTGAAATTTGATTTGGTACTGTACTGGTTAGTGTGAAATATTTCTGAAAATGACTAGTTCACCTATAATAAGCATGGCTATAAAAAGCATATACATTATGTGGGGATATTTTTATATTAAATTAGAACATTTTCATATTTTATGTTAAACATAGCATATAAGCAAAAATAAAGCTTTTAGACAATTTACAAAGTGTAAATCCTTAGAAAAATACAAAACTATTTATGTAGGAGAAATTCTTAATTGGCATCTTGGGAAAACTTGGTCTTTCAAAATGTACTTTGGACTAAAAACATTAATTGAAAGTCGCGGGAACTCCTGACAAGCCATGTTTGGAATACTTGATGAAAAAACATACATTTATCACACTTTTTCCAGATGTTGCCAAGGCACGGATCTAAAAAAATCACAAGTGGTATTTTTTATAGCTCTCTTTAAAGCACATTTATACAGATTAAATATTTAACCAACACTTCCACAAATTTAAGCACGGGAAATCTGTGTTATAGCTGATATTTTAAAACTATAAATTTACCATATAGGTATATTCCTTATACAAAGTGTTGATGTGTTAAAGTATTGCTTGTTAATACAGTAAGTGGACAGGCTCACATTCTGTATTTTAAGTGGATTGGAGTTTGTATAAGTACTGTAAGTACTTGTAATGAAAAAAAAAGAGGGTGAAATACTATACTGTAAGTTAAATAAAAGGAATAGCACATTTGCCATAATAAAATATAACTAGATTACATTTTTTGTCAAAATCTGAAAATATACAATATTTTATCAATCTCTGTTGTAAAAAATGAATGTACCGCTGTAACTGTTTTATTACCAAAAATGTAAGGTTCCCCAATAACCTCCCTTTAGCTGTTTTTCCAAAAATAAGAAAAATAATTCCCAATTTAGTTTTCAATTTTACATTGCCTGGCTTTCATTTGATTTTCTTTCTGGCACCTATGTTTCAGTGCTTAGGAGTGCATAGAAGTGTAGAGTTCCATACAGAAGAATGGAAATTAGCTTTAAGTATAAAAAAATAACTATTTATAAATGTGATCTCTAACATTTTAAAACATGAAAAATTGTAATTTACACATATACTAGGTTTTCAGTTTACTCAAGGACCGTGTTTCAGGAACATGCATGTGTTTCATGCTTCACCCTTTCAGCTTCAAAAATCCCTGTCTACTGTGCTTTAGTGGCAGGAGGAAGCTCAAAGATAGCCTCTCTATGGGCTTCCACAAGTAGTGTTGCCCCAAGTTCATGTACATGTTTCCATTAGAGTACATGGTGCTGTTGCCTGTGCCGATATTTGTTTTGAGGAAGCACATCAGAATTCTACAGAATCATAGACACTTTATAAATTCCCTTGAATGAGTCTATACAACAGTAACCTATCCATTATTGTATGGCTTAGCAAGAGGTTTCAGTCAGACAAAAGGAGCTGCAAAACAAGCTTTATCTACATCTACTTATCTTTAGATAACCAATAGGAATCCTTTGCCGTGTTAAATATTTGTTTGTGAAACAAATGTTGTATTGATATATGCATAGAGCAACAGCCTACATGTATAAATTTAAAAAAAAAAAAAAAAAAAAAAGAAAAAAACTTAAGTAGACAAAATTTACTCCATTTAACTCCTTATTGACCAGAGGTCATTATATATCCAGGCTTAACCGCTTGCCGACTGCCCTCAGTATATTTACTGCGGCAGTCAGCCCCTCACAGGCAAAGCGACGTAGGTCTACGTCGCTAGCCTGTGAGGGTATTGGAAGCGAGCGTGCGCCACCGGAGGCGCGCTCCCACTCCCGCGCGGTCACGGACCCCCCCACGCGTGTGACCGGCAGACCCAATCGTCCGCCAGTCACTCGCGATCGTCGGTGGAGAGGGAGAAAGGCAGGCGGCTAATGTAAACAAGCCGCCTGTCATTCTCCCCTGTGTAGGAATAGTGATCATACGGTTCTACTATGTAGAACCGTTGATCACTGTTCCTACACCTCAAGCCACAGCCAATCACAGTTAGAATCACGCCTCTAGGGACACACATAACCCCTCCCTCTGAAAAAAAGTTAACCCCTTCACTGCCAGTGTAATTTTCCAGTAACAGTGCATATTTATAGGACTGATTACCATAGTAATGTCACTGGTAACCCCAAAAGTGTCTAAAATGTCAGTCAAGGGTCCGATCTGTCCGCCGCAATGTCGCAGTACCGAAAAAAAATCGCAGATCGCCGCCATTATGCGTTAAAAAAAAACAACAAAAATGACAAAAATCTTTCCCTTCGTTAGTAAACGCGATAACTTTTGCGCAAACCAATCAAAATACGCTTTTTGCAATTTTTTTTACCAAACATATGTAGCATAAAACAAATTGGCCGAAAATGTTAAAAAAATCTTGATTTTTACATTTTTTGGGGGGGAATTTCATATAAAAAAATTTGAAAAATATTGTTATTTTTGCAAAATTGACGCTCTTTTTTTGTTTATAGCGCATGATCAAAAAATCGCACAGGTGATCAAATACCACCAAAAGAAAGCTCTGTTTGTGGGGAAAAAAAGGAAGTTAAATTTGTTTAGGTACAGTGTCGCACGACCGCGCAATTGTCCGTTAAAGTCACACAGTGCCGAATCGCAAAATAGGCCCTGGTCAGGAAGGGGGTAAAATCTTCCAGGGCTTAAGTGGTTAAACAGTGTTTGTTGGTTACTCTAACAATAACTTTATGACTGCATACCTATATGATTTTAGTACAAATGTGTATGTGGTACATTGTTTTAACAAAAACCCCTGCACTCTTTTTGGTATAGACTGGGAAATGTGCAACAAAAATATTAGTGCTGACAAAGTGATCATATGATTTGGAACCACTATGATTGTTGTTTGATAATCATTGGGGACATTGACTGTTGTTTGTTGTCAGGATTGAGAGCTAGAAGCTGCAAAGTGATGGTTTCTTGGCATGAGGCATCGAGCCAAGTAACATTAATATACAGATTACGGATGGGAATGAGTTAAGAGAAAATGGCCTATCTGGGTTATAATGTTATTTCAAAGCAGTAAAAGACTGATTTGATATTTACAGGCTTATAAAATATGAAGTACTACCTATCTTTTCAAATACTCTTAAATAAGAAAATATTTCGTACTCAATTTTATTAGGTTTCATTTTTTAAATCCATTTTATAGTTGCGGAAATGGGAGCAATATTAATCTACTGAATCTCAGGTAGACATCTGGGAAAATAAGAAATCTACATACCACATACCTATAAATTTGAACATAAAGAAATAAAGTTCTATAGTTGGTATTGTGTTTGTATAAACAAAATACACATACAATAATGATGAAAAAGTATATGGCATACCATCTTGCCTTTTTCAAATCTGTGCCAACATTACGTATATTATGCTTTAAATGACACATAAGAGAATGCTCTTACTAAATAAGTTTTTGTCTGAATTTTAAGCCTGCTTCTATGACCTCTTTGGGTTAAGAAAAATGAAAACAAAGTATTAATTTTTATTTTTCAGAGAGTAAAGAGAATGATTTCATTTACAAGGTTACTTGGCTGACTTGCCTTTTTTTGGAAAATCACCCCAATATTATTCCTTTACTTCAAAAAGAAAACATTTCATATTTCAGCATTGTAAGGCTGCATATTACATCATCATATTCAAAACTAATATTTACAGTGTCTTCTTAAAACATCTACTTTTGCTCATGACATGGCTCAATTTTTCCACTGATTATATATTTCAGATGGTCTTAAAAATGTAATGTAAAATTAAATTTTAATATGCCTAGCTTTAATAAGAAAGAAATCTAATAATATGTCATACTGACACATTTTTTGATTAGCAGACAAAATAAAGTATTGATGCAATATCATTAAAAAAAAAAAAAACATAACAGCATTATCTATAGGTTCTTAGTGAACATTTAAGTTATATTATTTGTTTGTATTGTAAAATTTTTATTTTTTCTTCTCAATTTGAATATTTTTTGTTGTCAGTATTTAGAATTCACAATAGTTTTTTTTAGGAACTTCACTTTACATGTGCTATTGGCAGACTGAAAATTTCTCTTTAACAAGTGAAGAATTAGCACTTATTACCACACCACTGTCAATCAAACAATGACACCCTATGTCTTATACTCAGTAGCAGATACTTGCCATTATTTCTGCACAGCTTCAGAATTATGCATGTAAAACTGTTTGCCATTTATATTTATGGCCAACCATATGTAATGAACAATGGTACCTTGTATATTTATCATTTGCATGCATCGTATAATTTAAGCCCAACCATTTATTTTTACGGTATGCCCGTTAAGCTCTCTGAAGCATAGAGTTAAATGGACTTTTGCATAATATAGATTCCATAATATGTCTTCCTCCCATCTAGCAGCAGAATGACTAAAGCTCAAATCACTCTATGGCATGTTCCTTGCTTTTCCTCTTTCATTCTTTTCCTCTTCTTACACTGAGCTTGAGAATGAAATGCTGCACTGCTGAGAAAGTGCCATGAAAATATAACCCAGTGTGTTCCATGAAAATAAATAAGCAAGGCCACCCAAAATTTCAATTAGTGCTAGTGTAGAATGCAGGAAATGGCTGGAGATCCGTCAAAGGCTGCCTTAGGCTAGATCCAGGATACGGAACAGTGACAGGAAGACTTGGAACAGGGAATCAGGCTCAGTGTGAAGATGGCTCTACTCCAAGAAAAACTGCATGCTAATAGGTTAATACTGATTTCCTGAAACATCTAGCCTGGGTATTACAAGCTGGAATTCACATTCAAACCTAGGCAACGACAGATTCTCAGACTTTGCTTTTTCGGTGATGAAATAACACTAGAAAGTTCAAGCTGCATTAGATATTTCGTGTTTTAAGCTTATTAAACATTCAGAGTACAAACTGTGCACATTTCTCGGGACCACCTGAATAAGCAACAACCCGGTCCTGAGAAACTGATTTCTATTTGAATATGTCCAGTAAGTTGTTTCTCAAGCTGCAGTGGACTTGCAATAGTTAAGATTCTCCCTGGCCTGCTCTGCTTTACTTGTCAGTACTTTAAGTGAAGTGTAGGACCTATTAGAAATGGCAGATGCTTATTTTTTTTTTCTTGCTGGTTATTTTTAGTAAGAAATCACAACTTTTTACATATTATCGCTTGATAAAAACATGGGTGTGAAATATGTTGCAAAACATTTGCCAAGAAAACAAAAACTAGAATAAATATACAAGTCTCAAGCATATTTACCTTGTGTAGAATATGTGCATCATTTTAGAGTTTAACTGTAAATCCCTTCTGTTTGGGGCATTTAGTTGATTAATAAACAGGGTCTTTCCTCCTGCAGCTTTAAGGATTTACCTATAGCTGTAATTCATAGTTAACCTACAGCGCCATCTGGTGGCATAGTATCAGAATGTGTCCTTTAAAGCGGAGTTCAACTCAAAAGTGGAACTTCCGCTTATCTGTCTCCTCCCCCCCTCCGGTGCCACATGTGGGACCTTTTCGGGGGGAGTGGGTACCTGTTTTTGACAGGTACCCTGTCCCCACTTTCGTTGGACCTCACTGCGGTGAGGTACTTCAGAAGTTCGGCCCCCTCCTCCTCCCTCCTCCTTCCTCTGCTTCCAGGCCAGTAACTGAGCGCAGCGCGCTTCGCACATGCACAGTAGGGAACCGGTCGTGGAGACGCATGACTTCACTGCCGGGTTCCCTTACAGGCAATAGCGGTGAGGGCATCTGACAGCCGATGGAAACATCGGCTGCGGTGCCAACATCGCTGAATTCCAGGACAGGTAAGTGTCCTAATATTAAAAGTTTGCAGCTACAGTATGTGTAGCTGCTAAATTTAAATTTTTGGAGGGGGAGGCCAGAACACCGCTTTAAATATAATGCTACAGGCTTTGGAAACATTGTGTATGACGGCTGGTTTGCTAAAAGACTGTGAAACAGCTGTTTTATCAACTGTTGGAGGTGGCCACATCAACCATTCTACAATTTGGTGGTGTACAGACCATGCAATTTAGAGAATTGTGCTTACTCAGGAAGATTTACCCCCCTTCATGACCAGGCCACTTTTTGAGATACAGCACTTTGTTACTTTAACTGCCAATTGCATGGTCATGCAACGCTGTACCCAAATAAAGTTTATGATATTTATTATATTTTTTTCCCCAACACATAGAGCTTTCGTTTGGGTGTATTTGATCACCACTGCGTTTTTTTTGCGCTATAAACAAAAAAGACCGACAATTTTGGAATAAAAAAACAATATTTTTTACTTTCTGCAATAAAACATATCCAATAAAAAAAAAAAAAATGTCTTTGTAAATTTAGACACCCGCTGATCACCTACAGACGGAAGTGTGGGCGCACAGCTGATTCTCTGTAACAGTAAAACTACTATAGAGCAATCATCAAGTGGTTAACCATTTACCTCTTCATGACCGAGAATAAAACAAATCTTAGTGCTCAGACCCAATTTTGCAACTTTGACCAGGGGCGTAACTACAGGGGTTGCAGGGGTTGCAATTGCAACCGGGCTCCATGCTCCAGGGGGCCTGCGCGGCTCCTCCGTACACCTGGATAGGAGGGGCGGCAGGGGGCAGCATGTAGATAAATCACTGTCCTCCTTTTTCCTCCTGTATGATGTCCCTGCCGATCCTCCTATCCAGTTCACTTATGTTCTGCTGTCTCTGGGCCCTTTGTGTGCTCCCTCGGTCCCCCCCCCCCCACTGTGCTGCCGGCTTCCTCCCTTCCCCCTCCTTCCGGCTGCTGCAAGGGCTGTGTCACAATAAAAAAACAGTGAAAGGGTCAGTAGATATGTAATTTAAAAGCTCCTTCCTTTTCTGAATGGACAGAGTCATAGTCAGTGACATTGTAAAAGAAATAAAATAAAATGATAAAAAAATAATACAATCAAAATACCAAAAAATAAAAACTATTGACACCAGTGGGTGAACTTCCAGGATCGCAAAGGTCACACTTTGCGGCTGGGCCCTGACATTCCACCACCATGGGGAAGCCCCAAAATGGCAGAAAGGGGGCCCACTGCAGAACTTGTGAAAGGGTCCCGCTGCGGGACTGTAATAAAGGGCCCCTCAACGTGAGTAAAGTGCCCCAGGATCAGTGGGAAGAGCCCCAGGCTTGAAGGAAAGGGCCCCGGCCAGAGGTCCGGGGGGCCCTTCATGGTTTCTTGCACCGGGCTCTGAATGTTCTAGTTACGCCTCTGACTTTGACATTTGTAAAACTGTACATATGATCTTTGTGTATCCAAGTATCTTGTTTTTTCAGGAAAAACTGACCTTTCATATGGTGGTAAATTTTTATTATTAAAGGAAGACTGTAAGTTAAAAATAGTAACCAAAAAAAAATATATATATTTTTTAAATTTAGCTGTATATTTATTGATGCTACTATAACCTACCACCAAAGAACAACCCTAAATAAATTCTCCTGCTCTTGAAAATTGCAGCGATACCACATATGGTTATGTTATTTGTTTTTTGTACCTGTGGTAGGGTCCAGAAAAAATAGTGCCCATTTCACACATTTAAAGTTTTTGTTTATTCTACTTAAAATACAGTGACACTAACTAACACTGATACAAATTTCTAAAAATCCTACCTAAAATTTACTGACCCCGACCCTTGACCCTGGCCTTGACCTTTAACCCTTACCTTGGACCTAACATTAACCCTGATGCTAACGTAGATCAAGCCTTAATCTAACTATAGTTTCTTTATTTAAATTTTAAACTTTTTTTTTGTTCACATCTTTTTCCCCTGCAAGAAGAGAAAGATCTTTCTTTCCATTCAGAAGAGAAAGAAAACACAGGGGTGGGCTGCACAGTGACTGATCACTGTGATAGCCAATCAGATGCTATCAGGTGACTGGGAACTGGGGAGTCTTGGGGTCTGATCATTAGTTAGAGATCTGGGGCTCTTGATGCCCAGCACAAATGTGCGGCACCCAGATTTAAAATCCACCTCTTGGACACCGTATATATATTTTAGTGAGTCATTTTGGGGTTAATACCAGGGATCCAATACCACTGTTTACTAAACATTTCACTTTGGGGCTTATTTATAATGGAAAAATTATATCACTCTCAGCTCTTTATTTTATTCTGCATCTTTCTTTAATATCATGGTCAGAGATCAGGGTCCAGAGGGTACAAGGGGAGGCTGACGATGCACAAGGCATTGCCATCTGTGAAGGGAATTGACAGGCACACCGGAAAATTGTCATGAAATGCCAATATTCCTCAATCAAGACATAGGATCCAATCAAAAACAGCACACACTCGGCTGGATTTACATCTTGGGAGCCTGTAGGCAGCGAATTCTGAAGTGCCCTCCCCTCCCCCCAAAAAAGACAGGCAGACCAACTTTTTTTTCTTGATAAATTACCGCAAAAGTCTAAGAAACATCAGTTTTACACACACTAAGCTGAATTTTAGGGCAAACAAACACAGTAAATTACCAATTTTGTTTTTAGCAAAAACTAGCAAATTTTTTTTGCTTAACTTTTTTTTGTGTCTACTCTCCTCCCTCCCCTTTGCCCGCTGCCCCCTGCCATGTCGGGCCAAGGCCCACAGATGGCTGGAATACATGGCACATGTGCAGGGTGCCATAATCCTGGGTGTGTGGAATTATTCCGCTGACGTCCGAATGCTTCCACCTGACAGGCAGCAGCCTGCCTGTCAGTTTTAAACACATTTCTGGTGGCTGCAGAAACTGGATTGTGTGTGAGAGCCCCTGGTGTCAGGTCCATGCAACGTACAGACCTGTCAGTCAAAGGGTTAAAAAAAAGAAAAAAAACTCATACTGACGGGCGCCTGTAGGCACATGCCCACAGTCCCTAGTGGAAAATCTCATGTCAAGAGATCACATCTACAGTGACTTTCTAACCAAAGCAAGATCCTTGTTTGGGATGTAGGGATGAGAAACTTGCTTTGGGAAGGTAAAACAAGGCTGTGAAACAGTTATCAAAATGTGCAATACTGCCAGCCACTCACACACAATCTGTCTGAACATACAAAGAATCCGGTGCACTCTATGATCTGTACACAGGATCCGAAAATTGGATGAAAAATACCACTTTCCAAGTGATCTAGCTTTCCAGAGTCGATCACGACATCTTGATCGTTCATCCAATGTTCATCCGATGTTATCTGATCAGACAAGCACGATAAGTTTTCTTTTACAACACCAGATTAGAGTTGTCATTTCGAAAACACAATACAAATACACTAAGGAAGACACAATGAGTCGGCGCACGACAGAAGAGATCTCAGAAAAGACTCTAACCAAGTCTACCAATGTCAGAATCGCAGCGAGACGTCTTAAGATATAGGAAGATGCTGAAGAAAAAAGGGGGTCTCACTACTTATAATATATAGACAGATCAGATAATTAAATCAGAAGTCAGCAGGTATACGAAACATATATGATCCAACTCTTGCAAACTAATCCGATTCCTTTAAAATCCTTAAAAAATCCCTATATCTGTCTGAGGTGTATGAAGGTGGGAAGTAAATCCTACTTATAGACAACTTTCATCAGGTAAATCTATAAACAAAGGAGGTATAAGAGGACATATATAATGCAAATCTTTAAAAACATCCAAATCCGATTCCTTGACACTAATTAAAAATTCTAAAATATTAATTCCCAGTAGAATAAAAAGCCTCCTTTTCTAAAAACGACACATGAAGATAAAATGACCTTGATAATCGCAACAGCCAACTGAATCGCAGTAATAGTTTGCTAATTCACAAATAGTGCATGTGTGACCAAATAAATATATATATATATAAAGTGCTATGATGAATCAATAAATAATATAAAATAATCAAATATCAATAAATATCTAAAAGGTGTATAACAAATTCGTGTGTGATCCTGATAAATAATTTAAAGTGCATATATCAATCTGGTGCAGTGATCAAAAAAAAAAAAAATGTATCAATAATTCTATGTGCACTCAACAGTCCATGTGAATAAAAGGGATATATATATAAACAAATCTTTGTGCAAATGATGATCCGTGTGCGGTGAATACAGTTGGTGCAGTGATAGAAAAAAAGTTCATCCGTGCACAATTAATAGGTGACAATTAGTGATTTTCTAAGGCACTATTGTGAATATCCCGCGCTGTGATCCAGAGTGAGCCGTGATAGTATAGGCGCAGTGGCCGCTCACCTCACTGCGCCTTAATAGGCGCTTTAAGCTGGTCTCTCCCCTAGGGGTGTACTGCTGGGTTCTTCAGCAAGGGATACTCCAACCTCCACTCTGTACTCCACAGTTATCGGTTCCAGATTATCTCCAAACGGTACCAGTGTGCCCCAGAAAAAGAGAATAATCCCCAATCGTGAAGCATGTAAAAACTGTCTTTATTATGTAAAGCAAAGAAATACACTCACATTTAAAATGAATGGTATAGGCAGAGACGATATAATGTTGCCGCACTCTTGCGGTGTTGATTCCCGGGTACTTCCGGTTACGGCCGTCCAACCGGAAGCTGATGTCACCCAAAGCCTCCAGACCGGTTGCGTCACAGATTACGTGACTTTCTCATCGGGAGGGCAGGTCGGGCCGTAACCCTGTCAGGAGGCAGCAGAACTTTAGACAGCTTAGGGAGAACCTGCCTTCAACTGGGGAAAAGCCTTTTGCAAGGCCAGATTCAACCCAGGAGGAAAAGCTCTCCCACCACCATCCGCCGTTCCTTACCAATATATCCAGGAGCAATACTAGCCGTGGTCCACCCGGTTTTCTCACTCCCTTCAAACTGACAGGGGCGGACCCATTCAGATGATACTTGTGCTAAGCATGCCTGGTACTAGACACTTGACGATGTCATCTAGATAGGCACAGTGTTTCCTCCCTAATGCTGTTGCTTTCGGTTAGGGAGTCTTGAAACAAGACCTTCAAGATGAGATGGCGAGTCCAAATTAATGAAAGAAAAGGTGCATTTATTCACTGCAGTGAAGAGATACAATACACAGAGGCTCAATTCAATGCGAGCTGAGCCAAATAGAGAAGTATCTCTAACTAACAAACCTTAGGCTAACTAATATATAGTAATGTATATGTATAAGACATAGGCGTGTTCTAGGTTGTAAGGTAGGTGTGATTGTATAATCAATCCAATCAGTGTCCATATTCAAGATCAAAAAAGTCAGCGCTCAATTCCTTCAAAACGATGGACCACTCAAAATAAATGAATTAAAATTGAAAACAGTTGGTAATCAATAATAATGATCCAAATGCTTGTCCACACAAAAACGCACAAGCCAAAGGAAATAAGGTGCTTGATCAAAGATGATCAAAGATGATAAATATGCCGACGTAAAAACCATTCAGGGGCAAGATGATTATATTAATCTCAACAGTATCTAGAAGAGCTAATAAAAAAATGGCAATAATAAATAAGTAAAGATACCTAATAGTAGATGGTGTATCAGAAGTGATCAAAAGGTGATTATAAAAGTTTGAAATACTAGGGAGAAGCCGTATTGACGTCACTTCCGGTCTATGGCCGAGACCGGAAGTATCGGAGTCTACCGCATCGGCGGCTTTTGAGTGTACTCTGCGTACTGTTTCTTATACTGATGTAAGTGACCTGCACTTTTTTTTATTAAATATTTACCCTTAAATACTACACCATGAGAGTTTCTCTTGTACCTCTTATTGGAGTGATTGTTAGATGAATCGTGGGGAAATAAGGAGATCATTGGAATAAGAAAATATTGGGATATACCTGAGCTGGGATAAGTCTATGATCTACCCTGAGTAAACGGCATAAAGATTGGAGCTATAAGGATTACAGTTGCTGGAGAAGATTGAGAGGTCTGAGAGGAGAAAAGATTTCATCTAAATAACGCTCTATTGAGTGTAAATGGAGGTGAGCGGCCATTTCACTTAATGTTGGATTGCTAGCTCACTTATCCCCGCACCTGGCTCTTATCGGAAGTTGCATCTCATTCTTCTATTTCACCTGAATTCCTTTATGTGATCATTAAGCACTTTTATCACTAGAATTATCCGTTAAAGGACTTTATGGACTTTTATGCACCTTATCAAGCACTTTAGCACTTTTTCTTACTTCATTCCATCCTATTTATATTATTCACAAGAATATGTTTTAAATTGGCACATGTGATTTATAGTGTTTTTATATGCTTTTCACCACCGGATTTTTATTCAATATCATAGATAGAGAACTGGCTCCAGGGGAGAGTCCAGAGGGTGGTGATTAATGGGGAGTACTCTGATTGGGCGGGTGTGGAAAGTGGGGTCCCCCAGGGTTCTGTCCTGGGACCAATCCTGTTTAATTTATTCATAAATGATCTAGAGGAGGGGATATCTAGTACAATCTCAGTATTTGCAGATGATACTAAATTAGGCATGCCAATATCTTCTATGCAGGATGTGGAAATCTTGCAAGCAGACCTGAACAAAATAACGGGGTGGGCAACTACATGGCAGATGAGATTTAATGTAGAAAAATGTAAAGTAATGCACTTGGGGGCCAGTAACCAGAAAGCAAGCTACTCACTTGGGGGGGAACCTCTGGGTGAGTCTAGGATGGAAAGGGACCTGGGGGTACTGGTAGACAACAGGCTTGGAAGTGGCATGCAATGCCAAGCCGCTGCAAGCAAAGCCAACAGAATACTGGGTTGTATAAAAAAGGGGATTCACTCCAGAAATAAAGAGATTATTCTTCCACTCTACAAAACTCTGGTCCGGCCACATCTGGAATATGCTGTCCAGTTCTGGGCACCGGTCCTCAGGAAGGATGTGCTGGAACTGGAGAAAGTCCAGAGAAGGGCAACAAAAATAATTAGGGGAATGGAGGACATCAGCTATGAGGAAAGACTACAAGCACTGAACTTATTCTCTCTGGAGAAGAGACGATTGAGGGGGGATATGATATCAATGTACAAATACTGTACTGGCGACCCTAGCATAAGGAACAAACTATTCAGAGTAAGGGAATACAATAAGACACGTGGCCACTCACTAAAACTTGAGGAAAGGCGGTTTAACCTTAAAGTGCGTAAGGGGTTCTTCACTGTAAGAGTGGTAAGGATGTGGAATTCTCTTCCGCAAGCAGTCGTATCAGCGGGGAGCCTTGATAGTTTCAAAAAACTATTGGATGGACACCTTAAAGACCACAACATACAGGGGTATACAATGTACGGTTAAAAGCAAACACACACACACATCATAGGTTGAACTGGATGGACTTGTGTCTTTTTTCAGCCTCACTAACTATGTAACTATGTAACTATGTAACTATCATTATAAATAGATGTACTGAAGTTACACATGTTCTAAAGAGACTGCCACTACTTGTCACCTTTTGGTTCACTTTTTGATTTCACCACACTTATAAGTTGACATCATTGTGTATTGTTTTTATAAAGAATATTATTGTTATTTATTTATTCATCACTGCTCCCATAGTATTTCAAACTTTTATAATCACCTTTTGATCACTTCTGATACACCATCTACTATTAGGTATCTTTACATATTTATTATTGCCATTTTGTTATTAGCTCTTCTAGATACTGTTGAGATTAATAGAATCATCTTGCCCCTGAATGGTTTTTACGTCGGCATATTTATCATCTTTGATCAAGCACCTTATTTTCTTTGGCTTGTGCGTTTTTGTGTGGACAAACATTTGGATCATTATTATTGATTACCAACTGTTTTCAATTTTAATTCATTTATTTTGAGTGGTCCATCGTTTTGAAGGAATTGAGCGCTGATTTTTTTTTATCTTGAAAATTGTTGTGGTATGTGGTGACACTAGTAAATCGGCTGCTTTTTTCCGGGGTGTTCCACTACTTGTTCTATTTATTTACCCATTCCTCATTTCTGGTACGTCTTATACCCCATTTTAGCGCATCAGTTTACCTCTTTCAAATCAGTGTCCATAGCTTCTGAATGGCAAGTTAATAGTTAAATGGGCGTTACCATCATGTGACTGACACAAAAAAGGGAACTAGCAGCAGTCCACCATGACAGTTGTTGGTTCAAACTGGTTCTGACCACAAATGTCTATCCTTTGATCAAACAGGAAGGTAGGTGGTTGGTTTTCATCAGGCAGTGAGTGTCATCACAGGTTCAGACTTTTGTTTCCTACAGTTAATAATAATAATGTACATTAGCTCCTACAATGAAATGACAGTAATAAGCAGAAGTAACAAATATATATATATATATATATATATATATATATATATATATATATATATATATGGTACATAGAGAACACATTTATCAGACCCCCATATATATTTTCTCAATGCAGATTGTTCCCAACAATTTTGAAGGCTTTAATAAAGACAAATCTATCTCAAGCCTCAAGGGTTAGCGGATTCTAGTAGGTCCATGATTGTAGCACCAACCAGTTTATCCAACAATTCATTGACCCTTGTCAATGGATAGGCATCTAAAACGACAACCGCATACAGTTTTCAATAGTCTGTTTGGGTACTAGCAATACAACTGATGCCCTTTTGCTCTGAGACTTTTGGATCACCCCCCAGTGCCAGCTTTTTCTTGATCTTATTGTCTTCCTGAATCACTTGGGAGACCCTATAGCCAACAGCCTAAAAAGGTTTGTAGCTCACCATGTCTATGAAGTGTACAGCCAGGTCAATCAGATCAGAGAAGGTACCTTGGTAGAACCCCAGCACTTTGGACAGTTGAGCCTGTTGCTCTGCTGTCACTTAGAGGTTGATCATGTTGATCATCCCGCCAAGGGAATCTGACTCCAAGCTAGCTAGCCAGAAGATCTGCTAGCAGCCAGAAGATCGAATAGTGGCTCTGACACACCCTCCAATACTAAAAAACAGACTGTAAAAATGCAGGCTGATATCTCATAATGCACCTACATCATGTTTACATAAAACACTTTGAGCTTCTTACACCGGGCTTTAAGGGATTTCAGGAATGTCAGGCACTCTTTTTCTTTTTTTACATATTTGCTTGGATTCCACACAGCAGCAGCAATCCTATATGCTTTTTTTCCATGCCAAAATAAATGTTTGGTAGGTATTTTTTTTTCAACAAATAACAATTGGGGTATGGTATTACAAACACAGCAGCCCTAAATATTGTAGCAACTCACTGCATATTAGGCAAGCATATGTCAGAGGAATAGATGGGGCATATTTTATTTAATGTACAATAGTGACAGTACCCAATCAAACAACGTGCATGAATTATCCAAATTAAACTGCTGCCCCTTGTTGTGTGAATTACACAAAAACATCTATATTAAACATAAAGAAGGTGCGGTAGGAAATGAGGTTGAATGTATAAATGTACTATCTATTAAATATAAGAATTTATATCATGTGGCATAGCCCACAAAAAAAAATAGATGTGACTCAGTAGGTGCCTCTCTTAAATACACAATTAAATATATGAATAAATAAATAACTCATTAGATAACATCAAATAGGTGCCTCTCTTAAATATGTGAATAATTCAATAAATATCATAGAGTTAATAAATAAAATAGATAGAATAAATTGATAAATGTCATATAGTAATATAGTTGATACGCACTGTTTCCACCAATTTGCTTCATCTATTTTACTATATGACATTTATGAATTTATTCTATTTATTTTATTTATTATTTATATGATATTTATTGAGTCATTCACATATTTAACCACTTAACGCATATCCACGTATCCCTACATCAGCTGACTTTAAGTGGTTGTACCGGGGTGATGCCTCTAGCTAGAGGCATCATCCTGATACCGTTTTTTAGAGCCGGTGGTCGGCTTTCCGGCGGTAACGACCCAGAGTTGGGAGTCGGGAGACTCGGGAGTCAATCGACCCTTACCCCAGCGAGCGGCGCCCCCCTCCCACCGCCTTCTGTGGCTCTGCCCGGGTCTCCCATCCCTCCCTCCCATCCCTCCCGTCCCTCTCTAACTCTAAACAGGTAACCGTTAAAAATTTTTAAAGCGTCGCCAATGGAGATTTTTATTGACCGTAGTTTGACGCCATTCCGCGGGTGTGCGCAATTTTAAACCGTAACATGTTAGGTATCTATTTACTGCAGCTGGACAAGGTGTCTCTGCAGGCTTTCCTATCCCTGTCTCCAATCAGGCATATTGATGTAAGTGTTTTACCTTTTTCTGAAATAAACTATCGGGGGGTAATGCACCATTGTCTGCCCATTTTTATTCCTCATATGGTACGCTGTGGAGGTAATAAGAAGAAAGAGATATATATGTCCGTGGAGTTGATCATCTATATCCAGCCAGCTGATCGAGTTTAGATCCTAAGAGGAGTTTTCCCAGTGCATTTCTTATATTATCTGGTAAGAGGCCCATAGGTGTGTTTGACACAGGGTGTTATTGCAGTGGGAGATTTCTTCCTTACAGCTGGCTTCAGTTGGATATTATTTGCACCTTACAATACATCTGTCCGGTAAGGAGTAAAGCCTGGTGGTGGTGGGAGTCACTTTGCTCACAACGTTTGAACAGCACTAGATTTGATTTCCAGCACTCAACCATTCACTATTTTTTGAAGTCGCACGGTGGAGACAACTTATTTTGTTGGACTTTGTGGACATTCACTGGTCATTGGATCACTTATATGTTAATCGATTTTTACATTCAGAACACTTTGGATTTTTTGTTTTCACTATTTGGCGAACAATTATTTGTGTTTATTTATAATACTCCCACTCAACTGTTTTGTTATACAGTAGAAGGGTTAATTTTACTTACTGTATTTTCCGGCGTATAAGACGACTGGGCGTATAAGACGACCCCCCTAATTTTCATCTACCGGTAATACTTATACTTAGGTTACCTTGGAGATATTATACTCGGCGTATAAGACGACCCCCCATTTGGGGGATTTTTTTGAGGTTCAAAAGTAGTCTTATGCGCCAGAAAATACAGTATGTTTAGCGCACCTATCTTTTTTCACAGTTTTAACCACTATCAGGTATAGTTTTTGGTAGCAGCTTTAACCATATCAGCGCACCCTTTATTTTCACATCTATTTTCTTGATGTGACATCATCTTTCGCAATATACAAAAAAAATGGGCTAACTTTACTGTTTCGTTTTCTTTAAGTGCAGTGAAATTTAATTTTTCGTAATTTTTCCGCAGAAATTTGCGTTTGAAAGACCGCTGCGCAAATACTGCATGACAAAAAATATTGCAATGTTTGAGGGTCCTAAGTAGTTTTCTAGCAAAAAATACTGATTTTAACTTGTGAACAAAATGTGTCAAAAATGGGCTCGGCCCTAAGGTGGTTAAAAGAGGTACCTATTATTTATTTATTCATATATTTATTTATGTATTTAAGAGAGGCACCTACTGAGTCACGTCTATTTATTTTTGTGGGCTACACCACATGATATAGATTTTTATATTTTTTAATTAGTACATTTATACATTCAACCTCATTTCCTACAGCATATTTTATTTAGAAAAAAAGTATTTCAGTTTATTAGGTCACAGTCAAGAGCCAGGGATGCAGCACACAATGTAAGTGTTTTTGTTACAAGACTTTAATGCAAGATAGAAAGATTGGGCAGGTTTGATCCTCCTAAAATACAGAAATTAGAGTGTGCTTTTCTAGAGCAACAAGCCAGAAATTGTGAACTGCATGTACTCCTTATTTGCTAAGATTTTATGTCAGAGGGAGATCCAGCTGACCTGATTTGGTATAAACAAATCACAATGTCTTTTTTTGTCAGACCATATATCTAAACAATTGCAAACTTTGCAGCAGACTTTTGTAAGCCTTTTTCCTATCCCACTATTCCAGAGGGTGTAAGAAGGTAGATTACATGTATCAAAAGAAAATTTTAAGCTATTTTCTAAGTTTTTTGGATTTGTCCTTTTTTTTTTTTTTATTTTTTTTAGAAATTATGCAGTATTTAGCATCTGCCACAAAAAAAAAAAAAATATATATCTCTTATGGATAGTGATGATGGAAACAACCTTCTTGAGCAAGCCACAATTTCTGGGAGTTTAAGCAGGCAAAGACATCTGATAAAAAAAAAAAAAGTTGTGCCTTCTTTGGATAAATATCATACAGGTCTACACTACAGGCCTCAATTTCTGAGAGAGTGAGTAGGTGTTTAGCATCCTAAAAAAAAGAGATTGTAGAAAGCATATATTTTAGCAACACAACTAACAAACTGGTGAGGACAGTTTGCAATTGTGAAGTAATAGAGAAGGAAGGCACTTTACACCTGAAAATTGTATATCATTGCCTTTGTTTTGAACACTGAATAAGGAATTAGCATACATCTTTGCAACACAATTGTGAAGCCTTCGTTGTCAAGGCCTCAATTTATGAGTATTCAGATGGCAATTTGCCCTTTGGGAAAGGACACGTTTTACAGATTTGATGTACACCTTTAAAACCATTTCAGACTGTCCACTAATTGTGAGAGAGTGAGAGCCAGCGAGAGAGAGAGGGAACAAGCAGATTGAACATTACAATTATTTTTTTTTCATGTAGCAGATGGAAAAATTGAAAGTACCTTTTTGGAGAGGCCACTATCTTCGAGGGATAGAGCATGCAGATTTAACTTGAAATAATGATATCAGGCTGTATACTTGCTGGGATATAATATAAATATGTTATAGATTTTAGACAGGGAGTCTCATTCTTTTAATGGGAGACAGGTTACTATTTTTTTGTCACGCTACCTAGAAACCATACCGATTTTCTGAACAGAATGTAAATAGTGCTCATTAGAGGCAATTTGAGAGGGAGAGAGCAGGCAAGCTCCATCTGTACATCTAAAAATTACATTTCTTTATCGTACATCATGGGACACAGAACAGGCTCTAAATCACGACTACCTGGGTTAAACGCCATCTATAGGTGAATGAACAGAAAGAACAGACATTAAATCCCCCTATATAACCCCTCCTACTAAGTAAGTTCCTCAGTTTTTCAGTCTCTATAAGATGATGGTCACTGAAGTGCAGTAGTACCAGGTTCTCAACAGATTCCAGCAGGGATCAAGAGTTTGGTAGATTAGATCCATTCCTACACTAGGGATGCTAAGATGGATGGTACCCAGTCCCTGCTACAAAATGGACTTCTAAGCAGGGATTGCCTGTAATGCAGCCGGTCATCACTGGACCCTGCGGACATGGAAACCTGAACAGTTTTTGTACTTACCAATGTATTCAAGTTGGGTGCTTTACAGTTTCAAGGCAGTGGACTCCAAAAGAAAGATCAAGTCCCTGAGGGTCCAGAGGGACATAGCTTGGTATGATGGGTGAAGAATAGATCCTTGTTCTTGTCTTTGGCAGGATTTTGGGGTGAGAATCGGTGAGTGTCCTGTGATTGAGGCCACTCTAAGTGAGATCAGCTATAGCTATTTAAGGTACCAATCCTGTACCTCTAGGTGTAGTAGTTTTTTTTTCTTTTGTGCTGTTGCATCTATATAGGGTTTGATCTCTATAATGCAGGTTAGAAGGGGGAGCCAGGTCTTTGGGATGCTGGTGTAGCACTGGAGTTTGTTTGTGTAGTTCCCCTGATTTCTTTCTTTTGTTATCTTAGCCACAACAAAGAATGGCAGGCATACTTATGTGGCACACACTTGCTGGTGTGCACGTGATGAGCACGTGTGCAGCTGGTGGAACCGGATGTGCCCACTATTAATGGGGGATAGCAGCTGGAGTATATATATTTTTCCCATATAAAGTAAACATTATGGAAGAGTAATGGTTTCAGACTGAGAATACATGCGTGGTTTATGTGTTCCGCTAGTAACCATGGGTCTCCATAAAAATGGCAATACACTCACACTTGAAATATGCAGTGTAGGCATAGTCCATATAGCCACTAAGGGTTGCTATGGCTAACTACAAACAGAGGAGGTATTTACGGCAGGCAACGTTCACCCAACTCTTTTGTCTGACAGTCACTTGGTTTGTGACGTAACACATAGGGCAGGAACAGGTGATGTCATGCGCAAAACCGGAAGCCGTTGTCCAGGACCAATTTACGGTATAGTTCATAAATTCTGTGTTATACGCTGCTGTTATATGATTCAGACAGCCAGGACCCTGACTACTAAAGAGACACACACCCTAAATACTTCTGAGGTGCAAAACAGGATAAAGTGGGAATATGTTCCAGTGGATTTCCATTTAAGTACAAGGAAAACTGCTATATGTCCTAAATAATGTTGGGTCATAGTTATGGTGAGAGAAGTGTGAGGACACAGGTGGAGAACGTTTGAGATTTTTAATGGTGTTACACCCCTCATGTTTTGGGCACAATATTCACTGCAAAGATTATAAGGCATCACAGTTTATGAACTTTGCTTTTTTAAATTGAGTTGTGAGCACAATATTCACAATAAAGAATAAGTGTTATCGCAAACTTTGCAAAATACATTTTGATTTAAGGTTTAAGCATTTGGTGTCGAAGCTTAATTGTGGCAAGAAATACATAATACATTTGCTTATTTTATATACCTATAAGAAAAGAGCTTCTGTTTTCTTTGTTTAATTAGGAATCAGAGGTGCATCTTTTGGGCGGAGCTGATGGCCAATTTTGTAAAGGAAAGAAGCTGACCTTTTCTCGGAGGCTTTTGGCAGCAGTGGAAACCACTTGCACTGCAGTTCAACAAGGGGACACAGGCAGGCTCTCCCTTTCTGACTAGGGGTACGTGAGCACACTGGGGAGGGCTGCTGGCAGCTAGGTGATCCCCCAAGGGTCTTTGTTTACCGCTGTTCACTAACAGACTCTCTTAAGGTGGGGTGGGCAGCCCTGTGATTTACCAGCATGCTTGGAAGGTGTCTTTCAGAAGGCAAGGAGAGGGGAGCACAGTTGGGAAGGGTGCAGGGGTGCTGCCGTCAGGTCCAGAGGACTCGTCAAAGTGGTGACAGCTGTTTTTGTCTGGTATTGTGGCCACTACAGGGGCATCCACCTCAGCTAAGGATGACTTGGCTGCGGCTTTGGCTGGTCTGAAAGGGAAAATTGTGGGCATACTCATCTCCACAGTGAAAGACGGTAAGAAGTGGGAGAGGTCCTCTTCACCAGATCCTCCTCCGGTTGTGGAGGAAGAATGGGTGGCTCTAATTACAGGTTACCTCCTGCTAAATCCTGGTCAGTAAAGTATTCCACTGCTCTCCCAGATTCCATAAGCTTTTCCTTTGCATCCTCTCTTAGAGGAGATGTTGTATGCTGAGTGTGATCACCCTGATAGGGTGTTTGTGCTTGCAAAAATACTTTCTTAACTGTATCCACTGGAGGAAACATTTTTGAAAAAGTAGTACATGCCTGCAGTGGACTTAACTAGAACCTCACCCACTTATCCTGGGGTCCTTTCTATCAGTCCCAGGGCCCTTTCCTCTGGTCCAGGGCATGCTGTAGGTCATTATTGCACTCACAGAAACTAACATTGGGTACTATTTTACTGCAACTTCTTCAGTGTGAATTGCAATTTGCTCCAAAAAACGCAGAGGCACTATGATGTGAAATGAGCTGCCATTGTGTTGCCCTCAGGAAGTGTTGGGGGCTGCACTAGGGATGAGCTTAGGCAGGTTCAGACAGGAATCTGAACCCATGTGAGCTATCCTGCCTAGAAGCTGTAACTGCAGACTACCAATCATAAGCAACAGAGACATTACCCTGCTTCGTCACATATATATTTGCCCCATGAACTCTGGCTGCAGGGTGGGGCATGCCTCCGCTGCTTATGATTTGCTGTCCGCAGTGACAGCTTTTTGGAGGGATAACTCAGGATGGTTCAGACTCATGTCTGAACACACCTGTGCTTATCCCTGACTACCACTTCTGTAAAGAATAGGAGGGTTTAGTTCTGCTTTAAGACTTAAAGGGTCACAAGGGTGGGAAGAGTTTAAAAACTCCATGCCATACCCTGTGACCCTGATCTGATTGTTCCTCCATGTCATACTGTCATACTCAGTGACCCTGATCCCCCATGTCATACCTCGTGACCCTGGGTCACCATGTCACACCTTTTGACCCCAATCCTCCTTGTCACTCCCGGTAACCCAGATCTTCCATGTCACACCTGGTGATCCTGACTTCTTGTCCAGGTGACCCTGATTACATATTACACCCAGTGACTCCTGATTTCCTGTCCTGGTGACCCGGTCCCATGTTACACCCACTGCCCCCAATCCCCTGTCCTGGTGACCCCTATCCTATGTTACACCCAGCGACTCCAATCCCATGTTACACACGCTGCCAGTGATCCCGTCCTGAGTGTACTCACAGGGCAGTATAAAGAGAGTGGCTTGCACTGTGTCTCACTTACCCCGATCCTGCTGAATCCTTCCCCCAGGAAGCTCCTCTCTTGGATAGCTGTGCTTAGCACAGCTCTAGCCAGCTCCTGATGGAGGGAAAAGCTGACAGTCAGGTGGCTCTACATGTCCTTCTTTACCATCCTCCTTTAGACCATTCCAGGGCATCAGAGCCAACAGAGGCCCCTCCGCTTCTACTCAGGTGAAGGTGCCCCCCTCCAGCCCCGGGCTCATGTCCAGCTCCTCTTTGCTCCAATCTCAATACTGGCGCAGGGAAGTGAAAGGCTCCCTGTCTTCATCGTTCAGCTTGATGCAGAGTCACTTCCTGCCTGGGCATCAGCCCGCTCACCTCCAGCCGAAGAGGATCACATGAACAGGCAGTGCTCCTGCAGGTCCTCTTCCTGCCTCTTGGGGCCCCCCCTACAGAGGCAGAATGTCAGGGCCCGGTCAAAAGTGCGACCTTTGCGACCCTGGAAATTCCGCTACTGCAGTGGTGTCCTGTCTCAAAGAGAATCTGACCTGCCCGATTGATAATGTCCAGGTTTTAAGATTAAATCAGGTGTCGGTGCTAAGACACATGTCTCCTTTGATTCATCTTTACATGGAGCTGCTGGGGAAGATGGTTGAGATGTTCAAGACAGTTCCATCCATATGCACAGACCCATTCCAGGCCATTGCAGAGAAAAATCCTGTTGCAGTGGAAGAGGAAGGTTCAGTCATTTGACTGCGATATGTCTCTGGGGAACCAGTACCAGTGAATTCTCAGAAGTTGGAGGCAGGGAAGTGGTTTCTTCCAGTTGTCTGTAGGTGGTAACTACTGATGCCAGTCTGAGAGGATGGGAAACCATTCCGCAGTCCCTTTCAGTGTCAATGTTGAGCCAAACCAGATGTGGATCTTAAAGCATTCAGGTTCAACATGAAGCTTGTCTCAAGGACGAGAGATCTACAGATGATTGGGGGGACACCTTGGTAACACCATGAGGCCATTTGTCCTTATATTTGCTTTCCCATCAGTTTAGCTTCGTCTGCATCTGGTGAGCAGTATCTGGTAGGTGAAAATGCTTGTAATTTTATTCATATCAGCTTGGCCCAGGCGGACATGGCATGCTGACACCATGAATTTGGAAGTGGATGGCCATTGGGCATCTCTGGAAAGACCTCCTGTCTCATATTGTTCAATATTGCATCCTGCTTAGCTATTGAATCCCAGGTACTGAAGGAAAGAGGAGTCTCTCATGAAATCATTACTACATTATTGAAGGACAAAAAGCCTTCCCCCAGGAAGATTTATCATATGACTTGGAGTTCTTATGTAACCTGGTGTGAGACTAGGAAGTTTCATCCCTGCAAGTACATGATTGGTCGCATTTTGTCCTTCCTTCTATTGGGAGTAGAAATTAATTAGGCCTTAAGTACAATTAAAGGCCAGATATCAGCCATGGCAGTTTTTTTTCTCCTGAAGCCAATTTGCAGATTTCTCAGGGGTAACCATGGTTTTGCCTGTTAATTCTCTCCTGTGCCCATGGGACTTAAAGTAGATGTAAACCCTCACATATACCCAGTGAAGTGAACAGCCTCTGATGACACACAGAGATGAAACAAATCTCCCTTCATAAGTCTTACATGCATATCTCCTGTCTTCAGCTTCATATATCTTTAGAAAGCATGCATCGTGTTAGAAATGTTCTCTTCCGGTTCAGCACTAGGAGTGTTGTGTTGGTATACACTGTGTGACAGCTGATTGGAGGAAAAGCACACACCCCCACTCCACATAGGCAGAGGAAGGAAGGAATGTGCTGTGAATAGACCAGCTCTCTGCTAATCTATTTATATAGCACCCACCCTGACACAAAATTTTGCCTGGTTTTATCTCAGTTGACGGAGAACTTTTCAGAAATTATCATGCTGATAACAGAAGAACAGAGCAGGAGAAAGCTACAGGATTTAGGGCTTTGGAGAGATATAAAAGAACACTGCAGATACATGTGCCTAGGTCAAGTTTCATGAAACAGGTTTACATCCACTTTAAGTGTGGTTTTGTTTGTTTTGCAAAAGCCACCTTTTGAGCCAATTTGTCAGATTACGTTAGTTCTATTTACTCAGAAAGTGTTTTTCTTGGTGGCAATCACTTCAGTAAGGGGGCTGTCCAGTGACACTGTGTTTTGCACACGCATCTGTCATTCTTGCTGAAGGTGGTTTCAAGTTTTCATTTGAATCAAGATATTGTCTTACCGCCATGTATTTCCAGTCCTCAGTCACCGAGAGAGAAAGCCCTGCACACATTAGATGTAGTTTGGACTGTCAAGTTTCGAAAATGTCTGCGGTAATCAGGCAGTTGGATTTTTAATTCATCCTTCCTGAGGATCCTACAAGAGGTCAAGCGACTTCAAAGTTAATCATTTAAAAGTGGATCCGGTAGCTTATTGTCCAAGTCTACGGCTTAAAGCATATAAAATATCTGCGCTTGATGAAAATTTAAAGTAATACTATAGTCTTGTTTTTTTTTTTTTTGCATAAAAATAACAAACATGTTATACTTACCTGCTCTGTGCAGTGGTTTTGCATAGAGCAGCC
Source organism: Pelophylax lessonae (assembly GCF_965119305.1). Classification (NCBI taxonomy): domain Eukaryota; kingdom Metazoa; phylum Chordata; class Amphibia; order Anura; family Ranidae; genus Pelophylax; species Pelophylax lessonae. The sequence goes on along the minus strand of NC_138772.1, from coordinate 320,204,580 downwards.
CAGATCCTCCTTTTCTCAGGTCCCTCTTCGGCTCTCCTGGCCCCTCAACCCTGACAAGTGCACCCACAGTAAGCAGCTTGCTATGGGGAAACCCGAGCTGAGCTGCAGCTCTATGTGTCTATTCAGACAGGGAGCCCTGGCTAGGACCTGCTCCCTCTCTCACCTCATTGACTCACTGACATTGATTGACAGCAGCGGCAGCCAATGGTGCTCCACTGCTGTCTCAGTCAATGAGGAGAAGAGTTCCAAGCAGCCAAGTCTCTTCTGCAACATCGCTGGATAGAGATGGGTTCAGGTAAGTATTTGGGGGGGGGGGCTGCTGCACACAGAAGGCTTTTTACCTTAATGCATAGAATGGAGTGTTATCATCATTTTTAACTCTGACAACTACTGAAAACTCTTACTGACAATCAGAGCTGACCACATAATCCAGGGTAGGGTGCTATGCATCCAATAAGAACCAAAGAAGATACATCCTTTACTCATAGAGAAGATATGTCTGAACCTGTCTATCTAGTTCAACCAATAGACAAAAAAATTGAAAGCCTCCATACTACAGAACTCTATACCTACAGTTGATTATGATCCGATTTGCTCCCCCCAGAAAAAAAGGGAGAGGCACCCTGTACAAAAGCCTTAACCAAAGAATGAGAGGCAAGCAGTCTTTGAAACCGGATAATGGGGGCTGATATTTGAACTTTTATAGTACTGAGGGTCAAATGCTGATCCAGGTTTATTCCAAAAAGGGTGAAATCTACCCACACAGTTTTTCCTGGGACAAAATTTTTTGCCTTCCACAAGGCTACGTATGCTTTCTATGTGCCATGATATACCTCATGGGAGATAGACTTCCTAGCTTCAGTAGTGTAGGAATCACCAAAACAGAAAGATCCTTATCTCTTAGAAGTTGGCCTTCAACAGACAAACCATCAAAGCTAGCTGTAAAGCAGGGTGGTAAAGTGGTCATTTGGACAGAAAGTCTTATTTATCTGGAAGAGCCCACAGGGTGTCTGCTAGGAGCCTGATAGAGTCTGAGTATCACATTAAATCTAATTGTCCATATTCCCATCGCATGTGTTCCTGAAACAGGCCCTGTTTCAGCAACCACCATTGGGAGACTGGAACATGCACAGTACAGTGTAAACATTTGCTAGTACACCACGGATCTTCAGATTAAGTCTGAACATTTTTTTATTGAAGAAAAAATGCCTGCCAATTCCCCTCTGAAAAACAATCTATTGTGGATCAGAGGGTTGGCAGGATTGAACAAGCTCTAAAGTTGTCATACACCAAGCAAATTACCCTTTAAAAAAACAAACATTTTATCTGCTTCCTGATGAACCAATTGAAATGCGTTCAGTGGGTGGCCCTGTAAGCACCCTCCTAACCAACATCCTTTGACTGAGAAATGGAAGAAGCTTGAAAAAAAAATGCCTGAATAAAAAATGTATCCAATCAAATACAGACACGGTTTAGGATAGTAGGTACTGCAAATAAATGTCGATCATGCTTTTTGGCCCTATGGGTAACTGTGGATCAGAACTGCTGTATTATTCCACAGATACTGCCGGAATATGGAGCCATTTGTTTAATGTGCTTACAGCTAGATAAAACCCCTACACCATAGAATCCATAACTCTGTATTTTGCACTGGCGAGTGCTAACCAGTTTGAAACAGCTGTATGAAAATTGCATAATGTGCATACTGAATAGTTCATATGGGAACTATGCATCTTGTGCCTTCACTTTAGCTCAGCAATTGAATTTATAAAGAGAAATGTTTGGTACGGATTTCTTGCTTAAAGAAACATCTGAAAAACCCTCTAACTCTGTTTTATAATTCTTACTGTATAAACCAAGATGACAGAAGTTTGGCTCCCATTCTATGTGAACCATTTTGTAATTCATAAAATTATGACTTTCATCTGCAAATAAAAACTGTAACCCAAATCAAGAAAAAAGGATAAATCTGAGAAACATTTTAGATGGCACACTGCTGCTGTAGAAATTAGAGAATGTTATAATTAAAGAAACTTTACCATTTCCACTAAAAGTAGAACAATAAGCTTTTAAATTAGACCAATCATGTGCATGAAAAACCATCTTGTATTACTGTAAGCCATCTGTTTCAGTACCAAAAACCTCCATCCCAGCTGGTTCATTAAAGTTATTCTGCAGTGACAAATGGAAATTAAAGTGAGCCTGTCACCAACTTAACTGTTGCAGGTAAAATCACAGAAAAAAAAATCAAGTATTTTAAATGCTTAGTTGCAGTGCTTTTCTAATTACATTAACAGTTTTAATACACTTTGAAAAGTTCCTTAAGGAATTCTAGAAAATGTGACTACTCCGAAATCAATTTCCTAGCACAGGCCCCTCCCTCCTTGCATATCATATCCCTCTCCTCTCCTGGGAGTGTCTAGTTACTCTCTTTGTTGGCCCAGGACCTCTACCCCTACCTTCACCTCCCTACATGACATTTTATGTAGCTGTTGAGGGAGAATGAAATGTGAATACTATAGACTGCCAAATCGGTGACAGCTCTAAGTCTGCTGGGACTGGGGCTGATGACACAACATCCAAGATGGTGGAGACCAGAATCAGTCTTGGGGCTTTTGGATGACTACACAAAGAACATTTATTGTTTGTAATGCATTAGAAATATTCACAAACACATCTGCAGCACCCCCAAGTGGTGGTTTATTAGGCCAATTCCTGCAGTGGGGCCTTCTGTACTATGTTATCAGCATGGAAGGTCCAAAACCCCACTCCTGGGCCCAGGGGGCACATCAGGGAACACACACTCACTTTCTTATGAGGGGTCTCTCTGATTTCAGTGGTTACAGGTCTGATCCATCAGGAGTCGCACCAAACACAGGGACCCTTAAAAAGGCATGTTGTCCCACAGGGGAACCCATCTCACTACCACCAAGTCAGTAGACCCGCCTTTACTAGCCTACCACCCTTTCCCTGACCAAAATGGTATCTGTCTTTGTCCCCCAGGTGTAGGTTTGCACTCTGTCACAAGGGAATAAAGAGACCCAGTCCACATCCTCCTTTATCTCCTATTTACTATACAGAAACTTGTATAACAAAGTCCATGGACAAACATAATTTTGCCTTGCGTGGCTGTGACAAATCCAGATTTCCTGCCCAACAATGGGGTTTTCTTTTCTAGTACATTCCAGCTATCCTGGTGGTGCCTACTTATGAAAGAACATATGTAAATCCCTCTAAATGGAAGGCTTAGGGGGAATACCTTCACCCTGTAGATTAACAGGAATTTCTACATAGTCTCAGCTGAGGCCTAACACTTCCACAGAGGCCCAGATTAGACCTCCTCTCACTCACTATGCTGAAACTGTGGACACTGACTGAACCCCAACTACATGCCAATTCCTTACTACCTAGGTGGAGACCCTACCCCTCACTAACAGGTTTTACACATCCACTGAAGGCTCCTAGCTGCCATACACACCAGAAAGTCTGGTTAAAGTGGCAGTATGCAGAAGTTTCTTGCAGCCACTCATCAAATTTAAGCCTGCCTTGGAAATATGAATCTCGCACAACAAGCACAAAGAGGGGAAAGTTACAAGGCACAGAATTTAAGCAATAGGTCTACTGCACATGTAAAGAACCCTGTGAAATCTTATTGCAGAGGTTTAAAGATAAATACGGATGTGGATGATGTCATGGCGCTGTCTAATATAACTGGGTGGTACAAGGAAGGGGGATGAGAAGGAGAAGGGGGTATGGAGCAGCGGAGAGGGGGATCCAAAAGGTGATAGGAGGGGGGGCCACATTAGGCGGCTGCCAACCGGAGCGAGGAGAGGCTCTGAGGAATAGAAAGCAGGAAAGAGCGGCGCCGGCTTAGTGTAGCATAAATTTATTCAGCAATAATGAATGTAGCAACTCACTCTGAGGTAAGGTTAGACAGGTACGATGGGTGTAGTGGGCTCATCCATCTTCTTCTCCTGGGGAAGTGCCGTAGAGGAGGGTGGTTTGGTGCCGATGGTGTGGGGAAGCTGTTGTTCGGCAGCCTGTCCGTGGGTTTCAGTGGCGGTGGCGGAGCGTTCACAGCAGGGCTCTGGCTACCTGCTTCCGGTCTAACTAACGTCACTTCCTGGTAGGAAGAAGATAGGGGTTGCACGCGTTCGGAGCATTGTGCTCCTTCGTCAGGCAGTGGCACTGAGTAAGTTGCTACATTCATTATTGCTGAATAAATTTATGCTACACTAAGCCGGCGCCGCTCTTTCCTGCTTTAAAGATAAATACACATTCGATAAACTGGGTAAAGTGGTATAAAAGTCAAAATAAAGAACTTTGCAGGTGTAATCGCTTGTTATTTTAGCATATTTGTAGCAAAGTTGTAAGTTCAGGGAATAATAAGTATAATACCACATGCAAGAAAAGAGCTAGGTGATGGAATATTCTTGGTGATCCAATGCCAACTGGAAAAAATGGTTTATTATTAGTGTTTATAGGGATTGTTATTTATTGCTACTATGTATATTGCATAGTAAAGCTCCTTTATATTTGGCAGGTAGTTTCTATTTTTAACTATCATAGGCTGGCAATGTTACCTGTATCATAGCTGTGAAACTGAATTGCACATGGGTACTGATTTATTCACGAGGAGTTATAAAATTGTGAGTGTGTGTATCTAGATGGCAGTATCTCCAGTCACTCTGGGAATAGAAACCAAAACTTTTTTTTTTCTATTTTGGAAATAGTTGAAAATAAATTGTCCCATTCCTGAGATTTCACTTGTGTGTCGCCAGGACAGGGGATGAGAAGAAATCTTCATAAGGGAAACAAACAGTATTAAAAGCACGTGTATACTACAGAAGGGGAAGGCAGGAATCATGAAAACTTTTTATTGCCGTTTGTGTTCTTGTTGAAAATCTTTCCTTGCTTGCTGTCCAGATGACAACATTGCCACCAGGACAGTAATTGAGGGGAAATCTCCTCAAGAAGATGTTAGACAACAATAAAATCTGAGAGAGGTTTTTACTTTTCCCTACTCTTTCAACAACTTCACCTTTTTCATAAACTGGCCCATGCAGACAAGAGACCCCAGTTGTTTAACATGCAATACCTGTAGGCCTTTTCCGTCACCCATGAAACCTGACTAAAATCCTCCCAATGTATAAATTCTTGCATCCTGGCTTTTTTTTATTACACCACAGTCAGTGGGCTCTCACCTCCAGCATTGCAGAGTAAAGTGTGCCTATGGATTTAAAAGCTGCACATGTGCAGTGTGTTCTCACAGGTTACACATCCCAACCAGAATTCTCACACTGCTGTAACCCCTTTCCATCTCATTCTCTGGGCTACAACAAAATACCCACAAAAACCTCCTTCTTTGAGGAAAGCAAAGTGATTGTCACTTTCGTTGTCCTAAAAAAAGAAGTCTACTCTTGCCATTTTGTTGTAGCTCATGTCTTGGAAATTAGCAAGGATGTGGGAATGTAAACATTGAGAGTATTTCAGCCAGGCATCATGGGTGACAGAAAAGACCTACAGATATTGCATTATCATTAAACAATATTGTTTTAACTAGTGGTGAGGCCTTTTGTCACCATGGGCCAGTTTATGTGAAAAGTGAACTTAGTATTTAACCGTTTCGTTGCTATGAATGTAGTACTTACGTCCACAACAGTGGGAGGTTTTTTATACAATCCTGTCTGATACAGCAGCCGGGAATGCATGTACACCCACAAGATGACGTTCAGCTTTCAGATATATGTGATCCAGCGTCTGTACAGCTGCAAGATTGAACATAGATCCCTGCCAACTTCCATTTGCTAATCTCCCCTAACTAGTAAGAACCCAGGAAGCAATCTATATTACGCCCCTCCTGGTTTCAGGTGTCACTTTCCCTGTCCACAGTAACTGGGGAAGAAGCACTTCGGGCATGATCTGTGCTCCATTAGCTGCAGTGGAGGGCAGTCTAATAGATCCCTGATGTCTCAGTAATGAGAACCTGTCACAATAAAATGCTATCAAATTGGGGCCAGTCAGCCCCCTATTTAATAGCAATAAAGTTAAGGAAAAAACGGGTTAAAAGATTAGAATTACACTGAAGAACATAAATCCCCCAAAATAATTCAAAACCTGCTTGGCATACACAAAATACAAGTATAAACACATTTTTGGGGGTGACTACATGTGAAACTGTAGATTATGCTACACATATTACATATTGCCGCACATGTCAAAGTTCTAGGGCCACCATTCACAGTTAACTACAAACCAGTGACCTGTAATGGACGCCTATTGAAAATTTTGTGTATCAAAGTTTGTTGCTTTTTTACGGGCGCAAGCAATTTTTAGGCTTGACATGTTTGGTTATCTATTTACTTGGCACAACTTCATCCTTTATATTTTACTAGGAAATCAAATACTATATTGCATTTGTATGCACTAATAATAATTTTGTGTATTTTTTACTATGCATTTGATAAATCTATATGCTAATTTCAGGCGACTTAAAAAAGCGAAACTACAACTATTTTATTTTCCACAGTCTCTGCTGTGGGGTAATATATAATGATTGCACATTTAAACTAGTCTCTAGACCTAAAATAGGCATTTTTTACGTGTTCCTAAAAAAAGAAAAAAAAAAAAGAATAAACTGCTCTGGCTGCAAAAGTTTAAAGCTCAAAGGGAAGAGATGAGGTGATCCGTAATGCCGCACATCTGTGTCACCCTATAGTTGTATCAGAGTGGCAACCTCAGCCTGGACTCTTGCCAGGCCACACCCCTGATGCATTTCGCTCCACCCCCTGAGCTTAATCATGGGATTAAGCCCCGGGGTGGAGCAAAACGCATTGAGAATTGCCTTGCAGGAGTCCAGGCTGAGGTTGCCACTGTGATACAACTGAGGTTGTGCAATAATCTACATATACACCCCACATCAACTGAGCTTGATCAACACACCAAGATAAAGTAAAAAATACCCCGCGCCCCTGTTAATACTAAAGCAGCAACCTCAAAACACTGGGATGTTAGAAATATAGCATATATAAAAACGGAGTTGCGCTAAAGAAAGTAAACCATGGAAATCGACATATATATTCAATTGCTGTGCCCAGGACATCTGACCCCCCCCCCCCCCCACTTCCCGACTCGGCTTTTAGGTTTATTACCACTTTAATTTTGAATAATCGCTTTGAACAAATATAATATTTTGTGCAAAACCCACTTGAGCTAATTACATCAGGTGCACTAAAATGTAACAACTGTGGTCTAAGAACTTTGTAGAACTATGTGAGTTTTTTGTCTGATATACTGTAGTGAGCCAAAATATAACAAAATACTATCAGCGCAAAAAAAATATTCTATATATAGAACTAATAAAAGTGATTAATAAATTGTGCAAAGAACAAACAATCAATACAGAGACCGGCAGCATACACTTAATGTGCCTACACCACACAATGCAAACTAAATAAACCAAAAAAAGTGATGCGCCAGTCAAGTGCACAAATGGTGATTAACAAACTCAAAAGTCTGTGTCCATCAACATCCCAGTGTCCATATAAATCAATCAAAAAAGTAGTAAATCCACTCCCATGTGTCCAAAAGAATATCTTGTGCAAAACTTAATTGGGTGCTTCTGTGAATAGTGCAATCCCACCACCAGGTGAATTGGTCTCTCACCTCCACTATGGACCCAGCGTTGTGAAAACACAGAGATCTTCAGATCACATAGGCTATAGGAGCTGACAGGCTTTCTATAGCCTATGTGATCTGAAGATCTCTGTGTTTTCACAACGCTGGGTCCATAGTGGAGGTGAGAGACCAATTCACCTGGTGGTGGGATTGCACTATTCACACCCAATTAAGTTTTGCACAAGATATTCTTTTGGACACATGGGAGTGGATTTACTACTTTTTTGATTGATTTATATGGACACTGGGATGTTGATGGACACAGACTTTTGAGTTTGTTAATCACCATTTGTGCACTTGACTGGCGCATCACTTTTTTTGGTTGAAATACTGTAGTGCAGAAAGACAGGGCAACTATAACTTTGAATATCTTTTCTTGACATCTTAGTGAAACACTAGAAAAAGAGAGAAAAGGTTTGATTGGCCCAGGTGACTCCAAAATTAGAACAACCACATCTCAGCAATACATATGTATGTAATTTATGCTCTGTGTAATCACCCTCTCTTGGTACATAAGAGTCAAGAGGCCCAATGAGATAAGCAATTTGGGTGCTTATTAAGACAGGTAAGGAGTTGCACACAGTGGCGGTTTCGGGCACGGGCGAACAGGGCAGCCGCCCGGGGCAGCAGCACGTGGGGGGGCGGCACTCGGCACGAACCTGTGGTGGAGAAAAAGAAAATCATCTTTGCTGCGGGCGGCGCCGCTGCCGCCCCTGCTGCTGAAGGACCCGGGCCGGCGGCTGGAGTTTGCCTTCAGCCGCTCCAGTGGAGCGGGCATTGTGCACCAGCATAATGCAGCCGCGCTCGCCGCTCAGAACTAGGGGGGGGGGGAGGAGCCGAGAGTACACTGTCTAGTCTACACAGACACACAGCAGCGGCGGCGGCGCGCTCAGAACCAGCGGGGGGAAGGCGAGGAGGAGGAGACGAGCCTGACTCACTACACACACAGCAGTGGCGGCGCCGGCGCGTAAGGGGAGGAGAGGAGGGTAGTGTACACACTGACTGGACTGTAGAGATTCGTCTTCTCTTGTAATGTGTCTGCGTGTTCCTTGGTGCGGATTAGGCAACGGACTGGTTCAGCCCTCTATCTGATCTGTGATCACTACAAATTCCAGGCAGTAACAACCATCCTCCCTGACACCATCCTCCCTGACACCATCCTCCCTGACACCATCCTCCATGACACCATCCTCCATGACACCATCCTTCCTGACACCATCCTCCCTGACACCATCCTCCCTGACACCATCCTCCCTGACACCATCCTCCCCCATCCTCCATGACACCATCCTTCCTGACACCATCCTCCCTGACACCATCCTCCCCGACACCATCCTCCCCGACACCACCCTCCCTGACGCCACCCTTCCTGACACCATCCTCCCCGGCACCATCCTCCCCGGCACCATTCTCCCCGGCACCATCCTCCCTGACACCACCCTCCCTGACGCCACCCTTCCTGACACCATCCTCCCCGGCACCATCCTCCCTGACACCACCCTCCCTGACACCATCCTCCCTGACCTAAGTTGCCCTGTTCAGCCAGGTAAGAGTAAACTGGCTTGGGGGGGGTGGGAGTCAGCATTGTATTAGGGCCCATAATACAATGCTGATCCGCCCGCCCTCCTCCTAATACAATGCTGTTCCCCCCTCCCCATAATACAATGCTGACCCCCCTAAATTTAGGGGGAGGGGGGATCAGCATTGTATTAGGGGGAGGGAGCAGGGTTCAGCATTTTATTAGGGGGGGTCAGCATTGTATTAGGGGGATGGGGGGATTAGCCTTGTATCAGGGCCCCTAATACAATGCTGATCCACCCCCCTCCTCCTAATACAACGCTGTTCCTGCTGGCCCCCTCCCCCTAATACAATGCTGATTCCCCCGCCCCAAATTTAGGGAGAGGGGGGATAAGCATTGTATTAGGGGGAACAGCATTTTACTATGGGGAGGGGGGTCAGCATTGTATTAATTAGGAGGAGGGGGCTGGGGGGGTCAAAATTGTATTAGGGTGGGGGGGATCGGCATTGTATAAGCGGGGGAACAGCATTGTGTTAGGGGGAGGGGGCAGCATTGTATCAGGGGAAATGTAACTTTAAACTGGTAACCTTTAGAAATTTTTAAAGTGTTGCCAATGGGGATTTTTAGGTACCAATGTTTGTTGCCATTCCACGAGCATGTACAATTTTGAAGCATGAAATGTTGGGAATCTATTTACTTGGCGTAACATTATCTTTCACATTATGGAAAATAATTAGGCTAACTTTACTGTTTTCTTATTTTTTAATTTAAAAAAAAGTGAATTTTTTTCCAAAAAAATTGCGTTTGTGAGAAATTCGGTGTGATAAATGTTGCAAAAATCTCCATTTTATTCTTTAGGGTCTCTGCTAAAAGAAAATCTATAATGTTTGGGGGTAATTTTGCAGCCAAGAAAAAAAAAAGATTAGAAATTGTAAACAACGTGTCGGAAAAAGGGCCAGTCCAAAAGTGGTTAAATTATGTTTCATATATGAATACTTGATGACGTTGTGCTGGTATGACGACGCAATGCTATGGCGCTGGTATGTAATTTTTTCCAGGGCTGGTTTTCATACCCAGTCCGGCCCTGCTGTAGACTGTAGTAGTCACTCACTACACATACTTGCATTTGGTTGCAGCCAGGTAAGTTGCTAAATAGAAAAAGAAATGAGGTAGTTGGCGCTGCCTGAGAAATGTGGAAGGTTGAACTTGACTAAAACCAGTGACTGGTCTGGTGTACAGGAGATTTTTGGCACTGCCTGAGAAATGTGTGGAACTTGAGTCAAGTTCCACACATTTCTCAGGCAGCGCCAAAAATCTCTACACCAGTCACTGGTTTTAGTCAAGTTCCACACATTTCTCAGGCAGCGCCAAAAGTATGCGCCAAGATGTGAAGTTTTGTCATGTTATTTTTTTTTTTGGGGGGGGGGGGGGCGCCGGGAGGGAGTCTCGCCCGGGGAGCAATTTAATGTAGAACCGCCACTGGTTGCACACATGACCTGTAGTTCCTCTGTGGACACAGTATCAATGGAGAGCTTAAAGTCTTTGAGTAAGAACCTGTTTCCATTTGTTTGTTTGTTTTTTTTACATTATTAATGGCAGTAATTAGTTAATTGTAGGTGAGTGAGCCAGGCGGGAAGCTGGAGATTAGTTTAAAAAGTATTTTTTTTTAAATGTAGCTAGTGTAAGGAATTTTACTTGGCATCAGCCTATGGCAGTCCCTTAGTATGACAGTGGTGGGGACAGTTCCTCAAGCCAATAAGGTGTGCTGCATGCAAATGTGCTGACAAGGATCAAAATGACTGAAAAAGATAGCAGTTGAGCAGTAGGATGACCTTACCAGTCTGCTGCTGCTCCTTCACTCTCTAGTTAGCTGGATGGGGAGATGCCACCACTGCACCCCTTAACTGCACAGAACGTGATGCAATCCTTTTGGCCATGCAGCATTATGGAATGGTGCAAATCTAAAGGCTACGTGGGCAGATATGCAAATCTTTAGGTGTGTAAAACATCTCCCATATCTGTATTTTAAAGATAAGTTTAGTTGCTTGCCTAGAGTTTATCTTTAAATGTAAGAAGTTGTTGTTCTTGACCTCACTTTACTTGCATGAATACCAGTTAAACCTTTTTTACTCTCTCGAGGTACGTCAACCTGAGAAGACATGCAGTCCAGCATGGCGGTACAGGTTAATCAACATGTGATGGCCATGTACTTGACAGTTAGTAAAGGATGATATTTTGCCAAATATTCCTTATATAGTTTACCATAAACAGACAGGAGTTAACCTGGGAATGATTTGCTAAAGGTTTTCCTGAACACCAAACCTCACCTAGGCTAATGGGAAATTTTGTTTTATTTTTTCTTAGCTTGATTGAAAAGAACACAGGTTTATTTGCCTGGAAAATGTTTATTAAATCACTCTACTAGCCTGGAGCTTATGAATAAAGGCAAAATAATAAAAGTTGCAGCAGTGTGACTCCATCTTTTTACTATTTTTAGTGAACACATCCATTTTCAGCACTTTTAATTTTTTTCGGAATTTGTAATAGTGGAAAAAATGACATTTTATATGGGAAAAATATATATCGTAGCAAAATGTAATATGATTTTCATGTTCACTATGTTATGTGTTTGCCACGTGTAATAAACATTTAACAATATAAATTTAATCTAACTCTATTATTTGGGTATTCATTGCCAGCAGTCCACTAGTTAATGAAAGAAACATCTAACATCTGGTTTACAGTTTCTGATCTCTGCATTGGCAATTTCAGTTGAATAAGTTGTCCCTTCCAGTTGTTTTTCTCTGTGTCAATCTTTAGCACACAGGTAAGACAACTATCAAAAACTTTTAAAGTGTTACTAAACCCAGAAGCCTGCATTTACTATATCTGGTCTCCCACAGATATAGACATGAAAAGGCAATTATTTTAGTAAATATAAATTACTAAATACCTTTTCTCGTCAGAAGTATATATAGTCCTGTTACTTCTATCAGTGTCAAAGCTTGTGTGTGGAGCTTTAATTCTACTCTGACTGTCCTATGAGTCTGCAGGACTCCTGACCCTCTGTCTGGACAGTGCTGATTGGCCCTGTGCCAATCACATGCACCCCCCCCAAGAAAAAAAAAAAAGCTCTCTAGTTATACACACTAAACTGAGCATCTGCAGAGTGACTCCCTAAGGCTCTGTCTTATAAGGAGATGGATTGGGGACAGTGGAAGTAGGGGAGGATCAAAGAAGAAAGGATCAAACAGCCTTTTTACACAATGCGGAGGAATTAACCCCTGCCACAGTAAGTATAACAAGCATGCTTTACTGCATATACAGATTGATTTTACTGTTGTGGGTTTAGTCACACTTTAAAGCGGTTGTATACTCATTAACAAAAAAACAAAAAAAAAAACCCTGGAGGACAAAGGCATAATGAGCTAGTAAGGTAATACTTACCTTAGAACGAAGCCCCGGCACAGTTGTCTGGACAACGTTGAGGGAGCTGACATGCTCCCTTTGCGTCTCTTCCTGGCTCGACGGCTCCGGCGCTGTGAGTGGCCGGAGCCACAATGACGTCACTCCCGCGCATGTGCGCGGGAGTTTCACTTTCCGGCAAGACCCGGCAAGGAGTAAAAAACTTTAAACAATATTTTCCTGGTTTCCATTTGTGTTTCATTGTTTTAATGCATTCACCTGTCTGCTAATAGAAATAATTTTTCGTGCGTCAAATCATATTAATATGTAACAGAGTTCTGAGGATCTTCCAGCTTTCATCTAGAAGCACAACAAGAGTCTCCATAGACACGAGATGATGGTCAAGTGTACTTCTATGATCTGACCTCTGTAAGATTCAATTTTTTTAAATTAGTGAAGAGGTATAAGAGTTTATCGACCAGGGGACCATACATGTGTACACATTTAGTAGGTGCTTACAAAGCCAAATTTTTAAAGCTACAGCAGGAATAGGAAACAAAAGAAAAAGCACCGTTGTGATTGAAAAGTATCATTCTAAACCCAAGATCAAAAAAAAAATATATATTGAAATCTTATCAGTCCTTATATATTGTGGCTATATAAGCTTTCTTTTCCATTCTTTTTTATTCTTTTAGAAGAGTGAAAGCAGAATAACACCAAGTGGTGCATTGGGTCTGCCCCATTTATACATACAAGGGGCATCCTAAAAGCTCATGGCCCAACACACAAGAAGTGACCATACAGCCATGTAACTTTATCACCGCACCAAGCCTCTCTTCCAGATGGTCAGCGCTAAAAATTGTGCATGTGTGCTATACTTTAAAGGTGTTGTAAAGTATGAAGTTTTTTTTATCTTAATGCATTTAATGCATTAGAATAAAAAGCCTTCTGTGTGCAGAAGCCCCCTCAGCCCCCCTAACACTTACCTGAGGTCCCTCTCTGTCCAGCAATGTCCACGAGTGTCTCAGCTGTCCTAGATTCTCCCTCCTGACTGGCTGGCAGGGCAGTATTCCAATATGATAACGACCCCAAACACACCTCCAAGACGACTATTGCCTTGCTAAAGAAGCTGAGGGTGAAGGTGATAGACTAGCCAAGCATGTCTCCAAACCTTTTTTTTTTTTCACAATATAAAACTTTATTCAAAAGTATGAACAAACAAATAGTAAAATCCAAACCTGGAAAATCCAAAATGGAAGGTGGAGAAGCGCAAGGTCTCTAACTTTTACTAGTTCCGTGATGTCATCATGGAGGAGTAGAAGAGGACTCCAGGGGCAACCTGTGAAGCTCTGGTGAACTCCATGCCCAAGAGGGTTAAGGCAGTGCTGAAAAATAATGGTGGCCACACAAAATATTGACACTTTGGGCCCAATTTGGACATTTTAACGTAGGGGTGTACTAACTTTTGTTGCCAGTGGTTTAGACATAAATGGCTGTGTGTTAAGTTATTTTGAGGGGACAGCAAATTTACGCTGTTATACAAGCTGTACACTCACTACTTTACATTGTAGCAAAGTGGCATTTCTTCAGCGTTGTCACATGAAAAGATATAATAAAATATTTACAAAAATGTGAGGGGCGTACTCACTTTTGTGAGATACTGTAAGTATAACTTCTTTATTGGAAAAAAAAAAACGAGACTTTACAATCGCTTTAAATTTGTGTTGGTCTTCCACTACCCAGACTACATGGAAGTGTGAAATAAAAGCAGAGCAGAGGTACAGTACGTCAGCCTGCTCCAGTAAAAAAATCTCCAAATTGAACATAGAAGTGGTCAAGTGGCGTGTGGTCCATTCATATACAATATATGCAGAGTTGTCTTTAAAGGTAAGATGGAAAGAAAGTAAAGCCACGTCTGTAAGTAGTACATTTTTAACCAATTCAGCCCCGGAAGGTTTTACCCCCTTAATGACCAGGCCATTTTTTGCGATTCGGCACTGTGTTACTTTAACAGAAAATTGCGTGGTCATGCAACACTGTACCCAAATACAGTTGATGTCCTTTTTTCCCCATAAATAGAGCTTTCTTTTGGTGGCATTTGATCACCTCTGCGTTTCTTAGATTTTGCACTATGAACAAAAAAAGAGCAACTAGTTTGAAAAAAAACGCCATATTTTTTACATTCTGCTATAAAACATTCCCAATAATTTTTTTTTAAAAATTAAATGTTTTTATCAGTTAAGGCCAATTTGTATTCTGCTACATATTTTTGGTAAAAAAAAATCCCAAAAAGCGTATTTTAATTGGTTTGCACAAAAGTTATATTGTTTACAAACTATTAGATATATAATATTTTTGGACATTTTATTTATTTATTTATTTTATTAGTAATGGCGCGATCTGCGATTTTTAGCGGGACTGCGACATTGCAGTGGACAGATCGGACCCCTAACTGACATTTTTGACACTTTTTGGGGACCAGTGACACTGATACAGTAACCAGTACTAAATAATATGCACTGTTACTGTATAAATGTCACTGGCAGGGAAGGGGTTAATACTGTGGTTGATCAAAGGGGTTAATGTATGCCAAATATGCTTACTGACTGTGTATGTGTGTGTGTGTGTGTGTGTGTGTGTGGGGGGGGGGGGGGTTCTGTGACAGGCACAGACAGATAGCAGTTTCAGCTTAGCTGAAACTTCAGATCTGTCCCTGCCTGTGTGAGTGAAAATCCGCCTGCTTTGTTTACATAAGCAGGCGGGTCTTCTCTCGGTTTCTCAGATGATCACGGGAGGGCAGTGGCAATTGTCGCCACTCCTCCGGTGGCCCGCCTCCCGCTGTGTCTAAATACAGAGGGAGCGCGGCTCCAGCGGCGCGCACGCACCCCGAAACCACATGCACTCCAAGTATGTAGTACTACGTGACTGGACGCACCCAAGCCGCCCTGCCGCAGTAATATTACGGTGGGCAGTCGGCAAGTGGTTAAAGGGCATTTGAACCATCAGGTTAAATAAGCTAAGTGCTAATATTCTAGAGTTAGGCTTTAAGTTGCTTCACATAAAACATAGAAGACATGACCTGACTTTTCTGCACTGCGGTTAAATAATACATCCTGGTCACTTACCTGATATCAGCTTGTGACTGGACAATGAAGGTGCAGCAGCATTGTGATGTGCCTCGTTTGTTTGCTCACTCTGCTCTATTTTAATACCAGACTATCCCAGCACAGCACAACAACTACAGTACATACTTACAATAGTTGTGTTTAAATAAATGTACATTAAATTGTTTCTAATTAAGTAATGAGTGCTTTAATTGTTATGATTTTTTTGCCTGGAGTTCAGTTTAAATGCATCTGTTTTTAGTCTTTTTTTAAATCATTGTTGTATGTAAGATTTCAAAATGACTCATTATATTTATACATGTGGTACTTACTACTAAGTAGTGTAGCTCACTGTGCTTTACTACTCATACTATATCAGATCAAGTCTATTAAATGAACTATGTCTCTTGTAACTGATTTTTTATGACAAGCAACTACTTAACGGAAAACCTGCAAAATGATGCATGAACTATATCTATTCAATATTAAAATATGACGTAAGGGCAAACCAAAATGATCCTATTTACATTTATACATTTAAAACTGATTTCCTAGGCATTTGTTTCCTTCTCTGTGAAATCTTTATTTTATTTTACAAATAAACATGGGCTAAAACTATGACACTGATGTCACAGAACATTATAGTTTTTTTTTTTTTTTTTTAAGGAGCCTACAGAAGAAGCTGTTTGCTTTCATATTGTTTCTCTATAACTGAAAGTCTGTAAGGAGCCTGTATAGAGCGGTTGGGCCCAGGAAGGGGGTGTTGGACATGAGTAATTCTTATGATCCACTATAACAGTAAAGCAAGTTACATTTGCAAATGGAGTCCAGACCCCCACAATTCTTTTATGACTGGCTTGATTAAAGCATGTATAATGCTAAAAGCTCTAAAAACTGTGAAATTCACACCAAAAAAAAACTTTACAATAAAACCTCACTGAATACTCCTAAAGACAGATGATAATTTCCACCTAGCTTTTTATATGAATGTAACATTTAACAGTTTACATTATCCATGACACAAATTTTACATGTAAATCTATACATTAGTATTAACCGCCCATGTAGGGCTAAATATTCCCCAACTATCTCTTAACTTCCTCCCACCAGTGGCTGCTCCGTCCTTTAGGGGTGCAGGGGTGCCGCTCCCCCTATCCATGTGTCCAGCCCCCTAATCTACATGCAGGGCGCTGGATGCATGGATTCCAAGGGGGGGGGGGGTTTTGAAGCACATGGTTAGAGCAAGAGGCTCTAATAGGCTTCAAAAAATGTTGGGCTTGGGGCGCAGAGCACTGCGCCCTGAGCCTACCCAGTTGTGTGACAATAGCGAATTATTATTCGCTTTTGTCACACGGATTCTCCTCCTGGCCAATCATGAAGCGGGTCCTGGGACCCGTTTCTCGATTGGCCGAAAGGAGTAGCCATCCAATTGGCGGAGGAGGGAGGAGATGCAGGGGAAGCCCGACCAAGGAAGGGGGACACGGAGGAGACTGAGGGGGAAGCTGCCGCTGCCTCCTCCACATGTCAGTCCAGGGGCAGCACAGGGTGAGCGAGCCATCGACCAGGGGGGGGGTATGGTGTGCGGTGCGGTGCGGTGCGGGCTGGAGCTGGTGTGGCCTGTGGTCAGGTCCGTCTGCCGCCCCCCCTGTTCCATGGAGCACCAGCTGCCACTGCCTCCCACCCAACTTTAACCCATTCTGCTAGGCTATATACTTTTTTAACTGGTGTAGTAATATAGTAGGAGTCCCATCCAGGTCCCTTACAACTTCTGATCCACCTCTGCAAACCCACTCAAGACCTTAGGTCCCCTGCCTTCCTCTTCAGATAATGTCAGTCTTCTTCTGGACCCTAAGAGGACCCTGCCAATGGACAGTCAAAAGAAGTGTCCATGCCACGTAGGCAGTGATGTGAGCACCTGAAGATAAACCTCAATAGAAGACAAGAGAATGATCGAGTCAGTTGCATTACATTAGAATGTAAAATTATTTTTATGGTTGACCAATTTGGTTTCAGCATTTTTATGTATATTTATTATGGTGTTGTGCATTATCGTTTTCCACCAATAGATGGAGCCGCTTCCCAGTCTGAGTTATGTTTCACATCAGTATTAGAATGAGGTTAATATGCATATATTACGGCCCTTGGTTTATTTGAATATAAATCGGGTTATATATTTCTCTAATTTTCATTCTATAAGATTCATTTATTTGGTGCTGCCTAATGGTCTCCATTGTGGGACATGAGGTGGCTTCCGGTTGGTGGAACGCTTGTCACGAGTGACCACGTCCGGGTTCTGTTTGGTTGCTCCGCCTCCCTCGGCTATATATAGGTTAGCGCCTCCATCTAAGCCACTCCCTTGACGACGTCACTGTATGACGAAACGCGTCGGTATTGGCTGACGGCTGGCGCATGCGCAGGCAAGGGACTCGGCGGCCATCTTGATGGTGGGAAACCTATGATCGCTTTACACTGAATGCTGGCAACCGTTTCTTATGATGTAAGCTGCTTTCGTTTTTATCCTAATAAAATGCTTGTTTGATACTGCACCATGAGGGGATCTTGTGTTTGTGTCTTCTAAGTGCAGCGGTGATCCATTGAAGTTGTCTCCAGTCAGCAGCAGCAGGAGGAGTTTGGGGCTAGTGATTCTTACCTGGTGTTATCCATTTCAGTACTTTGGGTGTTTTATGACCCTGGTGGGTCAGATTAGCTGGTGAGAGCATTTAGTGACTCTGCTTGGTGGTGGATCCTCCTCTTTCTACACCTCTTTGGACTGAATTGGACTATAGCTGCACTTGGGACTCATGTTGCTAATTATATTTGGATGCTGTGATTAGCGCGACACCATTTTATACTGTTATCTGAAGATTATGTTTTCATGTCTTTTTGTGTCTGCTGCTTTTCGCAAATATGTTTTAAACCTTTGATTTAGGTTTTTGGTTACGTTTATAGCGCAGCAATTTTATCTAATTATTCAGTTGCATTACATGACCATGGCTTCAGTTGAATAAAATGGGCACTTAGGTTTTGTTTTGTTTTTTTTCCTTATACCAGTGCTTAATTAGGGTGTTGCTAATATCCCAAAGAAAAACTTTCACCCTTCATACTAATTTTATAGTATGATTTTACTGGCATAGTTTCTGATGCATAAAACCTGGAGAAAAGATAAATTAATGAGCAAATTGGAGATGTTTCCCATGATAACTAATCAGAATTTTGGTTTGATTTTTGAATAAAATGAAAAGGGGAATCCTGTTGGTTGCTCCAGTTTTGAGCATGTTTTCTTTTCCCTAGTTTTAAATACATCAGTCGTGTTTTTTTTTTCTGCTACAGTATTTCTAATGACACATTCAGTTTATGTTGGACCTGAAGGTGCCACTCTTGGTCTGCATGAGCTCAGTCAGATTCTTCTGACATTAGTTAACTGCGTGTATTTCCGTCATGTGGGTTTCAGTAAATGAAGGTGATACAAATTACGCCTTATGCTCACCTTACCACTGAACTTGTTGACCATGAAATAATAATGTAATTTCCCCTTCTGAAATTATCTAGAAATTCAGCCTCTAGATAAACAGCTAAATTGCTACAGATTAAGTCATCCTTAGAAAGCGCCCAGCAGACCACCCACAGCTCTATTTGTATATAACTTACTGGTGCCGAAAAAAACACAAGCTTGACAAACTGTTCAGTTATTTTGCAATCAGGAAAAGTAATTTAGTGACATAGGAAATTAAAACCAGGTATACCAATAAAATTATGTCAGAATCAGTTCTTTCTTTTCTGCAAAATACAGGTATACATTTAGGACATCTCCTGGACTGACAAAGATTTACACAGTTGACATTATTATTTTTTAAGAATGAAACATTCCTTGTTTTCCTGGCAGCCGAAATAAATGTATTCAGTTACACATTACATTCTTTTTAGTTGCTGTTATACTGTATTGATATGTAAATTATGTTTAGTGTAAGGGCCCATTCACTCTATCTGCAGTCCAAAATGCTGCTGCTTGCAGAGCGATTTAAACCTCGTACACACGCGTCGAAATTCGGCCGGGAATTTTCGTCCGACGACCGATCTGCCGATTTTTGGCTTGTTAGTATGATGCTTCCGACAACCGATTTCGACTTTTCGGCCGAAAAAATTCTGGTGTGCAGGCTATAAAATTTTTGTCCTCCGTCAAAACACATCCGATTTTCGTGCAGTCAGTATAGATTTCGATGGGGAAAAATCTTATGAGCAAGACTGGGCATGCTCAGAGAAGAAAAAACAGAAAGAAAGCAAACCAACACAGGACATCACTTCTGAAGTAGAATTTTGTCGTGCGGGAAAATTCGTGTGCAGTCTAGGCACATTCCAACCAACAAAACACCACTCTGGACAAAAGATGGACGACCGGTCGGCGGAAATTCGTTGCGTGTGTATTAGGCTTTAGGCTGCAGAACCTTGTGGCAGGGTGCAGTGCGGTACGCGTTGTATCGCATCACATGGATCCCCCCCCCTTTTTTTTTTTAAACATATTTTTGTGTTTGCTCAGACTGTTTATCAAAAAAGTAGCAATCTGCATCTGTTTATTGCAGGGTAGCTTGATAGCTTCCAACTGTCCCTCATTGGAAGGAACCATCCCTCTTTTGCAGCCAAATATGTCTATCCCTCCTTCATCCCCAGTTGTCCCTTTATTGATCTGATACATAGATCTCTATAACATATGTATCATATAACCACCAAAATTGGTATGCTACACTAAACATTTTATCAAACCACTAAATTAGTGCATTTTTTATTTCAAAAAGCCAGAAATAAAAAAATGAGTGATGAAAAAGAGAATTTGGAGGTGTAACCGATTTTTTTTTCCTATCTTTTTTATTATTTCTTGCTGGTCAATGGAACTGATAGAAGGCATCAAAATGGTGTGCGCCTTGCTGACATATTTTGTGTTTACAATTGTTCCTCTTTTTTATCTCAAAAGTTGGGAGGTGTTTGGCACTGGGGTACCAAAAGCACACCAGAGGAGGTAAGAGTGATGGCCCACCTTGAAGCAGCAAATGCTGTGCTGGGGTGACATGTGGGTGTGGTTTACTGTAAGCACAGCTTGAATGGCCTGGAACTGCAGCTAGGGGGAGCAATATTGAATACTGAATTTAGCAGGATGGAGAGGTATGGGGGCCGGCATTTTTTCTAGAGAGGACTCAAAACAGCTGCATGTGGAATGGGAGGACCTTCACCATTTCCAACAGGTGGAGCTATAGTGTGTACTATTCATTAGATGTAGAATTGCATAGGAAGATTTTCTGAAAATCTTCATGGAAGGCGAGTTTACATTATAAGAATTTGTGATAAATATACTTACAAACCTCAATATTTGAATGTTTTTCCACATTGACTCTTTAACTTTCATTCCTCTTTGACAGAGTTAAACTTTCAATCACTTTACCAGAAGCAAGTAAGGGCTGTTCTAACTGGAGAGCAAGCTCCTTTTTGTGTATTGCCACTAGAAACACTGAGAGGGGGTAATGTACAGCCCCCTCATTCAGCACATTCTAAAATGACTTACTGATCCCAAATCTCAACTTTACCTTTGCCTCACAGACAGTGGCGGTTCTACATTAAATTGCTCCCCGGGCGAGACTCCCTCCCGGCGCCCCCCCCCCCAAAAAAAAATAACATGACAAAACTTCACATCTTGGCGCATACTTTTGGCGCTGCCTGAGAAATGTGTGGAACTTGACTAAAACCAGTGACTGGTGTAGAGATTTTTGGCGCTGCCTGAGAAATGTGTGGAACTTGACTCAAGTTCCACACATTTCTCAGGCAGTGCCAAAAATCTCCTGTACACCAGACCAGTCACTGGTTTTAGTCAAGTTCAACCTTCCACATTTCTCAGGCAGCGCCAACTACCTCATTTCTTTTTCTATTTAGCAACTTACCTGGCTGCAACCAAATGCAAGTATGTGTAGTGAGTGACTACTACAGTCTACAGCAGGGCCGGACTGGGTATGAAAACCAGCCCTGGAAAAAATTACATACCAGCGCCATAGCATTGCGTCGTCATACCAGCACAACGTCATCAAGTATTCATATATGAAACATAATTTAACCACTTTTGGACTGGCCCTTTTTCCGACACGTTGTTTACAATTTCTAATCTTTTTTTTTTCTTGGCTGCAAAATTACCCCCAAACATTATAGATTTTCTTTTAGCAGAGACCCTAAAGAATAAAATGGAGATTTTTGCAACATTTATCACACCGAATTTCTCACAAACGCAATTTTTTTGGAAAAAAATTCACTTTTTTTTAAATTAAAAAATAAGAAAACAGTAAAGTTAGCCTAATTATTTTCCATAATGTGAAAGATAATGTTACGCCAAGTAAATAGATTTCCAACATTTCATGCTTCAAAATTGTACATGCTCGTGAAATGGCAACAAACATTGGTACCTAAAAATCCCCATTGGCAACACTTTAAAAATTTCTAAAGGTTACCAGTTTAAAGTTACATTTCCCCTGATACAATGCTGCCCCCTCCCCCTAACACAATGCTGTTCCCCCGCTTATACAATGCCGATCCCCCCCACCCTAATACAATGTTGACCCCCCCAGCCCCCTCCTCCTAATTAATACAATGCTGACCCCCCTCCCCATAGTAAAATGCTGTTCCCCCTAATACAATGCTTATCCCCCCTCTCCCTAAATTTGGGGCGGGGGAATCAGCATTGTATTAGGGGGAGGGGGCCAGCAGGAACAGCGTTGTATTAGGAGGAGGGGGGTGGATCAGCATTGTATTAGGGGCCCTGATACAAGGCTAATCCCCCCATCCCCCTAATACAATGCTGACCCCCCCTAATAAAATGCTGAACCCTGCTCCCTCCCCCTAATACAATGCTGATCCCCCCTCCCCCTAAATTTAGGGGGGTCAGCATTGTATTAGGGGGAGGGGGGAACAGCATTGTATTAGGAGGAGGGCGGGCGGATCAGCATTGTATTATGGGCCCTAATACAATGCTGACTCCCCCCCCCCCCCCAAGCCAGTTTACTCTTACCTGGCTGAACAGGGCAACTTAGGTCAGGGAGGATGGTGTCAGGGAGGGTGGTGTCAGGGAGGATGGTGCCGGGGAGGATGGTGTCAGGAAGGGTGGCGTCAGGGAGGGTGGTGTCAGGGAGGATGGTGCCGGGGAGAATGGTGCCGGGGAGGATGGTGCCGGGGAGGATGGTGTCAGGAAGGGTGGCGTCAGGGAGGGTGGTGTCGGGGAGGATGGTGTCGGGGAGGATGGTGTCAGGGAGGATGGTGTCAGAAAGGATGGTGTCATGGAGGATGGTGTCAGGGAGGATGGTGTCAGGGAGGATGGTGTCAGGGAGGATGGTGTCAGGGAGGATGGTGTCATGGAGGATGGTGTCATGGAGGATGGTGTCAGGGAGGATGGTGTCAGGGAGGATGGTGTCAGGGAGGATGGTTGTTACTGCCTGGAATTTGTAGTGATCACAGATCAGATAGAGGGCTGAACCAGTCCGTTGCCTAATCCGCACCAAGGAACACGCAGACACGTTACAAGAGAAGACGAATCTCTACAGTCCAGTCAGTGTGTACACTACCCTCCTCTCCTCCCCTTACGCGCCGGCGCCGCCACTGCTGTGTGTGTAGTGAGTCAGGCTCGTCTCCTCCTCCTCGCCTTCCCCCCGCTGGTTCTGAGCGCGCCGCCGCCGCTGCTGTGTGTCTGTGTAGACTAGACAGTGTACTCTCGGCTCCTCCCCCCCCCTAGTTCTGAGCGGCGAGCGCGGCTGCATTATGCTGGTGCACAATGCCCGCTCCACTGGAGCGGCTCCAGGCAAACTCCAGCCGCCGGCCCGGGTCCTTCAGCAGCAGGGGCGGCAGCGGCGCCGCCCGCAGCAAAGATGATTTTCTTTTTCTCCACCACAGGTTCGTGCCGAGTGCCGCCCCCCCCACGTGCTGCCGTCCCGGGCGGCTGCCCTGTTCGCCCGTGCCCGAAACCGCCACTGCTCACAGAGTTCTCTTCTAACTTCCTCAAACTTTGAACTATAAGACTCAATCTTACCCTCCCAGAGTTTCCAAAATTGTCCCCAAACTAATATCCTATACCTAATGCAGGGCATACCCCCACTAGACAAGGTTCTGCATCACTTGAAGTTTCCATTTCTTTGAGGAGTCATTACCTACCTCACTGCAGTTGTCAGGCCTCTTCCATAATATTAGACTGGTATTTGGGACTATAAACACTTTTGGGAAAATGCAAGAAATGTTGGACCCGGCGCTACCACTTTTAAATTAGTATTGTGCAAATATGTGCTTTATGTGCTATAAAAGTGCATGTAGTGCAATCAATACATAGAAAGTGCTACGTGCCGTTAAAAACATCAATAGGTTTAACCTGGGCTGTGCTCAGTGTACCACATTAAAAGTGTCATATATCATACATCTGCATAAAGTGCCAAGTGCTAATAATACCAAGTGCCACGTGTTGTGATCCGTGCTAAAAACAATATATGGCGCCGGCGGATGGTCCACCAAAAAGCACCGCTGCTTACCGCACTCTTAAGCCTTTGACTCGACACTTCTTGGTCACTGCCGTGCGTTTCTGTCCCACTCAGATAACTCCCACAGCGTAAATGTGGCAGAGGCCAAAGCAAACTTCACAAACAATTTTCATTTTCCAAAGTTTGATTTGACCACAAATACCGTCTCCCGCCATCATCCCACATATCTCCAGGCCAGATAACCCAGTGGGGGCCCCCCACAGTCCTCCCAGGAGGTGGCTTATGTGTGCAGGTTGGACCAGTTTCACATGGACCCCACTATGGCAGGCAATCAGTGGATATCAATTTTTTCTTGCTGTCCGAATATACCGCGAGTCGGGAGAAGCCGACTCGCAGTATATTCGGACAGCAAGAAAAAATTGATATCCACTGATTGCCTGCCATAATGGGGTCCATGTGAAACTGGTCCAACCTGCACACATAAGCCACCTCCTGGGAGGACCGTGGGGGGCCCCCACTGGGTTATCTGGCCTGGAGATATGTGGGATGATGGCGGGAGACGGTATTTGTGGTCAAATCAAACTTTGGAAAATGAAAATTGTTTGTGAAGTTTGCTTTGGCCTCTGCCACATTTACGCTGTGGGAGTTATCTGAGTGGGACAGAAACGCACGGCAGTGACCAAGAAGTGTCGAGTCAAAGGCTTAAGAGTGCGGTAAGCAGCGGTGCTTTTTGGTGGACCATCCGCCGGCGCCATATATTGTTTTTAGCACGGATCACAACACGTGGCACTTGGTATTATTAGCACTTGGCACTTTATGCAGATGTATGATATATGACACTTTTAATGTGGTACACTGAGCACAGCCCAGGTTAAACCTATTGATGTTTTTAACGGCACGTAGCAATTTCTATGTATTGATTGCACTACATGCACTTTTATAGCACATAAAGCACATATTTGCACAATACTAATTTAAAAGTGGTAGCGCCGGGTCCAACATTTCTTGCATTTTCCCTAATCTACTACCTCAGAGGTAGGTTGGAGGCAGCTTACACCACTAATTGATTTTGTACTGAAAACTCCATAGCGCTGGTACACAACCCCCTTTTTTTATAAACACTTTTGTTTTCTCCGGCAGAAGCTAGATTATCCATAAATCCATTTTTGTTTGTTTCTTTGACTCAGCTTCTGGTAGGACAGTGTCTGCAGAGAGAATATACATTGATGAATAGTTATCTCTCAAAACACCTCATCAAACACTGACTCATCTGTTATTAGATACTTTACAGCCAAATGGTGTGACACTTGACAGTTACTATAGGTAGACAGGCCTCTATTCAAACCTCTACCTGGAGAGAACTCATGCTTGGTATCCACTATTTCTCCTTGTGCTTCAGGGCCTTTATTGGGTTTACTGCAAGAACTTCCTTTTGGGTCAGTAACTTCAATCTTTTTACTCACACTTGTTCACAGTGGAGTAGCCTTGATGGCTGAAACAGGGGCAGTTGTTATGGGTGCATAATTATAAGGGGCGCAAGATTTCTCTGGACAGGGGACAATGATCGAGCATGAGGTGATGTTGGAGGAGATTGTCAGAGCAGTATTCTGAGAATGAGGAATTAGTGGAGGGGAGGAGCTGGTGCTGCCACCTACCTGATCCATGCATGCACCCATTGACACATACAGTAACTCATGTCACTCTTTCAGCTGCCTGACTGTACTGCACTGTGTGTGTCTGTGTGTCTAACACATGACAGAAATTCAGTTAGGAAAGTGTCACTGTACCAACCTAATCTTTATTTATTCATATACTTCTCAGGGACTCAGGGAGTGCTAACAGTCCTCTAGTAACCACAATGCCACCAGCAGGTGATTCAAGTCCTGACAGTGCCATCCCCCCTTGAGGAGCATCCTCTGAATGCTCCACTTGGCCTCAAACCTTAACTAGATGAGTTACTTTTTTGCTAGCTAATTCCAAAAAGGAGAAGGTCTCCCATCATCAGTGTCTAAAGACTTTCCTTATTTCCATAGTCATTTAATCCACTGCCAGGGTCTGGCAGCTGCCTAGGTGCCCTGCCACTGGGGTCTGGAATGTGGCCAAGTGCCGCACCGCTGGGGTCTTTAAACTGGCTGTGTGCCCCGCAGATCAGATCTTTTAGGAGTCACAACACTTGGAACTTGCAGTTCCACAAGGCGGCAGATATTACAATTGCTGGGATCTCATGGGCCATCTGAAGGCTTAACACTGGAGTCCTTAACCCATACAGATATCCTAATGCCAGGGTGTCCAAGCACAACTGGACATTTCACATCTGAGGTCTTATTGCTAGAAACTACTTCTCATTTTACCAGCCACTCAGGTCTTTCCAAGGCTCTGATTACCCAACCCAGGTCCCCTAATACAGCTGAAGAGATTATGCCTGGATCAGGACAAATTTCAAATGCAACTCTGTCCTTCCCCAGAAGACCACTACTAGCAGAGCTGTAATAGCGAGTGCAGTTATCAAATTCAGACTGGGTGTCTGGACCACCAGGCTTTGGCGCAACAAAAGTAATTGGCTACAAATGGAGCTTTGGAAAAATGACAGTAAGAATCTTAGACCAGACAGGTAGCCCCCTTGCAACAAAATGGAGATGCAGGGGTATTAGACCTACCAGTTGGTGAGATCTTGCCCTAGAACCCGAGACTGGCTGAGCAGAGGGCAGAAGATCAGCAGAGGCAGGTTGGACAGCAAGCACTGGATCACCAGAGGCAGGCCGGGCAGCAGGCACCAGATCAGCAAAGGCAAGCTTGCCTGCAGGCCCAGAATAAGCAGAGGCAAGCTGCACAGCAGACATAGGGTCAGCAGAGGCAGGCTGGGCAGCAGGCACAGGATTACCAGTAGCAAGTTTGGCAACAGACACAGGATCAATAGAGGCAGGCTCGCCAGCAGGCACATGACCAACAGAGGCAGGCTGGGCATGGGATCAGCAGACAGACTGGGAAGCAAGAATAGGATCAGCAGAGGCAGGCTGGGCAGCAGGCACAGGATCAACAAAGGCAGGCTGGGCAGCAGGAACATGATCAGCAGAGGTAGGCTGGGCCTATAGGCATGGGATAATCAGAGGTGAGCTGGACAGCAGGCACAGGATAAACAAAGGTAGGCTGGGCAGAAGGTAATGGAACCAGTAAAGACAGGCTGGGCAGCAGGCACTGGATCATCAGAGGCAGGCTGGGCAGCAAACAAAGGACCAGTGAAGTCAGGTTGAGTAGCAGGCCGAGGTTCAATGGAGTCAAACTGGACAATAGGCAGACGAAGGCTGGATGGCAGTTGGCATATCAGCAGAGTCATACTGGACAGTAGGAAATATATCAGCAGCTTTAGGCTGGGCAGCAGGCGGTATATCAGCAACATCAGGCTGGTCAACGGGTAAAGTATCGGTGGCATCTGTTTGGGCAGCAGGTGAAATACCAAGCTGGAAAGAGGGTAAATGGTTAGTAGAGTCAGACTGGAAAGCAGATAGAGGATCAGTGGCATCAGGCAGGATTGCAGGGGAACTATTAGTGACACAATGGGGACAAACTGGGTAGCATGTAGAAGATAAGTAGAGTTGGACTACACAGAAAGAGAGATATCAGCAAACTAAGGCTCGGAGACTGGAACATAGGCTTGGTGCATAGCGGCTGTAGGTCAAGGACCCCACTTGGCCACATGAATCAGTCTTTTCCAAGGATGGATGGAATTTCTTGGACAGACTTGGGCAGATATTATTGTGGTAGAGTAAGGCCAGGGTTCTGAAAGACCCAAATAGGAAAAGGAAGTAGTCATAGCTGAGGCTGAGTCAGAAGCAGACTGACGCATAGTCGATGCAGTGACAGGTAGGACTAGAGGAGCTGGCATTGACTTTGCAGGATCTATTGATTTTGGCTAGACTGGAGCAAAAGACATGGAGGCAAGCTGGACTGGAGCAACAGACGTGGAAGCAAGCTGGATTGAAGCAACAGGCACGGAGGCAGGCTGGATTGGAGCAATAGGTGTGGATGCAGGCTGGACTGGAGCAACAGGCATGGGGCAAGCTGGACTGGAGCAACAGGCATGGGTGCAGGCTGTTCTGGAGCAATGGACTGGAGCAGCAATCACCAGGACAGGCTGGACTGGAACAGCAGACAGTTAAAAAGGTTGGACTGGAGTGATAAGCACTGAATCGGACTGGACTGAAGGAGCTGGTACTGGAACAGGCTGGACTGGAGTGACAGGTATAGAAGCAGGATTGACTGGAGCAGCAAGCACTGGAATAAGATAGATTAAAAAGCTGGCACACTCTGGACTAGAGTAGTTGATACTGGAACAGGCTGGACTGGAACAACTGGCACTGGAATAGGCTAAACAATGGTTGGGGAAGGAGTGGACAGTAACAGAATTGTGTAAGTGGAAAAAAACATTGGTTTCTTTTTTTGGCTTAAATACTGAAATCCAGTGGTGGCAGGGTGCCGACCAGGTTGTACTGCCAGTGGGGAAGTAGTGGCTGTACTCAGAAGTAGAGAAGGAATAGTAGCAGTGTCAGAGAAAGATTTCTGAAGGATGCAAAGGGAAAACAGAGCAGTAGAGAGAGAGAGAGCCTTCAATGGATTAAATGCAAGGAAGGTGCAGCATTCGCATTAAAATTTTAATTTATTTCCATTTAAATGCAGCTGTTGCATTAGGCTAGTGATACTGACTGTCAATTTGAAAATTAAAACAAAGTAGAATAAAATAGAAAAAAATATATAACCATCTTCTGAAATTCGAATTTTGAATAGAATGAATTTGACTAGAAAAGATTAGACTAGAATAGAAAGTAATATAATAGAAATGAGAAAAAAAAACAACAGAAAAGAATAGAATAAAATAAAATAAAATAGAAAGAGTAAAATATATAACAATCTTCTGAAATTCGAATTTTGAATACAATGAATTTGAATTAGAATAGAAAAGGTTAGAAAAGAATAGAAAACAACAGAACAGAATAGAATAGAAATTAATAAAATAGAAAAACAATAGAACAGAATATAATAAAACAGAAAGAATATATAACAATCTTCTGAAATTCGAATTTCGAATAGAATAAATTTGAATTCAAATAAGAGAATACAATAGAATAGAATAGAAAAACAATAGAAAAGAAAAGAATAGAATAAAATAGAAAGATTACAATAAATAACCTTCTTCTGACATTCGAATTTAGAATAGAATGAATGTGAATTAGAATAGAGAAGATTAGAATAGAATAGAAAATAATAATATAGAAAATAATAGAATAGAAAATAAGAGAATAGAATAGAATAGAAAATCAATAGAATAAAATAAAATAGAAAGTAAATAATCATTACATTCTTTCTATTTTTATGCTATTCTATATTAATTCTTTTGCTATTATTTTCTATTCTATTCTATTTTTTTCTGTACTATTTCTTTTCTATTATTTTCTATTGTAATCTTTTCAAATTCATTCTACTCAAAATTTGAATTTCTGAAGATATTTATATTCTTTACATTTTATTCTATTCTATTCATTTCAATTATTTTCTATTTTATTATTTTCAATTATTTTGGATTCCATTTTTGGGATTATTACCTAATATATTCTATTCAAATTAAAATGTATTGTATTCAAATTTTGTAAGACAGTCATATTCTTTCTATTTTATTCTATTCTATTCTATTCTATTGCTTTTCTATTTTATTCTCTTATTTTCTATTCTATTCTATTCTATTCTATTCTATTCTATTCTTTTCTATTATTTTCTATCCTTTTTGTTTCTATTATATATTTAAATCTTTTCTATTCTAGTTAATTCTATTCGAAATTTGTATTTCTGAAGCTGGTTAGGTTATATTCTATTTTATTCTATTCTATTGTTTTTCTATTCTACTCTTTTATTTTCTATTCTATTCTTTCCTATTATTGTGGATTTCATTGTTTTGGATTCTATTCTGCACTGTGACAGATGTGCATGGGGCACTTGTGGTATTCTGTGTCAGATACTGATGGGACAATGGTACACTGTGGTATATGTCGATGGAGCACAGGTGGTGCACTGTGACAGATGTTGATGGGGCACAGGTACACTGGGAAAGATGTGCATGGGGCACTAGTGGTACCCTGTGACAGATGTTGATAGAACAATGGTACACTGTGACAGATGTTGATTGGGCACTGGTACACTGTGACAGATGTGCATGGGCACTAGTGGTACCCTGTGACAGATGTTGATAGGACAAAGGTACACTGTGACAGATGTTGATGGGGCACTGGTACACTGTGACAGATGTTGGTGGAGCATTGGTGCCCTGTGACAGATATTGATGGGGCAATGGTACCCTGTCACAGATTTTGGTGGGGCACTGGTGCCCTGTGACAGATGTTTATGGGGCACTGGTACCCTGTGACAGATGTTTATGGGGCACTGGTACCCTGTGACAAATGTTGATAGAGCACTGGTACACTGTAACAGATGTTGATGGGACAATGGTACACTGTGACAGATGTGCATGGGGCACTGTGGTACCCTGTGACAGATGTTGATGGGACAATGGTGCACTGTGACAGATGTTAATGAGGCACTGGTGGTACACTGTGGCAGACGTTGATGGGGCATAACAGTTATAGTCTTTCTATTTAATTCTAATGTTTTTCTATTCTATTCTTTTCTATTATTTTCTCATCTTTTCTAATCTTTTTTATTCAAATCCATTCCTTTTCAAACTTCAGGAGATAGTTAAAATATAGAATAGAAAAAAATAGAAAATAACAGAATGGAAAATAAGAGAATAGAATAGAAAAGAATAGAATAAAACGAAAATACAACAGAAAAGTATAGAATAGAATAAAATAGAAGAAGAATTTAATATATATATCCATTTTTCGTGAATTGCATTTAGAAAAGAATGAATTCAAATTTGAATAGAAAATAGTAGAATAGAAAAGAAAAGAATAGAATAGAAAAACAATAGAATAGAATAGAATAAAATAGAAAGCATATATGCCATCTTCCGAAATTCGAATTTCAAATAGCATAAATTTGAATCTGAATAGAAAAAATTGGAATAGAATGAAAAAGAATAGAATTTAAAATAATAGAAAATAATAGAATAGAAAATAAGAGAATAGAAAATCAATAGAATATAATAAAATAGAAAGATTATAATGGTTATATTTGTTCTATTTTATTCTATTCTATATTAATTGTTTTTCAATACTTTTATTTTCTATTCAAATGTTTTCTTTTCAAATTCATTCTATTCAAAAGTCGAATTTCTGAAGATGGCTATATTTTTTATATTTGATTCTATTCTATTGTTTTTCTATTCTATGCTATTTTCTTATTTTCCTTTTTATTTTTTTCTTCTATTATTTAAAATTCAATTTTTTTGGATTCTATTCTAATCTATTAGAAGAAGAAGTGAACCAATGCACTACCAGTGAGTTACAGAATGATGTGGAGACAAGGAATGATGGATGCAGTGGAACACCAGAAATCAGCGGCTAATTCAGTAGTGTCACCACATACTAAAATAGGTATAAAAGCAAAGGAAAAACTTTTAGAAATTAAGCACTGATTCCCTCTGCTTTTATACCTTTTCTAATCTATTCTTTTCAAATTCAAATTTATTCTATTCAAATTTTAGAAGATGGTCATATTCTATTTTATTTAATTCTAATCAATTAAATTCTATTCTATTCTTTACTATTCTTTCATTTTTATTCTATTGCTTTATTATTTTATGTTCTATTTTATTTCATTATTTTTTAGAAAAACGATTTCCAGTGTTTTTAAATTAGGTTTCAATCCAAATTTGTTTTCAAATCTGATTCAAATTTGTTTTAGAACTAGAATTCAAATTACATTTCGTCTGAATTTAATTCGTTTTTTTGGATTTGTTTAAATTTGTTTCTATTGTAATTCGGTAATTTGGATACATCTAAATTTCCGAATAATGAAACATTTGTCTAAATTTCGATTCAGGGTCTACCATGCAGTACAGGTGATAGCACTACTTACTGAACTACACATACTGCTGAATGTCATCATCCTTTTCTATCTTCAGGTAAACTTTTTATCATTTTGATGACAAGAAAGGTGCAAAGCAACCTGCCTAAACCTATGCAAAAACTTCTCTACATCCATCATTGAGTGACATCCTTGACAGCAAGACAAGACATTTGGCCCGCCAGTTGATGCAGGCTACTGCTGGACATCCATATTGCAGACCTAAAGCCAACAAAGTCTACAGCACATTCCACAAATCAAGCAAATGATGCACTAGCACTTTCTATAGTTCCCAAACCTAAGGTACTGTCCCTTTTTCTTTTTTTTTTTAAAAATTCTTTTTATTTGGTTTTCAGAAAATAAGAAAGAAAAAAAACACAAAATACATACAAGTACGAAGTAGCAAAGCATTTGTACATATCACAACTACGCAAACAATAGAGAGGAAAATACAATGTTATGAACAAACAAGTAAGATATGGTGCCATCTAATAACCATACGGGTAAAGCCCACAGCCCCCCACTGGATATATTCATCAGCAGTAAATTAGTGAACAAACCTCGCTAGCCAATATCTTAATACATGTTTCTACAATGACCTGATCGGGCGGGGAGTAGGCGGAGGGGCTTATGTCCCATTTCTACATTGATTTAGTAAATGGAAATTTTACATTTCTAGGAGGGTGCCCCATCCAGGGAACATGCTGCCACCCCCCATTTCGGGTCTAGCTACCCTCCGCCCCGGCCCCCCCGAATCCATCACCCACAGATAATTGGGCTCAACTTGAACTATGTTTGGGAAAATAATCATTCCAGATCGACCATTTGGCCTGAAATTGTTTTACCTTAAGTTCAGTTAGGGCTAGGGTTTTTTCGTAGATACAAGATTCTCCTACAAGTTGAATGACCTCCCTCTGAGAGGGAACATCTACACATTTCCACTTACGTGCTATGGACAATCTAGCAGCAAAAAGAATGTTTTGGACGACAGTCCTAAATTGGGGGGGATACCTGTCTACATTAATACCTAAGATGGCCTGTTCAACCGTCACTCTGTTTAAGATTCCCGTAATGGAAGCAATAAGTTTTGATACAGAGGTCCAGAAACTTCTCAGAGAGATACAGGACCACATCACATGTATTAGGGTGCCCACCTGACCGCACCCCCTCCAACATAAATTAGATGTCTCTGGGGAATACTTGGCAATAGTGTATGGTGTTTTGTACCACCTGAGATGTAGTTTTTGAAGCCCTTCCCTGAAGTTGGAGCATCTGGTATGTGTTCGAGTGAGCTTATAGGAGTTTAGCCATTGCTTAGTGGTGAATTCCTGGTTAAGTTCGCTTTCCCATTTGAGATGATGGGTGTGTTTGATAAATGACCCTTTGTCCTGTAGAGCTGTGTAGAATGTGCCTATGCCTTTGAGCTGTTTGCTGGATCCAAAACATAGGGAGTGAACCTGTGCTGGCATGGAGATACTAGTCGCTTCTAGGCTAGATATCAATTGAGTCACCCTACAGAACATGAGAAACTCCCCGGCAAACGAGGGGAACCTCACACACCTGGTGGCAAAGGAGGAGCTACCCTGATTATTTTTAAAGTCTTGGATTGTATGTATGCCAAAAGATGGCCAGTGGTTTACTTTCAGGTTTGGGGAAAGGAAGGAGAGGGCCGTCAGAGGGACAGGGATATCCACTCTACCGAGTTATTATGGGTAAAAAAGTACTGCCAGGCTTGTATTGTGGCACTTATAGTCGGGTGTACCACAGAGAATGCACGTTTAGATAGAGGGATGCTGAGCATCAAGTCCGCCAAGGACCCCTGTGGCACCACCGACTTTTCTATCCTGGTCCAGCCGGGAGCCTGATCTGGTTTTAACCAATGTAGAGATTGTGTGAGGATAGCTGCCATATGATAGTCCTTCATATCTGGAACCCCCATGCCTCCCACCAGGGGATGTCTGATCAAAAGCTTATGAGAGCAGCGGGGTTTTTTCCCGGCCCACAGGAACCCAGAGACCACGGACTGCACTTTGCGGTAGAATGCTTGGGGAATCTTAATAGGAAGCGCCCTGAAAAGGTACAGGAGCTTCGGGAATGTTAACATTTTAAATGCCGCATTCCTGCCCGACCATGAAAGGAAATGTTTACCATATCTGTCGATGTCACCTGTCAAGGTGTCCATAAATGGGTTGAAGTTATGCTTAAATAAATCCTTCGTATTACTTGTCAGCTTGATGCCCAAGTAATCAATAGGACCCTGACTCCACTTGAAGGGTACTAACTGTTCAATCTCAGTGTGTGTGTCGTCATCTATTCCCACCCCTAGCATGTGTGACTTAGTGTCATTGATTTTGTAGTATGAGACGGAGTGAAATTCCTGAAGAACTTCCTGAGCTGCAGCAAGGGAGGATTTTGGGGCTGTCATGGATAGGATAACATCGTCCGCGAACAATGAAATCTTATTTGGAAAACCGTGGATGTCTAGACCCCTGATACCCGGGTGGTTTCTAATCCTTTCCGCCAGAGGCTCCATCAGGAGAACGAAGACCAATGGGGAAAGTGGACACCCTTGCCTGGTCCCATTTGTGATATCAAATTTCGTAGAGAACATACCCTCTGTGTAGACATAGGCCGAAGGTTGAGTATATAAAGCCATAATCGCGTCCAAAATCTCACCCCCCATGCCGAAACGTTGCAAAACTTTATGTAGATATCCCCAGTGAATCCTGTCAAAGGCCTTTTCGGCGTCAAGGGACAGGAACACTGTGGGCGTATTTGTGGATTCGGCATGGTGGATGAGATTCAGGAGGCGCCTTGTAGCGTCAGTAGCCTGACGGCCCAGTACAAAACCCACCTGGTCCTGGTTAATAAGGTCAGATAGGAACTTAGCTAGCCGGTTAGCCAAAATTTTAGCGTAGACCTTCAGATCCACGTTCAATAATGATATGGGTCTGAAATTCTTCGCACAGTCCGGGGGTTTCCCCGGTTTAGGAAGCGTTATAACAGTAGCCTCCAACATTTCTGGAGGGAAGGAGGCAGACGAGGCAGCCCTGTGGAACACATCCTGAAGCCTTGGGGCCAAAATGTGTACAAATTGTCTATAGTATTCTGATGAAAATCCATCGGGGCCAGGAGCTTTTTTTAAGGGTAGTGATAGTATTGCGGTGGAGATTTCCGCAGCGGAGATAGGGAGGTTCAAGTCTGACAATGCTGATGGAGTCAGTTTGGGCAGGGAGACTGACGCTAGAAAATTATCTATGTCCTCCGGGGACGGTTGGGGAGTGGACACATCGACTTTCAAATTATAAAGGGAGCCATAGTATTGACTGAAGGCGTCCGCAATATCTTTGGGGTTTGTCAAGGTCTGTCCAGTCGAATGGTGAGTCATTTTAGAGATGCGTTGTCGGGTACGTTCGTCTTTTAGATGGTTGGCTAGAAGTTTGCCAGCCTTGTTTCCGTGAGCAAAAAAGTTAGCGTTCATCTTGCGGATTTGAGTTTGATGCTGTCCTAGTAGCAGTAAGCGCAACTCATTTTGGGCCTGCGTCAGCTGGTCAGTGGTGTGTGGAAGCGGGTTTAGCTTGTTAAGGGATTCTAACTGTTGGATTTTTTGTAACATGTCCTCCAACTGCTGCCTCCTCTGCCTCCGTTTAGCTGCGCTTTTAGACATAAGGAAACCTCGCATAAATGCCTTGTGGGCGTTCCAGACCATAAATGGGCAAGTTTCCCCATTAGCATTGTTGCGAAAGAATTCCTCCAGGGCCACTTGGACCTCGGAGGAAGTCTTTGGGTCACAAAAGATAGTAATGTCGTTTTTCCACCTGTTGGCTCTCGTGGAGCAGACCCGAGGGCCTATAGTCACTGAAACTGGTGCGTGATCCGACCAAGTGATTTGGCCTATGGTAGATTCAACTACCTTTTGCAACAAGAACTTATCAGAGAGGATCATATCAATCCTGGAATACGAGGAATGAACTTTAGAAAAAAAGGAAAAGTCCCTCTCCGAGGAGTGATGACATCTCCAGATGTCCTGTAGGTCCGAGGCAATCAGAAATTTGGATAAGTCCGCTCTGCGGGGGTGCATTGGATGGTCCCTGGAAATGTCCTGGCGACAGTTGGCCACTAAATTCAAGTCTCCCCCCAGCAGTACAAATCCGGAAAGATCCGGTTTAATGTTTTTCCACATCTTCTTCAAAAAAGAATTTTGGTTAGCATTGGGGGCATAGACGTTGAGGAGGGAGTACTTGACGTTGTTAATTTCACATTTCAACAAGAGGAAGCGGCCCTCAGGGTCAGAGTGGTGCGAAATGTACTTATAATCCACAGAGTCTTTAATGAGGATGGCCACTCCCCCTTTTTTCTTAGGGCCATTGGCATAATAAACATGGGGGAATTGCTTGAACTTAAGCATGGGGTGCGTTCCGGCACAGAAATGGGTTTCCTGAATGAGCATGACATCACATTTTTGTGTGTTAAGTTCTCTGTACAGCATATGGCGTTTAAACGGACTGTTAAGACCCCGAACGTTCAATGATGTCAGTTTGAAAGACATGGTGGTATGAAGCGGTGTGAGCTCTGCAGGGTACTGGCGTCAAAAAATAGCCAAAAGAAAGAGCAAAAATAAAGTGTGAAAAAGATACAACAAAAGACAAAAAAAAGCAAAACACATACAACACAAGGCGCTAGGAACAGGTGGCGCCTGTAAGTAAAAATTGACGATATCCGGGTGGAAATCTGGGCAGAATGAAAATCTGCTAACTTGGGGCAATTAGTACAAGATACTATAAGCAGCCGAACAGAACTGCCGGATATCTGAAACTAGGCGATCTAGTGAATGGAGGGTCAACTCCCACATGAAGCAAATAGACACTTGCAGGAAGAATTCCTCCGTCAGGTGGACGGGGAACAGTCAGGACCTCTAGATTGGTGCTGCGTGTCTGAGTCATCAGAGTCCAGTATACCCCACTGACGGAGCAGGTTAATGCCATATTCCAGGGTTGTTATTTTAAATTCCTTGTCCCCCTTAGTGACTAGGAGTGTTGCCGGATAGTTCCAGCGATACTGGATATGATGGTTTCTCAGGGGTTTCGTCACTGTCAACAAGTTCCTCCTCCTGTTCATGGTGTGGGCGGATAGGTCCGCATAAAATGACAGGCCTTGCACGCTGACCGGGAGGTCTACGGCCTTCCTCATCCGTGCCATGACCCTCTCTTTCACAG
Source organism: Pelophylax lessonae (assembly GCF_965119305.1). Lineage (NCBI taxonomy): Eukaryota > Metazoa > Chordata > Amphibia > Anura > Ranidae > Pelophylax > Pelophylax lessonae. The sequence goes on along the minus strand of NC_138772.1, from coordinate 320,167,157 downwards.
TATAGAAATGGATCCTGACAATAGCATCTCTGGGGTACTTATCAGGAATATGTTTAGGTTTTGGTAGCCTATGGATCCTATCTATTGCCAGGTCATTGGGAGTCACATTCGGTAATAAGTCCTGCATAATAGAAGTGAAGTAGTCAGACAGGTCTTGAGGTTTAACCGATTCGGGTATGCCTCTTATTTTTATATTGTTCCGTCTGGAACGATCCTCAAGGTCTGCCACCTTAGACTTAAGCCATATTATTTCGTCATCGTGATCGTTATGAGCATCCACCATATCGTTGAATGTATTGGCAAACTCCCCCATCTTGTCTTCAATTTTTGTCACTCTGTCAGTCACAGCGACCACCGCAGTGTTGCACTGAGACATTAATTGCAGCATGTCAGAATGTATAGCAGAGCGTAGTGAAAGCATCATGTCTCTTAACATAGAGGCCATCACAGGCTGGTCCCCTGCAGGCAAAGCTGCCATAGTCTCCTGGAATTCCAGGGTGTCATTGATGGTAATGCCTTGTGATGGGGCTGCGGCAGCATGGTCCGTCTTTTGTTTGGATTTCACCGGGCTATTGGACTGTGAAGTCGGGATAGACTGTGGTAGGTAGCCCACCTCGTTGTTTTGCGTGCCCGAGGGGTTCCCACTGTCTTTGGAGTCCGGGGAAGACAAGTGCTGGGGCTGTGAGGAGCGTGGCGGGCCGGCGCCATCTTGGCTGCGCGGCCTAACATTCGGGGTGAAGAAGTTTAACATCTTACCCGGCTTTCCACGATCTTTCCGTTTGTGGGACATGTCCGGTAGGTGCTCGCAGGTGTCCGGAGTGTAGTTGCGGTGCTTTGGAGTGACCCTCTCCGTTGTAGTTTGCTCCGGTCTGTCTTCGTGGCGAGGAGCTGCAGGCTCAAGCTGCCATTCACCTCGCTAGCCGGCTCCGCCCCCCCGTCCCTTTTTCTTTTAAATGGTTTTTATTGAAGGCAAAAGAAACATGGTACAGCAATATGTAGTGAAAATAGTAGGTGCATGCCTAGATAAAACAAGGCACATTGAGATACAAAACTGCTGTATATACAAACAACATGTAGCAAATGCAATACATATATGGGATCGACCCGACGTAGCATCTGGGATGTAATGAGGGTACGCTCAAACTGTAGGTGTGGCCGAGGCCACGCTGCGTGGATGGACCCACACACAGAAGGGGTCTCAACCAAAACCAAGATATAGCTCTCGAGTGGGTACGCCAGGGGCCGAGTGGGGGGGGGGGGCTGGGTTGGGTTGCCCAGAGGGAGCCCCAAACCCTACTAGGGGCCTAGGTGGGAAAAGAGAGCCGGTAGTGAGGACGCCCAATCAGGTGAGTACAAGGCTGTCGTCAAGGCCAGGAGGTAGGCAATGGTCAATCCAGGGTCGCCATAGCCGTTCATAGGGGGCCAGTTTGTCCAACAAAATTGCTTCCGTTTTAGCATGGAGCATGGCTTGGGTAACCCTATGTAGCATAGCCAGATGACAGAGTGTGGGGGTTTTCCATGCTTTCGCGATGGTTTGCTTTGCAGCCGTCGTGACATATAGGTAAAGTTTGAATTGATGGTGTGTAAGGTTAGGTGGCTTGCGATTCAGGAGAGCAGATGTCGGGTCAGGGACAAGAGGGACGCCAAACATGGTAGACAGAGTTTCGTACACTTTGGACCAGAAGGCTTGAACCACAGGGCACTCCCACCAGATATGTGTGTGGGTACCTGGGGATTCGCATCCCCGGAAGCAACGTGGGGAGTACTGAGGCACATATTTAGAGATTCTAGCGGTAACCAAATACCATCTGGTGAGGACCTTGTAATTTGTTACGAGTGCAACAATATTTGGGGATGCCGATTTGGTAGCCTGCCAGATTTGTATCCAGTCCTCATAATCAAGTGTGTTGTGCAGGTCACTTTGCCACTTGGCTATGTATGTGGGCGGGGTGGTCTCCTGAGCCGACAGGAGGTGGGCATAGAGGTCAGAGAGGAGTCCTCGTCTGTGAGGGTCAGTTTTGCATGCGCGTTCAAAGGTCGAGAAGGTGGCGGAGTTCTCCCTAATCGGAGTAGCTTGTGTAAAGAAATGCTTGAGTTGTAGGTAGCGGAATATTTCCCCAGAGGGGAGATTATAAGTTTCCCGCAGGGTAGGGAATGGGCAGAAGGTGCGCGGGGTGAAGAATTGATGGGCCCGTATCAGGCCGGCACTAGTCCAGGCGGAGAAGGAAGTCCGCGAGGACCAGGCCGGGTAGAAGGACGGATTGCAGAGAAAAGAGAGTAGGGGGTTATGAAGAGATTGCAGGTGGAAGCGTCGGCTAAGTCTATCCCAGATGGTCAAGCTATGTTTCGTGATTGGGTTGGTTGTGCGGGTGGTAGCCAGAGCAGATTGGCCACAGATAACGGATCACATTCCACTGCTTCTAGGGAAACCCACATTGGAATTTCCTTCGTGGCGTGGTATTTAGGGAGCTGAGCTGTTGTGCTGCGTAATAATATTTGGCGAAATGCGGTACGCTCAGCCCGCCGCGAATACGTGGGCGGTATAGCGTCGGTCTCGGTAAGCGAGGTTTAGATTTGCTCCAAATAAAGTCCAAAGCTTGTTTTTGTAAGATGCGTAAGAAGTAGGCCGGCACCTGAATAGGAAGTACTCGAAAGAGGTACAGGATTTTGGGTAAAATGGACATCTTGATCTCTGTGATTTTCCCCATCCAAGATAGGGGCAGGGAGGACCATTTAGACATGAGGTTCGTAAGTGTAGACAGCATGTGGGGGTAATTAGCGGAGTAGAGCCCAGCAGGGTCAGCTGTGAGGTTCACCCCCAGATAGGGGATATACGAGGTTGCCCAAGGGAACGGGAGTGAGGACCTAAGGTGGGCATGGACATCAGTCGGGAGGGATACATTTAGAGCTAGCGATTTTCGAGGATTAACTACGAGGCCCGAGACTGAGCCAAAGATTGCTAGGGTAAGTAAGAGGCTAGGAACCGACACCAGGGGGGCAGTAAGAAAAACTAGGACATCGTCTGCAAAGAGGCAGAGTTTATGGTGATGTCCCCCTAGCTCAATTCACTTAAGGTCAGGATCAGCGCGTATAAGAATAGCGAGGGGTTCAATAGCTAGGGCAAATAGGAGGGCGGGAGAGGGGGCAGCCTTGTCGTGTGCCTCTTTCAATGGGGAAGGAGTCCGACCGAAAGCCGGAGTAGTGTACATATGCTCTTGGGTTCCCATAAAGGGCATTCACCCACTGCATAAAATGCGAGCCGAATCCCCAACGACCGAGGACCGAGGTGAGGTAAGGCCAGGATAAAGAGTCGAAGGCTTTGCAAATGTCAAGGGAGAGGAAGCAGGAGGGAATGCGACGTTGTCTAGCGATGTGGGCTAAGAGAGTAGCCCGTCTGACATTGTCGCCTGCTTGGCGAGACGGGATGAAGCCCGTTTGGTCTGCGTGAACTAATGACCCAATGACGGTATTGAGACGGGTGGAGAGGACTTTGGCTAGTAGTTTAATGTCTATATTCAGTATGGAGATGGGTCTAAAGTTAGACCGAGAAGTGTGGTCGGAGTTGGGTTTAGGAATCATAGATATAGCAGCCGTTAGTGACTCCTCCCGGAAGGGGTGCCCATCTAGCAGGGAATTGAGCGCCCCCACCAGAGGGGGGATCAGAATGGGAGCGAAGCATTTATAATAAGTAGCGGAGAAGCCGTCTGGGCCTGGGCGCTTACGTGGTTTCAAAGACTTTATGGCCTGGTCCTGTTCCAGCATTTCCCTGTGGGTGGATGATAGGGAAGGGAGTTGGACGGAAGATAGGAGGGCGTCTAGCTGAGTTTGATCGAATCCAGAGGGGTCCTTATAGAGTGCGGAGAGTTTGTCACGAAATTTGCGGAGGATTTTAAGGGGATTGCTGGAGTAGGTGTCCTTGGATAGTTTAAGACGTATAGGTTTCGGAGTGTAGTCGGCTTTACGCAGTGTCAGAGCTAGGAATGTATCAGGTTTATTCGCTTTCATATAGAGAGTGTGTTTAGATTATCGTAGTGTTTGTTCCTCCGATTCCGACAGGAGGAGGTCTAATTCCAGACGTGCTTTGTCAAGAGCCTGTCTCGTGGTAGGCATGAAAGTCTGCTGAGGCCTTGTAAAAGGCTGCTTCTAGCTTGTGGAGCAGGAGACGCTTTTCTTTGCGTATGTAAGAGGCTCTGCTAAAGCATACCCCTCTAAAAACGGGTTTGTGGGCTTCCCACAAAGTCAAGGGGGACGTGTCTGGATGAGAGTTTGTAGTCAGGTAGTCGGTGATGGCTCGTTCTATTTCAAGTTGGTGAGTAGGGTTAGCCAACATGCTGTCATTGATTTGCCAAGAGCGAAGGTTAGGTTTAGGCACCATGGAGGAGAAGGAGGTGATCACTGCATCGTGGTCAGACCAAGAGCACGGTATAATGGTGGAAGCGGAGATAAGTGGGGACGTGCCCACATGGGTAAGTATGTGGTCAATCCGGGAAAATACTTTATGTGGATGAGAGTAGTGGGTGTATTGCCGCCGCGTGGGGTTGTGCGGACAGGGAGGGAGGACGGGATGGGAAGAAAGGCCGGAGGGAGAGGGGGGGATAGGGAAGCTGGAGAAGGGAAGCTTAGGGAATGTCTTTAAAGGTTAATAAAACCTAAAGGTGTCCTCCGGAAGGAACTGCGGATCCCGCCGGAAGGAATCAAAGGGTCTAATAGAAGCCAATCCAATCAGGGCTGGCTCTAGTGGACAAAAAATGGGGTGCAGTGAGCAGTCCCCGGGTCTAGGACAGCCTAAGAACAGTATAATGTAATGAAGTAAGCAATTCGAGTCAGTCATACAGTAAACTCTGAACAATAAAACTTATTAGGGTGGACAGTCATACCCAACTATATAAACAGAAGTAGGCAATCAGGGTATTAAGCCCCGAGTGCCTACTGCATATCAATGCACTCAGAACAGGCAGCGATGGTGTTGGGGGAAGATAAAGCAGCAAGGCAAACTTTTAGTAAGCTGGCTCAGAAGGTGTAGTGAGAACTATTACAACCCATCCGTGGTTAGTGTTTGGGATTGGAGACTAATAAACAACCACGAGTGCCTGGTAAGAGTGCATTGAGCAGCAAAAAAAAAAAAAAGGGGGGGTTCATAGTTTCTGTATCAAGGAGGCACCAGTACCATGGTACCCAAAGGGGTCGGCAGAGCAACAAGGCGCTCGCCGAGGTATTGGAAAGCTGGTGTACGGCATGGTGTCCCATCAGTCCATGGAATCTTCTGGAGCGTGGACAGGACGTGGAGTCGGTGAAGAGTAGCGGCCTCTCTTGTGGATACCTGGCTGGGCTTCTTGGCCAGCATGGGCTTGTGCTTTCTGTGGTGAGGAGGATGCAGCTCGACATCTAGAGCCTTCCGTCGATTGTTCTGGGGGTGTCAAGTGAAGTTCCCGGAGAGCATGTTGCAGGTCTTCGGATGATTTACATTGGTAGGAGGTACCTTTGTAGGAGAAACGAACCGCGAAGGGAAAGATCCAGCGGTAGATGATCTTATAGTGTTGCAGGGTGAGCAAGTGAGGTTTCATAGCTTTGCGCTTAGCAAGGGTGGCTTGTGATAAGTCGTGAAAGAATTGATAGCGATGACCCTGAAAGTTTAAGGCTTCCCGGTTGCGGGCTGCTGCCATGAGTTGCTCTTTGGAGCGGAAATAATGAAGTTTCACTATGATATCTCTTGGTGGTCCATCATCTGAGCGAGGGGCTAGGGATCTATGAATCCTGTCCATTTCCAATCGCTCAATTGGTATAGAAGGAGCTAGCTCTTGAAATAGTGCTTTTATGGTGGATTGAAGGTCCTCTACCGATTCTGGGATACCCCTGATCCGGATATTGGATCTCCTGGCTCTGTTCTCGAAGTCCTCCAAGCGGGATTGCAGGGTCAGGTTCTCCTCTCTGAGGGTCTCGAGCTCCTCAGCACGATTGCCTGTTGTTACCTCTAGTTCTTCAGTACGCTGTTCCAGTACAGTAGTGCGGAGGCCCACTTCCCTGATTTCATGGGTGAGTCTGTCTGTGATAGCATCTGAGGTCGTTTTCAGGGCCCAGAATCCGCTCAAAGTCCAGCATCCGCTCAAATTGCTGGAGGAGGTCAGTTTGTGAGGCGTCGCTCCTGGGCATAAGTGGGGTCAGTCCATAGTCGGGGTCAAACTCACCCTCCTGTGGATGGGCCGAGGAATGCATATGAGAGGGAGTGTGGGCTGATCTGGAAGATGGCGGGCCCGCCATTTTGGAAGATGACTTGATTAGCATGTCCCGGATGGATTTAGTTTTGATTTTTGATTTGGTGCCCCCGTATACCATCTCTGGTCGGACACGTAGTTGGGTCTGGTAGATGTAAAGCAGGTGATGGTGACTGTCCTATCCCTGGAGATGCAGAGCTTTAGGCCGTCATGTTGTGCCTAGAAGACTCCGCCTTTGCCGCCAAAGGAAAGATTGAGCTGGTTGCGGAGGAGGATATGGGTCTTTGAGTGTGGAAACAGCTGCGTGAAAATCAGATAGTTGATGCGGGAATGATGGGCTGTAGTAATAACTCCGTATGCAGCCAAGATGGCTGGAACCCCCATAATGTAGACTGGAGGGAGATATAAGTCCTTGTGTGGGGTGTTCAGCTGGGTGTTAAGGCCGAGGAGCGGAGGATGGGAGCATTAGGTTCCTGAAGGGGGATCACTGCCGCTTACCGGCAATCCGGCTGCCAGGTCTCGCAGTTGATGAGGAAAGGCCGCGGCTGAGGTTGCTGAGTAGGCCCCAAATCCAACACAGGGGTGCCCGGGTGTCCGCTGCTGCCAGGGGGGTATGTGCCAAATGGAGGTGGTCCAGGTGGGCCCCTGGGGATATGTTGTTGGCTGTGGAATGCTGGGGGTGTAGTATGGACACTTCGGGCCCCCCCCCGCGATCACGGTGATTGTAGGCAAGGCCGCGGCTTATAGATGCGAGTAGGCCCAAGGTATGCTTCGGGGAGGAATCTCCCAGTTGTCTGTGTGGTGGATGGCTAGCAGGTCGGGCCAGTTGATCCCCGCTCAAGTGGGCGCCGTAGTGCTCCGGATGGCTGGTCGCGGCCGGGCTCCGATTCAGGAAAGGCCACGGCTTCTGTATCCGTGTAGGCCTCGGTTCCGCGGACCGCCGATCAGGGTCCAATCTTCACCATTCTGTGCAATACTGGTCCTGGGAGCCTGGGTGAGTCTTACTGGGGTGTTTTAAACCCCTAGTGAGATGCGGCCAAGGAGGATTGATGCGGATTAGGAGCGATGGGATCGGTGTCCTCCTCCGATGCGGCCGCCCCGCGCGGCTTGGGAGATTCTGCTTCTGTCCCCTCTGAGTGGATGGCTGTGAGCCCGGTCTGGCAGGGCTTTCTGTCTGGCAGATGATCGATGGCGCAGATCCGTGGATGCGGGCAGCCGCTGCAGGAAAGGCCGCGGCTTTCGCCTACAGGTAGGACGCAACGGCTCACGGGTGCCGATCGGACTGCTGGAAGCGGCAAAATTTTCCCCGGAGTGCTGGGCAAGTGCTGCAGGGTGAGGTAGTGGATTTTAATGCCCCAATATGTTTGTACGGGCGAGGGATGGGTATAGATTAGAGTTGGGAGCTCGGAGCTCATATTCCTGGCATCCTCCCTCGTCGGCTTCGGTACTGTCCCTTTTAACTTCACAAGCATACACCAGCCACACACGAGGTTCTAAGTCTTTCAAAGGTACTAGTAACAATATGCATAAACATTTTTTTAGCACACATTTTGCTTTTCAAAAAGGCTGAGCAGACTCAAAAACAGAAGGAGCTCCGCTTTACCATTCGCATCCTCCACCAGTTGTAAGATCTATCATGACATGGAGCTTTCCAAGGTTTTAATCCATTTAGCAGAATGCGTTTTAGGTCTTTTTGCCCACTTTTATTCATCCAGATGTCAAAGTAACACAGTATTCTGCCCACGCAGGGGTTGTTTAGTATAACAATGAATACAAATGGATTTTAGCCTCCTGGCTATTTTGTTGCAGTTTTATCTGTTCCTTCTTAGGAGAGAGCTGCTCGAGTCTCAGCTTCTCTGCTTAACAGGTTCCCTCAGTCAAAAGGAAAGGAGGTGTTCACCTGATGGGGAATTAGTCTGCCCGCTTCTCAACTCAATTTCTCAACCAATACATGTTGGGTGGGTGAAGCCTGATGGGGGACACTATTTCTCTATCGGGTCCGTTTTTCCTGTAATTGACAGCAGGCCTCATTGGGTGGATTCCAAAACTGCTATTGGACTGAGTATCAGCTATGGATCCAACCACTGCAGTGCACTGTCAATCAAAAGTAAAGCAGACCTGATGGGAACTATTCTCTGTGTTCCCCATCAGGCTCCACTCACCACTCATCAGTATTATGGGTGCAGTGGTCAAGGAGGGTGCATACTGAGGAAGGAGATCAGCATGGACCCTCTTACCTCAGTGCAGGCACTGACAGATTAATGTATCTGGTTTGAATCGGGAGCAAGCACCATCACCCTTCATGAATCCCCCAGGCTGTGTCTATAGATTTGTTTGTAATTTGTACTTAGTGGTGTATATGCAGTCACTAGATTTATATAGAGAGTGGAAAGGACACTTTGCATTTGAGCAGCAAATGTGTAATGTTGGACAGTGGACTCAGTGAATGGCATTTTTTTATCTGAACAGTGTGACATTTTATTTGGCTCTCTGGCACACTTAGATAATATTTGATTCTAACCTTTATTCAAATATTTTTCTTTCAGCCATGCCCATATTTACAATTATGACGTATATCTGGCACTCTCTCATATACAGAAATGAAAACTGTCCTTAAATGTCTTGAGATATTAAAAGACACTGATTAACACCACTGCAAGAGAGAAAAGCCCACAAACCCCTATATATGCTACTTTTAAGAAGAAGCTCACATAATATCTGCATTTTTAAAAAAATGTTAAATAGTTAGTCCTTTTTAAATATTTTAAACACCATGCCACAAACAGTTGATTTCTAAGGCTCGGTTCACACTGCTGTGACTTGGGATCCCACTTGTGAGACTCCAAGACGCGTGACATGTAAAACCCTATGTTAGGAAATGTGAGCTGTCTAAACCACTTTCTGCCCGCACTATAGCTGAAAGACAGCTACAGCATAGACTTCCAGTGGCGGGCGGGCGTCTATAGACGTCTTCAAGTTATCATGCTGCTCGCACTCCCCCTGCCACGGACTTGATCACAGAACAAGGTAAGCCAATACCACATGATCAGCTGTCAACAATGACAGCTGATTTTGGAAGTAAACAGAAGCCGGTTATTGGCTTTTTTTCTCCTCACGATCAGCGATCAAAAAGAAGAAACCCGGTAACCAGCTTCTGTTACAGGGACATCGGTCCCAATCTGTGCCTGCCTGTGCTGCTAATCAGTGCCAACCAGTTCCACCTATCAGTGCCCACCAGTGCTGCCAATCATTGCCCACCAGTGCTGCCAATCAGTGACCATCAGTGCCTCATCTTCAATGCCACCTATCAGTGCTGCCTATCAGTGTCACATATCAGTGCTGCCTATGAGTGTCCTTCAGTGCTACCTGTCAGAGCCCATCAGTGCCAGCTATCAATGCCCATCAGTGCCACCTACCATAGCAGTCTCATTAGTGCCTCCTCATCAGTGCCCATTAGTGCCTCCTCATCAGTTCCCACCGGTGTCGCCCTTATCAGTGCCCATAAGTGCAGCTTCATTAGTGCCTATCACTGCCACCTATCAGTGCCCATCAATGCTGCCTCATTGGTACTTATCAATGCAGCCTCATCAGTGCACATCAGTGTCAGGGAAATGGCCATAGGAGAGCTGCCAACATTGCCAGTAATACCAATGGATGCTCTTGGCGCATCCAGGGCATTCCTTTATGCCCTGGCATAAGAATGGCGAACGTGCATGCGCAAAGGCACAAAGACACAAATGTGCGACTGCTTGAACGGAATGCGTGACAGACACAGCCTCCTGCTCTTGGATCTCCTGTTGTGACCCGGCTTGCTTCTGACTCTGCTTGATCTCCTCCTCCTGGTTTGACCCTTGGCTTCCTCCATTAACCTTGCTCCTGCTACCTGCCGTGTATGACCCCAGGTTGCTTCAAGACTTTGGCTATACTGTCTCCTGTGACCTTGGTAGAAGCATGACCTTGGCTTCTACCATGGTTTCCGCTGCCTGCTCCAGTCCTAGACCTCGGCCAGTTCCTGTCTCTTCTACTAAAGCAGGGATTCTCAAACTACGGCCCTGCAATTGTTCAGAAACTACAATTCCTATCATGCCTAGTCATGTATGTGAATGTCAGAGTTTTACAATGCCTCATTGGATGTGTAGTTCTGCAACAGCTGCAGGACCGTAATTTGGGAATCCCTGTACTAAAGACTATTCAATGGCACAAGGTTGCTCAGCTACCACAGAGCTCTTGAAGACTTCCATCCTGCTGTGCTTACAGCTCTTCCAGCACGCTCCTGGATTTCCTCAAGATCTACCCATCTGCCTCCAGTTGGTAACCCATGCCACTTGGGGCACTACACCCTCTGTACCATCTTCAGGGGTGTGCCGCACTGAGCCGCAAGGGGAGCCCTCTCAGCACCTCGGCCTCGGATCAGGTACCCCTGACAATCAGTGAAGGAGAAAAATTACCTGTTTGCAAAATTTTATAACTATGAAACATTTTGTTTTTTTAGCAAAAAATAAAAGTCCCAGTGGTGATTAAATAAATACCACAAAAAGAAAGCTCTATTTGTGTGAAAAAATTATAACATTTTTATTTGGGTACAGTGTTGCATTACCGCACAACTGTCATTCAAAGTGCGATAGTGCTGAAAGCTAAAATTTGGCCTGGGCAGGAAGGGGGTATAAGTGCCTAGTAAGCAAGTGGTTAATTAGCACTACTGAAGTCACTCCAACGTTAGAAAAGGTTCCTGTACTACTTCAAGGTGACTTCTATACAACTTGTGCCCATAGACTTTAATGGAAGTCGCCTCCAAGTCGTATCCTCATCTATATTGATGTGATTTGGATCCGACGTTACAGGAAGATTACCCAGGCAGTGCATTGCATTGCATTTTCCTGTATGCTGTTATCTCTGCATACCTGCATAAGACAAAATTGTTTCAAAGTTGCATAAAGTCGCATCAATGTAGTACTCACGTTGCCAGCAAATCGCCAGGAAGTCATCTGACAAAGTTGCACCATAAGTCACGCAATTTTCAGGTCCCAGTAGTGTAAACCAAGCCCTGAGGGCAGTTTTTTGGTAAAGGCGAACCACTTTTTTAATATTGACCATAGACATTTAAATTCGATTATGCAATCTTTGGCAATTTCTTTTAAGGCCGGGCCTACCTGAGCTATTCATTCAATTTGTTTCCATTCATTCAGGTGCTTCCATTATATACTGTGGATGTTTTCAGATTGTATATTAGGACTGTAATATGTATTGTCAGCTTTAGAATGAACAAATAGTTGCATGTTACCTTGGTTAACATTGATTTATTTGTGCAAGCTGTAGCTAAGAATACATCTCATTGTGCTGTAAAGCTCAGCCAAATGAAAGGATAATTTATATGTAAAATAAACACATACATTTTATGTATTAGTTATTTTTATTGACAGAGCTCCAGTAAAATGCATATTAATTCATTATTCAGACTGCTTTCCTTGTGAATAGATAACAACATTCATACAATCCATATCAGTTACAGCAAGTCTTTATGAATCTGTTTACATGTCTCTCCTGGTCGATAATAAATAGATGACTAGTGACATGTTAAAAGTGTGGTCAAATCTTTAGTTACCTATGGCAGGTTTCTTAAAATGTCATTTTTTATAAGACCACTAGATGTCACTAGAGAACACAAACTGGAAAATTGAGAATGACTTTGTCGTTGACACATTTGGTGCATGGCGGTCGAGCACTAGCTCATGGTATCCTCAAATATGTTTTCCATTAAGTAATTAGTCTGGGAGTAGTTTGGTAAACCACAGACATTTCTGAGATTTGGTAAAATGGAACCTGTAAATTTAAAAGCTTTGGTTATTTAAAAAGGATGAAATTTAAGTCTAGACACTGTTGGGGCTGTAATTCCTGTTATATTTATCACAGATAATTTCATATTAAATAGTACCTTTTTCCAAATACAATATTAAATTTAACCAGGTCAGGAAAAGACAATACTGGGTTTTGTTATCAGAATATGGTTACAAAGAAACTCTTGCTTTCAGGCGGGGATAGAGTTGTGGAAAGCCTAAAAGTGGCTCTAAAGGCTTAAGGATTTTTAAACTAATGCAGTCTATGCATTAAGGTAAAAACCCTTGTGTGCTGAAGGATCCCTCTGACCTGAGACCAATTTCGATCCAGTGCTGTGCCCGGGCCGAGAGCAGCAGCTCTTTCTTCTCTTTCCCTCCTCACAGGGCAGATTGATAAAAGCGGGAGCCATTGGATGCCGCTGCTGTCAATCAAATTCTGTGACAAGGTTGCAGGGGGTGGGGCCAAGCCACGCTATCTGTGTCAATAGATGCATGCAGCGTAGCTCAGGAGTGAGCCTGCAGGTGTGCCACTATTGGGAAGTGGCTTCCTTTGGTGGCACACTGAGAAGAGAAAAAGACAGGAGAGCCAGCAGGGTACCCGACAAGCGTAGGACTGGAGCGGCTCAGTGCAAAACCATTGCACAGAGCAGGTAAGTTTAAAAAAAAAAGGTTTACAATCACTTTAAATTAAAGTGTTCCTAAACCCAAAACCAAAAAAATATTATCTTGCTTTTACCAGTCTATAGATGTGGTAGCTGCATTAGTTTTCTACAAATAGGTCTTGCTCTATTCATCCCAATTACATGTGGGTATGGAAAATTAGTAGTTTACAGAAGGCAGCTTGGAAGGAAGGTAAGAAGGTTTAGGCCTTCTGTTTAACACACATGAAGTGACAAGGACATAGCATTGCTCGCTTTATCAACAGACATTTTCCGTTCTTGCTGAAAAAAAATCCAAAAACAAATGCAGCTACTAAATCTAAGAACTGAAACGGTACAGTATATTAAATGTTAGTCCTTGGGCTTAGATATACTCTAAGTTCCCCTTCACAGGAAGTGAAGGAGAGCGGGGATACAGCGGCGGCAGCCGCAGATGAGGAGACCGCAGAGTCACCATCTGGAGGGACGGGAGGAGCGAGTAGCTCCTGTTGGAATGCTGTAAAGCGATTGCCTTAAAGAAAAAGTGTGAGTGCAATTCCAATGTACTTTGTTATTGTCCTTTATTAAAGCGTTATTGCCCGAGGTTGCGTGCGCTTTTCTTTACAGATTTGAACCCCTTCACACTATGCATTGCATTAACGCACTTGTATTAAGGCAACACATTACTGTGTGTTGGAGTGCACCAGTGAACCTTAAAGTGATTATAAAGGAAACAAACATGTAATACTTACCTGCTCTGTGTAATGTAATTGCACAGAGCGGCTCCGAACCTCCTCTTGTCCTGTCCCCCGTCAGCGCTTCTGGCCCCTCCTCTCTGTCCAGTGCCCCCATGGGAAAACGCTCCTTCCTCACTGGCTTTGATTGATAGCAGTGGGGGCCAATAGCTCCTAGCGCCCCAGCAAAGCCAGTGAGACACAGAAGTGAGGGGAGAGTAGAGCTGAGGATGTGCACAGCGCTGGATGGAATGAGGCCTCTGGTAAGTAAAAGCAGGGGTGAGGGTCAATACTGATGCCTAAACATTTTTTATCCTTATGCATTTCTTGCATTAAGGTAAAAAAATATTTAGGCTTTAGAACCACTTTAATGCAGAAAAAACATGCATATACCTTTTTTTCTGCAGCCACATGTGTGTTATGGTGTGCTGCAATACAGGTGCATTGCTACTGTAACAAAGTAAAGGCATGGTATTTAACATGAATGGTCCCACAATGCAGTGCACTGTGGTACACTTGTTGTTGTCCATTGTTTTACCACATGTTATCATAAGGCAACGATGTGATGGGCTCTTAGTAATGATCAAGTAATAAAACACTAAAAATAACGGGATATGATGCTGTAAGGTGCAAACCCTATTTCAGGCTCTATACCTGATCTTTGTCAAAACAGTCACAATCATGGCTGCCTTACATGTTTGCACTGGTACAATGTGACAGTTTGTGGAACATGGGCAAAGTAACCATAGCACCAAAAGGGCAAGTTACATGTAGCGCATAAACAAGCAGTACAGAGACTGAATTTAGAAATGACACTGAGCCCATAGAGCCCAGAAAGGGTCAAAGTTAGCCAGGTAGATGATGCCAAAGGATGATATAGAAGCATAGAGTCTATCACCAGTAGTTTCCAGAGCCAAGCATTATAATCAAAGTGGAAAAAATGAGGCAGGGCTCACACCCTAAGGACCTATTTATAAGGCAGTATTATGATCTAATTGTTAAAATAATGTACAGCCCATGAATATCTGGCCCTTTTTTGACCATAGGACTGGAATATTCCAATGTAAGAAAAGAAGATGCCTTAGGTGCCAATTAGTGTTGAGCGAACACGGACTGTATTATTCGTGTTCGTACCGAATAATTGGATTTTTTGTACCCGAACACGGACACGGACACTTTACTGTATGTTCGGGTAAAAATCCGTGTTCGGTCGTTTTATTTCCGGGTTTTGCATGCTTTGGCGCTCTTTTCATGGCGGGCTTTCAACAGCCAATCAACAATCGTTTAACTGGTGTGCCTTAAGCCATCCCAGCCATGCCTGCAAATGTCTCAGTAGCTGTGATTGGCCGTCTGAAGCATGTGACCAAGTCTTTATAAGTTCGAGGCAGCCGCAGCGGCGTCATTATGCTGCTTAGATTCAGGGACAGAGCACACATCAACGTGCTGGCTGCTGATTAGGGAAAGATAGGCAGGAAAAAACCATTTGTGTCCGGATAGAATTGAGGGACAGGTCGGAGTGTTTAGGCAGGGCGAGTTGTAGGCATTTTAGGGATAGAGTCTGCTGAATTATATAGGGTCAGTGTCTTCTACAAACTACAATCGATATTGCTGTGTGGGGGGTGGGGTCTGCACTCAATCCTGATCTACGATCTCTTCTCAATCCTGTTAGGGACAGAGTCTGCTGAATTTTAGGGAAACTGTGTTCTACAAACTACAATCGATATTGCTGTGTGGTGTGGGATTGGAGATAGGCAGGTGTCAGTGATCCACATCCATTTTTCTGTGTGTGAGCTGCAGTGAACACAATCTTTTTGGGCTGCAGTGAACACAATCTTTTTGGGCTGCAGTGAACACAATCTTTTTGGGCTGCAGTGAACACAATCTTTTTGGGCTGCAGTGAACACAATCTTTTTGGGCTGCAGTGAACACAATCTTTTTGGGGTGCAGTGAACAAAATCTTTTTGGGGTGCAGTGAACACAATCCTTTTTGGTGTGCAGTGAACACAATCTTTGTGGGGTGCAGTGAACAAAATCCTTTGTGGGGTGCAGTGAACACAATCTTTTTGGGGTGCAGTGAACAAAATCCTTTTTGGGGTGCAGTGAACAACATCCTTTTTGGGGTGCAGTGAACACAATCTTTTTGGGGTGCAGTGAACAAAATCCTTTGTGGGGTGCAGTGAACACAATCTTTTTGGGGTGCAGTGAACACAATCTTTTTGGGGTGGAGTGAACAACATCCTTTTTGGGGTGCAGTGAACAAAATCCTTTTTGGGGTGCAGTGAACAAAATCATTTTTGGGGTGCAGTGAACACAATCTTTTTGGGGTGCAGTGAACACAATCTTTGTGGGGTGCAGTGAACACAATCTTTTTGGGGTGGAGTGAACAACATCCTTTTTGGGGTGCAGTGAACAACATCCTTTTTGGGGTGCAGTGAACACAATCTTTTTGGGGTGCAGTGAACACAATCTTTGTGGGGTACAGTGAACAGAATCTTTGTGGGGTGCAGTGAACACAATCTTTGGGGGGTACAGTGAACACAATCTTTGTGAGGTGCAGTGAACACAATCTTTGTGGGGTGCAGTGAACACAATCATTGTGGGGTGCAGTGAACTCAATCTTTGTGGGGTACAGTGAACACAATCTCATACTGAAGGTTTGAGGGTGCTGCCTGTTCCATACTCCCCCTACTCCTCATCTAGCCTTTTAGGGGTACAAACAATAGTAATTGGGGCCTAGTGTGGTTGTGTACGTGTGATATACATACACTTTTTTGGGATCATATTTTCTATTCCGCTATTTAATCAAAAACCTTTGGGGATCAGTTAAATTGGGGGATAGTCTGTGTTGGTACGTGTGAGAGAGATCCACCTTTCCAAGTTGTTGGGGTTCATCTCATACTTCTGAAGGTTTGAGGGTGCTGCCTGTTCCATACTCCCCCTACTCCTAGCCTTTTAGGGGTACAAACAATAGTAATTGGGGCCTAGTGTGGTTGTGTACGTGTGATATACATACACTTTTTTGGGATCATATTTTCTATTCCGCTATTTAATCAAAAACCTTTGGGGATCAGTTAAATTGGGGGATAGTCTGTGTTGGTACGTGTGAGAGAGATCCACCTTTCCAAGTTGTTGGGGTTCATCTCATACTTCTGAAGGTTTGAGGGTGCTGCCTGTTCCAAACTCCCCCTACTCCTAGCCTTTTAGGGGTACAAACAATAGTAATTGGGGCCTAGTGTGGTTGTGTACGTGTGATATACATACACTTTTTTGGGATCATATTTTCTATTCCGCTATTTAATCAAAAACCTTTGGGGATCAGTTAAATTGGGGGATAGTCTGTGTTGGTACGTGTGAGAGAGATCCACCTTTCCAAGTTGTTGAGGTTCATCTCATACTTCTGAAGGTTTGAGGGTGCTGCCTGTTCCATACTCCCCCTACTCCTAGCCTTTTAGGGGTACAAACAATAGTAATTGGGGCCTAGTGTGGTTGTGTACGTGTGATATACATACACTTTTTTGGGATCATATTTTCTATTCCGCTATTTAATCAAAAACCTTTGGGGATCAGTTAAATTGGGGGATAGTCTGTGTTGGTACGTGTGAGAGAGATCCACCTTTCCAAGTTGTTGGGGTTCATCTCATACTTCTGAAGGTTTGAGGGTGCTGCCTGTTCCATACTCCCCCTACTCCTAGCCTTTTAGGGGTACAAACAATAGTAATTGGGGCCTAGTGTGGTTGTGTACGTGTGATATACATACACTTTTTTGGGATCATATTTTCTATTCCGCTATTTAATCAAAAACCTTTGGGGATCAGTTAAATTGGGGGATAGTCTGTGTTGGTACGTGTGAGAGAGATCCACCTTTCCAAGTTGTTGAGGTTCATCTCATACTTCTGAAGGTTTGAGGGTGCTGCCTGTTCCATACTCCCCCTACTCCTAGCCTTTTAGGGGTACAAACAATAGTAATTGGGGCCTAGTGTGGTTGTGTACGTGTGATATACATACACTTTTTTGGGATCATATTTTCTATTCCGCTATTTAATCAAAAACCTTTGGGGATCAGTTAAATTGGGGGATAGTCTGTGTTGGTACGTGTGAGAGAGATCCACCTTTCCAAGTTGTTGGGGTTCATCTCATACTTCTGAAGGTTTGAGGGTGCTGCCTGTTCCATACTCCCCCTACTCCTAGCCTTTTAGGGGTACAAACAATAGTAATTGGGGCCTAGTGTGGTTGTGTACGTGTGATATACATACACTTTTTTGGGATCATATTTTCTATTCCGCTATTTAATCAAAAACCTTTGGGGATCAGTTAAATTGGGGGATAGTCTGTGTTGGTACGTGTGAGAGAGATCCACCTTTCCAAGTTGTTGGGGTTCATCTCATACTTCTGAAGGTTTGAGGGTGCTGCCTGTTCCATACTCCCCCTACTCCTAGCCTTTTAGGGGTACAAACAATAGTAATTGGGGCCTAGTGTGGTTGTGTACGTGTGATATACATACACTTTTTTGGGATCATATTTTCTATTCCGCTATTTAATCAAAAACCTTTGGGGATCAGTTAAATTGGGGGATAGTCTGTGTTGGTACGTGTGAGAGAGATCCACCTTTCCAAGTTGTTGGGGTTCATCTCATACTTCTGAAGGTTTGAGGGTGCTGCCTGTTCCATACCCCCCCTACTCCTAGCCTTTTAGGGGTACAAACAATAGTAATTGGGGCCTAGTGTGGTTGTGTACGTGTGATATACATACACTTTTTTGGGATCATATTTTCTATTCCGCTATTTAATCAAAAACCTTTGGGGATCAGTTAAATTGGGGGATAGTCTGTGTTGGTACGTGTGAGAGAGATCCACCTTTCCAAGTTGTTGGGGTTCATCTCATACTTCTGAAGGTTTGAGGGTGCTGCCTGTTCCATACTCCCCCTACTCCTAGCCTTTTAGGGGTACAAACAATAGTAATTGGGGCCTAGTGTGGTTGTGTACGTGTGATATACATACACTTTTTTGGGATCATATTTTCTATTCCGCTATTTAATCAAAAACCTTTGGGGATCAGTTAAATTGGGGGATAGTCTGTGTTGGTACGTGTGAGAGAGATCCACCTTTCCAAGTTGTTGAGGTTCATCTCATACTTCTGAAGGTTTGAGGGTGCTGCCTGTTCCATACTCCCCCTACTCCTAGCCTTTTAGGGGTACAAACAATAGTAATTGGGGCCTAGTGTGGTTGTGTACGTGTGATATACATACACTTTTTTGGGATCATATTTTCTATTCCGCTATTTAATCAAAAACCTTTGGGGATCAGTTAAATTGGGGGATAGTCTGTGTTGGTACGTGTGAGAGAGATCCACCTTTCCAAGTTGTTGGGGTTCATCTCATACTTCTGAAGGTTTGAGGGTGCTGCCTGTTCCATACTCCCCCTACTCCTAGCCTTTTAGGGGTACAAACAATAGTAATTGGGGCCTAGTGTGGTTGTGTACGTGTGATATACATACACTTTTTTGGGATCATATTTTCTATTCCGCTATTTAATCAAAAACCTTTGGGGATCAGTTAAATTGGGGGATAGTCTGTGTTGGTACGTGTGAGAGAGATCCACCTTTCCAAGTTGTTGGGGTTCATCTCATACTTCTGAAGGTTTGAGGGTGCTGCCTGTTCCATACTCCCCCTACTCCTAGCCTTTTAGGGGTACAAACAATAGTAATTGGGGCCTAGTGTGGTTGTGTACGTGTGATATACATACACTTTTTTGGGATCATATTTTCTATTCCGCTATTTAATCAAAAACCTTTGGGGATCAGTTAAATTGGGGGATAGTCTGTGTTGGTACGTGTGAGAGAGATCCACCTTTCCAAGTTGTTGGGGTTCATCTCATACTTCTGAAGGTTTGAGGGTGCTGCCTGTTCCATACCCCCCCTACTCCTAGCCTTTTAGGGGTACAAACAATAGTAATTGGGGCCTAGTGTGGTTGTGTACGTGTGATATACATACACTTTTTTGGGATCATATTTTCTATTCCGCTATTTAATCAAAAACCTTTGGGGATCAGTTAAATTGGGGGATAGTCTGTGTTGGTACGTGTGAGAGAGATCCACCTTTCCAAGTTGTTGGGGTTCATCTCATACTTCTGAAGGTTTGAGGGTGCTGCCTGTTCCATACCCCCCCTACTCCTCATCTAGCCTTTTAGGGGTACAAACAATAGTAATTGGGGCCTAGTGTGGTTGTGTACGTGCGAGATACATACACTTTTTTTGATCATATTTCCTATTCCGCTATTCAATAAAAACCTTTGAGGATCAATTGAATTGCGGGATAGTCTGTGTCGGTACGTGTGAGAGAGATCCACCTTTCCAAGTTGTTGGGGTTCATCTCATACTTCTGAAGGTTTGAGGGTGCTGCCTGTTCCATACCCCCCCTACTCCTCATCTAGCCTTTTAGGGGTACAAACAATAGTAATTGGGGCCTAGTGTGGTTGTGTACGTGCGAGATACATACACTTTTTTTGATCATATTTCCTATTCCGCTATTCAATAAAAACCTTTGAGGATCAATTGAATTGCGGGATAGTCTGTGTCGGTACGTGTGAGAGAGATCCACCTTTCCAAGTTGTTGGGGTTCATCTCATACTTCTGAAGGTTTGAGGGTGCTGCCTGTTCCATACTCCCCCTACTCCTCATCTAGCCTTTTAGGGGTACAAACAATAGTAATTGGGGCCTAGTGTGGTTGTGTACGTGTGATATACATACACTTTTTTTGGATCATATTTTCTATTCCGCTATTCAATAAAAACCTTTCTAGGGCAAGATCTTAAATTACAGAAATATGAGGAGACCGTCAAATAAGGGCCGTGGCCTGGGTCGTGGTGCTGCTGGTAGAGCTCCTGTTGCAAGGAGAGGACATGGTCGATCTGTGCCAGCTACACGCACAAGTGAAACACCTTCCTCAAGTGTGAGTAGGCGACAGAACCTGCATCAGTATTTGGTAGGGCATCAAACGCCCCTAGAAGTGATGAGGCCAGAACAAGTTGAGGCGATAGTAGATTGGTTTGCTGCTGACAGTGCCTCCAGTTCCTTCACATTGTCTCCCACCCAGTCTACTGCAGAAAGGTCAGAGTTGGCACCTGCAGCCAATGTCCAACCGTCTTTCACCTCACCCCCTTGCAAATCAGGCCAGCAGTCTGAGCCCCAAGCCATACAGCAGTCTCTTATTCTTTTTGAGGACTCTGTCAGCAGGGTTTCCCAGGGCCATCCACCTAGCCCTGCCCCAGAAGTGGAAGAGATTGAGTGCAGCGATGCCCAACCACTTATTTCTCAAGATGAGTACATGCAAGGATCATCGCAGCACGTCTCCGATGATGACGAAACGCAGGTGCCAACTGCTGCGGCGTTCAGCATTGTGGAGACCGACAAGGAGGGCAGGGGTGAAGACTGGGTGGAAGATGATGTGGAGGACGATGAGGTCCTCGACCCCACATGGAATGAACGTCATGCAGGTGAACTGAGTAGTTTGGAGGAAGAGGCGGTGGTCGCACAGAGCCACCAGCACAGCAGAAGAGGGAGCAGGGTGCAGAAGCGGAGCGGCCGTGCCCTAGACACTACGCCCGCTACTGCCCAACGCAGCAAGGGAACGAGCGCACCAAAGTCAGCTCAAAGGAGTTCTCTAGCGTGGAAGTTCTTTAGAAAATGTGCTGATGACAGGACACGAGTGGTTTGCACCCTGTGCAATCAGAGCTTGAAGCGAGGCATGAACCTTCTCAACCTGAGCACAACCTGCATGATCAGGCATCTAAGTGCAAAGCACGAGCTGCAGTGGAGTACACACCTTCAAAACCAAGAAACGTCTCTGGCTCATCCTGCTTCCTCTTCTGCTGCAGTCTCGGCCGCTCCAGCCACATCTGTAGTGATACCGGCACCTGCCACCCCGCAAACAGACGATCTGTCAGCAACACCACCACCTGGGTCACCAACAACCATCTCCACAATGTCCCGTGGAAGCGTTCAGCTTTCCATCTCCCAAACACTTGAGAGGAAGAGGAAGTACCCCCCTACCCACCCGCGATCCCTGGCCCTGAATGCCAGCATTTCAAAATTATTGGCCTTTGAAATGCTGTCATTCCGTCTGGTGGAGACGCACAGTTTTAAAAACCTTATGTCGGTGGCTGTCCCACAGTACGTCGTGCCCAGCCGCCACTACTTTTCCAGGCAAGCCATCCCTTCCCTGCACAACCAAGTGGGGGAAAAAATCAGGTGTGCACTGCGCAACGCCATCTGTGCCAAGGTCCACCTAACTACGGATACGTGGACCAGTAAGCACGGTCAGGGGCGTTATATCTCCCTAACGGCACACTGGGTAAATGCAGTGGCGGATGGGCCTGAGGCGGATAGCAATTTGGCGCATGTCCTTCCACCACCGAGGATTGCAGGGCGCTTCAGTTTGCCTCCTGTTCCTAACTCCTCCTACTCCGCTTCCTCATCCTCTACCGCCTCCTCATCCGGACAGCGTAACACCTTCACCACCAACTTCAGCACGGCCAGGGGTAAACGACAGCAGGCAGTTTTACAACTTGCCTGTTTGGGGGACAAACCACACACCGCGCAGGAGTTGTGGAGGAGCATGGAACAGCAGACAAATGAGTGGTTGCTGCCAGCGAGCCTCAAGCCCGGCCTGGTGGTGTGCGATAACGGGCGAAATCTCATAGCAGCTCTGGGCCTAGCCGGTTTGACGCACATCCCTTGCCTGGCGCATGTGCTGAATTTGGTGGTGCAGAGGTTCCTTAAAAACTACCCCGATATGTCAGAGCTGCTGCAGAAAGTGCGGGCCGTTTGTGCGCACTTTCGGCGTTCTCACCCTGCTGCTGCTCGCCTGGCAGCGCTGCAGCGTAACTTCGGCCTTCCCGCTCACCGCCTCATATGTGACGTGCCCACAAGGTGGAACTCCACCTTGCACATGCTGGAAAGACTGTGCGAGCAGCAGCAGGCCATAGTGGAGTTTCAGCTGCAGCACGCACGCGTGAGTCGCTCTGCGGAACAGCACCACTTCACCACCAATAACTGGGCCTCCATGCGAGACCTGTGTGCCTTGTTGCGCTGTTTTGAGTACTCCACCAACATGGCCAGTGGCAATGACGCCGTTCTCAGCTTAACTATCCCACTTCTATGCCTCCTTGAAAAAACAATTCGGGCGATGATGGAAGAGGATGTGGCACAGGATGAGGAGGAGGAGGAGGATGAAGAGGTAACATTTCCAAGGCTTTCAGGGCAGTCATTCGCAAGGGGCTCCGAGGGTGGGTTCCTGCACACGCAAACGCCAGGGACGCAATTGTCCAGAAGGGGCACAGTTCTGGAGGATGAGGAGGATGAGGAGGAGGAGGAGCTGGAGGAGGAGATGGAACCATGTTCACAGCAGGGTGGCACCCAGGCCAGCTCATGGCCATCACTGGTGCGTGGCTGGGGGGATACAGAGGACACGGACCATACACCTCCCACAGAGGACAGCCTTTCGTTGCCTCTGGGCAGCCTGGCACACATGAGCGATTACATGCTGCAGTGTCTCCACAACGACCGCCGAGTTGCCCACATTCTAACTTGTGCTGATTACTGGGTGGCCACGCTGCTGGATCCCCGTTACAAGGACAACGTACCGTCCTTAATTCACTCACTGGAGCGCGATCGCAAGATGCGCGAGTACAAGCGCACGCTGGTAGACGCCATGCTGCTGGCATTCCCATCTGACAGCGGGGCCACAGTGGAAGCACAAGGCAGAGGAGGAGGAGGAGGAGGTCGCCAACGCAACCAGGGCACCGCCAGCACCTCAGAAGGCAGGGTTAGCATGGCCGAAATGTGGAAAAGCTTTGTCAGCACGCCACAACAAACAGCAGCACCAGCAGCTCAGATGGAACGTCTTAGCAGGAGGCAGCATTTTACCAACATGGTGGAGCAGTATGTGTGCACACGCCTACATGTAGTGAATGACGGGTCTGCCCCCTTCAACTTCTGGGTCTCCAAATTGGGCACATGGCCTGAGCTTGCCCTTTACGCCTTGGAGGTGCTGGCGTGCCCTGCAGCCAGTGTATTATCTGAACGGGTATTTAGCACGGCTGGGGGCGTTATAACAGACAAGCGCAGCCGCCTGTCCAGAGACAATGTGGACAAGCTCACGTTCATTAAAATGAACCAGGCATGGATCCCACGGGACTTTTCCGTACCTTATGCAGAATAGCAATGGATACCGACCTTACCCACCCATTGTTCCATTTTTGCTCTTTCTCACTCTTTTGGGGTGTACCCTCATTTAAAATTTGTGAAAAGAAGCAGTGTTGGCTACCTCGTCCTCCTCCTCAGGGCCAGATTAATGTAGGGGCTATTGGAGCTGCAGCTCCAGGCCCCTACCTTTTATATAGGCCCCGGGTTGGCCATATTCACTGTTACCGCTCTTCTGTCACTTGTAAACACAGAAGTCTGGCTTCTATGCTCGCTTCCCCAGGCAGCACCCTCAGAACCTCCCCACACAGCGTGAAGGCCGGACAAGGAGGGACAGTTGGCGATGCATGGATGTGTTTATGGGCTTCAGAGACAGCATCCCATGTTGAATTAGGCATGCATGGCTGCACCCTTCCTCCTCTGGGTGCATGGCAAGGCACGGCCCTAAGGCCCTTCAAAATCCTCAGCACCAAGCCCATGATGCTGTTAATCCGGCCCTGGTCCTCCTCCACCGCCGCTTCCACCTACACCGCCCATAGGTGTGCGCAGCCTATTGCATTAAGGTGTGCACCCCAAAGTTGAAATACACATGCATGTGTTTGCCAGCAGGGAGAGTAATGTATCGGGGCCATGTACCTGTAGGCAAGGAGAAATAGAGCAGAGCAGGTCCCAGGGAGATCTTTCCCATCTCCTCACTGGCAATGCTATGTGCCCTAGGTGATTAGGGTGTGCCCAGGCACACCCAGCACACCCTGTGCGCACGCCTATGTCACCGCCACATCCACCACCACCTCAACCTCCCTCCTACTCCATATGGGCCTCGTCCTTCAGAGATGAAGAAGAACATTGTTTTATTTTTCTGTTTTTTTTTGTTGTTTTAAGTTATTTCCCTATCCACATTTGTTTGCAGAGCACTTGCCATGCTCTTAATTACGTTTTGCTGCCATTTGCAGCACTCTAGCCCTTTCCTTTGGTGTTTTAGAGCCATTTTAGTGCCTTAAAGTTCGGGTCCCCATTGACTTCAATGGGGTTCGGTGTCCGGGAAAAGTTCGGTAAAAGTCCGGGACACGGACCCGGACTTTTTTTTAAAGTTCGGCCGAACCCGTCGAACACGGACATCTAGGTGTCCGCTCAACCCTAGTGCCAATTCATTTCCTATGGCAAAGTCCTCCTTCTCCAATAAAATGGTAATAACTTTACTATCAAACAATTTATCACTTGCCCATGGGAATCTGGCCCATGGATATCTGGTCCTATTTTGACCATAGGACTGGGATATTCCAATGTAAGAAAAGAGGGCGCCTTACGTGGCACTTCATTTCCTTTGACAAAGTCCTTCTTCTCCGATAAAATGGTAATAACTTTACTATCAAACAATTTATCACTTGCCCATGAATATCTGGCCCTTTTTTGACCATAGGACTGGAATATTCCAATGTAAGAAAAGAAGATGCCTTAGGTGCCAATTCATTTCCTATGGCAAAGTCCTCCTTCTCCAATAAAATGGTAATAACTTTACTATCAAACAATTTATCACTTGCCCATGGGAATCTGGCCCATGGATATCTGGTCCTATTTTGACCATAGTACTGGGGTATTCCAATGTAAGAAAAGAGGGTGCCTTACGTGCCACTTCATTTCCTTTGGCAAAGTCCTCCTTCTCCGATAAAAATGGTAATAACTTTACTATCAAACAATTTATCACTTGTTCATCCAAATTCATAGTGTAGGTCTTGCGTTGTCTCTGTAATTTATTATATGTGGGCCGCACTATAGGCACACTGCACATAAGAGTAGGTGAACATTGAGGATTAATTAGGAAATGTTGCGATAAGCACAGTGTGCCTCAACATTTTTTGTCCCATAAGGATAATAAATGTCTACAGTTAATGGAAATTGAATATAATGTATATCAGACAGAACCTTAACTGCAAATGAAAAATATTCTCTATTATGCAAAAGGGAAATGTTCTGGATTTTTAAGTTAAAAATGTATCACCTAATGGCTTGAACGAGGAACTAGAAACCCATAGTGTTATATGATTGTTACATGGTACCAACTGATAGGCCTTGTTTGGGGTACTTTATATGGTCCTGGCTACAGTCTCTTTTTATCTTCTATTCTGTTGTCTTAGGCTGGCCATACACTATACAATTTTCTTGTTCAACTTTCCTTTAGATTTACCAAAACCATATAATATAAGTTCAAACCTGAACACTTTCAATTTGTATGCAATCAGGCAGGCCCTTGCACTACATAGTTGAAGGTAAATCTAAAGGAAATTGAATAAGAAAATTGTATGGTGTATGTCCAGCCTTACACTAAGACAGGTAATTTGCACAACACTGTAGTTTGATAGAATAAAAAAACTACTTATAGAATGTTTTCTAATATATATATATATCTATATATCTATATATCTATATCTATATCTATTTATAAATACAGTATCTCACAAAAGTGAGTACACCCCTCACATTTTTGCACATAGTTTATTATATCTTTTCATGTGACAACACTGAAGAAATGACACTTTGCTACAATGTAAAGTTGTAAGTGTACAGCTTGTATAACAGCGTAAATTTGCTGACCCCTCAAAATAACTCAAGACACAGCCATTAATGTCTAAACCGCTGGCAACAAAAGTGAGTATACCCCTAAGTGAAAATGTCCAAATTGGGCCCAAATAGTCATTTTCCCTCCCTGGTGTCATGTGACTTGTTAGTGTTACAAGATTTCAGGTGTGAATGGGGGCAGGTGTGTTAAATTTAGTGTTATCGCTCTAACTCTCTCATACTGGTCACTAGAAGTTCAACATGGCACCTCATGGCAAAGAACTTTCTGAGGATCTAAAAAAAAGAATTGTTGCTCTTCATAAAGATGGCCTTGGCTATAAGAAGATTACCAAGACCCTGAAACTGAGCTGCAGCACGGTGGCCAAGACCATACAGTGGTTTAGCAGGACAGGTTCCACTCAGAACAGGCCTTGCCATGGTTGACCAAAGAAATGGAATGCACGTGCCTAGAGGTTGTCTTTGGGAAATAGACATATGAGTGCTGCCAGCATTGTTGCAGAGGTTGAAGGGGTGGGGGGTCAGCCTGTCAGTGCTCAGACCATACCTGCACACTGCATCAAATTGGTCTGCATGGCTGTCATCCCAAAAGGAAGCCTCTTCTAAAGATGATGCACAAAAAAGCCTGCAGACAGTTTGCTCAGCACAAGCAAACTAAGAACATGGGTTACTGGAACCATGTCCTGTGGTTTGATGAGACCAAGATAAACTTATTTGGTTCTGATGGTGTCAAGCATGTGTGGCAGAAACCAGGTAAGGAGTACAAAGACAAGTGTGTCTTGCCTACAGGCAAACATGGTGGTGGGAGTGTCATGGTCTGGGGCTGCATGACTGCTGCCGACACTGGGGAGCTAAAGTTCATTGAGGGAACCATGAATGCCAACATGTACTGTGACATGCTTAAGCAGAGCATGATCCCCTCCCTTCGGAGACTGGGCCGCAGGGCAGTATTCCAACATGATAACGACCCCCAAACACACCTCCAAGACGACCACTGCCTTATTAAGAGGCTGATGGTAAAGGTGATGGACTAGCCTAGCATGTCTCCAGACCTAAACCCTATGGAGCATCTGTGGGGCATCCTCAAACGGAAGGTGGAGGAGTGCAAGGTCTCTAACATTCACCAGCTTCGTGATGTCATCATGGAGGAGTGGAAGAGAACTCCAGTGGCAACCTATGAAGCTCTGGTGAACGCCATGCCCTAGAGCAGGGGTGTCAAACTGGTGGCCCTCCAGCTGTAGAAGAACTACAAGTCTCATCATGCCCCTGCCTGTGGGAGACATGCTTGTAACTGTCAGTCTTGCAATGTCTCATGGGACTTGTTGTTCCACAACACCTGGAGGGCCGCCAGTTTGACACCTATGCCCTAGAGGGTTAAGGGCAGTGCTGGAAATAATGGTGGCCAAACAAAATTTTTACACTTTGGGCCCAATTTAAACATTTTCAGTTAGGGGTGGATTCACTTTTGTGTCCAGCGGTTTAATGGCTGTGTGTTGAGTTATTTTGAGGGGGACAGCAAATTTACACAGTTATACTAGCTGTACACTCACTACTTTACATTGTAGCAAAGTTTCATTTCTTCAGTGTTGTCACATGAAGATATAATAAAATATTTACAAAAGTGTGAGGGGTGTACTCACTTTTGTGAGATACTGTATATATATATATATATATATATATAGGGATATATGTTATTGTCACGTGACTTGATAAGGCTTGGTTGAGCGAAACGCGTTGTCATGGGGACTGCCTAACAGGCTTCTGTTTTGATATGCTCTCCACCACTCCCCGCAGCCATCAGTTTGGCGCATGTCCCTGACATCACTACCAGGCACCTAGCTCAGCGTTGCATCTTCCGCCGTCTCCCTGCGTCTCACAGGCCTGACACGAGAGTGTAATGCTTTTTGTAGCACAATCAGTTGCAGCAGTCCTGATCTATGAAACATCATCGCTGCAGATTTCCCAGGGTCACTTTTTCCTACAGCAGGATTCATGCCGACTACCTACTAACCCGTTACTCATGGTACACATACTCACATTGGTGCCTGATCTTCTGGTGTTTGTATGATCTAATTGTGTCTATTCTGCTGCTTCCCCCTCCCTCCCCATGAAAAAAAAAACACACTTAAAATGATTAAACCTTGGAATGTTATGTTTACCTACAGGTAAGCTTATAATAAAGCTTTCCTGTAGGAAAAATGAATATGTCCTATACATGCTCCATTTAGGAGATATTCTTGCGAGCAGCAGTCGGCGGCATCACCAGCGCATGTGCTGTGAAGGAACGGCATACCCAAGCTGTTCCTTAAGAGCTGTGTACAGCGGCCGAGACATCATTGAGGTTAGGCCAATCAGACACCCAGATGGAAAACTGGGTGAAGAGGGAAACCTTTGCAGCCGTGACAGCGCCCCCTTGGAGAGCTTTGTTTTAGGTAAGTCTTTCATAATGAGGTGCATACTAACACAATATGACATTGCCTTGTGGGTGGAGACTTTTTTTTTATTATAGAGTTTACTACTGCTTTAAAAAGTTCATCTCTAACTTTGAAACCCTAAAGCACGCAAAACCCTTTTCCAACATGTGACGGGTTATGTGGCAGGGCCTCTCCTTCTTTCTGTGAGTGTTTTCTGAACTGCTATGCGGAGAACACACTGGAGGACTTCAGAGGCTCCACATTCTTCATTCTATAAATAAAGCAGAAACTGCAGATGCAGTGTGGAGTAACTGGAGTGATGTCCTGCTTCTTAGTAATCAGGCATATTAAGCCGGCCAGGCAAAGTGAAAGCATGATCAGGACATGAGAGGCCATCAGCCATTTAAAGCAATAAAAAAAATAAAATAAACTCTCTAATGAACTACATGGGAGTTGAATAAACCACCCTAAAAAAAGATGTTTGACCAATCAAGATGCGCGCCAGAACTAAGCATGTACCATTTGTAGTAATGTGTCATTTTCTGCTCACACAAAATCAGATAAAGAGAATGTTGCTGAATATTTATCATATACACTGCCTGGCCAAAAAAAGTCACTACCTGGAATTAACTAAGCAACTAACTAAACTAAGCATGCAGTAACTATCCTATTGGATAGTTACTGCATGTGCCCAAAGAATGACGTCAGCTGATTACCTGAATATACTGAATGACCAGGTTATTCCATCAATGTATTTTTTCTTCCCTCATGGCACAGACATATTAGAAGATGACAATGCCAGGATTCATCGGGCTCAAGTTGTGAAAGAGTGGTTCAGGGAGCATGAGACATAATTTTCTTAACTAAGCAACTAAGTTAAGTTCTGGACTCTGTGGTGGCCAATCCAGCCATCGGTCTGTCTCCCATGGCTTCGGGAATAATTTGCACTGCAAAGGTTTCCATTCTGCACAGAGGTGCTGAAGTTCAAGAGTTAAGTTAAGTGCACGTGTGGAGTCCACGCAAGGTTGCACAGCGGGGCTCCTCTCGCTACTGGGAATGATAGTGTAAAATGGTGGACAGGTTGAGCTGGACAAGCTCAGCGTGTCCTTCCTAAATGCAAATGACAAAGAAGGTGTACATTGTAACAGAGACCTTAGAGTTAACTGGAAACCTTTTTCAGTGTAAGTGTACATGGTAAAAGGTCATCTCTAAGAGTCAAAGCCCACCTAAAGGTTGAATTTTCCCCCACAGCAGACTCAGCCTGGTCCCATTATTATGCATGTGCTTCTACTTTGGAGGCTCTCAAAAATGTATAGAGTCAGGACTGCAGATAATACTAGGGTGCTCTGAAGTGGCTTTGCAGCTTACACATGTATTTGCAAATGTATGCAAACAAAACCCCTGTTTTAGGGCAAACTGTTAGACAGGATAATTCAGTTGATTACAGGCTGACTGGTAAGTTGAGCTGAGAACTTTCTTTGGTTTCGTTTGACATGCATCACCGTTCCATGTGCTCCTTGCTGTGAAGGCCAGTTATAGGTGAGGGCAGTGGCTACTTGTTTGTACTGTGTGCAAACTAAACACCTGTTTTTAACGCAAACTATTAGACAGGATAATTTGGTTGGTTACAGGCTGGTTGGTAAGTTGAGCTGGGAATTTTCTTTTGACATGCGTCGCCCTTCTATGTGCTCCTTGCTGCGAAGGCCAGTTATAGATGGGGGCAGTGGCCATTTGTTTGTACTGTTGGTCCCAGGGCATTATTGAAAACAGTAAAGGTACCCCATTTGTAGTAAAGTGATCCTGTACAAGGTGCCTAGTGTAGACCAGAAGAACTCACCCCGAGTAGGCCTCTCATGTGACCCTTGCTTAGCGAAAATGAGGAGGGAAACATGGAGGACGGGAAAAACTACTACAACCTGCCTACCCACCCCCCTTCCTACATAGCTGAGCAAAGCCTTGGTCAGTCACATCAAAGGTCTAGGAATATCACATGTCGATTAAACACTTCTGGTCATTTATTTAGCATTTTCATTGAAATATATTATCATTACCAATGTAGCCAGGAGCTAAAAAATAAGTTGCAGTGGATGTTTTCAACAATGCAAACAAATGCTTTTGCTCTTGCAGCCATTTGTGTGTACACATTTACAGTTGCAGATGCTTATATAATAAATATTAGCACAAAAAATGCTGTGAAATGACAACAGTATGTGTAGCACTACCCTCGCAGGAGCTGCTGGTACATGGTTCCCCCTCTTCTGCACAGCCAGCCAACAAACATTTTTCACTCGCATCCAGACACAAGAAACAGTCTTTGAGATTGGTTTTGTTGTTTTATTAGAAATGATTACTTGGATGGGGTAGAGGGGTTATGGGATGCCCAACTTGACTGAAACAATGGATGGGGACAACTTCCTATGGACGCAATCCTGGACTGTTCTAACTCCAACAGTCTTTAAAGATCAAAAGCAAAGGTCCCTCGAGGACTAGGAGTTCTCAGCCCCTTAGAAAACAGCACAATGCGTTGTAAGCTGCATACAGGATTATCTCCTTTCCTCTGTAGAACTGCTCCCAGCTCTACTTCCTGCAGGAACTACCAGCCCTGAATCCCCATGTGTGCTGATGTACTCACTCTGTCCTTTTCGCTCCCTGCTGCTCCTTAGACAATATTCCTTTCCAAACCATAATGTTGTCAGGATCATCCGAAGCCAGCCCGATCCCAGCCCGGAGGCAAAGGGCCCCCCCCTAGACCCGGTGTCCCTCCTAGGCCACTTACAGACTCCTCAGCACTCTATCTTCCACCAACTTCTTTGCTGGCCTTACATCAATTGTAAGGGCTGATCAGGGGCGCGTCATGAAATGAGTGGGCCCTTGTGCAAGATCAAGAGTGGGCCCCAGGCATCGATAATTAAAGAAATAGTGCTTAGTGGGGACATACTGCATGAGGGTCTTGGAGCTTAGTGGGGAGAGATGGGGGGTCTTGGAGCTTAGTAGGGAGAGATGAGGGGTCTTTGTGCTTAGTGGGGGGAGATAGGGGGTCCTGGTGCTAAGTGGGGAGAGATGGGGGCCCTGGTGCTTAGTGGGGAGGGATGGGGGTCCTTGTGCTTACTAGGGAGAGATGGGGGTCTTGGTGTTTAGTGTGGAGAGATGGGGGTCCTGGTGTTTACTGGGAGAGATGGGGGTCTTGGTGCTTAGTGAGGGGAGATACGGGGTCCTGGTGCTTAGTGGGGAGAGATGTGAGTTTTGGTGCTTGGTAGGGAGAGATGGGGGATCTTGGTGTTTGGTGGGGACAGATTGGGGGACACTGCCAGTCAGTGGGGGATGGGGCACTGGTGCTCCTTACCTGGCTGCTTGATCCATATGGAATCCTGTGTAGAAGAATCATCCCCCTTTCACTTTTCTTCTCAGCTGACATTTCGGGTCTGAAGGGATGCCAATACAGTTATAGCTGAGAGGATCTAACTAAAAGTAAATTAAAACTTCCTCTGTTCATGTATCTGCCAGGCTTACTGATGACTCATCAATTGCAGAGTCCAGCACAGGAAGCCAGTTGTGGAAGTCTTCCATTGCTATCACTTTTTCTTTACTTATCTGAGCTGTCACTGCAGTGGCATCCCTAGCATCCCTCCAGGTGTCCCGGCCTGGCACAGGAGCAGTGATACCACTGTCACTTCTCCTGTCAGCGGCGGTCCCCCCTCCCCCCTTCCTTCAATGCGGCACCCGAGGCCCTCTGGATGAAAAGATGGGCCCCCACTGCTGCACTGGTCATCCCCGAACGTATCATCCATGTGTGCAGGGTGGGTCAGGGCTCAGTGGCCCGTGTGCAGTGAAGACCCTTCACACATGGATGATACATCACTGGGTCTGATCCATCCACCCTGCCAGGACATTCTGCCTGTGAATTGGTCAGACTCCCTTAAGCATGCAGATCAGGCTTTCCTGGCCTCCACTTACTAACTTCTAGAAGTTTCTCTAAACTTCCAGATCCAGGGAGAGGTACCCGAGAACTGCCTCTGTAGAGCCATCTAGCCTGACCTGCAGTAACCCTGACCCAATTTCTGACTCTCATAGTTTATCATGAGTCATAACATAAATTTGCCTGCACATGCACTAGTAGCACACTAGAGGGTACTACATATGCCTGAGCTCTAAATAAAACCATCTTGAGCCATAGCATCATAAAAAAATGTTTATGTTGTTGTATTATTGGTCTATATTATTATGTCGCGAGCTGCCAGTACTGTCTTGTATTGTACTGCCAAGATATTTAATGTAAAAGTGGTGAGGAGGTATAAGTTTCTAATAAATCCTATTTGTTCTTCATGTTGAGTGAAGAGTTCACCATGTTCTTCAAACTAATTCTGGTTTATGGTAAGCATAAACATTCAAATTCTGCAGAATGATACTTTTGCACCACATCAAGAAGCTGTCTTTTAGTGCTGCAAGATTTCTGATGAAGCCGATGAAGTTTCTGAAAGCTCAGAAATGGATGTACAGCTTTGATCAAGTTTAATCTGGAAATACTGTAGTTTTGTAGAATGATCCGATCCTGTAATAATAATGTAAGTCAGCGGAGCAAATGCTGAGTGAATACCCTGACATGTCTTGTATGGATGGTTTAATAGAGAGAAACTTTTTATAATTGGGAACTATTAGAATAAGTAAAGCCTTTGCTGGGTGTGATTCAGTAATGTGGTGGAAAGGTGCAGTAAAGCAGCCAGGTAGTCATGAGGGTGTGGAGAATCATTGCACAATAAACAATGAAAGGACCCTCAGGCACATATTTAAATATTGGAAGTGAAAACCATAATTACTACTGGTCTGTAGATATATATTTAAGTCAAACAGCCATGTTACAGCATCTCTACTAGGCTGCATTCTGCTGGGATGGGTTAGAGAACAGAAGCACTCAACCTACCACATTGAAATCCTTTATGATACAGCAGGCTGATCATAGCTATTTCACGGCTCCTGGCAGATATAAAAAAATGTAATCAAGCTCCAAACTCATTAAAAAAATTAAGGCTGAATTGCAGGATTTAAGCCATTGTCTAAAATCTGCTGGTTTACTATAGGTTAAGTCCAAAGAGGTGCATGCCACCCCATAGGCTTATCTCCCTAATTTACATTTGACAGTTTTACAGAGCTTTTAAAGTACAGCTATTTCTATGCTCCTAGCACTCTAACAGAAGAGATGCTGCTCTTTTGCACTTGGCACCTCTGCCTGCCCCTCCCCTCTGCTGCTCATTCACAGAAAACTTTGTATGTTGTGCAGCATCCTCTAGTCTTTTACTAGTGTGAGTATTGGCAAATTTATGTTTTAGTTCATGTTTAACTTGTAAGTCTTAATTGGGTAATGGGTTTACTGCAGGTCAGAATGGCTAACTCATATAAGCAGGTCTTTGGTGCCCCCCCTGGTTCTGGAAGTTTGGAGAAATTTCTGTAAGCTGGAGGGCAGAGGCCAGGAGGGTTGACCTGCATACTTAGGAGAGATTGGCCAATCCCCAGGCAGTGGGCCTGGTATTGTGGCTGAGCCAGCTCTTTAATCTGGATGAGTCATGCCAGCAGGGAGTCGGGTTTAAGATGGAGTGCTGAGGAAATTGTCGGTGGCCGAAGAGGGGAACCCCTGGTCTTGGGGGAGGGGGGGGGGGGAGGCTCTGCCTCAGGCTGGAGGATCCTGACAGCAGCTCGGTTTGAAAGGAATCTTACCTAAGAAGCAGTGGTAGCAAGGAGGACAGTGTGAGTACATCTGCACACTCAGGGTCATACATAGGGAGAGACTGCCACATGTAGCGACTTTTTTTGGAAGAGAGCATTATGCTTAATCTTTCCTTTCCCTTGCACTGGGAGATCTTCGGGGCAGCCGAGTGTGCTGGTGAAGATTCAGCCAGGTGGGCTTGCATTTCCTGCAGTCAGTATAGCTGGGATCAGGGTCTATGGGGAGTTGGAGATACTCTGGTATGCAGCCTACAACACTTTCTTAAGGGATTGAGAGTTCCTAGTCCTTAAGGGGCTTTTTCATCTTCAATAATCAGAGACTGTCAGTTTTCAGGAGGAGGACAGTTCTGGAGTGTGTACATAGGGAGGAAGTTGTCCCTGTTTCTGTTGCAATGAAGTGGGGCATCCCAAAATTCCTATTCCCCTTTAAGTTATTACCTCTAATAAAACAACAAAAACAAGGCTCAAAGACTGTTTCTTGTGTCTGGAGAAAATGTGGAAATTGCTTGTTGCCTGGCCTTGCAGGAGTGGGGAACCCAGTCATCTGCAACCCTTGTAGGGGTAGCGCTACATTTATGAATGGGTTCACATAATACAAAGTGCTCTGCGATTGGGCAGAAGGAGGGGAGGGGCAGGAACAGCGGCTGCACATGACTCTGAAGCTTTGAGAGCTGAGACCAGAAAACCCAACATTAGAGCTCTGGACATATAGCGATTGCTATGCTCCCAACGCTCATTAAAAGAAAAATTATAAATTTAAAATGTTAAATCCACGAGGTGGCATGCACCTCAATGGATATAACCCTTAGTAATCCCAGAACATTTAAGAAAGTGGCTGAATTCCTTGAGCTCATTTGGTGCTTTTACTGGGGAATCAATAAGAAGGAATGGAAATGTAGAATGCATACACAGACCTGACAAAAAATAATTTTGACAAGTGGCTGAGCAATCTTTTTTCACTAGAAATATCTTGCTGGATTGGGGAAAGGTAAGTATAAGACTGGAAGGGGGGTTGGGATGCTTTCATATACAGTAAGCGCAGTTAACGGCTTGCAGACCGCCCGCCGCACATATACTGCGACAGGCTGGCTCAGATGTGCGAATCAACGTATGATTACGTCGGTTCGCAGGAACGGTGCTGGGGGGCGATACCGCACCACTGCCTCCGGCGCACTTCTGCCCCCACTAAGCAGCTGAGAGAGAAGGACGGTCGGCTGTTGTAAACACAGCTGACTGTTGTTCTCTCTGAAATGATCACAGAGCACCTGTGATCCTTCTATATAGGACCACAGGTCTCTTTGATCATTTCACAAGTCCCTCCCCCCACAGTTAGTAAACACTCCCCTAGGCTTACAATTAACCCTTTGATCATCCTTAGGTTAACCCATTCCCTGCCAGTGTCATTATTACAGTAACAGTGCATTTTTTTAGCACTGATTACTGTAGTAATGTCACTGGTCCCCCCAAAAGTGTACAAAATGTCAGTTAGGGGTCCGATCTGTCCGCCGCAATGTTGCAGTCCCGCTAAAAATCGCAGATCGCCGCCATTACTAGTAAATTAGTAAAAAAAATAAAAATGACATAAATCTTTTCCCTAGTTTGTAGACGCGATAACTTTTGCACAAACCAATCAAAATACGCTTATTGTGATTTTTTTTTTTATCAAAAATATGTAGCAGAATACAAATTGGCTTAAAATTATGAAAAATTTTGATTTTTAAATTTTTTCTTTGGGAATGTTATATAGCAGAATGTGAAAAATATTGTTTTTTTTTTTCTTTCAGAATTGGCGCTATTTTTTTGTTTATAGTGTAAAAAATAAAAAAATCGCAGAGGTGATCAAATACCACCAAAAGAAAGCTCTATTTGTGGGGGAAAAAAGGACATCAATTTTATTTGGGTACAGCAACACACGACCGCGCAATTGTCCATTAAAGTAACGCAGTGCCGAATCGCAAAAAATGACCTGGTCATTAAGGGGGCAAATCCTTCCCGTCCAGAACTGCTTAAACAAAGGCGCAGTTACACTTAGGTGAAGTGTAGTATCCTCTAATGTGTGCTAGTAGTAAGAGTAGGTAAACTATACTATGACTCATGTTACATGGTGACATGGTGGTCTGTAATTGGGTTAGGGTTACAAGAGTTCAGGGCTGGATGACTCATCCTGGCAGCTGTCTGGTGCCCCCCATTTCTAGAATGTTGGAGAATATTATAGTCTTGAATATTTATGGGCCTTATAGAGAAGCAGTGCTGAGGAGAGGCTGTTGGTGGCCCTTGAGAAACCCCATGGAGTGGGGGGGACTTACATCCTGCTGGAGTTTGGGAGGTTGGCCTGGAAGGATCCCACCATAGGAGGCAGTTATGCAGGAGAGGCAGCAGAGAAAGCAGGGAGAGACAGTGAATAGATCAGCAAGGTGTAGGGACAGACAAGGTGAGAGACTGCCAGCTGCAGCAGTGCTCTCTTGAAGACAACGGTGTGTCAAGTCTTTATTCAACCTTGCCCTGGGGAATATCCATGTGTGTGTGTCAGTCGGGCAGGACTGGCGCAGAGAGCCAGTCAGGAGGACTGGGAAGAGAAACATCCAAGTGTGGCTGGTGGCAGCCAGGTGGACTAGCATTGTGCAAGCAAATGGAACTGGGATCAGTGGCCACAGGAAGCAGAGGGAGATGTGCTATGCTGTTCACTCAAATTTTGTACTTTGTCATGGGACTGAGAGTTCCTGCCTGTGATGGGCCTTTGCTGAACTAGCGATATACTGTTAGTTCCCTCGGGAGTGAGCAAGCTGTATCTGTACATCCAGCAAGAGGAACCAAGTGTGTGCAGGAGGAAGCAACAAGAGGAGACTGTATGTAGCACCCTCCTAGGTAGGTGCTAGAAGAGAGTATACTTTTTGGGTCTTTCTGCTAACCAAGAAGATTGGCAGGTACATTTGGATTTACTCTCTGTCTACCAGAGAGCAAAATCCATTGATAGGGTCTGTTCTTGGTGCTCAGGTGCGGCTCAGCTTGTCTGAAATGTTTCACACTGGTCCTATGGAGAGGCATATTGGACGGTGGGAGGAAACCTAAAAAGCGAGGGCACAGACATTGTTACAGCACTGGTGATTGGCATGGGAAAGTGCCTCAGTGCATGCTGGATGACTGTAAAAATGCCAAGGGCACATGTGCTCTGGGTCTTCAGCTGAAGAGCAGGGTCCCAGAGGGAGGGGGTGGCAGCCCCTCCTCTGTTGAAGCTGCCATGCAGTCTTGAGTAGTCAACCTGAGGGCCTAAGTCAGAGAGGATCTGAACCCAGATGTCCCGCAGAGCTGTCCGGAAGGGAGACACTGGAAAGGTTCTGATTCTGCCTACAGTGAGCACAGATCTGTGTCTTGGGGTCTGTCATATGAGGGCCATCCCTTCAGTGGAAGAATCAGTGGATGGGTGTCAGTCAAGGGGATGCTAGAGAGTGTCCTGAAGATAATGTAGTTATTCCTTCCATACCAGTGGCAGTATGGTAAAGCAGTGTGTCTGCTTCTACAAGTAACCTGGTAAGGCCAAGTGAGAGTTGTCCTTATCTACTGTGAATAGTTTAGTTTAGTTGGAGTATCCCACTGTTCCCTTCTCATATCCAAGTTCCACAATACATTTAAAAACCAAATACCCTGGACAGTTTATTGAGTAACAAGCAAAGGGGAGTAAGGATGGATGTGTGAAGAACCCCCAGTGACTGTCTGCAATTATTCAGAGGGAGGCCTAAGAAGTCAACACACAGCAAGCCTTACAGGGACAGTGCTACATGTACAGTATATAGAGAGGAAGTATTTATTTTTATTTTTTTTAATTGCCCAGGAAAGTTTTTCCTCTTGGCACTGAGGGAGTGAGAGAAAGGGCACCTCTGTCTGGATATTTGCCTGCCTGTGGGAGAACATACCAGCAAATATCTGAGCTTGAGACTGGGAGTGAAGACACCCGAGGGCAGCGCAACACCGCCTACATGACAACACCTGTACCACTCCGTAGGGAGACTGAAGCATCCACACACCCTCTGCTTCACATCGCTGATCACTGGAAACTTTCAGGGAGAGACCAAGGGAGCCCCCCCATCTACAGCAAGAGGTCACTGCAGTGTCCTGGGGACTGGTGAGAGGGCTATGCACCCACTGCTGATACTGCTAGCAACAGCTGAGCCACTGAGAGCAGGACACCAAGTGTACTGAATCCATACCGCACTCATACTGTACCCTGTACAGCACTTATTCCAAACCTAGACTGCACCTATACCAACCCTATACCACATTACACAGAACCTTTATTGCATCTGAACAACATCTACCTTTCACCTGTGCTGAGACTATACCGTACCTATATTACATGCAGGTTAACTGGGATTGTTATAAGTACACTAACACTCTTAAAGGACTCCAACGACAGCTGGCAGAAAAACATTGCAAAGGATTGCCCCTCCAGTAAGTCCACCAATGGTCTTAAAGAGCCCCAATATTAGCCAGCAAAAGAATATCACAATGGACTGCCCCTTCTGTAATACTTATTCTGAAAGCCCCCTTTTTTCCCCTGCCTTCTCTGCTACCATCTTCCTTTTATTCTGTATAGTGCATACCCAGTCAGTTTAGGGCTAGCATCACTGGCAGTAAAGTTTCAGCACTCGGTAGATTAAACTTTACTTCTGCTCACAGCTGCAGTTCAGGTGGCCTTGCTGCCGTTTATGCTGATCTGGACATCAAATGTCATCTTATGCCTAGTCGTTACTGTTATTTACTTTGTATGCTTAATTGTGTTATTACCATTGTTAATTCCTTTTATATTTGTTTAGTTACCAAGCATATTGAGTGACAGTATATTAATGTAGCACGACCCCCTTGGGGTCTGCTGGTTAATGGAACATCCTCTGCACTCCCTGGACCCTTAAAAACATCCGACCCGCTAGGCACTACAGGTTCAGTAATTTTCTGTGAAATTGTGTAAAGATACTCTCAACACCCAGATACCAGTGTAACTATTTACTGGAATAAAGCAAATAAAACAGGCATGCAAAGAATGAACAATAAATCTGTAGGTAATAGTAGGTATGGTGTCAATCTTCCAAATCTCAGTAATATATGCGAAGCCTGGGAGACTGACATCAGCAAATGTTAAACACTCAACAATATATATATATATTTATATTACTATAGTATATTATTGCTATAACTGCTATAGTGTGACTCAGATATAGTATCCTCAACTGTAATCTGCTTCTTCTTATTCAGCTAAATAATCAGTCTAAATCAACTGGCAGAAATATTCTAGAACCGGGGGCCCCCTTTAAGGATGAGAGAAAGTATAGTCTCTATGCTAGCAAGGCCTTGCACTTCTTCGCCGGCAGTTGGAGCTCTTTATCACTCTTCGGGTGATATTTGTAATCCAAGGTTATAGATGTTAATGAGATCCTAACTGCTGTCAGTGTATTCTGTGTGCAAATATATACTTGCGATTCCCAAAGGTCACCAGGCACTTTAATGCAATGTCAGTGTCCACGAATGACCCTCTGGTCCTCCAGCAGGTCTACTCCTTTTGATGCTGCGTCACAGGAATACTCTCCGCATACACTGTACTAGGCCGCTCTCTCAGCACCGCTCGCTGTCCCTTCAGCTCTCACACTGGACATGCCGTCCACTCCAGTCAGGATGGGCTCTCCGCACTCTAGGCCGCACTCTCAGGCCTCTTTGTCAGTCTCCCTCTGCAGCTCTCCTTCTCTGTGCAGGCCAGTAAAGTTCCTCCACCCCAAACTCGCTCATCCATGTCTTTATGGACTTTGCTTTGTGCACTGGTCCAAATCATGTTGTGGAGGGGGGATTATGGTGTGGGGTTATTTTTCAGGGGTTGGGCTTGGCCCATTAGTTCCAGTGAAGGGAACTCTTAAGGCATCAGCATGCCAAGACAATTTCATGCTCCCAACTTTGTGGGAACAGTTTGGGGGTGGCCCCTTCCTGTTCCAACATGACTGCGCATCAGTGAACAAAGCAAGGTCCTTAAAGACATGGATGAGTGAGTTTGGGGTGGAGGAACATGACTACCCTGCACAGAGTCCTGACTTCAACCCGATAGAACACCTTTGGG
Source organism: Pelophylax lessonae (assembly GCF_965119305.1). Lineage (NCBI taxonomy): Eukaryota > Metazoa > Chordata > Amphibia > Anura > Ranidae > Pelophylax > Pelophylax lessonae. The sequence goes on along the minus strand of NC_138772.1, from coordinate 320,126,739 downwards.
ATGAATTTGAGCGGAGACTGCGAGCCAGGCCTTCTGATTCACATCAGTGGCTGACCTCACAAATGCGCTTCTGGAAGAATGGTCAAACATTCCCATAGACACACTTCTGAACCTTGAGGACAGCCTTCCCAGAAGAGTTGAAGATGTTATAGCTGCAAAGGGTGGGCCAATTCAATATTGAATCTTACAGAATAGGACTGGGATGCCATTAAAGTTCATGTGTAAAGGCAGGCCTCACAGCTAGTGTTGAGCGAACACGGACTGTATTATTCGTGTTCGTACCGAATAATTGGATTTTTTGTACCCGAACACGGACACGGACACTTTACTGTATGTTCGGGTAAAAATCCGTGTTCGGTCGTTTTATTTCCGGGTTTTGCATGCTTTGGCGCTCTTTTCATGGCGGGCTTTCAACAGCCAATCAACAATCGTTTAACTGGTGTGCCTTAAGCCATCCCAGCCATGCCTGCAAATGTCTCAGTAGCTGTGATTGGCCGTCTGAAGCATGTGACCAAGTCTTTATAAGTTCGAGGCAGCCGCAGCGGCGTCATTATGCTGCTTAGATTCAGGGACAGAGCACACATCAACGTGCTGGCTGCTGATTAGGGAAAGATAGGCAGGAAAAAACCATTTGTGTCCGGATAGAATTGAGGGACAGGTCGGAGTGTTTAGGCAGGGCGAGTTGTAGGCATTTTAGGGATAGAGTCTGCTGAATTATATAGGGTCAGTGTCTTCTACAAACTACAATCGATATTGCTGTGTGGGGGGTGGGGTCTGCACTCAATCCTGATCTACGATCTCTTCTCAATCCTGTTAGGGACAGAGTCTGCTGAATTTTAGGGAAACTGTGTTCTACAAACTACAATCGATATTGCTGTGTGGTGTGGGATTGGAGATAGGCAGGTGTCAGTGATCCACATCCATTTTTCTGTGTGTGAGCTGCAGTGAACACAATCTTTTTGGGCTGCAGTGAACACAATCTTTTTGGGCTGCAGTGAACACAATCTTTTTGGGCTGCAGTGAACACAATCTTTTTGGGCTGCAGTGAACACAATCTTTTTGGGCTGCAGTGAACACAATCTTTTTGGGGTGCAGTGAACAAAATCTTTTTGGGGTGCAGTGAACACAATCCTTTTTGGTGTGCAGTGAACACAATCTTTGTGGGGTGCAGTGAACAAAATCCTTTGTGGGGTGCAGTGAACACAATCTTTTTGGGGTGCAGTGAACAAAATCCTTTTTGGGGTGCAGTGAACAACATCCTTTTTGGGGTGCAGTGAACACAATCTTTTTGGGGTGCAGTGAACAAAATCCTTTGTGGGGTGCAGTGAACACAATCTTTTTGGGGTGCAGTGAACACAATCTTTTTGGGGTGGAGTGAACAACATCCTTTTTGGGGTGCAGTGAACAAAATCCTTTTTGGGGTGCAGTGAACAAAATCATTTTTGGGGTGCAGTGAACACAATCTTTTTGGGGTGCAGTGAACACAATCTTTGTGGGGTGCAGTGAACACAATCTTTTTGGGGTGGAGTGAACAACATCCTTTTTGGGGTGCAGTGAACAACATCCTTTTTGGGGTGCAGTGAACACAATCTTTTTGGGGTGCAGTGAACACAATCTTTGTGGGGTACAGTGAACAGAATCTTTGTGGGGTGCAGTGAACACAATCTTTGGGGGGTACAGTGAACACAATCTTTGTGAGGTGCAGTGAACACAATCTTTGTGGGGTGCAGTGAACACAATCATTGTGGGGTGCAGTGAACTCAATCTTTGTGGGGTACAGTGAACACAATCTCATACTGAAGGTTTGAGGGTGCTGCCTGTTCCATACTCCCCCTACTCCTCATCTAGCCTTTTAGGGGTACAAACAATAGTAATTGGGGCCTAGTGTGGTTGTGTACGTGTGATATACATACACTTTTTTGGGATCATATTTTCTATTCCGCTATTTAATCAAAAACCTTTGGGGATCAGTTAAATTGGGGGATAGTCTGTGTTGGTACGTGTGAGAGAGATCCACCTTTCCAAGTTGTTGGGGTTCATCTCATACTTCTGAAGGTTTGAGGGTGCTGCCTGTTCCATACTCCCCCTACTCCTAGCCTTTTAGGGGTACAAACAATAGTAATTGGGGCCTAGTGTGGTTGTGTACGTGTGATATACATACACTTTTTTGGGATCATATTTTCTATTCCGCTATTTAATCAAAAACCTTTGGGGATCAGTTAAATTGGGGGATAGTCTGTGTTGGTACGTGTGAGAGAGATCCACCTTTCCAAGTTGTTGGGGTTCATCTCATACTTCTGAAGGTTTGAGGGTGCTGCCTGTTCCAAACTCCCCCTACTCCTAGCCTTTTAGGGGTACAAACAATAGTAATTGGGGCCTAGTGTGGTTGTGTACGTGTGATATACATACACTTTTTTGGGATCATATTTTCTATTCCGCTATTTAATCAAAAACCTTTGGGGATCAGTTAAATTGGGGGATAGTCTGTGTTGGTACGTGTGAGAGAGATCCACCTTTCCAAGTTGTTGAGGTTCATCTCATACTTCTGAAGGTTTGAGGGTGCTGCCTGTTCCATACTCCCCCTACTCCTAGCCTTTTAGGGGTACAAACAATAGTAATTGGGGCCTAGTGTGGTTGTGTACGTGTGATATACATACACTTTTTTGGGATCATATTTTCTATTCCGCTATTTAATCAAAAACCTTTGGGGATCAGTTAAATTGGGGGATAGTCTGTGTTGGTACGTGTGAGAGAGATCCACCTTTCCAAGTTGTTGGGGTTCATCTCATACTTCTGAAGGTTTGAGGGTGCTGCCTGTTCCATACTCCCCCTACTCCTAGCCTTTTAGGGGTACAAACAATAGTAATTGGGGCCTAGTGTGGTTGTGTACGTGTGATATACATACACTTTTTTGGGATCATATTTTCTATTCCGCTATTTAATCAAAAACCTTTGGGGATCAGTTAAATTGGGGGATAGTCTGTGTTGGTACGTGTGAGAGAGATCCACCTTTCCAAGTTGTTGAGGTTCATCTCATACTTCTGAAGGTTTGAGGGTGCTGCCTGTTCCATACTCCCCCTACTCCTAGCCTTTTAGGGGTACAAACAATAGTAATTGGGGCCTAGTGTGGTTGTGTACGTGTGATATACATACACTTTTTTGGGATCATATTTTCTATTCCGCTATTTAATCAAAAACCTTTGGGGATCAGTTAAATTGGGGGATAGTCTGTGTTGGTACGTGTGAGAGAGATCCACCTTTCCAAGTTGTTGGGGTTCATCTCATACTTCTGAAGGTTTGAGGGTGCTGCCTGTTCCATACTCCCCCTACTCCTAGCCTTTTAGGGGTACAAACAATAGTAATTGGGGCCTAGTGTGGTTGTGTACGTGTGATATACATACACTTTTTTGGGATCATATTTTCTATTCCGCTATTTAATCAAAAACCTTTGGGGATCAGTTAAATTGGGGGATAGTCTGTGTTGGTACGTGTGAGAGAGATCCACCTTTCCAAGTTGTTGGGGTTCATCTCATACTTCTGAAGGTTTGAGGGTGCTGCCTGTTCCATACTCCCCCTACTCCTAGCCTTTTAGGGGTACAAACAATAGTAATTGGGGCCTAGTGTGGTTGTGTACGTGTGATATACATACACTTTTTTGGGATCATATTTTCTATTCCGCTATTTAATCAAAAACCTTTGGGGATCAGTTAAATTGGGGGATAGTCTGTGTTGGTACGTGTGAGAGAGATCCACCTTTCCAAGTTGTTGGGGTTCATCTCATACTTCTGAAGGTTTGAGGGTGCTGCCTGTTCCATACCCCCCCTACTCCTAGCCTTTTAGGGGTACAAACAATAGTAATTGGGGCCTAGTGTGGTTGTGTACGTGTGATATACATACACTTTTTTGGGATCATATTTTCTATTCCGCTATTTAATCAAAAACCTTTGGGGATCAGTTAAATTGGGGGATAGTCTGTGTTGGTACGTGTGAGAGAGATCCACCTTTCCAAGTTGTTGGGGTTCATCTCATACTTCTGAAGGTTTGAGGGTGCTGCCTGTTCCATACTCCCCCTACTCCTAGCCTTTTAGGGGTACAAACAATAGTAATTGGGGCCTAGTGTGGTTGTGTACGTGTGATATACATACACTTTTTTGGGATCATATTTTCTATTCCGCTATTTAATCAAAAACCTTTGGGGATCAGTTAAATTGGGGGATAGTCTGTGTTGGTACGTGTGAGAGAGATCCACCTTTCCAAGTTGTTGAGGTTCATCTCATACTTCTGAAGGTTTGAGGGTGCTGCCTGTTCCATACTCCCCCTACTCCTAGCCTTTTAGGGGTACAAACAATAGTAATTGGGGCCTAGTGTGGTTGTGTACGTGTGATATACATACACTTTTTTGGGATCATATTTTCTATTCCGCTATTTAATCAAAAACCTTTGGGGATCAGTTAAATTGGGGGATAGTCTGTGTTGGTACGTGTGAGAGAGATCCACCTTTCCAAGTTGTTGGGGTTCATCTCATACTTCTGAAGGTTTGAGGGTGCTGCCTGTTCCATACTCCCCCTACTCCTAGCCTTTTAGGGGTACAAACAATAGTAATTGGGGCCTAGTGTGGTTGTGTACGTGTGATATACATACACTTTTTTGGGATCATATTTTCTATTCCGCTATTTAATCAAAAACCTTTGGGGATCAGTTAAATTGGGGGATAGTCTGTGTTGGTACGTGTGAGAGAGATCCACCTTTCCAAGTTGTTGGGGTTCATCTCATACTTCTGAAGGTTTGAGGGTGCTGCCTGTTCCATACTCCCCCTACTCCTAGCCTTTTAGGGGTACAAACAATAGTAATTGGGGCCTAGTGTGGTTGTGTACGTGTGATATACATACACTTTTTTGGGATCATATTTTCTATTCCGCTATTTAATCAAAAACCTTTGGGGATCAGTTAAATTGGGGGATAGTCTGTGTTGGTACGTGTGAGAGAGATCCACCTTTCCAAGTTGTTGGGGTTCATCTCATACTTCTGAAGGTTTGAGGGTGCTGCCTGTTCCATACCCCCCCTACTCCTAGCCTTTTAGGGGTACAAACAATAGTAATTGGGGCCTAGTGTGGTTGTGTACGTGTGATATACATACACTTTTTTGGGATCATATTTTCTATTCCGCTATTTAATCAAAAACCTTTGGGGATCAGTTAAATTGGGGGATAGTCTGTGTTGGTACGTGTGAGAGAGATCCACCTTTCCAAGTTGTTGGGGTTCATCTCATACTTCTGAAGGTTTGAGGGTGCTGCCTGTTCCATACCCCCCCTACTCCTCATCTAGCCTTTTAGGGGTACAAACAATAGTAATTGGGGCCTAGTGTGGTTGTGTACGTGCGAGATACATACACTTTTTTTGATCATATTTCCTATTCCGCTATTCAATAAAAACCTTTGAGGATCAATTGAATTGCGGGATAGTCTGTGTCGGTACGTGTGAGAGAGATCCACCTTTCCAAGTTGTTGGGGTTCATCTCATACTTCTGAAGGTTTGAGGGTGCTGCCTGTTCCATACCCCCCCTACTCCTCATCTAGCCTTTTAGGGGTACAAACAATAGTAATTGGGGCCTAGTGTGGTTGTGTACGTGCGAGATACATACACTTTTTTTGATCATATTTCCTATTCCGCTATTCAATAAAAACCTTTGAGGATCAATTGAATTGCGGGATAGTCTGTGTCGGTACGTGTGAGAGAGATCCACCTTTCCAAGTTGTTGGGGTTCATCTCATACTTCTGAAGGTTTGAGGGTGCTGCCTGTTCCATACTCCCCCTACTCCTCATCTAGCCTTTTAGGGGTACAAACAATAGTAATTGGGGCCTAGTGTGGTTGTGTACGTGTGATATACATACACTTTTTTTGGATCATATTTTCTATTCCGCTATTCAATAAAAACCTTTCTAGGGCAAGATCTTAAATTACAGAAATATGAGGAGACCGTCAAATAAGGGCCGTGGCCTGGGTCGTGGTGCTGCTGGTAGAGCTCCTGTTGCAAGGAGAGGACATGGTCGATCTGTGCCAGCTACACGCACAAGTGAAACACCTTCCTCAAGTGTGAGTAGGCGACAGAACCTGCATCAGTATTTGGTAGGGCATCAAACGCCCCTAGAAGTGATGAGGCCAGAACAAGTTGAGGCGATAGTAGATTGGTTTGCTGCTGACAGTGCCTCCAGTTCCTTCACATTGTCTCCCACCCAGTCTACTGCAGAAAGGTCAGAGTTGGCACCTGCAGCCAATGTCCAACCGTCTTTCACCTCACCCCCTTGCAAATCAGGCCAGCAGTCTGAGCCCCAAGCCATACAGCAGTCTCTTATTCTTTTTGAGGACTCTGTCAGCAGGGTTTCCCAGGGCCATCCACCTAGCCCTGCCCCAGAAGTGGAAGAGATTGAGTGCAGCGATGCCCAACCACTTATTTCTCAAGATGAGTACATGCAAGGATCATCGCAGCACGTCTCCGATGATGACGAAACGCAGGTGCCAACTGCTGCGGCGTTCAGCATTGTGGAGACCGACAAGGAGGGCAGGGGTGAAGACTGGGTGGAAGATGATGTGGAGGACGATGAGGTCCTCGACCCCACATGGAATGAACGTCATGCAGGTGAACTGAGTAGTTTGGAGGAAGAGGCGGTGGTCGCACAGAGCCACCAGCACAGCAGAAGAGGGAGCAGGGTGCAGAAGCGGAGCGGCCGTGCCCTAGACACTACGCCCGCTACTGCCCAACGCAGCAAGGGAACGAGCGCACCAAAGTCAGCTCAAAGGAGTTCTCTAGCGTGGAAGTTCTTTAGAAAATGTGCTGATGACAGGACACGAGTGGTTTGCACCCTGTGCAATCAGAGCTTGAAGCGAGGCATGAACCTTCTCAACCTGAGCACAACCTGCATGATCAGGCATCTAAGTGCAAAGCACGAGCTGCAGTGGAGTACACACCTTCAAAACCAAGAAACGTCTCTGGCTCATCCTGCTTCCTCTTCTGCTGCAGTCTCGGCCGCTCCAGCCACATCTGTAGTGATACCGGCACCTGCCACCCCGCAAACAGACGATCTGTCAGCAACACCACCACCTGGGTCACCAACAACCATCTCCACAATGTCCCGTGGAAGCGTTCAGCTTTCCATCTCCCAAACACTTGAGAGGAAGAGGAAGTACCCCCCTACCCACCCGCGATCCCTGGCCCTGAATGCCAGCATTTCAAAATTATTGGCCTTTGAAATGCTGTCATTCCGTCTGGTGGAGACGCACAGTTTTAAAAACCTTATGTCGGTGGCTGTCCCACAGTACGTCGTGCCCAGCCGCCACTACTTTTCCAGGCAAGCCATCCCTTCCCTGCACAACCAAGTGGGGGAAAAAATCAGGTGTGCACTGCGCAACGCCATCTGTGCCAAGGTCCACCTAACTACGGATACGTGGACCAGTAAGCACGGTCAGGGGCGTTATATCTCCCTAACGGCACACTGGGTAAATGCAGTGGCGGATGGGCCTGAGGCGGATAGCAATTTGGCGCATGTCCTTCCACCACCGAGGATTGCAGGGCGCTTCAGTTTGCCTCCTGTTCCTAACTCCTCCTACTCCGCTTCCTCATCCTCTACCGCCTCCTCATCCGGACAGCGTAACACCTTCACCACCAACTTCAGCACGGCCAGGGGTAAACGACAGCAGGCAGTTTTACAACTTGCCTGTTTGGGGGACAAACCACACACCGCGCAGGAGTTGTGGAGGAGCATGGAACAGCAGACAAATGAGTGGTTGCTGCCAGCGAGCCTCAAGCCCGGCCTGGTGGTGTGCGATAACGGGCGAAATCTCATAGCAGCTCTGGGCCTAGCCGGTTTGACGCACATCCCTTGCCTGGCGCATGTGCTGAATTTGGTGGTGCAGAGGTTCCTTAAAAACTACCCCGATATGTCAGAGCTGCTGCAGAAAGTGCGGGCCGTTTGTGCGCACTTTCGGCGTTCTCACCCTGCTGCTGCTCGCCTGGCAGCGCTGCAGCGTAACTTCGGCCTTCCCGCTCACCGCCTCATATGTGACGTGCCCACAAGGTGGAACTCCACCTTGCACATGCTGGAAAGACTGTGCGAGCAGCAGCAGGCCATAGTGGAGTTTCAGCTGCAGCACGCACGCGTGAGTCGCTCTGCGGAACAGCACCACTTCACCACCAATAACTGGGCCTCCATGCGAGACCTGTGTGCCTTGTTGCGCTGTTTTGAGTACTCCACCAACATGGCCAGTGGCAATGACGCCGTTCTCAGCTTAACTATCCCACTTCTATGCCTCCTTGAAAAAACAATTCGGGCGATGATGGAAGAGGATGTGGCACAGGATGAGGAGGAGGAGGAGGATGAAGAGGTAACATTTCCAAGGCTTTCAGGGCAGTCATTCGCAAGGGGCTCCGAGGGTGGGTTCCTGCACACGCAAACGCCAGGGACGCAATTGTCCAGAAGGGGCACAGTTCTGGAGGATGAGGAGGATGAGGAGGAGGAGGAGCTGGAGGAGGAGATGGAACCATGTTCACAGCAGGGTGGCACCCAGGCCAGCTCATGGCCATCACTGGTGCGTGGCTGGGGGGATACAGAGGACACGGACCATACACCTCCCACAGAGGACAGCCTTTCGTTGCCTCTGGGCAGCCTGGCACACATGAGCGATTACATGCTGCAGTGTCTCCACAACGACCGCCGAGTTGCCCACATTCTAACTTGTGCTGATTACTGGGTGGCCACGCTGCTGGATCCCCGTTACAAGGACAACGTACCGTCCTTAATTCACTCACTGGAGCGCGATCGCAAGATGCGCGAGTACAAGCGCACGCTGGTAGACGCCATGCTGCTGGCATTCCCATCTGACAGCGGGGCCACAGTGGAAGCACAAGGCAGAGGAGGAGGAGGAGGAGGTCGCCAACGCAACCAGGGCACCGCCAGCACCTCAGAAGGCAGGGTTAGCATGGCCGAAATGTGGAAAAGCTTTGTCAGCACGCCACAACAAACAGCAGCACCAGCAGCTCAGATGGAACGTCTTAGCAGGAGGCAGCATTTTACCAACATGGTGGAGCAGTATGTGTGCACACGCCTACATGTAGTGAATGACGGGTCTGCCCCCTTCAACTTCTGGGTCTCCAAATTGGGCACATGGCCTGAGCTTGCCCTTTACGCCTTGGAGGTGCTGGCGTGCCCTGCAGCCAGTGTATTATCTGAACGGGTATTTAGCACGGCTGGGGGCGTTATAACAGACAAGCGCAGCCGCCTGTCCAGAGACAATGTGGACAAGCTCACGTTCATTAAAATGAACCAGGCATGGATCCCACGGGACTTTTCCGTACCTTATGCAGAATAGCAATGGATACCGACCTTACCCACCCATTGTTCCATTTTTGCTCTTTCTCACTCTTTTGGGGTGTACCCTCATTTAAAATTTGTGAAAAGAAGCAGTGTTGGCTACCTCGTCCTCCTCCTCAGGGCCAGATTAATGTAGGGGCTATTGGAGCTGCAGCTCCAGGCCCCTACCTTTTATATAGGCCCCGGGTTGGCCATATTCACTGTTACCGCTCTTCTGTCACTTGTAAACACAGAAGTCTGGCTTCTATGCTCGCTTCCCCAGGCAGCACCCTCAGAACCTCCCCACACAGCGTGAAGGCCGGACAAGGAGGGACAGTTGGCGATGCATGGATGTGTTTATGGGCTTCAGAGACAGCATCCCATGTTGAATTAGGCATGCATGGCTGCACCCTTCCTCCTCTGGGTGCATGGCAAGGCACGGCCCTAAGGCCCTTCAAAATCCTCAGCACCAAGCCCATGATGCTGTTAATCCGGCCCTGGTCCTCCTCCACCGCCGCTTCCACCTACACCGCCCATAGGTGTGCGCAGCCTATTGCATTAAGGTGTGCACCCCAAAGTTGAAATACACATGCATGTGTTTGCCAGCAGGGAGAGTAATGTATCGGGGCCATGTACCTGTAGGCAAGGAGAAATAGAGCAGAGCAGGTCCCAGGGAGATCTTTCCCATCTCCTCACTGGCAATGCTATGTGCCCTAGGTGATTAGGGTGTGCCCAGGCACACCCAGCACACCCTGTGCGCACGCCTATGTCACCGCCACATCCACCACCACCTCAACCTCCCTCCTACTCCATATGGGCCTCGTCCTTCAGAGATGAAGAAGAACATTGTTTTATTTTTCTGTTTTTTTTTGTTGTTTTAAGTTATTTCCCTATCCACATTTGTTTGCAGAGCACTTGCCATGCTCTTAATTACGTTTTGCTGCCATTTGCAGCACTCTAGCCCTTTCCTTTGGTGTTTTAGAGCCATTTTAGTGCCTTAAAGTTCGGGTCCCCATTGACTTCAATGGGGTTCGGTGTCCGGGAAAAGTTCGGTAAAAGTCCGGGACACGGACCCGGACTTTTTTTTAAAGTTCGGCCGAACCCGTCGAACACGGACATCTAGGTGTCCGCTCAACCCTAGTGCCAATTCATTTCCTATGGCAAAGTCCTCCTTCTCCAATAAAATGGTAATAACTTTACTATCAAACAATTTATCACTTGCCCATGGGAATCTGGCCCATGGATATCTGGTCCTATTTTGACCATAGGACTGGGATATTCCAATGTAAGAAAAGAGGGCGCCTTACGTGGCACTTCATTTCCTTTGACAAAGTCCTTCTTCTCCGATAAAATGGTAATAACTTTACTATCAAACAATTTATCACTTGCCCATGAATATCTGGCCCTTTTTTGACCATAGGACTGGAATATTCCAATGTAAGAAAAGAAGATGCCTTAGGTGCCAATTCATTTCCTATGGCAAAGTCCTCCTTCTCCAATAAAATGGTAATAACTTTACTATCAAACAATTTATCACTTGCCCATGGGAATCTGGCCCATGGATATCTGGTCCTATTTTGACCATAGTACTGGGGTATTCCAATGTAAGAAAAGAGGGTGCCTTACGTGCCACTTCATTTCCTTTGGCAAAGTCCTCCTTCTCCGATAAAAATGGTAATAACTTTACTATCAAACAATTTATCACTTGTTCATCCAAATTCATAGTGTAGGTCTTGCGTTGTCTCTGTAATTTATTATATGTGGGCCGCACTATAGGCACACTGCACATAAGAGTAGGTGAACATTGAGGATTAATTAGGAAATGTTGCGATAAGCACAGTGTGCCTCAACATTTTTTGTCCCATAAGGATAATAAATGTCTACAGTTAATGGAAATTGAATATAATGTATATCAGACAGAACCTTAACTGCAAATGAAAAATATTCTCTATTATGCAAAAGGGAAATGTTCTGGATTTTTAAGTTAAAAATGTATCACCTAATGGCTTGAACGAGGAACTAGAAACCCATAGTGTTATATGATTGTTACATGGTACCAACTGATAGGCCTTGTTTGGGGTACTTTATATGGTCCTGGCTACAGTCTCTTTTTATCTTCTATTCTGTTGTCTTAGGCTGGCCATACACTATACAATTTTCTTGTTCAACTTTCCTTTAGATTTACCAAAACCATATAATATAAGTTCAAACCTGAACACTTTCAATTTGTATGCAATCAGGCAGGCCCTTGCACTACATAGTTGAAGGTAAATCTAAAGGAAATTGAATAAGAAAATTGTATGGTGTATGTCCAGCCTTACACTAAGACAGGTAATTTGCACAACACTGTAGTTTGATAGAATAAAAAAACTACTTATAGAATGTTTTCTAATATATATATATATCTATATATCTATATATCTATATCTATATCTATTTATAAATACAGTATCTCACAAAAGTGAGTACACCCCTCACATTTTTGCACATAGTTTATTATATCTTTTCATGTGACAACACTGAAGAAATGACACTTTGCTACAATGTAAAGTTGTAAGTGTACAGCTTGTATAACAGCGTAAATTTGCTGACCCCTCAAAATAACTCAAGACACAGCCATTAATGTCTAAACCGCTGGCAACAAAAGTGAGTATACCCCTAAGTGAAAATGTCCAAATTGGGCCCAAATAGTCATTTTCCCTCCCTGGTGTCATGTGACTTGTTAGTGTTACAAGATTTCAGGTGTGAATGGGGGCAGGTGTGTTAAATTTAGTGTTATCGCTCTAACTCTCTCATACTGGTCACTAGAAGTTCAACATGGCACCTCATGGCAAAGAACTTTCTGAGGATCTAAAAAAAAGAATTGTTGCTCTTCATAAAGATGGCCTTGGCTATAAGAAGATTACCAAGACCCTGAAACTGAGCTGCAGCACGGTGGCCAAGACCATACAGTGGTTTAGCAGGACAGGTTCCACTCAGAACAGGCCTTGCCATGGTTGACCAAAGAAATGGAATGCACGTGCCTAGAGGTTGTCTTTGGGAAATAGACATATGAGTGCTGCCAGCATTGTTGCAGAGGTTGAAGGGGTGGGGGGTCAGCCTGTCAGTGCTCAGACCATACCTGCACACTGCATCAAATTGGTCTGCATGGCTGTCATCCCAAAAGGAAGCCTCTTCTAAAGATGATGCACAAAAAAGCCTGCAGACAGTTTGCTCAGCACAAGCAAACTAAGAACATGGGTTACTGGAACCATGTCCTGTGGTTTGATGAGACCAAGATAAACTTATTTGGTTCTGATGGTGTCAAGCATGTGTGGCAGAAACCAGGTAAGGAGTACAAAGACAAGTGTGTCTTGCCTACAGGCAAACATGGTGGTGGGAGTGTCATGGTCTGGGGCTGCATGACTGCTGCCGACACTGGGGAGCTAAAGTTCATTGAGGGAACCATGAATGCCAACATGTACTGTGACATGCTTAAGCAGAGCATGATCCCCTCCCTTCGGAGACTGGGCCGCAGGGCAGTATTCCAACATGATAACGACCCCCAAACACACCTCCAAGACGACCACTGCCTTATTAAGAGGCTGATGGTAAAGGTGATGGACTAGCCTAGCATGTCTCCAGACCTAAACCCTATGGAGCATCTGTGGGGCATCCTCAAACGGAAGGTGGAGGAGTGCAAGGTCTCTAACATTCACCAGCTTCGTGATGTCATCATGGAGGAGTGGAAGAGAACTCCAGTGGCAACCTATGAAGCTCTGGTGAACGCCATGCCCTAGAGCAGGGGTGTCAAACTGGTGGCCCTCCAGCTGTAGAAGAACTACAAGTCTCATCATGCCCCTGCCTGTGGGAGACATGCTTGTAACTGTCAGTCTTGCAATGTCTCATGGGACTTGTTGTTCCACAACACCTGGAGGGCCGCCAGTTTGACACCTATGCCCTAGAGGGTTAAGGGCAGTGCTGGAAATAATGGTGGCCAAACAAAATTTTTACACTTTGGGCCCAATTTAAACATTTTCAGTTAGGGGTGGATTCACTTTTGTGTCCAGCGGTTTAATGGCTGTGTGTTGAGTTATTTTGAGGGGGACAGCAAATTTACACAGTTATACTAGCTGTACACTCACTACTTTACATTGTAGCAAAGTTTCATTTCTTCAGTGTTGTCACATGAAGATATAATAAAATATTTACAAAAGTGTGAGGGGTGTACTCACTTTTGTGAGATACTGTATATATATATATATATATATATATAGGGATATATGTTATTGTCACGTGACTTGATAAGGCTTGGTTGAGCGAAACGCGTTGTCATGGGGACTGCCTAACAGGCTTCTGTTTTGATATGCTCTCCACCACTCCCCGCAGCCATCAGTTTGGCGCATGTCCCTGACATCACTACCAGGCACCTAGCTCAGCGTTGCATCTTCCGCCGTCTCCCTGCGTCTCACAGGCCTGACACGAGAGTGTAATGCTTTTTGTAGCACAATCAGTTGCAGCAGTCCTGATCTATGAAACATCATCGCTGCAGATTTCCCAGGGTCACTTTTTCCTACAGCAGGATTCATGCCGACTACCTACTAACCCGTTACTCATGGTACACATACTCACATTGGTGCCTGATCTTCTGGTGTTTGTATGATCTAATTGTGTCTATTCTGCTGCTTCCCCCTCCCTCCCCATGAAAAAAAAAACACACTTAAAATGATTAAACCTTGGAATGTTATGTTTACCTACAGGTAAGCTTATAATAAAGCTTTCCTGTAGGAAAAATGAATATGTCCTATACATGCTCCATTTAGGAGATATTCTTGCGAGCAGCAGTCGGCGGCATCACCAGCGCATGTGCTGTGAAGGAACGGCATACCCAAGCTGTTCCTTAAGAGCTGTGTACAGCGGCCGAGACATCATTGAGGTTAGGCCAATCAGACACCCAGATGGAAAACTGGGTGAAGAGGGAAACCTTTGCAGCCGTGACAGCGCCCCCTTGGAGAGCTTTGTTTTAGGTAAGTCTTTCATAATGAGGTGCATACTAACACAATATGACATTGCCTTGTGGGTGGAGACTTTTTTTTTATTATAGAGTTTACTACTGCTTTAAAAAGTTCATCTCTAACTTTGAAACCCTAAAGCACGCAAAACCCTTTTCCAACATGTGACGGGTTATGTGGCAGGGCCTCTCCTTCTTTCTGTGAGTGTTTTCTGAACTGCTATGCGGAGAACACACTGGAGGACTTCAGAGGCTCCACATTCTTCATTCTATAAATAAAGCAGAAACTGCAGATGCAGTGTGGAGTAACTGGAGTGATGTCCTGCTTCTTAGTAATCAGGCATATTAAGCCGGCCAGGCAAAGTGAAAGCATGATCAGGACATGAGAGGCCATCAGCCATTTAAAGCAATAAAAAAAATAAAATAAACTCTCTAATGAACTACATGGGAGTTGAATAAACCACCCTAAAAAAAGATGTTTGACCAATCAAGATGCGCGCCAGAACTAAGCATGTACCATTTGTAGTAATGTGTCATTTTCTGCTCACACAAAATCAGATAAAGAGAATGTTGCTGAATATTTATCATATACACTGCCTGGCCAAAAAAAGTCACTACCTGGAATTAACTAAGCAACTAACTAAACTAAGCATGCAGTAACTATCCTATTGGATAGTTACTGCATGTGCCCAAAGAATGACGTCAGCTGATTACCTGAATATACTGAATGACCAGGTTATTCCATCAATGTATTTTTTCTTCCCTCATGGCACAGACATATTAGAAGATGACAATGCCAGGATTCATCGGGCTCAAGTTGTGAAAGAGTGGTTCAGGGAGCATGAGACATAATTTTCTTAACTAAGCAACTAAGTTAAGTTCTGGACTCTGTGGTGGCCAATCCAGCCATCGGTCTGTCTCCCATGGCTTCGGGAATAATTTGCACTGCAAAGGTTTCCATTCTGCACAGAGGTGCTGAAGTTCAAGAGTTAAGTTAAGTGCACGTGTGGAGTCCACGCAAGGTTGCACAGCGGGGCTCCTCTCGCTACTGGGAATGATAGTGTAAAATGGTGGACAGGTTGAGCTGGACAAGCTCAGCGTGTCCTTCCTAAATGCAAATGACAAAGAAGGTGTACATTGTAACAGAGACCTTAGAGTTAACTGGAAACCTTTTTCAGTGTAAGTGTACATGGTAAAAGGTCATCTCTAAGAGTCAAAGCCCACCTAAAGGTTGAATTTTCCCCCACAGCAGACTCAGCCTGGTCCCATTATTATGCATGTGCTTCTACTTTGGAGGCTCTCAAAAATGTATAGAGTCAGGACTGCAGATAATACTAGGGTGCTCTGAAGTGGCTTTGCAGCTTACACATGTATTTGCAAATGTATGCAAACAAAACCCCTGTTTTAGGGCAAACTGTTAGACAGGATAATTCAGTTGATTACAGGCTGACTGGTAAGTTGAGCTGAGAACTTTCTTTGGTTTCGTTTGACATGCATCACCGTTCCATGTGCTCCTTGCTGTGAAGGCCAGTTATAGGTGAGGGCAGTGGCTACTTGTTTGTACTGTGTGCAAACTAAACACCTGTTTTTAACGCAAACTATTAGACAGGATAATTTGGTTGGTTACAGGCTGGTTGGTAAGTTGAGCTGGGAATTTTCTTTTGACATGCGTCGCCCTTCTATGTGCTCCTTGCTGCGAAGGCCAGTTATAGATGGGGGCAGTGGCCATTTGTTTGTACTGTTGGTCCCAGGGCATTATTGAAAACAGTAAAGGTACCCCATTTGTAGTAAAGTGATCCTGTACAAGGTGCCTAGTGTAGACCAGAAGAACTCACCCCGAGTAGGCCTCTCATGTGACCCTTGCTTAGCGAAAATGAGGAGGGAAACATGGAGGACGGGAAAAACTACTACAACCTGCCTACCCACCCCCCTTCCTACATAGCTGAGCAAAGCCTTGGTCAGTCACATCAAAGGTCTAGGAATATCACATGTCGATTAAACACTTCTGGTCATTTATTTAGCATTTTCATTGAAATATATTATCATTACCAATGTAGCCAGGAGCTAAAAAATAAGTTGCAGTGGATGTTTTCAACAATGCAAACAAATGCTTTTGCTCTTGCAGCCATTTGTGTGTACACATTTACAGTTGCAGATGCTTATATAATAAATATTAGCACAAAAAATGCTGTGAAATGACAACAGTATGTGTAGCACTACCCTCGCAGGAGCTGCTGGTACATGGTTCCCCCTCTTCTGCACAGCCAGCCAACAAACATTTTTCACTCGCATCCAGACACAAGAAACAGTCTTTGAGATTGGTTTTGTTGTTTTATTAGAAATGATTACTTGGATGGGGTAGAGGGGTTATGGGATGCCCAACTTGACTGAAACAATGGATGGGGACAACTTCCTATGGACGCAATCCTGGACTGTTCTAACTCCAACAGTCTTTAAAGATCAAAAGCAAAGGTCCCTCGAGGACTAGGAGTTCTCAGCCCCTTAGAAAACAGCACAATGCGTTGTAAGCTGCATACAGGATTATCTCCTTTCCTCTGTAGAACTGCTCCCAGCTCTACTTCCTGCAGGAACTACCAGCCCTGAATCCCCATGTGTGCTGATGTACTCACTCTGTCCTTTTCGCTCCCTGCTGCTCCTTAGACAATATTCCTTTCCAAACCATAATGTTGTCAGGATCATCCGAAGCCAGCCCGATCCCAGCCCGGAGGCAAAGGGCCCCCCCCTAGACCCGGTGTCCCTCCTAGGCCACTTACAGACTCCTCAGCACTCTATCTTCCACCAACTTCTTTGCTGGCCTTACATCAATTGTAAGGGCTGATCAGGGGCGCGTCATGAAATGAGTGGGCCCTTGTGCAAGATCAAGAGTGGGCCCCAGGCATCGATAATTAAAGAAATAGTGCTTAGTGGGGACATACTGCATGAGGGTCTTGGAGCTTAGTGGGGAGAGATGGGGGGTCTTGGAGCTTAGTAGGGAGAGATGAGGGGTCTTTGTGCTTAGTGGGGGGAGATAGGGGGTCCTGGTGCTAAGTGGGGAGAGATGGGGGCCCTGGTGCTTAGTGGGGAGGGATGGGGGTCCTTGTGCTTACTAGGGAGAGATGGGGGTCTTGGTGTTTAGTGTGGAGAGATGGGGGTCCTGGTGTTTACTGGGAGAGATGGGGGTCTTGGTGCTTAGTGAGGGGAGATACGGGGTCCTGGTGCTTAGTGGGGAGAGATGTGAGTTTTGGTGCTTGGTAGGGAGAGATGGGGGATCTTGGTGTTTGGTGGGGACAGATTGGGGGACACTGCCAGTCAGTGGGGGATGGGGCACTGGTGCTCCTTACCTGGCTGCTTGATCCATATGGAATCCTGTGTAGAAGAATCATCCCCCTTTCACTTTTCTTCTCAGCTGACATTTCGGGTCTGAAGGGATGCCAATACAGTTATAGCTGAGAGGATCTAACTAAAAGTAAATTAAAACTTCCTCTGTTCATGTATCTGCCAGGCTTACTGATGACTCATCAATTGCAGAGTCCAGCACAGGAAGCCAGTTGTGGAAGTCTTCCATTGCTATCACTTTTTCTTTACTTATCTGAGCTGTCACTGCAGTGGCATCCCTAGCATCCCTCCAGGTGTCCCGGCCTGGCACAGGAGCAGTGATACCACTGTCACTTCTCCTGTCAGCGGCGGTCCCCCCTCCCCCCTTCCTTCAATGCGGCACCCGAGGCCCTCTGGATGAAAAGATGGGCCCCCACTGCTGCACTGGTCATCCCCGAACGTATCATCCATGTGTGCAGGGTGGGTCAGGGCTCAGTGGCCCGTGTGCAGTGAAGACCCTTCACACATGGATGATACATCACTGGGTCTGATCCATCCACCCTGCCAGGACATTCTGCCTGTGAATTGGTCAGACTCCCTTAAGCATGCAGATCAGGCTTTCCTGGCCTCCACTTACTAACTTCTAGAAGTTTCTCTAAACTTCCAGATCCAGGGAGAGGTACCCGAGAACTGCCTCTGTAGAGCCATCTAGCCTGACCTGCAGTAACCCTGACCCAATTTCTGACTCTCATAGTTTATCATGAGTCATAACATAAATTTGCCTGCACATGCACTAGTAGCACACTAGAGGGTACTACATATGCCTGAGCTCTAAATAAAACCATCTTGAGCCATAGCATCATAAAAAAATGTTTATGTTGTTGTATTATTGGTCTATATTATTATGTCGCGAGCTGCCAGTACTGTCTTGTATTGTACTGCCAAGATATTTAATGTAAAAGTGGTGAGGAGGTATAAGTTTCTAATAAATCCTATTTGTTCTTCATGTTGAGTGAAGAGTTCACCATGTTCTTCAAACTAATTCTGGTTTATGGTAAGCATAAACATTCAAATTCTGCAGAATGATACTTTTGCACCACATCAAGAAGCTGTCTTTTAGTGCTGCAAGATTTCTGATGAAGCCGATGAAGTTTCTGAAAGCTCAGAAATGGATGTACAGCTTTGATCAAGTTTAATCTGGAAATACTGTAGTTTTGTAGAATGATCCGATCCTGTAATAATAATGTAAGTCAGCGGAGCAAATGCTGAGTGAATACCCTGACATGTCTTGTATGGATGGTTTAATAGAGAGAAACTTTTTATAATTGGGAACTATTAGAATAAGTAAAGCCTTTGCTGGGTGTGATTCAGTAATGTGGTGGAAAGGTGCAGTAAAGCAGCCAGGTAGTCATGAGGGTGTGGAGAATCATTGCACAATAAACAATGAAAGGACCCTCAGGCACATATTTAAATATTGGAAGTGAAAACCATAATTACTACTGGTCTGTAGATATATATTTAAGTCAAACAGCCATGTTACAGCATCTCTACTAGGCTGCATTCTGCTGGGATGGGTTAGAGAACAGAAGCACTCAACCTACCACATTGAAATCCTTTATGATACAGCAGGCTGATCATAGCTATTTCACGGCTCCTGGCAGATATAAAAAAATGTAATCAAGCTCCAAACTCATTAAAAAAATTAAGGCTGAATTGCAGGATTTAAGCCATTGTCTAAAATCTGCTGGTTTACTATAGGTTAAGTCCAAAGAGGTGCATGCCACCCCATAGGCTTATCTCCCTAATTTACATTTGACAGTTTTACAGAGCTTTTAAAGTACAGCTATTTCTATGCTCCTAGCACTCTAACAGAAGAGATGCTGCTCTTTTGCACTTGGCACCTCTGCCTGCCCCTCCCCTCTGCTGCTCATTCACAGAAAACTTTGTATGTTGTGCAGCATCCTCTAGTCTTTTACTAGTGTGAGTATTGGCAAATTTATGTTTTAGTTCATGTTTAACTTGTAAGTCTTAATTGGGTAATGGGTTTACTGCAGGTCAGAATGGCTAACTCATATAAGCAGGTCTTTGGTGCCCCCCCTGGTTCTGGAAGTTTGGAGAAATTTCTGTAAGCTGGAGGGCAGAGGCCAGGAGGGTTGACCTGCATACTTAGGAGAGATTGGCCAATCCCCAGGCAGTGGGCCTGGTATTGTGGCTGAGCCAGCTCTTTAATCTGGATGAGTCATGCCAGCAGGGAGTCGGGTTTAAGATGGAGTGCTGAGGAAATTGTCGGTGGCCGAAGAGGGGAACCCCTGGTCTTGGGGGAGGGGGGGGGGGGAGGCTCTGCCTCAGGCTGGAGGATCCTGACAGCAGCTCGGTTTGAAAGGAATCTTACCTAAGAAGCAGTGGTAGCAAGGAGGACAGTGTGAGTACATCTGCACACTCAGGGTCATACATAGGGAGAGACTGCCACATGTAGCGACTTTTTTTGGAAGAGAGCATTATGCTTAATCTTTCCTTTCCCTTGCACTGGGAGATCTTCGGGGCAGCCGAGTGTGCTGGTGAAGATTCAGCCAGGTGGGCTTGCATTTCCTGCAGTCAGTATAGCTGGGATCAGGGTCTATGGGGAGTTGGAGATACTCTGGTATGCAGCCTACAACACTTTCTTAAGGGATTGAGAGTTCCTAGTCCTTAAGGGGCTTTTTCATCTTCAATAATCAGAGACTGTCAGTTTTCAGGAGGAGGACAGTTCTGGAGTGTGTACATAGGGAGGAAGTTGTCCCTGTTTCTGTTGCAATGAAGTGGGGCATCCCAAAATTCCTATTCCCCTTTAAGTTATTACCTCTAATAAAACAACAAAAACAAGGCTCAAAGACTGTTTCTTGTGTCTGGAGAAAATGTGGAAATTGCTTGTTGCCTGGCCTTGCAGGAGTGGGGAACCCAGTCATCTGCAACCCTTGTAGGGGTAGCGCTACATTTATGAATGGGTTCACATAATACAAAGTGCTCTGCGATTGGGCAGAAGGAGGGGAGGGGCAGGAACAGCGGCTGCACATGACTCTGAAGCTTTGAGAGCTGAGACCAGAAAACCCAACATTAGAGCTCTGGACATATAGCGATTGCTATGCTCCCAACGCTCATTAAAAGAAAAATTATAAATTTAAAATGTTAAATCCACGAGGTGGCATGCACCTCAATGGATATAACCCTTAGTAATCCCAGAACATTTAAGAAAGTGGCTGAATTCCTTGAGCTCATTTGGTGCTTTTACTGGGGAATCAATAAGAAGGAATGGAAATGTAGAATGCATACACAGACCTGACAAAAAATAATTTTGACAAGTGGCTGAGCAATCTTTTTTCACTAGAAATATCTTGCTGGATTGGGGAAAGGTAAGTATAAGACTGGAAGGGGGGTTGGGATGCTTTCATATACAGTAAGCGCAGTTAACGGCTTGCAGACCGCCCGCCGCACATATACTGCGACAGGCTGGCTCAGATGTGCGAATCAACGTATGATTACGTCGGTTCGCAGGAACGGTGCTGGGGGGCGATACCGCACCACTGCCTCCGGCGCACTTCTGCCCCCACTAAGCAGCTGAGAGAGAAGGACGGTCGGCTGTTGTAAACACAGCTGACTGTTGTTCTCTCTGAAATGATCACAGAGCACCTGTGATCCTTCTATATAGGACCACAGGTCTCTTTGATCATTTCACAAGTCCCTCCCCCCACAGTTAGTAAACACTCCCCTAGGCTTACAATTAACCCTTTGATCATCCTTAGGTTAACCCATTCCCTGCCAGTGTCATTATTACAGTAACAGTGCATTTTTTTAGCACTGATTACTGTAGTAATGTCACTGGTCCCCCCAAAAGTGTACAAAATGTCAGTTAGGGGTCCGATCTGTCCGCCGCAATGTTGCAGTCCCGCTAAAAATCGCAGATCGCCGCCATTACTAGTAAATTAGTAAAAAAAATAAAAATGACATAAATCTTTTCCCTAGTTTGTAGACGCGATAACTTTTGCACAAACCAATCAAAATACGCTTATTGTGATTTTTTTTTTTATCAAAAATATGTAGCAGAATACAAATTGGCTTAAAATTATGAAAAATTTTGATTTTTAAATTTTTTCTTTGGGAATGTTATATAGCAGAATGTGAAAAATATTGTTTTTTTTTTTCTTTCAGAATTGGCGCTATTTTTTTGTTTATAGTGTAAAAAATAAAAAAATCGCAGAGGTGATCAAATACCACCAAAAGAAAGCTCTATTTGTGGGGGAAAAAAGGACATCAATTTTATTTGGGTACAGCAACACACGACCGCGCAATTGTCCATTAAAGTAACGCAGTGCCGAATCGCAAAAAATGACCTGGTCATTAAGGGGGCAAATCCTTCCCGTCCAGAACTGCTTAAACAAAGGCGCAGTTACACTTAGGTGAAGTGTAGTATCCTCTAATGTGTGCTAGTAGTAAGAGTAGGTAAACTATACTATGACTCATGTTACATGGTGACATGGTGGTCTGTAATTGGGTTAGGGTTACAAGAGTTCAGGGCTGGATGACTCATCCTGGCAGCTGTCTGGTGCCCCCCATTTCTAGAATGTTGGAGAATATTATAGTCTTGAATATTTATGGGCCTTATAGAGAAGCAGTGCTGAGGAGAGGCTGTTGGTGGCCCTTGAGAAACCCCATGGAGTGGGGGGGACTTACATCCTGCTGGAGTTTGGGAGGTTGGCCTGGAAGGATCCCACCATAGGAGGCAGTTATGCAGGAGAGGCAGCAGAGAAAGCAGGGAGAGACAGTGAATAGATCAGCAAGGTGTAGGGACAGACAAGGTGAGAGACTGCCAGCTGCAGCAGTGCTCTCTTGAAGACAACGGTGTGTCAAGTCTTTATTCAACCTTGCCCTGGGGAATATCCATGTGTGTGTGTCAGTCGGGCAGGACTGGCGCAGAGAGCCAGTCAGGAGGACTGGGAAGAGAAACATCCAAGTGTGGCTGGTGGCAGCCAGGTGGACTAGCATTGTGCAAGCAAATGGAACTGGGATCAGTGGCCACAGGAAGCAGAGGGAGATGTGCTATGCTGTTCACTCAAATTTTGTACTTTGTCATGGGACTGAGAGTTCCTGCCTGTGATGGGCCTTTGCTGAACTAGCGATATACTGTTAGTTCCCTCGGGAGTGAGCAAGCTGTATCTGTACATCCAGCAAGAGGAACCAAGTGTGTGCAGGAGGAAGCAACAAGAGGAGACTGTATGTAGCACCCTCCTAGGTAGGTGCTAGAAGAGAGTATACTTTTTGGGTCTTTCTGCTAACCAAGAAGATTGGCAGGTACATTTGGATTTACTCTCTGTCTACCAGAGAGCAAAATCCATTGATAGGGTCTGTTCTTGGTGCTCAGGTGCGGCTCAGCTTGTCTGAAATGTTTCACACTGGTCCTATGGAGAGGCATATTGGACGGTGGGAGGAAACCTAAAAAGCGAGGGCACAGACATTGTTACAGCACTGGTGATTGGCATGGGAAAGTGCCTCAGTGCATGCTGGATGACTGTAAAAATGCCAAGGGCACATGTGCTCTGGGTCTTCAGCTGAAGAGCAGGGTCCCAGAGGGAGGGGGTGGCAGCCCCTCCTCTGTTGAAGCTGCCATGCAGTCTTGAGTAGTCAACCTGAGGGCCTAAGTCAGAGAGGATCTGAACCCAGATGTCCCGCAGAGCTGTCCGGAAGGGAGACACTGGAAAGGTTCTGATTCTGCCTACAGTGAGCACAGATCTGTGTCTTGGGGTCTGTCATATGAGGGCCATCCCTTCAGTGGAAGAATCAGTGGATGGGTGTCAGTCAAGGGGATGCTAGAGAGTGTCCTGAAGATAATGTAGTTATTCCTTCCATACCAGTGGCAGTATGGTAAAGCAGTGTGTCTGCTTCTACAAGTAACCTGGTAAGGCCAAGTGAGAGTTGTCCTTATCTACTGTGAATAGTTTAGTTTAGTTGGAGTATCCCACTGTTCCCTTCTCATATCCAAGTTCCACAATACATTTAAAAACCAAATACCCTGGACAGTTTATTGAGTAACAAGCAAAGGGGAGTAAGGATGGATGTGTGAAGAACCCCCAGTGACTGTCTGCAATTATTCAGAGGGAGGCCTAAGAAGTCAACACACAGCAAGCCTTACAGGGACAGTGCTACATGTACAGTATATAGAGAGGAAGTATTTATTTTTATTTTTTTTAATTGCCCAGGAAAGTTTTTCCTCTTGGCACTGAGGGAGTGAGAGAAAGGGCACCTCTGTCTGGATATTTGCCTGCCTGTGGGAGAACATACCAGCAAATATCTGAGCTTGAGACTGGGAGTGAAGACACCCGAGGGCAGCGCAACACCGCCTACATGACAACACCTGTACCACTCCGTAGGGAGACTGAAGCATCCACACACCCTCTGCTTCACATCGCTGATCACTGGAAACTTTCAGGGAGAGACCAAGGGAGCCCCCCCATCTACAGCAAGAGGTCACTGCAGTGTCCTGGGGACTGGTGAGAGGGCTATGCACCCACTGCTGATACTGCTAGCAACAGCTGAGCCACTGAGAGCAGGACACCAAGTGTACTGAATCCATACCGCACTCATACTGTACCCTGTACAGCACTTATTCCAAACCTAGACTGCACCTATACCAACCCTATACCACATTACACAGAACCTTTATTGCATCTGAACAACATCTACCTTTCACCTGTGCTGAGACTATACCGTACCTATATTACATGCAGGTTAACTGGGATTGTTATAAGTACACTAACACTCTTAAAGGACTCCAACGACAGCTGGCAGAAAAACATTGCAAAGGATTGCCCCTCCAGTAAGTCCACCAATGGTCTTAAAGAGCCCCAATATTAGCCAGCAAAAGAATATCACAATGGACTGCCCCTTCTGTAATACTTATTCTGAAAGCCCCCTTTTTTCCCCTGCCTTCTCTGCTACCATCTTCCTTTTATTCTGTATAGTGCATACCCAGTCAGTTTAGGGCTAGCATCACTGGCAGTAAAGTTTCAGCACTCGGTAGATTAAACTTTACTTCTGCTCACAGCTGCAGTTCAGGTGGCCTTGCTGCCGTTTATGCTGATCTGGACATCAAATGTCATCTTATGCCTAGTCGTTACTGTTATTTACTTTGTATGCTTAATTGTGTTATTACCATTGTTAATTCCTTTTATATTTGTTTAGTTACCAAGCATATTGAGTGACAGTATATTAATGTAGCACGACCCCCTTGGGGTCTGCTGGTTAATGGAACATCCTCTGCACTCCCTGGACCCTTAAAAACATCCGACCCGCTAGGCACTACAGGTTCAGTAATTTTCTGTGAAATTGTGTAAAGATACTCTCAACACCCAGATACCAGTGTAACTATTTACTGGAATAAAGCAAATAAAACAGGCATGCAAAGAATGAACAATAAATCTGTAGGTAATAGTAGGTATGGTGTCAATCTTCCAAATCTCAGTAATATATGCGAAGCCTGGGAGACTGACATCAGCAAATGTTAAACACTCAACAATATATATATATATTTATATTACTATAGTATATTATTGCTATAACTGCTATAGTGTGACTCAGATATAGTATCCTCAACTGTAATCTGCTTCTTCTTATTCAGCTAAATAATCAGTCTAAATCAACTGGCAGAAATATTCTAGAACCGGGGGCCCCCTTTAAGGATGAGAGAAAGTATAGTCTCTATGCTAGCAAGGCCTTGCACTTCTTCGCCGGCAGTTGGAGCTCTTTATCACTCTTCGGGTGATATTTGTAATCCAAGGTTATAGATGTTAATGAGATCCTAACTGCTGTCAGTGTATTCTGTGTGCAAATATATACTTGCGATTCCCAAAGGTCACCAGGCACTTTAATGCAATGTCAGTGTCCACGAATGACCCTCTGGTCCTCCAGCAGGTCTACTCCTTTTGATGCTGCGTCACAGGAATACTCTCCGCATACACTGTACTAGGCCGCTCTCTCAGCACCGCTCGCTGTCCCTTCAGCTCTCACACTGGACATGCCGTCCACTCCAGTCAGGATGGGCTCTCCGCACTCTAGGCCGCACTCTCAGGCCTCTTTGTCAGTCTCCCTCTGCAGCTCTCCTTCTCTGTGCAGGCCAGTAAAGTTCCTCCACCCCAAACTCGCTCATCCATGTCTTTATGGACTTTGCTTTGTGCACTGGTCCAAATCATGTTGTGGAGGGGGGATTATGGTGTGGGGTTATTTTTCAGGGGTTGGGCTTGGCCCATTAGTTCCAGTGAAGGGAACTCTTAAGGCATCAGCATGCCAAGACAATTTCATGCTCCCAACTTTGTGGGAACAGTTTGGGGGTGGCCCCTTCCTGTTCCAACATGACTGCGCATCAGTGAACAAAGCAAGGTCCTTAAAGACATGGATGAGTGAGTTTGGGGTGGAGGAACATGACTACCCTGCACAGAGTCCTGACTTCAACCCGATAGAACACCTTTGGGATGAATTTGAGCGGAGACTGCGAGCCAGGCCTTCTGATTCACATCAGTGGCTGACCTCACAAATGCGCTTCTGGAAGAATGGTCAAACATTCCCATAGACACACTTCTGAACCTTGAGGACAGCCTTCCCAGAAGAGTTGAAGATGTTATAGCTGCAAAGGGTGGGCCAATTCAATATTGAATCTTACAGAATAGGACTGGGATGCCATTAAAGTTCATGTGTAAAGGCAGGCCTCACAGCTAGTGTTGAGCGAACACGGACTGTATTATTCGTGTTCGTACCGAATAATTGGATTTTTTGTACCCGAACACGGACACGGACACTTTACTGTATGTTCGGGTAAAAATCCGTGTTCGGTCGTTTTATTTCCGGGTTTTGCATGCTTTGGCGCTCTTTTCATGGCGGGCTTTCAACAGCCAATCAACAATCGTTTAACTGGTGTGCCTTAAGCCATCCCAGCCATGCCTGCAAATGTCTCAGTAGCTGTGATTGGCCGTCTGAAGCATGTGACCAAGTCTTTATAAGTTCGAGGCAGCCGCAGCGGCGTCATTATGCTGCTTAGATTCAGGGACAGAGCACACATCAACGTGCTGGCTGCTGATTAGGGAAAGATAGGCAGGAAAAAACCATTTGTGTCCGGATAGAATTGAGGGACAGGTCGGAGTGTTTAGGCAGGGCGAGTTGTAGGCATTTTAGGGATAGAGTCTGCTGAATTATATAGGGTCAGTGTCTTCTACAAACTACAATCGATATTGCTGTGTGGGGGGTGGGGTCTGCACTCAATCCTGATCTACGATCTCTTCTCAATCCTGTTAGGGACAGAGTCTGCTGAATTTTAGGGAAACTGTGTTCTACAAACTACAATCGATATTGCTGTGTGGGGGGTGGGGTGAATCTGCACTCAATCCTGATCTACGATCTCTTCTCAATCCTGTTAGGGACAGAGTCTGCTGAATTTTAGGGAAACTGTGTTCTACAAACTACAATCGATATTGCTGTGTGGGGGGTGGGGTGAATCTGCACTCAATCCTGATCTACGATCTCTTCTCAATCCTGTTAGGGACAGAGTCTGCTGAATTTTAGGGAAACTGTGTTCTACAAACTACAATCGATATTGCTGTGTGGTGTGGGATTGGAGATAGGCAGGTGTCAGTGATCCACATCCATTTTTCTGTGTGTGAGCTGCAGTGAACACAATCTTTTTGGGCTGCAGTGAACACAATCTTTTTGGGCTGCAGTGAACACAATCTTTTTGGGCTGCAGTGAACACAATCTTTTTGGGCTGCAGTGAACACAATCTTTTTGGGCTGCAGTGAACACAATCTTTTTGGGGTGCAGTGAACAAAATCTTTTTGGGGTGCAGTGAACACAATCCTTTTTGGTGTGCAGTGAACACAATCTTTGTGGGGTGCAGTGAACAAAATCCTTTGTGGGGTGCAGTGAACACAATCTTTTTGGGGTGCAGTGAACAAAATCCTTTTTGGGGTGCAGTGAACAACATCCTTTTTGGGGTGCAGTGAACACAATCTTTTTGGGGTGCAGTGAACAAAATCCTTTGTGGGGTGCAGTGAACACAATCTTTTTGGGGTGCAGTGAACACAATCTTTTTGGGGTGGAGTGAACAACATCCTTTTTGGGGTGCAGTGAACAAAATCCTTTTTGGGGTGCAGTGAACAAAATCATTTTTGGGGTGCAGTGAACACAATCTTTTTGGGGTGCAGTGAACACAATCTTTGTGGGGTGCAGTGAACACAATCTTTTTGGGGTGGAGTGAACAACATCCTTTTTGGGGTGCAGTGAACAAAATCCTTTTTGGGGTGCAGTGAACAACATCCTTTTTGGGGTGCAGTGAACACAATCTTTTTGGGGTGCAGTGAACACAATCTTTGTGGGGTACAGTGAACAGAATCTTTGTGGGGTGCAGTGAACACAATCTTTGGGGGGTACAGTGAACACAATCTTTGTGAGGTGCAGTGAACACAATCTTTGTGGGGTGCAGTGAACACAATCATTGTGGGGTGCAGTGAACTCAATCTTTGTGGGGTACAGTGAACACAATCTCATACTGAAGGTTTGAGGGTGCTGCCTGTTCCATACTCCCCCTACTCCTCATCTAGCCTTTTAGGGGTACAAACAA
Source organism: Pelophylax lessonae (assembly GCF_965119305.1). Classification (NCBI taxonomy): domain Eukaryota; kingdom Metazoa; phylum Chordata; class Amphibia; order Anura; family Ranidae; genus Pelophylax; species Pelophylax lessonae. The sequence goes on along the minus strand of NC_138772.1, from coordinate 320,098,453 downwards.
TAGTAATTGGGGCCTAGTGTGGTTGTGTACGTGTGATATACATACACTTTTTTGGGATCATATTTTCTATTCCGCTATTTAATCAAAAACCTTTGGGGATCAGTTAAATTGGGGGATAGTCTGTGTTGGTACGTGTGAGAGAGATCCACCTTTCCAAGTTGTTGGGGTTCATCTCATACTTCTGAAGGTTTGAGGGTGCTGCCTGTTCCATACTCCCCCCTACTCCTAGCCTTTTAGGGGTACAAACAATAGTAATTGGGGCCTAGTGTGGTTGTGTACGTGTGATATACATACACTTTTTTGGGATCATATTTTCTATTCCGCTATTTAATCAAAAACCTCTGGGGATCAGTTAAATTGGGGGATAGTCTGTGTTGGTACGTGTGAGAGAGATCCACCTTTCCAAGTTGTTGGGGTTCATCTCATACTTCTGAAGGTTTGAGGGTGCTGCCTGTTCCATACTCCCCCCTACTCCTAGCCTTTTAGGGGTACAAACAATAGTAATTGGGGCCTAGTGTGGTTGTGTACGTGTGATATACATACACTTTTTTGGGATCATATTTTCTATTCCGCTATTTAATCAAAAACCTCTGGGGATCAGTTAAATTGGGGGATAGTCTGTGTTGGTACGTGTGAGAGAGATCCACCTTTCCAAGTTGTTGGGGTTCATCTCATACTTCTGAAGGTTTGAGGGTGCTGCCTGTTCCATACTCCCCCCTACTCCTAGCCTTTTAGGGGTACAAACAATAGTAATTGGGGCCTAGTGTGGTTGTGTACGTGTGATATACATACACTTTTTTGGGATCATATTTTCTATTCCGCTATTTAATCAAAAACCTCTGGGGATCAGTTAAATTGGGGGATAGTCTGTGTTGGTACGTGTGAGAGAGATCCACCTTTCCAAGTTGTTGGGGTTCATCTCATACTTCTGAAGGTTTGAGGGTGCTGCCTGTTCCATACTCCCCCTACTCCTAGCCTTTTAGGGGTACAAACAATAGTAATTGGGGCCTAGTGTGGTTGTGTACGTGTGATATACATACACTTTTTTGGGATCATATTTTCTATTCCGCTATTTAATCAAAAACCTCTGGGGATCAGTTAAATTGGGGGATAGTCTGTGTTGGTACGTGTGAGAGAGATCCACCTTTCCAAGTTGTTGGGGTTCATCTCATACTTCTGAAGGTTTGAGGGTGCTGCCTGTTCCATACTCCCCCTACTCCTAGCCTTTTAGGGGTACAAACAATAGTAATTGGGGCCTAGTGTGGTTGTGTACGTGTGATATACATACACTTTTTTGGGATCATATTTTCTATTCCGCTATTTAATCAAAAACCTCTGGGGATCAGTTAAATTGGGGGATAGTCTGTGTTGGTACGTGTGAGAGAGATCCACCTTTCCAAGTTGTTGGGGTTCATCTCATACTTCTGAAGGTTTGAGGGTGCTGCCTGTTCCATACTCCCCCTACTCCTAGCCTTTTAGGGGTACAAACAATAGTAATTGGGGCCTAGTGTGGTTGTGTACGTGTGATATACATACACTTTTTTGGGATCATATTTTCTATTCCGCTATTTAATCAAAAACCTCTGGGGATCAGTTAAATTGGGGGATAGTCTGTGTTGGTACGTGTGAGAGAGATCCACCTTTCCAAGTTGTTGGGGTTCATCTCATACTTCTGAAGGTTTGAGGGTGCTGCCTGTTCCATACTCCCCCTACTCCTAGCCTTTTAGGGGTACAAACAATAGTAATTGGGGCCTAGTGTGGTTGTGTACGTGTGATATACATACACTTTTTTGGGATCATATTTTCTATTCCGCTATTTAATCAAAAACCTCTGGGGATCAGTTAAATTGGGGGATAGTCTGTGTTGGTACGTGTGAGAGAGATCCACCTTTCCAAGTTGTTGGGGTTCATCTCATACTTCTGAAGGTTTGAGGGTGCTGCCTGTTCCATACTCCCCCTACTCCTAGCCTTTTAGGGGTACAAACAATAGTAATTGGGGCCTAGTGTGGTTGTGTACGTGTGATATACATACACTTTTTTGGGATCATATTTTCTATTCCGCTATTTAATCAAAAACCTCTGGGGATCAGTTAAATTGGGGGATAGTCTGTGTTGGTACGTGTGAGAGAGATCCACCTTTCCAAGTTGTTGGGGTTCATCTCATACTTCTGAAGGTTTGAGGGTGCTGCCTGTTCCATACTCCCCCTACTCCTAGCCTTTTAGGGGTACAAACAATAGTAATTGGGGCCTAGTGTGGTTGTGTACGTGTGATATACATACACTTTTTTGGGATCATATTTTCTATTCCGCTATTTAATCAAAAACCTCTGGGGATCAGTTAAATTGGGGGATAGTCTGTGTTGGTACGTGTGAGAGAGATCCACCTTTCCAAGTTGTTGGGGTTCATCTCATACTTCTGAAGGTTTGAGGGTGCTGCCTGTTCCATACTCCCCCCTACTCCTAGCCTTTTAGGGGTACAAACAATAGTAATTGGGGCCTAGTGTGGTTGTGTACGTGTGATATACATACACTTTTTTGGGATCATATTTTCTATTCCGCTATTTAATCAAAAACCTCTGGGGATCAGTTAAATTGGGGGATAGTCTGTGTTGGTACGTGTGAGAGAGATCCACCTTTCCAAGTTGTTGGGGTTCATCTCATACTTCTGAAGGTTTGAGGGTGCTGCCTGTTCCATACTCCCCCCTACTCCTAGCCTTTTAGGGGTACAAACAATAGTAATTGGGGCCTAGTGTGGTTGTGTACGTGTGATATACATACACTTTTTTGGGATCATATTTTCTATTCCGCTATTTAATCAAAAACCTCTGGGGATCAGTTAAATTGGGGGATAGTCTGTGTTGGTACGTGTGAGAGAGATCCACCTTTCCAAGTTGTTGGGGTTCATCTCATACTTCTGAAGGTTTGAGGGTGCTGCCTGTTCCATACTCCCCCTACTCCTAGCCTTTTAGGGGTACAAACAATAGTAATTGGGGCCTAGTGTGGTTGTGTACGTGTGATATACATACACTTTTTTGGGATCATATTTTCTATTCCGCTATTTAATCAAAAACCTCTGGGGATCAGTTAAATTGGGGGATAGTCTGTGTTGGTACGTGTGAGAGAGATCCACCTTTCCAAGTTGTTGGGGTTCATCTCATACTTCTGAAGGTTTGAGGGTGCTGCCTGTTCCATACTCCCCCCTACTCCTAGCCTTTTAGGGGTACAAACAATAGTAATTGGGGCCTAGTGTGGTTGTGTACGTGTGATATACATACACTTTTTTGGGATCATATTTTCTATTCCGCTATTTAATCAAAAACCTCTGGGGATCAGTTAAATTGGGGGATAGTCTGTGTTGGTACGTGTGAGAGAGATCCACCTTTCCAAGTTGTTGGGGTTCATCTCATACTTCTGAAGGTTTGAGGGTGCTGCCTGTTCCATACTCCCCCCTACTCCTAGCCTTTTAGGGGTACAAACAATAGTAATTGGGGCCTAGTGTGGTTGTGTACGTGTGATATACATACACTTTTTTGGGATCATATTTTCTATTCCGCTATTTAATCAAAAACCTCTGGGGATCAGTTAAATTGGGGGATAGTCTGTGTTGGTACGTGTGAGAGAGATCCACCTTTCCAAGTTGTTGGGGTTCATCTCATACTTCTGAAGGTTTGAGGGTGCTGCCTGTTCCATACTCCCCCCTACTCCTAGCCTTTTAGGGGTACAAACAATAGTAATTGGGGCCTAGTGTGGTTGTGTACGTGTGATATACATACACTTTTTTGGGATCATATTTTCTATTCCGCTATTTAATCAAAAACCTTTGGGGATCAGTTAAATTGGGGGATAGTCTGTGTTGGTACGTGTGAGAGAGATCCACCTTTCCAAGTTGTTGGGGTTCATCTCATACTTCTGAAGGTTTGAGGGTGCTGCCTGTTCCATACTCCCCCTACTCCTCATCTAGCCTTTTAGGGGTACAAACAATAGTAATTGGGGCCTAGTGTGGTTGTGTACGTGCGAGATACATACACTTTTTTTGATCATATTTCCTATTCCGCTATTCAATAAAAACCTTTGAGGATCAATTGAATTGCGGGATAGTCTGTGTCGGTACGTGTGAGAGAGATCCACCTTTCCAAGTTGTTGGGGTTCATCTCATACTTCTGAAGGTTTGAGGGTGCTGCCTGTTCCATACCCCCCCTACTCCTCATCTAGCCTTTTAGGGGTACAAACAATAGTAATTGGGGCCTAGTGTGGTTGTGTACGTGCGAGATACATACACTTTTTTTGATCATATTTCCTATTCCGCTATTCAATAAAAACCTTTGGGGATCAATTAAATTGCGGGATAGTCTGTGTCGGTACGTGTGAGATCCACCTTTCCAAGTTTTTGGGGTTCATCTCATACTTCTGAAGCTTTGAGGGTGCTGCCTGTTCCATACTCCTCCTCCTCCTCATCCATCCTTTTAGGTGTACAAACAATAGTAATTGGGGCCTAGTGTGCTTCTGTACGTGTGAGATACATACACATTTTTTGATCATATTTCCTATTCCGCTATTCAATAAAAACCTTTGGGGATCAATTAAATTGCGGAATAGTCTGTGTCGGTACGTGTGAGATCCACCTTTCCAAGTTTTTGGGGTTCATCTCATACTTCTGAAGCTTTGAGGGTGCTGCCTGTTCCATACTCCTCCTCCTCCTCATCCATCCTTTTAGGTGTACAAACAATAGTAATTGGGGCCTAGTGTGTTTCTGTACGTGCGAGATACATACACTTTTTTTGATCATATTTCCTATTCCGCTATTCAATAAAAACCTTTGGGGATCAATTAAATTGCGGGATAGTCTGTGTCGGTACGTGTGAGATCCACCTTTCCAAGTTTTTGGGGTTCATCTCATACTTCTGAAGCTTTGAGGGTGCTGCCTGTTCCATACTCCTCCTCCTCCTCATCCATCCTTTTAGGTGTACAAACAATAGTAATTGGGGCCTAGTGTGCTTCTGTACGTGTGAGATACATACACATTTTTTGATCATATTTCCTATTCCGCTATTCAATAAAAACCTTTGGGGATCAATTAAATTGCGGAATAGTCTGTGTCGGTACGTGTGAGATCCACCTTTCCAAGTTTTTGGGGTTCATCTCATACTTCTGAAGCTTTGAGGGTGCTGCCTGTTCCATACTCCTCCTCCTCCTCATCCATCCTTTTAGGTGTACAAACAATAGTAATTGGGGCCTAGTGTGTTTCTGTACGTGTGAGATACATACACTTTTTTTGATCATATTTCCTATTCCGCTATTCAATAAAAACCTTTGGGGATCAATTGAATTGCGGGATAGTCTGTGTCGGTACGTGTGAGAGAGATCCACCTTTCCAAGTTGTTGGGGTTCATCTCATACTTCTGAAGGTTTGAGGGTGCTGCCTGTTCCATACCCCCCCTACTCCTCATCTAGCCTTTTAGGGGTACAAACAATAGTAATTGGGGCCTAGTGTGGTTGTGTACGTGCGAGATACATACACTTTTTTTGATCATATTTCCTATTCCGCTATTCAATAAAAACCTTTGAGGATCAATTGAATTGCGGGATAGTCTGTGTCGGTACGTGTGAGAGAGATCCACCTTTCCAAGTTGTTGGGGTTCATCTCATACTTCTGAAGCTTTGAGGGTGCTGCCTGTTCCATACTCCTCCTCCTCCTCATCCATCCTTTTAGGTGTACAAACAATAGTAATTGGGGCCTAGTGTGCTTCTGTACGTGTGAGATACATACACATTTTTTGATCATATTTCCTATTCCGCTATTCAATAAAAACCTTTGGGGATCAATTAAATTGCGGAATAGTCTGTGTCGGTACGTGTGAGATCCACCTTTCCAAGTTTTTGGGGTTCATCTCATACTTCTGAAGCTTTGAGGGTGCTGCCTGTTCCATACTCCTCCTCCTCCTCATCCATCCTTTTAGGTGTACAAACAATAGTAATTGGGGCCTAGTGTGTTTCTGTACGTGCGAGATACATACACTTTTTTTGATCATATTTCCTATTCCGCTATTCAATAAAAACCTTTGGGGATCAATTAAATTGCGGGATAGTCTGTGTCGGTACGTGTGAGATCCACCTTTCCAAGTTTTTGGGGTTCATCTCATACTTCTGAAGCTTTGAGGGTGCTGCCTGTTCCATACTCCTCCTCCTCCTCATCCATCCTTTTAGGTGTACAAACAATAGTAATTGGGGCCTAGTGTGCTTCTGTACGTGTGAGATACATACACATTTTTTGATCATATTTCCTATTCCGCTATTCAATAAAAACCTTTGGGGATCAATTAAATTGCGGAATAGTCTGTGTCGGTACGTGTGAGATCCACCTTTCCAAGTTTTTGGGGTTCATCTCATACTTCTGAAGCTTTGAGGGTGCTGCCTGTTCCATACTCCTCCTCCTCCTCATCCATCCTTTTAGGTGTACAAACAATAGTAATTGGGGCCTAGTGTGTTTCTGTACGTGTGAGATACATACACTTTTTTTGATCATATTTCCTATTCCGCTATTCAATAAAAACCTTTGGGGATCAATTGAATTGCGGGATAGTCTGTGTCGGTACGTGTGAGAGAGATCCACCTTTCCAAGTTGTTGGGGTTCATCTCATACTTCTGAAGGTTTGAGGGTGCTGCCTGTTCCATACCCCCCCTACTCCTCATCTAGCCTTTTAGGGGTACAAACAATAGTAATTGGGGCCTAGTGTGGTTGTGTACGTGCGAGATACATACACTTTTTTTGATCATATTTCCTATTCCGCTATTCAATAAAAACCTTTGAGGATCAATTGAATTGCGGGATAGTCTGTGTCGGTACGTGTGAGAGAGATCCACCTTTCCAAGTTGTTGGGGTTCATCTCATACTTCTGAAGGTTTGAGGGTGCTGCCTGTTCCATACTCCCCCTACTCCTCATCTAGCCTTTTAGGGGTACAAACAATAGTAATTGGGGCCTAGTGTGGTTGTGTACGTGTGATATACATACACTTTTTTTGGATCATATTTTCTATTCCGCTATTCAATAAAAACCTTTCTAGGGCAAGATCTTAAATTACAGAAATATGAGGAGACCGTCAAATAAGGGCCGTGGCCTGGGTCGTGGTGCTGCTGGTAGAGCTCCTGTTGCAAGGAGAGGACATGGTCGATCTGTGCCAGCTACACGCACAAGTGAAACACCTTCCTCAAGTGTGAGTAGGCGACAGAACCTGCATCAGTATTTGGTAGGGCATCAAACGCCCCTAGAAGTGATGAGGCCAGAACAAGTTGAGGCGATAGTAGATTGGTTTGCTGCTGACAGTGCCTCCAGTTCCTTCACATTGTCTCCCACCCAGTCTACTGCAGAAAGGTCAGAGTTGGCACCTGCAGCCAATGTCCAACCGTCTTTCACCTCACCCCCTTGCAAATCAGGCCAGCAGTCTGAGCCCCAAGCCATACAGCAGTCTCTTATTCTTTTTGAGGACTCTGTCAGCAGGGTTTCCCAGGGCCATCCACCTAGCCCTGCCCCAGAAGTGGAAGAGATTGAGTGCAGCGATGCCCAACCACTTATTCCTCAAGATGAGTACATGCAAGGATCATCGCAGCACGTCTCCGATGATGACGAAACGCAGGTGCCAACTGCTGCGGCGTTCAGCATTGTGGAGACCGACAAGGAGGGCAGGGGTGAAGACTGGGTGGAAGATGATGTGGAGGACGATGAGGTCCTCGACCCCACATGGAATGAACGTCATGCAGGTGAACTGAGTAGTTTGGAGGAAGAGGCGGTGGTCGCACAGAGCCACCAGCACAGCAGAAGAGGGAGCAGGGTGCAGAAGCGGAGCGGCCGTGCCCTAGACACTACGCCCGCTACTGCCCAACGCAGCAAGGGAACGAGCGCACCAAAGTCAGCTCAAAGGAGTTCTCTAGCGTGGAAGTTCTTTAGAAAATGTGCTGATGACAGGACACGAGTGGTTTGCACCCTGTGCAATCAGAGCTTGAAGCGAGGCATGAACCTTCTCAACCTGAGCACAACCTGCATGATCAGGCATCTAAGTGCAAAGCACGAGCTGCAGTGGAGTACACACCTTCAAAACCAAGAAACGTCTCTGGCTCATCCTGCTTCCTCTTCTGCTGCAGTCTCGGCCGCTCCAGCCACATCTGTAGTGATACCGGCACCTGCCACCCCGCAAACAGACGATCTGTCAGCAACACCACCACCTGGGTCACCAACAACCATCTCCACAATGTCCCGTGGAAGCGTTCAGCTTTCCATCTCCCAAACACTTGAGAGGAAGAGGAAGTACCCCCCTACCCACCCGCGATCCCTGGCCCTGAATGCCAGCATTTCAAAATTATTGGCCTTTGAAATGCTGTCATTCCGTCTGGTGGAGACGCACAGTTTTAAAAACCTTATGTCGGTGGCTGTCCCACAGTACGTCGTGCCCAGCCGCCACTACTTTTCCAGGCAAGCCATCCCTTCCCTGCACAACCAAGTGGGGGAAAAAATCAGGTGTGCACTGCGCAACGCCATCTGTGCCAAGGTCCACCTAACTACGGATACGTGGACCAGTAAGCACGGTCAGGGGCGTTATATCTCCCTAACGGCACACTGGGTAAATGCAGTGGCGGATGGGCCTGAGGCGGATAGCAATTTGGCGCATGTCCTTCCACCACCGAGGATTGCAGGGCGCTTCAGTTTGCCTCCTGTTCCTAACTCCTCCTACTCCGCTTCCTCATCCTCTACCGCCTCCTCATCCGGACAGCGTAACACCTTCACCACCAACTTCAGCACGGCCAGGGGTAAACGACAGCAGGCAGTTTTACAACTTGCCTGTTTGGGGGACAAACCACACACCGCGCAGGAGTTGTGGAGGAGCATGGAACAGCAGACAAATGAGTGGTTGCTGCCAGCGAGCCTCAAGCCCGGCCTGGTGGTGTGCGATAACGGGCGAAATCTCATAGCAGCTCTGGGCCTAGCCGGTTTGACGCACATCCCTTGCCTGGCGCATGTGCTGAATTTGGTGGTGCAGAGGTTCCTTAAAAACTACCCCGATATGTCAGAGCTGCTGCAGAAAGTGCGGGCCGTTTGTGCGCACTTTCGGCGTTCTCACCCTGCTGCTGCTCGCCTGGCAGCGCTGCAGCGTAACTTCGGCCTTCCCGCTCACCGCCTCATATGTGACGTGCCCACAAGGTGGAACTCCACCTTGCACATGCTGGAAAGACTGTGCGAGCAGCAGCAGGCCATAGTGGAGTTTCAGCTGCAGCACGCACGCGTGAGTCGCTCTGCGGAACAGCACCACTTCACCACCAATAACTGGGCCTCCATGCGAGACCTGTGTGCCTTGTTGCGCTGTTTTGAGTACTCCACCAACATGGCCAGTGGCAATGACGCCGTTCTCAGCTTAACTATCCCACTTCTATGCCTCCTTGAAAAAACAATTCGGGCGATGATGGAAGAGGATGTGGCACAGGATGAGGAGGAGGAGGAGGATGAAGAGGTAACATTTCCAAGGCTTTCAGGGCAGTCATTCGCAAGGGGCTCCGAGGGTGGGTTCCTGCACACGCAAACGCCAGGGACGCAATTGTCCAGCAGGGGCACAGTTCTGGAGGATGAGGAGGATGAGGAGGAGGAGGAGCTGGAGGAGGAGATGGAACCATGTTCACAGCAGGGTGGCACCCAGGCCAGCTCATGGCCATCACTGGTGCGTGGCTGGGGGGATACAGAGGACACGGACCATACACCTCCCACAGAGGACAGCCTTTCGTCGCCTCTGGGCAGCCTGGCACACATGAGCGATTACATGCTGCAGTGTCTCCACAACGACCGCCGAGTTGCCCACATTCTAACTTGTGCTGATTACTGGGTGGCCACGCTGCTGGATCCCCGTTACAAGGACAACGTACCGTCCTTAATTCACTCACTGGAGCGCGATCGCAAGATGCGCGAGTACAAGCGCACGCTGGTAGACGCCATGCTGCTGGCATTCCCATCTGACAGCGGGGCCACAGTGGAAGCACAAGGCAGAGGAGGAGGAGGAGGAGGTCGCCAACGCAACCAGGGCACCGCCAGCACCTCAGAAGGCAGGGTTAGCATGGCCGAAATGTGGAAAAGCTTTGTCAGCACGCCACAACAAACAGCAGCACCAGCAGCTCAGATGGAACGTCTTAGCAGGAGGCAGCATTTTACCAACATGGTGGAGCAGTATGTGTGCACACGCCTACATGTAGTGAATGACGGGTCTGCCCCCTTCAACTTCTGGGTCTCCAAATTGGGCACATGGCCTGAGCTTGCCCTTTACGCCTTGGAGGTGCTGGCGTGCCCTGCAGCCAGTGTATTATCTGAACGGGTATTTAGCACGGCTGGGGGCGTTATAACAGACAAGCGCAGCCGCCTGTCCAGAGACAATGTGGACAAGCTCACGTTCATTAAAATGAACCAGGCATGGATCCCACGGGACTTTTCCGTACCTTATGCAGAATAGCAATGGATACCGACCTTACCCACCCATTGTTCCATTTTTGCTCTTTCTCACTCTTTTGGGGTGTACCCTCATTTAAAATTTGTGAAAAGAAGCAGTGTTGGCTACCTCGTCCTCCTCCTCAGGGCCAGATTAATGTAGGGTCTATTGGAGCTGCAGCTCCAGGCCCCTACCTTTTATATAGGCCCCGGGTTGGCCATATTCACTGTTACCGCTCTTCTGTCACTTGTAAACACAGAAGTCTGGCTTCTATGCTCGCTTCCCCAGGCAGCACCCTCAGAACCTCCCCACACAGCGTGAAGGCCGGACAAGGAGGGACAGTTGGCGATGCATGGATGTGTTTATGGGCTTCAGAGACAGCATCCCATGTTGAATTAGGCATGCATGGCTGCACCCTTCCTCCTCTGGGTGCATGGCAAGGCACGGCCCTAAGGCCCTTCAAAATCCTCAGCACCAAGCCCATGATGCTGTTAATCCGGCCCTGGTCCTCCTCCACCGCCGCTTCCACCTACACCGCCCATAGGTGTGCGCAGCCTATTGCATTAAGGTGTGCACCCCAAAGTTGAAATACACATGCATGTGTTTGCCAGCAGGGAGAGTAATGTATCGGGGCCATGTACCTGTAGGCAAGGAGAAATAGAGCAGAGCAGGTCCCAGGGAGATCTTTCCCATCTCCTCACTGGCAATGCTATGTGCCCTAGGTGATTAGGGTGTGCCCAGGCACACCCAGCACACCCTGTGCGCACGCCTATGTCACCGCCACATCCACCACCACCTCAACCTCCCTCCTACTCCATATGGGCCTCGTCCTTCAGAGATGAAGAAGAACATTGTTTTATTTTTCTGTTTTTTTTTTGTTGTTTTAAGTTATTTCCCTATCCACATTTGTTTGCAGAGCACTTGCCATGCTCTTAATTACGTTTTGCTGCCATTTGCAGCACTCTAGCCCTTTCCTTTGGTGTTTTAGAGCCATTTTAGTGCCTTAAAGTTCGGGTCCCCATTGACTTCAATGGGGTTCGGTGTCCGGGAAAAGTTCGGTAAAAGTCCGGGACACGGACCCGGACTTTTTTTTAAAGTTCGGCCGAACCCGTCGAACACGGACATCTAGGTGTCCGCTCAACCCTACTCACAGCCTTTTAACTTTATATTACCAATAAGCTTTTTTCCTTCTATACCCATCACCCCAAGAGTGCTGATAAAATATTTCAACACAATTACATAAAAACGAATACTTTCTGACATGATTACAGCTTTTTGGAACCTTGATGTTATTGACAAAAGCTGGGATATTTATTTCTGGGCTTCATTTTAGAAAATTACACTAGATACCACATGCTTTATTCTGAAAAAAAAAATATTCTCTATTCATAGTAAGAAAACTGAGAGCTGATCCAATTTGTAGAGAGAAATCCAAGTGCACCAATGAGGTAGGAAATGAAAAGCTCAATGTTTTTCCAGTAATAAAGTTTTACTCGATTTACAATCATATAAAGGCTCAGTTTGTTAGCTGAAAATGTCAAACATTTGCAGGAGTTTGGGTTTTATCTTGTTACATTCGGTGCCAGATAGCCCGGGGGTCCTGGTTTGGCAGACACTGGTGTTAAAACAATTAAAAGGTTGATTAAAAAGGCAAATTGTTTTGAAACACATCCAAAGTCTGGCTTGTTAAATGAAAGAAATGCAAATACAGTGGATGGTTTATCTGCAACTGGATGGTTTAATGTGTCAATTACATTTTTTATCAGGTATTACTTTTAGGATAAAACAGTGTGTTGCAACTATGTCAAAACACTCACCAGAAGCATGTTCTCTAGATCCAAAGCTAAAGGTTGTAGACACCAGTAGCTTACTGCAGGCACTTCGAGATGTTAGCACATACTTTTGTCAATACTGAAACCTACAGCACTCTATTATACAAATGCAGGAACTAGAGTTGAGTTTGAATGCACTCAATGTACCCTGAAGGAAAAGAACTAGTGGGACCAGCGCTACGGATATATACAGTGATCCAGAGGCGTAACTAGAACCTTCAGGGCCCCAGTGCAAGAAACCATGAAGGGCCCCCCGGACCCCTGGCTGGGCCCTTCCCTTCAAGCCTGGGGCTCTTCCCACTGATCCTGGGGCCCTTTACTCTCGTTGCGGGGCCCTTTATTACGGTCCTGCAGTGGGCCACTTTCACAAGTTATGCAGTGGGCCCCCTTCCTGCCATCTTGGGGCACGGTGGTGGAATGCCAGGGCCCGGTTGCAAGTGTGACCTTTGCGACCCTGGAAGTTCACCCACTGGTGTCAGTAGTTTTTATTTTTTGGTATTTTAATTGTATTATTTTTTATAATTTTATTTTATTTTTTTTACAGTGTCACTGACTATGACTCTGTCCATTCAGAAAAGGAAGGAGCTGGTAAATTACATATTTACCGACCCCTTCCTGGTTCTCTATTGTGACCTTGCTTTGATCACTTTTGCTCAGTCATGTTGGAACAGGAAGGAGTCATCCCCAAACTGTTCCTACAAAGTTGGGAGCATGAAATTGTTCAAAATGTCTTGGTATGCTGAAGTCTTAAGAGTTCCCTTCACTGGAACTAAGGGGCCAAGCCCAACTCCTGAAAAACAACCCCACACCATAATCCCCCCTCCACCAAATGATTTGGACCAGTGCAAAAAGCAAGGTCAATAAAGACATGGATGGCAAAGCACCCCCCCATGTTAAGGGCATGGACCAAGTATGGTTCAGAAGGGGGAGGGGTGCTCACTCTTCCCCCAACTTCCCTGGTCTGCCAGGCTGCATGCTTGCATAAGGACCTGCTATGGATTTTGGGGGGGACCCCACGCCATTTGTTTTCACATTTTTCTGGCTTGCAGTCAGAAAAATCTATTCAAATGTAATTTTTTTCCTTTATATATGTCAGTTTTCCTGAAGCAGGTTCTATACACGGGGCAGATGCGCCACTTTACAGGCAGACTAAGGCGAGCCCCACGGCACTATATTTACAAGATTTTTTTTTATTTTTATTGTTTCACTTTAACCACTTCAGCTCCGGAAAGTTTACCTCCCTTATGACCAGGCCATTTTTTGCAATACAGCCATAGGCGTGTGCACAGGGAGTGCCAGGTGTGCCCAGGCACACCCTAATCATCCTGTGGAGCACAGATTCCCCCTACTGCCCTGGCTTCCCTCCCCCTTACCCCCACAGCTCTGCTGGCTTCCCTCCTCTCCCGCCAGTTGTTGCTGCGGGGATGCTTTAGGATAAGGGGGGGGGGGGGAGAAGGGGCCAATAAATATATAATTTACCAGCCCCTTCTGTTTCTGAAAGAACATTGTGAGTGATTGGTAGTGTATGTTTGAGCTTTGGTGTGCACACCCTAATGCATTAGGCTGCGCACACCTATGAATACAGTACTGCGTTACTTTAACTAATTGCCTAGTTGTGCGACACTGAGCCCAAATAAAATTTCTCTCCTCTTTTTTTCCACAAATAGAGCTTTCTTTTGGTGGTATTTGAGTACCTTTGTGCTATAAACAAAAAATGACAGATCATTTTGAAAAAAAAAACATTAATTTATACTTTGTGCTATAAAACATACCCAATAAAAAAAAAAAAAATGTCATAAATTTACGCCAATATGTACTCTGATACATATCATTAGTAAAAATAAATCCCAATAAGCATATATTGATTAGTTTGTGCAAAAGTTATAGCATCTACAAACAGTGGGATATTTTATTTTATTTTTTTACTAGTAATGACGGCGATCAGCGACTTATAGTGGTACTGCGATATTGGGGCAGATGAATTGAACACCTAACTGACAATTTTGACACTTTTTGGGGACAGTGATCAGTGCTAAAATCACTGTACTGATGACACTGACAGGAAAGGGGTTAACATCAGGAGTGACCAAAGGGTTAAATGTATACCTAAGTTGTGTTTACTAACTGTGGGGAGGTGCTTTGACTAGGGGAAGGCAAAGATCTTAGCTTAGCAGAAACACAGGATCAGTACCTTCCCCTCTGACAGAACAGAGGTCTGCCTTGTTTACATAGGCGGACTGCCGCTCTGCTTCTTTCCCGAACGATCAGTGGGTCCGGTGGACTTTGAGTCCGCCAAACCCGCTGATTGACTCGCACTGTGTTCAATCACAGTGGGTCTGAGTTGATATTGTATATACATTTTAGCAATCAGGCTACCATAGACTGCACCTTTACTTCAAGGGTTAAGTGCTTGTTTTTTCTAGGGGAGAAGAAAATACTTTTACTTCCTTGATCCTCTGATTCCTCTGCAGATGGTGCTCCCCCACTCCAGTGGTGGACTGTCCTTCAGCATCAACAGGACCAATGCAGGGCTATTGACTCTGCACTGATCATGATGTCGTTAAGACCCTAGTGCGGCCACAGCCCCACTGCGAGGGATACATTCCCACAGACTGTTTATTTTAACAATAATATTACCATGAAATTATGTGTGCATTTAACTTTTTCAGGCATGTTATTTACTTGTACAAATCCTACCTTGGGTAAACATCCAAAAGCCTTGAGGCTGGTAATCAGTGCCATCATCTTGAATCTGATGTAAGCCCTAGTACCTGCCCCAACAACACAGGGGCTAGATGCTCTTCTGCATACCACACCTGTTTGAATCTAGCTTCAGTAACTAACCATTTGATTTATGCTAATTATAAGACAATTGTGAATCCTTTTTGTCAAAGAGGATTCCTTGAAGGTTTGGATACTAAGAAATGGCAATTATTTAGCATGGACCCATTAATTGGTATTGGGTGGCATTCCCGGGACATGGCCCTCAGTTACCAATTGACAAGTTTTGATGAGCATGCTGATAAATGCATCCATATGCTGAGGCGTCTAAGATTGGGATAGTTGATGTTCAGGCAGGGTCAAAATACAGGCACAGGCCAACGCAGGTGGCAAACAAATAAATGGCAGAATTTAGAAGAATGCCAAGGGGTTGTAACCAGAAAAGTAGCAACATTTAGAGTATTAAGACTCTGCATAAATCATGTCTGGGACTCTTGGTGAGCTTGGATAGGGCATTTTGTGTTTGTGGTGTTAAAAGTACAGTGCTCTCCTCTGTAACAAGGTCATAACTGCTGAGGGAAAGTGAAGCTCTGGGGAACTGAGCTCTGAGGTTAAAGGATTTAACATTCTCTAACTGCTGTGGTGGAATTATTGGTAGGCCATTGGGTGGCCTGAAGGCTGCCGTCAGGTCCTTAAGATCTCCTGCAGTAGATCTCACCAGGCTTTTCTATTCACACATAGTGATGTCACGAACCTAAAATTCAAGTAGTGTAAGGGTTACACCCGTCGCCCGCTTCACAGTGACAGACCAAACTCTGACAGACCAAACTCCCCGTTTAACAGTCAGTCAGTCCATTTGCACAACCGCAAACTCCCCATTTGCACAAGGTTGGATACCAAGCTAGCCATGTCCCGTTCCTTGTCCTCACTGACATCATTGAAGGTCTCTTCCTCCACCCAGCCACGTACAACACCAAGGGTCCCCGAAAGGTGAGAACAAGCCCCCTGGGATGCCTGCTGTGGCTGGTATTCCACCTCCTCAAAGCCACCTTCCTCCTCTGACTTCTCTTCTTCAGACTCCTCTCTCTGCGTTGCCACAGGTCCAGCAATTGACAACGACAAGGCTGCTTCTGGTGGTGATGGGGACCACAACTCTTCCTCTTCATGCTCATCTACAGCCTGATCCAGTACTCTTCGCAGGGCACGCTCCAGAAAAAACGCATATGGGATGAGGTCGATGATGTTGCCTTGGGTTCGACTGACCACCAGGTTTGTCACCTCCGCAAAAGGACGCATGAGCCTACAGCCATTGTTCATGAGCATTCAGTAACGCGGCCAAAAAATACCCAGCTCCGCAGAAAGAATGAAAGAAAATGAATGTTTTTTCTATGAAAAATTATCCTGCGGATCGCTTTTGGTCTGTTCACAATGAAGCAACGACCTTATCATCTGGGGTGTGCCAACACACTCCTAGAGGTGATCGCTTCATTGTGATACGCAAGCCCCTTCACCACGACAAGGTAACGATCACGAAGGGGAATTGACACATGTATGTGCCTTTTTTTTTGTTTTTTTGTTTTTTTGCAGCCACAGTGTAGCACCAGAGGCCAGAAAAATTAGGCATGTACACATGCATGAAAAAGCAGGTATTGTTGCAGCCGCTGCTGTAGCAGCGGCCTGAAAAATTGAGGTTTTCAAGGCAGAAAGTGCACTAAAACATTGCGGCTTGAACCGTAGTTGGTGGCGGAGACGTCACGTAAGTCATCCGGCATGCAGAGAATGATTAAATACAGCAGCGTGTGGACCATTTTTAGCCCAAGGCATCTCAGTCATCACCAGGCCTTTTTTAGTCAAATGCATCCCCCACTGTCAGTCCCTTTGGGATCCATGCCTCATTCATCTTAATAAACGTGAGGTAATCAAGACTTTTTTGACCTAGGCGACTTCTCTTCTCAGTGACAATACCTCCTGCTGCGCTGAAGGTCCTTTCTGACAGCACACTTGAAGCGGGGCAGGCCAGAAGTTCAATGGCAAATTGGGATAGCTCAGGCCACAGGTCAAGCCTGCACACCCAGTAGTCAAGGGGTTAATCGCTCCTCAGAGTGTCGATATCTGCAGTTAAGGCAAGGTAGTCTGCTACCTGTCGGTCGAGTCGTTCTCTGAGGGTGGACCCCGAAGGGCTGTGGCGATGCGTAGGACTAAAAAAGCTCCGCATGTCCTCCATCAACAAGACGTCTGTAAAGCGTCCTGTCCTTGCCGGCGTGGTTGTGGTGGTAGGAGGAGGATTACTTTCACCTCTTCCCCTGTTGGATTCCCGTTGTGCTGTGACATCACCCTTATATGCTGTGTAAAGCATACTTTTCAACTTATTTTGTAGCTGCTGCATCCTTTGCGACTGCCGGTAATTGGGTAACATATCAGAGACTTTCTGCTTATACCGGGGGTCTAGTAGCGTGGCCACCCAGTACAGGTCGTTCTCCTTCAGCCTTTTTATACGAGGGTCCCTCAACAGGCATGACAGCATGAAAGACCCCATTTGCACAAGGTTGGATGCCGAGCTACTCATGTCCAATTCCTCGTCCTCGCTGATGTCATTGAAGGTGTGTTCTTCCCCCCAGTCTCGTACAACACCACGGGTACCAGATAGGTGACAACGAGCACCCTGGGATGCCTGCTGTGGTTGGTGTTCCTCCTCCTCAAAGCCACATTCCTCCTCTGACTCCTCTTCCTCAGACTCTTCTTCCAGTGTTGCCGCAGGTCCAGCAAGCGATGGTAAGGCTGTTTCTGGTGGTGGTGATGGTGACCACAACTCTTCCTCTTCCTCTTCACGCTCATCTACGGCCTGATCCAGCACTCTTCGCAGGGCACGCTCCAGGAAAAAAACATATGGGATGATGTCGCTGATGGTGCCTTCGGTGCGACTGACTAGGTTTGTCACCTCCTCAAAAGGACGCATGAGCCTACAGTCATTGCGCATGAGCGTCCAGTAACGTGGCAAAAAAATACCCAGCTCCGCAGAGGCTGTCCTAGCACCCCGGTCATACAAATACTCGTTGACCGCTTTTTCTTGTTGGAGCAGGCGGTGGAACATTAGCAGTGTTGAATTCCAACGTGTCGGGCTGTCGCAAATCAAGCGCCTCACTGGCATGTTGTTTCGCCGCTGAATATCTGCAAAGTGCGCCATGGCCGTGTAGGAACGCCTGAAATGGCCACACACCTTCCTGGCCTGCTTGAGGACGTCCTGTAAGCCTGGGTACTTCTGCACAAAGCGTTGCACAATCAGATTCAACACATGTGCCATGCACGGCACATATGTCAACTTGCCCAAATTCAATGCCGCCAACAAATTGCTTCCGTTGTCACACACCACTTTGCCGATCTCCAGTTGGTGCGGGGTCTGCCACTGATTCACCTGTGCGTTCAGGGCGGACAGTAGTGCTGGTCCGGTGTGACTCTCTGCTTTCAGGCAAGTCAACCCCAAGACAGCGTGACACTGTCGTATCCGGCATGTGGAATAGCCCCTGGGGAGCTGGGGGGGTGCAGTTGGTGTGGAGCAAGACGCAACAGCAGAAGAGGACTCAGCCGAGGAGGTTAGCAAAGAGGATGGAGTAGGAGGAGTAGAGGAGGTGGCAGCAGGCCTGCCTGCAAGTCGTGGCGGTGTCACCAACTCCTCTGCAGCAGAGCCACGCATTCCATGCTTGGCAGCCGCCAGCAGGTTTACCCAATGCGCAGTGTAAGTGATATACCTGCCCTGACCGTGCTTTGCAGACCAGCTATCAGTGGTCAGATGGACCCTTGCCCCAACACTGTGTGCCAGACGTGACATGATTTCCTTTTCCACAATAGAGTACAGGTTGGGGATTGCCTTTTGTGAAAAATAATTTCGGCCGGGTACCTTCCACTGCGGTGTCCCAATAGTGACAAATTTTTTGAAGGCCTCAGACTCCACCAGCTTGTATGGTAAAAGCTGGCGGGCTAAGAGTTCCGACAAGCCAGCTGTCAGACGCCGGGCAAGGGGGTGACTCTGTGAGATTGGCTTCTTACGCTCAAACATTTCCTTGACAGACACCTGACTGTGGGCAGGTGAGCAGGAACTGCTGAAGGTGAGAGGCGGAGGGGCGGGTTGTTTATAGGGGGCATGGAGGACAGCAGTGGTTGACGTGGCTGAAGATGCTGGACCAGGAGGAGGATGGTGGCTTTCAGTTTGTGTGCTGCTTTTACTCATGTGTTGATCCCATAGGCGTTTGTGATGTGAGATCATGTGCCTTCGCAAAGCAGTTGTACCTAGGTGGGTGTTGGACTTCCCACGACTCAGTTTCTTTTGGCACAGGTTACAAATGGCATCGCTGATATCAGAGGCAGACACACAAAAAAAATGCCACACTGCTGAGCTTTGCAAGGACGGCATTCTGGTGGTGGCAACAGCTTGCGTTGATTGGCGTGCTGTCTGGCTGACCCCGGGTGCCGAATCTACATGCTGTCTGACTGCGCCACTAGCTGCTTGCGATGACCTCCTCCCCCTGCTTCCAACTCGTCTCCTCCTCCTCCTCTCTGTCTCCCCATCTGAACTTTCCCCCTCTTCTTCTGCTCTTCGAGCAGGCACCCAGGTGACATCCACAGACACATCGTCATCATCAGCCGCTTCACTTGACAACTCAGCAAAGGCAGCAGCAGCAGGTACAACATCATCATCATCATCACAATGTACGTCCATGTGTATAATGCTGCCTGACTGAGACATATCCCCGTTATCTACATCCTCTGGCACTAATAGTTGCGCATCACTTATTTCTTCCAACTGATGTGAAAATAACTCCTCTGACGGATCAAGTGAAGCGGCTGTGGTGCTAGTGTTGGTGGTGGTGCCGGCGGGCTGGCGAGTGGTAAATTGAGAGGTGCCCGAAGCTGAGCTGGAGGAGGATGGTGCATTAAGGTTCCGAGCGGAAGCTGTAGACGATTGGGTGTCCTGTGTAAGCCAGTCAACTATGTTCTCAGAATTTTTTGAGTTCAGGGTCTGTGGTGGCCTCTGAACACTGGGCTTTATTCTACGGCCTAAGGAAATCACAGCACCACGACCACGACGGCCCTTGCGGGGTGGCCTGCCTCTGCCTGTCATTTTTTTTTTTTAATGTGTTGTACTATGAGTGCAAGGTGCTGTGCCACCCTATAGGAGTGTTGGGCAGTGGGTACAGTACACTCTGTGGGCCTGACAGTCACTGGCACCCAGGCAACTGCAAAATATATATTTTTTTTTACTTTGCAAGCTGCTGTGCCACCTTATATATCAGTGGTGGGTGGGCAGTGGCACAGTACACTCTCTGTGGACCTGACAGTCACTGGCACCCAGGCAACTGCAATTATAAACAAAATATATATTTTTTTACTTTGCAAGCTGCTGTGTCACCTTATATATCAGTGGTGGGTGGGCAGTGGCACAGTACACTCTCTGTGGACCTGACAGTCACTGGCACCCAGGCAACTGCAATTATAAAAAAAATATATATTTTTTTACTTTGCAAGCTGCTGTGCCACCTTATATATCAGTGGTGGGTGGGCAGTGGCACAGTACACTCTCTGTGGACCTGACAGTCACTGGCACCCAGGCAACTGCAATTATAAAAAAAATACATATTTTTTTACTTTGCAAGCTGCTGTGCCACCTTATATATCAGTGGTGGGTGGGCACGCAGTGGCACTGCAGTGGGCACAGTACACTCTGTGGACCTGACAGTCACTGGCAGCCCAGGCAACTGCAATAATAAAAAATATATTTTTTTTCAATTTGCAACAAGATGCTGTGCCACCGTATATATATCAGTGGTGGGCAGTGCACTGCAGTGGGTACAGTGCACTCTGTGGACCTGACACAGCACTCACTGCAATTATGACAGAGGAAAAAAAAAATATTTTTTAAAATGCAAGGTACTGTGCCTGTGCCACCCGAAATGAGTGTGGTGTGCACACAGTACAGTCTGTGGTGGGTCTGTGGCCTCTCACACACAGCGGGCAGGCAACTGCAGTGTACAATAGATATATATATATATAAAAAGGAAAAACTCAATTACCAGCCCTTAAAAGGGCTTTTGGGGACACTAGATATATATATATATATATATATATATATATATATATATATATATATATATATATATAAGAAGAAAAAACTCAATTACCAGCCCTTAAAAGGGCTTTTGGGGACACTAGATATATATATATATATATATATATATATATATATATATATATATATATATATATAAAAAATTACACAAATACCAGCCCTTAGAAGGGCTTTTTGGGGTGCTGTCAGGATGCTGTCCTTACAGCAGTAGTGGACCAAGAACACTGCAAGACCAGGAACACTGACTAACTGTCCCTAGCTTAACAGCAGCAGCAGCAGCAGCTCTCCCTGCTCTCACTAACACACACTGCTTCAGAATGATCTAAGATGGATGCTGCCCTTGCTTATTTATAGGAGGTGGGAGGGTGTGGGAGGGAGGTATGCTGATTGGCTGGAAATGTGCCTGCTGACTGTGAAGTTCAGGGTCAAAGTTTGCCTCAATGATGTATTATAGGGGGCGGACCGAACATCGCATATGTTCGCCCGCAGCGGCGAACGCGAACATGCTAAGTTTGCCGGGAACTGTCCGCCGGCGAACAGTTCGGTACACCTCTATTAAGAATGCACAGGAGAAAGCAAGGAGCTAGGTATAGGAGGCACTTCAGAAATGCATGGGAGAAGGGAGAAAAAAGTGTGAAAACATGCAGCATTGTGCCAAGGAGTTGGGATGAGAGATGGGTGTATGTGTGTGCATGGGAGCCTGGACAGAGTGCAGATTGCGGGGTGCAGAGATGGCAGCAATATGTAGTGGAGGTAGGATGGGTAAGGGTGGGCATGTGTCAGGAAGTTGGTAGAGAGTGTAGGCCAGGTGCAGGACTTGCCGCAGTGTGGAGTGGAGCTGGGATGGAAAAACTATTGGTGTCTGCTGCTGAGCAAGAAGAGAGTGCAGATAAATTATCTAAAATCCCAGTGCCTTTTTCTCCCTAAATTTAATTTAGTGGTGTTTCAGTTCTGCACATTATACTTTTTAGCGTTTGTAGTCTACACATAAATCGTAAATCCATTTTTGAGATAGGGCTTTAAATTGGTAGCAAATATGGATACAGATATTTTCAATTCCTTGGTCTTTATTGGTAATAAATAGTAACAAATATGAGAAAACTGCATGTTCCTGTAATTTTTCCCAAGCAATGCACAGTATTTGCTCACTCCCATATTAGTTTGTTGATTAAAATATTAGGTTAGTGTGACTTTTATGTAATGTAAACCAATGGTAAAACTCAAAGTGAACATATTCTTTTACTTTATGGAAGTGTTATTTAAAAGAAAAAAATATGTTTATAGTTACTTTAAAGTGAAGTTTCGGCCTCAAATACCTTTTTTTAACTAAAAATACCCCTATAATACTAATCCATCGCCCTTTACAGAACCGCTATTCTCATACTTACAAGGTGTACAGTATTGGATTTAAGTCAAAATCATACTTTTAAAAACGCTGTCTGCTCGTGGCCATCTTGGATGTGGGCATCTGAAGCCGCAGTGTAATCTGCTGTGTCCTTCTTCCTGATTTCAGGGAATGTTCTGGGAGTTCTTCCTGATTCCAGCCTCCTGGGAGTGATGACAAACAGCTCCCAGGATGCAATGTAAAGGCGGAAGTGATGTCTGTGGCCATGGCCACAGAGGGGGGAGAAGGAGGAAGTACAATCAAAAATGCCCTAAAAATAAGGTAAGGGACCCCTTTAAGTCGTTATGACAGCAACTTTTTCACTGGTTTGCTATTGCTAAAAAGTCGAATTAATTGCATTAAATGATGTGAACATTTGATGCTTGTGCAGTAAACACAAATGTCATCATTAGTATCTGACATCATTGTTTGGATCTAGGGATTAATCTGGAGAGGGAATGTTTTTATTTATTTTTATGATAGATACACTGCATGTATGTATTTTGAGTATTTTGTTTTACACTTTTTCCATTTTTTTTATAGGGGGAAGTCTGGATCTGGTTAGTGAAGATATAATCCAGATCTCCCTTGCTGCTGCTGCAAATCACTATCTATTTATGGCTGCACCCTCACCCTATGTCCCAATCATATCTCTCTCTCCTCCCCCCTGTACTTCAAGGATTATATCATGTGTACCCTTTAACAATGCTACACTGTCTCCTACATTATACATTATATTGACCATTAAAAGGAGGCAACATCAGAACATAACCACATAATAAAAAGTTGTCAAAAATATGCATATAGGAACAACAGTTTTTCCAAAGCATCCTTTTCCTTTGCCAATGCTTACAGACTCTGGCACCACATACACTATATTGTCAAAAATATTGGGAGACCTTCATTTACACGCACATGAACTTTAATGGCACCCAGTCTTAGTCTATAGGGTTCAATATTGAGTTGGTCCACCCTTTGCAGCTATAAAAGCTTCAATTTTTCTGGGAAGGCTGTCCACAAGGCTTAGGAGTGTGTCTATGGCAATTTTTGACCATTCTTCCAGAAGAGCATTTGTGAGGACAGGCATTGATGTTGGAGGAAAAGTTCTGGCTCACAGTCCCCGCTCTAATTAATCCCAAAGGTGTTCTTTCGGGTTGAGGTCAGTACTCTGTGCAGGACAGTCAAGTTCCTTCACCCCAAACTCTCTCATCCATGTCTTTATGGATCTTGTTTTGTGCACTGGTACACAGTCATGTTGGAAGAGGAAGGGGCCACCCACAAACTGTTCCCACAAAGTTGGGAGCATGAAATTGTCCAAAATGTCTTGGTATGCTGACACCTTAAGAGTTCCCTACACTGGAACTAGGGTGCAAAAAAAAAAAACAACCCCACACCATCATCCCCACTCCACCAAATGTTTTGGACCAGTGCACAAAGCAAGGTCCATAAAGACATGGATGAGCGATTTTGGGGTGGAGGAACTTGACTAGCCTGCACAGAGTCTTGACCTCAACCCGATAGAACACCTTTGGAATGAATTAGAGCAGAGACTGCGAGCTCGGCCTTCCCGTTCACATCAGTGCCTGACCTCACAAATGCGTTTCTGGAAGATTGGTCAAACATTCCCATAGACACACTCCTAAACCTTGTGGACAGCCTTCCTAGAAGAGTTGAAGTGTTTATAGCTTCAAAGGGTGGGCCAACTCAATATTGAACCCTACGGACTAAGACTGGGATGCTATTAAAGTTCATGTACGTGTAGAGGCCGACGTCCCAAACACTTTGACAATATAGTGTATGAACTATTTGGCTTATAAACCACTGACCAGTGTATTCACTGAAACAAATTCTGTTTCAATCAGTCCCCTTAGACCTGTTAACTCCCAACTGGGTCCTGCCATCTTAGCTCTTGCAAATAACACAGAGTGTGAGTGTCAATACACAACATGTATGTCAAAATCACTCTTGCCCTTACTGCAATAGTCATGTGTTAGTGCTGTCTGCATAGGTCACTGGCCGGTGAGTGGTTACAGGTGGGGATCAGCTGTTACTTTATAATAAAAATTAATATTTGCATGTTAATAACAATACTGTTTAGACTACTTAGTCTGTACATTTTGGACATTTTGGAGAAAAAAAGGAATGTGTTTGAAATTGCTGATTGAGTGGATTAGGAAGGTAACACTATATTTACATTCTTAGGGTACAGAAAGATTCACTTTAGAAGTACAACTAATCCTTTAACAGGTGCATATTAGTACCATTGATGGAGCTGTGGGTATCAGAATGAAAATGTTTGATCTTTTACTACCTGTTATGCTTAGTAAGAGATCTACCAGTGTGTGGCCAGATTAAAACTCTGTCTTTAGACAAGATTTTTTCACAACAGCAAATGAATCTAAAATATATACATGCTGGATAGCATCGCAGGTCATCAATCTTTTTATGACATCATTTTAAAATGCAATTGTCTTTTCATCTGACTGCTTTTCACGTTCTATTTTTGTTAGGTTATAAGGCTTTCCTCTGCAGAAATATCCTATTAACTTTATCATGGTGGCGTTCTTGTAGCTCACGGTTTCATGCTTAATTCCAGCTCCTCTTGCTCCACTAGTTATCCTTACAATAACAATATGTGAGTAAAATGAAGCTTGCGCTAAGAGGAACATGCTGAGCGTTATACAATCCAAGCTTTTATTTCTTATGCTTCAAAGAGAGTTTAACAACAATATTATTTTCATAAAATGCTATGTCGGATAATGCCACAAAGATCCTTTGATTGTGTTGAGATTGTCACTAATGCTGTTATATCCTGTAGTTCTTTTAGAATTAAGCATTCTTCTCCTTTCCTCAGAGAACCCCAACCTAAGCAGGAAATACGTTTTTGTAAACAAATTCAAAGAAATTGCGCTTGTGCTGTTTAGTCTGCTTTAGATATGTGGTAGCATTTAGTCTTCATTGTTAGAGTGTGATCAGGACTTAACCTGTGCCGTGCGCTTTGTTCAGACACAAAACTGATAAAAAGGTGCTTGGTCTGGAGACACTTCCTTGTCTCCAATGAAACACACATTTCTTGACACATTTATTTTCTTTTGTGTTGTATATAGATTTCAACCTTACATGTATTAACTACAACACAATAACAGGTATCAATTACACGTATACATATGGTAGCATGAGCCAAGTCGTGGTTGATATTTTTCCCCAATTATTCTCAGTAAGTTATCGCACCGTTGCATGGCCAACCATGGACATGCTAAAATAGGATGTACAGTGCATCCGGAAAATATTCACAGCGCTTCACTTTTTCCACATTTGTTATATTACAGCCTTATTCCAAAATGGTTTAAAATTCATTATTTTCCTCAAAATTCTACAAACAATACTCCATAATGACAACGTGAAAGAAGTTTGTTTGAAATCTTTGCAAATTGTTTTTGTACATAAGTATTCACAGCCTTTGCCTTGACACTCAAAATTGAGCTCAAGTGCATCCTGTTTCCAGTGATCATCCTTGAAATGTTTCTTTATTGGAGTCCACCTGTGGTAAATTCAGTTGATTAGACATGATTTGGAAAGGCACACACCTGTTTATATAAGATCCCACAGTTAACAGTGCATATCAGAGCACAAGGTATTGTCTGTAGACCTCAGAAGCACAGATCTAGGGAAGGGTACAGAAAAATCTCTGCAGCATTGAAGGTCCCGATGAGCACAGTGGCCTCCATCCATTGTAAATGGAAGAAGTTTGGAACCACCAGGACTCTCCCTAGAGCGGGCTGCCCCCCCCAAACTGAGCGATCGGGGCAGAAGGGTCCGAGTCATGGAGGTAACCAAGAACCCGATAGTCACTCTGACAAAGCTCCAGTGTTTCTCTGTAGAGAGAGGAGAACCTTCCAGAAGAACAACCATCTCTGCAGCACTCCACCAATCAGGGCTGTATAATAGAATGGCCAGACGGAAGTCACCCCCTAAGTAAAAGGCGAATTACACATTCCTAGAGTTTGCCAAAAGGCACCTGAAGGACTTTTAGACAATGAAAAATAATCTTCTCTGGTCTGATGAAACAAAGATTGAACTCCTTGGCCTGAATGGCAAGCGGAGGAAACCAGGCACTGCTCATCACCTAACCAGTACCATCCCTACAGTGAAGCATGGTGGTGGCAGCATCGTGCTGTGGAGGGGGTTTTTCAGCGGCAGGAACTGGGAGGCTAGTCAGGATTGAGGGAATGATAAATGCAGCAATATTCAGAGACATCCTGCCAAGAAAAATGGGATAAAATGCCCAAAAATAGGTGTGCCAAGCTTGTAGCATCATACTCAAAAAGACTTGAGGCTGTAATTGGTGCCAAAGGTGCTTCAACGAAGTATTGAGCAAAGGCTGTGAATACTTATGTACATGGGATTTTTTTCATTTTTTATTTTTAATAAATTTTCAAAGTTTACAAACAAATTTCTTTCACGTTTCATTATGGGGTATTGTTTGTAAGATTTTGAGGAAAATAATGAATTTAATCCATTTTGGAATAGGGCTGTAACATAAGAAAATCTGGAAAAAGTGAAGCGCTGTGAATTCTTTCCGGATGCACTGTATATATGTGAAAAAAGGAGGCTCTCACTGTGAGTCTTTATATCAATACATATAAACAATTACATGAACTTATATATATATATATATATATATATATATATATATATATACAATACTTAAATGTCCAAAATCAAAAATCAATTTAAAAAAGTCCATCATTTTTGATGATTCCCTTGATTGAATATTAAGTGCTGTAAACAAAGTCGGTGCAGTCCGTGCTCCCCTCCTATGTACTCACTCACTCACCAGCTGCCATAGACTCCCATAACAGAAGTCATGTGCGCTTTGAAAATCATCTCAGATGCTGGGATTAGTACTCCTCCAACAAGGCTCCTGTAGTAAAATGGCAGAAAAAAAGGAAGAGTAAATAGCATCATTCCGTTTATTAAAATAATAATGTAAAATACAGTATTTCACTCACTTTGTACAAGATATAACAATAAAAAAAACAGAAACCGGAAGTACGCCGCCACATGCACATCACCGGCTGGATCTGGGGTCACCACCTGCAATCAACTGACGCATTTTGTCCCTCCCACAGGACGTTATCAAAGGCTATCTATTCTGCCATTATACTACATAAGAGGGAAATCTTTATCTACAAAGAACTTACAGGAGTTTGACTGGCAGCAAGCAGAAGCCTATGGGTCTCCTGTTAAACCAGGAAGTGTTTAGGGATGGGGGATGGGCAGTTAGTGTGACATTTTTTTACCTTAATACAGGGAATGCATTAAGGTAAAATATAGTTTGACTTTAGAACCACTTTAACCACTTGCCGACCGCCGCACGACTATTTACGTCGGCAGTCAGCCCCTCACAGGCAAAGTGACGTAGATCTATGTTGCTAGCCTGTGAGGGTCTAGGGAGCGAGCGCGCGCCCCCGGAGGAGGGCGTGTGACCGGCGGACCCGATGTCCGCCGGTCACTCGGCAATCGTCGCTGCAGAGGGAGAAAGTCTCGCGGCTGATGTAAACAAGCCGCCTGTCATTCTCCCCTGTGTAGAAACAGTGATCATACGGTTCTACTATGTAGGACCGTTGATCACTGTTCCTACAGCTCAAGCCACAGCCAATCACAGTTAGAATCATGACCCTAGGGACACACACAGCCCCTCCCTCTCAAAAAAAGTTAACCCCTTCACTGCCAGTGTAATTTTACAGTAACAGTGCATATGTATAGCACTGATTACTGTAGAAATGTCACTGGTAACCAGAAAAGTGTCAAAAATGTCAGTCAAGGGTCCGATCTGTCTGCCGCAATTTCGCAGTACCGCAAAAAAAATCGCAGATCGCCGCCATTACGCGTTAAAAAAAACCAACAAAAATGAAAAAAATCTTTCCCTTTGTTAGTAAACGCGATAACTTTTGCGCAAACCAATCAAAATACGCTTTTTGCGATTTTTTTTACCAAACATATGTAGCAGAAAACAAATTGGCCGAAAATGTTAAAAAATTTTGATTATTACATTTTTTTGGGGAATTTCATATAAAAAAATGTGAAAAATATTGTTATTTT
Organism: Pelophylax lessonae; assembly: GCF_965119305.1. Lineage (NCBI taxonomy): Eukaryota > Metazoa > Chordata > Amphibia > Anura > Ranidae > Pelophylax > Pelophylax lessonae. The sequence goes on along the minus strand of NC_138772.1, from coordinate 320,069,832 downwards.
TGCAAAATTGACGCTCTTTTTTTGTTTATAGCGCATGATCAAAAAATCGCACAGGTGATCAAATACCACCAAAAGAAAGCTCTGTTTGTGGGAAAAAAAGGACGTCAAATTCGTTTAGGTACAGCGTCGCATGACCGCGAAATTGTCCGTTAAAGTCACGCAGTGCCGAATCGCAAAATAGGCCCTGGTCAGGAAGGGGGTAAAATCTTCCGGGGCTTAAGTGGTTAAGGGCTTGTTCACATAACAGCACAGCTATTCCCAGTGCCTTTAGACCAAATGTAAAGCAAAAGTACTGTTCTGGCAAGTTGGAATTTTTAAAAATATTTTCAAAGATGATGTATGGTAAGCCAGTCTCATGCCTGGACATACAATGAAAAGATACTGAAGCCGATCACAATTATTAAAATAGTTTAAAAAAGTCAACATTCACAAATATTTAATCCTGTTGCAAAACACTTCCTCATTCTATGGAACAGACTCAAATCTACTTTCATGTCTCCACATAACCCTCTATTATCTTTTTTTAAGGAATCCATGCTTCTACCCAACCTTTGTTTCCCTGACTTATTTTCCAGCCTTGTTGACTGCGAACTTACTTAGACTTATTAAGTTAACTATACCTACTACCTTTAAAACATTTCCGGACCTGCAAGATTCCCACAATCAATCCCAAATCAAACACTTCTATTCTCCATACATCAGGTCAGCCTCATCTTTAGACTGCATGGCTCACTTTTAAAACATATACAGTACATACCATTCCCCAGGCCTCATGTATCGATCATATCAGCAACTACTAGACAGACTCAATCCTAACCCTCTTGCATGCACATCCAAATGAGAACAAGACCTCTGAGTCTCTTCAGATACTGTAGACAGGAATGCGGTTTGGGATGAAACTCCTGTAAAACATACACAGAATATTAACACCCTAGATATGAACCACAATATTCTGACTCTTTGCAATCTGATCCTTCAAATTTGTCCCCTCATACACCCCTAACTGCTTTTGAGGGTGCAGAGGGCTAGGTACACACATACTGTACATACATACCTGATGGTCGTGTTCTGTGGCATCCAGTTTCTGGGCAGAAATCTTCCACATCATCTACACCCTTTTATCCCACTGTGATTTCCCCCAACCTGCTTTTGGCACTGCTCAACTCGTGCCCCACTGTCTTAACCCAAGCTCAATTTAAGTTGTTCTTACAAGTAACTACGGCCACAAAACAGACCATTGCGAATGCTTGGAAGTCTCCCACCTCCAAATGAAACAGAAACCAAGAATAAAGTCACCCTGGCCAAGTTCTATGCTAAAATCAAAGCAGTCTTACTACACAGAGCTGAAAAAAATATGCCAGGATATGGTAACCATGGTTTTGCCCCACATTTTGATGACTCTCTGATGCTCCTTTGATGTCATTGCCCTTAATTTAGCTTGATTCCCTTTTGTTATTTAGGATCCACGTGCTCCCCCAGGAACCCACCTACCTCCCAAATTCTTCCATCCAATTTGTATATTCAACATGGACCAACCTAATATATACCGCTTAGCTTCTTTAACTGACTTTATCTATACAGCTGGTCATCATTAGGTTGATCTTTTTGGCTCACTCTCTTTTGGATTGTTTGATATCTAAATACAGTCAACCTTGTTACCTTATTGTTTCACATTTTTGCTGTTTGGGCTACGCCATTACTATTCGTATCGTTTTTTTAATTCCCACAGTCCTGTTCTCTGTTAAATTCAGTTGAAAACAATAAAAAGACTAAAAAGAACATAGTAATACAAGTTAAAAAAAGTAAATAATATAATGAATTATTTTTTTGTCAAAACAATTGAATATTGTACATTGAACAATTTTAATCTGAGCTAAACAAAGTCAAATAAAAATTTTTATTATAATGTGGCAATAGCAGACTATAAGAAAGAAATACACCAATCAGTTTCATAATCTTATTCTCCAGCTGACATTTTCTATTATTTTCTGGGTTCCAATGTGATTAGTGACTGGGTGTTAGTATACAACAGCTCTTATTTAGCAAGTTCCTAGAGTGGAGAAAAGTTAGAACTACTTTCACAGCTTTTTTGCTATCTATGTGCCAGTAAGGAAGTTTTGCATCCACTTAATGTTCCCATGACAAATAATTTGTAATTCGGTTCAGCTCATGTTATGATCTAGCTACCCTTCCCAGACCTCACTGCAGATATGGAAAAAACAAGCAAACTGGCTGCAGGTATAAAGTGAAATGCAGCCAATTTAATTTGCAGAAGCTGCCCAAATATTTCCTATCATGGCTGAACACCATACTATTCTGATAGTACTGAAACTTGTCCACTCTTTTTTGTCATTTGTCCTGTTGGCCAGTAAGGTTGCCCATCATAGTGATAAATCGGTACAGCAGCTCTGGGCAGCACAGTGGCAAAGTGGTTAGCACCTTGCCTAGCAGGGTAGTTGGTTTTACTCCCAACCATGGCATTACCTACCTAGAGTTTTCATGCTCTCCCTGTACCTGTATGGGTTTCCTTCCACACTCCAAAGATATGCTGGTAGGTTAATTAGCTCTTCTTTAAATTGGCCCTAGTATGTGTATGTATGAATATGAGGCAGGGAGCTTAGATTGTAAGCTCCTTTAGGGCAGTGACTGATGTGAAAGTACAATATGTAGGTAAAACACTGTGTAAATTGATACTATATGAATACTGTATAAATACCTGTAAAAAAATAGTACAAATGTGGAATTGAAACTTAGTGGCAAGCTTCAACACTACTGGGATATGTTGGAGCATTGCCTATCAGAACAGTTCACATTTGGCTATGATAGGTTGGTTTGGAGGTATGTGCAGGTAATGTACCTTTACTGTAGGTGCTTTCACTTTTCACTTTTGTATTAATTATATAATTTATTATACTATTTCATGAACAGAGATTATTGATGCATAAGTGCCAGAGCTTTTCGATGCATAAGTGCCTATACCAAACCCTATATATGCAGGTACTGTACCTTTACTGTAGGTGCTTACACTTTTTAAACCTAGCTATTTTTATATTAAATATAGAGTTTCTTATACTATTTCATGAACAGAGATTATTGATGCATAAGTGCCTATACAAAATTTAGCAGTATCAGAATAACTCTGTGACTAATTTGCCAAACCCTGTAGACACAACTGATAAAGGCAAAAGCCCACAATGAAAAAAAAAGTGGATTAGGACAAGCAACCAATGCTCCCTATAAGTGCATTCATTAAGAGCCTTATTATACAGTAGCAAAGAACACATTACTTTTACTATTTCTATAATGACCATGATCTCACATATATTCATAGCTGGCACATAATTTAATATCTGAAACTTTTCAGCCTGGTTATCTTTAGCACCATTTGCTAAACTGAATTCCTATGTGTTTAAACTGAACTCCAGGGTGTTAAACTGATAATGATGGCTCAAGATTAGCTGCTTTATTTTGGCATAAAAACTACTTTCAGTATCTGGCAAGAGTCCACAGGTGATAGGAAATATACTTCATAAGGAACACTGTGACTCTGAGACATTTATTCATCTTTATTAACATTTTGATTCTGTTAGCATGAGCGCTAAAGCTTTACTAGACATTTATAAAATGGGAAATATGCTGCGCATAAATGGATTAAAAGGGAATGTTCGTTCCAAACATATATAATACAATATAAAATTAGTAAAAACTAAATGAGCTGTGAACACTTGACCCTGAATTAGAAAAAACAGGTCATAAAACAATAAAACAATATAGGTGTAGCGCTTAAAACATGATATAAGAATGAACAGCACAGTCCATTAACTTAAAAAAGTCCACACATGTAAAACAAAGATGTTGAATTTTCTTCCGGAAAGATGAAATGTGTGCTCCCAAAGACACTCAAAATATCAATATCCCAGTGCAAAAAGTACCACCACCAAGGGATAAGGTTGGCCTCTTACCACAACAGGTTGATCCCCATGACAAGGATCAAAAACAGCGTCTATGAAATCTAGATCCACTGACAGGTCCTGCACCTGCTCCCACACCGATCGTATCCACTCCTCTCAAGGTGTTTGAATATGAAAAGGAAGGGAGACAACTGCCATAGTGTAGTACTGTTTGGGATACTTTTTTCACATAAACTGTAAAGTGGCAACTCACATTTATGTAGTGATCAATTAGCGTGTATCGCGGAGTGTCCCGAGACTCGATATCCTGCCGAGAAAATGGCTGCCGCGTCCCCTCGGTGGTCACAGCGTGACGTACCGCAGGCTCCTCCTACGCGTTTTGTCAGAGACTGACGTCGTCAGGGGGTATGGCCTGCGGTAAATGTTCTAATTTTATATGCTGGCAGAGCGGATAGGCAGGGCACAATAAACCTGACCCAGAACATGGAAGTATGACACTTGCGTGTCAACGACCGAAACAAGCGGATCCAGGTGATAGATATCCGGAACGGAATGCGGTCCACGAGCGTGCCAGCACCCAGAACCGGATATTAGTCTAATATCCAACTATAGGTCAATCAAGCCCAACATTTGGATCCATCATAGTATGACCGTACCTCATCGATACAGATTTTAAATAAATATGAAAAACGGCAACATTCCATATTAACCCAATAGAGCCAGACATGGAAGCTACCCATAACTCTGTGTTTTCACACTAATTGGCACTGTCACAAATGACCACCACGGGACCCGGCGCCACCTCCCAGCGGAAACCGATTAATCAGGAAACTCCGATCGCACAGCCAGACACTACATTAAACTCTATAGATTAATACATAATCCAAAAATTACATACATACAATCCTAAACATAAAAAATGAACATAGTTCTAAAATATATTATTTAATACATCCCCAAATACTGCTCAAGTACATTAACCCTATATCTGTATGTATAGTGGTAACCAGTATGACACAATACCCGGGCAATCTCCCTTCAAAGTTTGGTTATGAATTATTAATGAAGGAGTTGATGTCCCATTCGATGTTTAGCCCGTGGCACTGTTTTTATGGGAATAGATAAATTCCTGGGTAATTGGAGAGGCAGTAATCTGACAAGGGGAGTCTCGCAGTTGGAGACGAGTTGGATTTATCGCCTCAAATCTGATGCCCCTCACGGGCTAAACATCGAATGGGACATCAACTCCTTCATTAATAATTCATAACCAAAATTTAGAATATAGAATATAAGAAGATTAAAAACATAGCGGAGCGTCATGTTTCTATCCTCTATGAGAATGATACATATGCCAAATTTAGAGGTTTAAAACCATGTCACATCAGGCTCCCTCTTTAAGTAATTCATTGTCCCCTAGTGATTTTAGTTCCAACACTCGCCTAAGATCCTGATTGGATTTTGTGGGCAATTTTAAGTGTGGTGCCAGCAAATGCCCATGTTGTTCATGTATTAAGAAGGGTGTTTGATCCTGTTTAATGGCCAACAACAGAGAATTCAATAGGACCTTTATAAAACCAACTTATTTGTCCTGGGACTTTAAATGAGACACATATGACCAATGACCAACTAGTTTCCAAAATTGTTGTTTAATAAATGAATAAAATATTGCATACAAAACATTATTTTGGTATGTTTTTTATGCAAAATGTATTAATTTATTAAACAATAATTCTGGCAAACTAGTTATTCATTTGTCGTATGTGCTGTGTCTCATTTAAAGTCCCAGGACAAATAAATTGGTTGTGTGGAGGTATATAAAGGGATGGAGGCACATACTGTAACTAGGTGCACTAGGCCATTTTGTTAGGACCTTTAAAGATTTTAATACTGAAAACGTGATTTATCTGAACACATGCAAAACATGTGCTATCCAATATGTGGGTCGCATGACTGGAAGGCTCCTGGAATCGATTACACAATCACATATACAACATTGAGAAGGAACATGGTACAAATGATGGCAGGCCTTTAAATGAAGTCCATGGAAGGTATGTTACATTTTTGCAGATACAGGGCATCGAGAAAGTGACAGCTCCTAGAAGAGGCAAAGATAGTTTTAGAATCCTTTGTAAACGGGAGTTGTTTTGGATATTCACTCTTCAGACCAGGATCCCCACTGGGATAAATTTTGAGTAGGATCTGACCCACTATTGATTCGTTCATGATTACTTCATAATTTAATTCACCTTTTTGTTTTGGATATAATTATGTTAGAGAAGTTTATAGTATATACCAGTGTTTCTCAACTCCGGTCCTCAGGGCACACTAACAGGCCAGATTTTAAGTATTACCTTGGGAGATGCAGACTAGAATACTGCAATTACTGAGCAGCAAATAATATCACCTGGGATGTATTTCAGTTATCTTGCAAACCTGGCCTGTTAGTGTGCCCTGAGGACTGGAGTTGAGAAACACTGGTATATACCCATTAAATCTCTCATTGATTCCGTTACTACGTGTGTATGTTCTAATTTTGGAACACAGTGTTGTATCTTTGTATTTTTTGTTCTTGATGTTTCCATTTTTTTGTTTTTTATTGTTTGTTGAATGTTTTTATTTTTCATTGTGATTGTGATTTAATGATCTTTTCTAAATGGAAACAGATCTGGGAATGATGGTTACAATTACCTAATTGAACAAACCTGCATTATCATGTGATCTAGTATATTAGCGTGTGTAATGGTTGAAGTTTTTTGGGTTTTTACAAAGCACCTTTGTCGTGTGAAATGCGTCATCCTATTCCTCCCCTGTCTGTGTGCTCATCCACTAATTATTTTATTTATCGTTTAAATAAAACAGAATTGCATCATTTTGTGGGAGTGCAGCCATCTGATTTTTCGTTCATCTTTATTCTGCAGCAGTGACAGGGCGTGCAACCGACCCACCTGTGAGCAGCGGGATCTTTGCGTCTATTCAAACTTCATACAGTATGTTGCATTATTCTTTACTAGAAAAGCAACAGCCCTCTACACATTTCTTGAACAAAATTCTCTTCTTTAGGAGAGTGTAAATTTGTGGTGGATATTTAGAAAATATAAACAAATATATTGTACATATATTTGCTATTTCCTTTTAATTAATAGCCATATCTTTTTATGTATTTAATCATATCTTTATACATCTCTATGACAATGCATTAGCAGATATATATGACACCTACTTTCATGGACAAAACAGCCTAAATGTTAAAAAGTTACATGTAAGCAATGGACAAAGGTAGAAAACAATATATACCATGATTATTGTTTTCTCCTTCCTCTATTTAATTGATATACAACCTTTCTGATAATACTACAGATATTTTACATCAATAAGGAAGAGCATTAAGAAAAATACCTTCTGGCCACTAGTTGGCTGTTTAGTTCAGCACCTGGGGGGAGCAACCTTACATGTAATATTTAGGCTGGTTTGTCCAAATATGTGTACAATAACTTTGTTTATATGTTGTAGATACCCACTACATTTTTACGCTGTTCTGAAAATGTTAACATTGCTCACAAAATGTATAGAGGGTGCTCACATTTCTAGTAAAGAATGCTGCAATATATGCAGGTGGAACATGTTATTACTATGTAAAACATCATATGTTGTAAATTGTATGCAAGATATCTTTTTTTTTTTTTGGAAAATTATTTTTATTGCAGTTTTCAAAACAGTACAAGAACAGAAGCACATACACATTTAAGAGCAGCCTGGCCATCAGGCAACACTTAAAAGACAAAACTTCAGCACGAAGGCACACAGCATAGCTCTAAGGCTAATATATGTTTGCAGTAAGACCATTACATCTTGTTTCAAACTTACCATGTCAGAAAATTACTTTAGTTTCCGGACTTCCAGGTTTAGGAACCGTTTACCAGGCCACAGTGCTAACTAACCGACTCCAGAGCTGATACAGGTTCAATTTACATAATGGGTCACTGCCAGGAGCCACTACAATACACCAAATCTCGTCAGATGCTGTAGATGGGCTCTTTTTCCATCCACCCCACACTTTCCCAAATGTATTGGGTATTCCCCTACTGGCATATGGGGCTTTATAGAAGGGAAGTGCTTTATTTATAAGTTCATTCCATGTCTGAGCGGTGGGAGGTGTAGGCTTCTTCCAAGAGAGAACTATCATCTTACTAGCAGAGTAGAATAGCACAGTTAAAAGGGTACGTATTACTTTTTTTGGAGCTAGAGCATCAACTAGTCCAAGGAGACACACTTCAATAGTGGTTCTAACACAGAGAGTAGTAACTTCCTCTATGTATTCAGTAACTTCCAACCAGAACCTCTGTATGGCCACGCAATCCCAAAATATATGCATAAAATCCGCTCCGGGCAGGGTGCACCACCAACAGCAGGATGACTGGGAAGGAAAGATTGTAACTAACCTGGCCTGGGGTAAGGTATATGCAATGTAGGAATTTGTATTGGAGGAGATGGTCTCTAGTTGAAACCAATCTGGAAAAAGTAATATCCCAAAGATTATCCCAGTCATCCCCGTCTACCTGAGAGAACGCCCTTTCCCACGCTGTTCTGCAATGTGCAAGGATCCTGTTGGTATCTACAAACAGTTGCCTGTAGACATTGGACAAGGCTTTGTCGATAGAATCGTCCCTGAGAATGGTTTCTATATCGCTCTCTTGCACTGTGATTGGTGCAGTACCGAATAGGGAGTTATTTGCATGTCTCTATTGCAAGTAGCTAAATAGGTGAGAATTAGGTAAATTACATTTAGATTTTAAAGCGTCAAATTGTAAGAGTGTGCCACTCTTAACTATATCTCCCACCTTTTTAATACCAAATTTGGTCCATGTAATAGGATTATACATACAGGTTCAAAAGCTGAGGGTTGTTCCACAGTGGAGTGTCTATCCCCCAGCTCTACCTTGCCAGCCACCACCCATGCTCTAACTGTCACCCCGCATAGCTGTGGTGGCAAGATATCTTTTTGTGGCAAATATTACCAGGTTTATAGTGCATTTGTATATTTTTATGGGGTGTCATTTTTTATTGAAGAAAAAAATAAATTATACAAGATTGGAATTTGTGTACGTTTAAAGTCCCAATTGTTTGTCAAAATATTTGTTGAAAGTACCAGGATAATGGTACAATGATGGGACAAGCCTGTAATAGGAACTTGACCATGGACACCATTTGTTAAAGTTAAGTAGAAATACTTTACATAGTAATTCAGAAATTGCCAATGAGCAAAAGGAGGACTAGAGTAATGTTCATGGGGTGTCCAATATTTATGTCTGCTGTATGTTACCCAAAACCATTTTTTATTCTAATTTGGAAAGTGAGGAAGAGTTGAAACCTTTATTAGGTTTTCACCACTATCTTAGATCCCAGCATCTGTAGAAAGCTTTTGTCACGGTCAGGGGTCAGGCTTGGAGACCAGTATCTATAGCAGTAGAGAGGCTCCCACGATAAGCTGGATAAGTACAGAATCAGGTCACCCTGGTGGATGACAGGGGCTCACCTGAGGTGCGGAGTCTAAACACTAACTAGTGTTCACCAGAGCTCCTAATGGGGGAGATGGGTTTTGCTGCATGTTAGTACAAGGTCGGGGGTTCTCAGGATTGCCCGACCAGGAGGGGAGCAAGCAGGGATCCAGTAGCAGATATAGCAGGTAGGATCAGCAGAAGTGCATCTAATAAACAAGCCAAAGGTCAATAACTGGTAGTTGCAGGTTAGGATCAAGCTAAAGCCTAGTCGAGAAACAAGTCAGGGGTCGGTAAAAAGTGGTAGGGAAGATACAGACGGCAGCCGAAGTATAAAAAGTGCAACATACTGGCTAGAGAGAGCACAGTAGTCTGGCAAACAGGAAGTGCAAAGGCATGGCTAAACCAGGATGTTCATGGGAGAAGCAAAGGGTTCAAGGTTCAAGAGAAACAATATTTAAGGCAAGATCATTCATTGAATCCTCTAGGGAGCTGTCCAGAATCACAAGTGGCTCAACAAGAAGAGACACAGCCAGACACAGCAGAGGTCACAGGTTCAGACATGGGTCCTAACAGCTTTACTTTAACCTGGACAATACTAATTTACTGCTTCAGTAAACAAAGCCTTGCACAAAAACATATTCTAATTTCTTGTGCCCATTATTTAATTGGTATTTTCTTCCATTTAGTTTAGTGGATAGTTCTGTGAACAGAAACACATTTTTCATAGTAAAGCAGAACAGTAATTTATGTTAGTGTTAACGTGTTCTCACTTCTGTATAGATAAGGCTCTGTAGCTGATAAAACCCTATTGCTGAATATTTCACACCAGAGTTTTATATTTGATTTACAGTTTCTAAGTGCTTATCTTCTCAGGTGGGATATTACATATTGACCATTAGCACAGCACACCCCATTCCATAATTGCTGTTATTCCCTTATCTTATTTAAATACATGCACTAGATATGAACTCCTTCACATTCTTACACCTTACTAATAGAAAAATGCAGATTATATTGAATATCCCTTGCTTATCTAACCAGTTCTCCAAACAGGTGTGCTGAGTGATAAACGGCGATATAAACAGATTCTAGATAGATTTGCCAGTAAGTAAGATATTAAAATGTTGAAGGGAATGATGTTCAGAGGTCTGATTGATTCAGTTTGGTCAGTTAATCAAATCTTTTAACCCTAACAAGCTCACACCATTATCTTCCCCATGTTGCAGCTAATGTGACAAAAAAACTGAGAAAAGTGTATACTATTTTTAACCCCTAAATTTCTCTAGCTAGCATACAGTACAACTGAGCCTAATTTGGCGTGCAATCCTACAACTCGAATAGATCCATGCAGATATTTTTCATTTTTTTAAGTGGTTGTAAAGCCTCAAGCTTTTTCACCTCAATGCGTTCTTTGCACCAAGGTGAAAAACCTTCTGTGCCGCAGCTCCCCCAGACTCCCCCTTTTTCTTACGTGAGCCCAATCCGAGCCAGTGATGTGCACAAGTGCAGCGACTCCAGCTGCTGTCTCTCTCCTCATTGGACAGGTGAAAAACCTTCTATGCTGCAGCTCCCCCCCTCAGACTCCCCCTTTTCTTACCTGAGCCCGATCCGATCCAGCGATGTGCACAAGCGCAGTGGCTCTAGCTGATGTCTCTCTCCTCAATGGACCGGTGAAAAACATTCTGTGCTGCAGCTCCCCCCTCAGACCCCCCCCCCCTTTTTCTTACCTGAGCCTGATCCAATCCAGCTATGTGAACAAGCGCAGCGGCTCCAGCCACTGTCTCTCTCCTCATTGGACAGGTTAATAACAATAGCAACAGGAGCCATTGGCTCCTGCTGCTGGCAATCAAATCCAGTGACACGGGAGCGGTGGGCGGGGCCGAGTCCCGCTGTCTGTGCCAATGGATGCAGCAGCCGGACTCAGGAGCAAGCCCGCACAGGTGCCCCCAGGGAAAGCGGCTTTCTTTAGGGGCACCCGATGGTGAGGAGGGGCCTGGAGCGCTGGCTGGGGACCCCTGAAGAAGAGGATGGGGGTTGCTCTGTGCAAAACGAATGCACAGAGCAGGTAAGTATAGGCATGTTTGTTATTTTTATAAGAAAACAAAAATGAGGGCTCACAACCCCTTTAACCACTTGCTGACCAGCCACCACACTTTTACTGTGGCAGGTCGGCTCTATTACATGTACAGGTACGTCCTTTCGAGTAATAGCCAGTGGGGGCGCGCACTACGTAAACAAGGCAGACTGCTATTCTGTCAGAGATGAACACAGGGATCCTGTGTTCCTGCTATTTAGGAACACAGATCTCTATGTTCATCTAGTAAGTACATCCCCACACAGTTAAAAAGCATCCCCTAGGGACACACTTAACCCTTTGATCGCCCCTGGGGTTAACCCCTTCCCTACCAGTGTCATTAGTACAGTGACAGTGCATATTTTAAGCACTGATTACTGTAGTAATGTCACTGTTCCCCTCAAAAGTGTCAAAAGTGTCAGTTAGGTGTCCGATCTGTCCGCTGCAATGTTGCAGTCCTGCTAAAAATTGCTGATCACCGCCATTACTAGTAAAAAAAATAAAAATAAATAAAAATGACATAAATCTATCCCTTAGTTCGTAGATGCTATTACTTTTGCGCAAACCAATCAATATACACTTACTGGGATTTTTTTTTACCAAGAATATGTGAATACATATTGGCCTAAATTGATGATAAAAATAGTTTATTTTTTATTTTTTTTTATTAGATGTGTTTTATAGCAGAAGGTAAAAAAAATATTGTTTTTTTTTTTTCAGAATTGTCGTTTTTTTTTTTTGTTTAAAGCGCAAAAAAATAAAAACCACAGAGGTCATCAAATACCACCAAAAGAAAGCTCTATTTGTAGGAAAAAAGATCATTAATTTTATTTCGGTACAGCGTCGCACAACCGCGCAATTGTGCGTTAAAGTAGCGCAGTGCCGCATTGCAAAAAAATGGCCTGGTCATTAAGGGGGTAAAACCTTCCGGTCCAGAAGTGGTTAAACTATTTTTATTTTTTTATTTATTCACCTTATGAGCATGAGTGTGTACAAAACCGTATATATTCATTTGCATTGTATAGGGTGCCTACTACAGACATGTTAATAGTATGTGAACAATTGTACATGAAGCATGGAGCATTGCACAATCATCCAGATTGATTGCTACAACATACTACTTGTATGCTTGTTTTCTTTTTTTGGGACCATGTGCTACACTGACTGAATTACTAGCAATTGTAGTAGCCGGATTGAGCTACTGAAAATCTGTTGTGTAGTTCTAGCCTATTCAAGTAACTGACATCAACATTTTAAAAGCACCTGTATAGCTTAGTAGAGAGATAGAGGTTCAGTATCTACACTACCAGAAGTTCACTACCATGCAAAAATCCTGCATGTTCGAGGTTTGCCGATCCGGTGAACCAATGCAGGGATTCGAAAGGCCACATTTTTTGTCACTATGATGCACTGCACGGCCTTTGAATTTAGGTCAGGTGGCTTAGACAAAACAAAAACATGGATTTGTTTTGCTCCAGCCCCCTGACTATAAAAAGGGTGGGTTCACAGTAATCATTTTTAAGTATGCATTGGAATAAATAAGGGTGATCTGACACTATGGGGGAGATTTACCAAAACTGGAGCACTCAGAATCTGGTGCAGCTGTGTATGTAGCCAATCAGCTTCTAACTTCAGCTTGTTCAATTAAACTTTGACAATAAAACATTGAAGCTGATTGGTTTCTATGCAGTGCTGCACGTGATTTTATGCCATGCAAATAAACCCCTATGTGCGAAGGGAGTTAGTTGCTATACAGTGCTAAAATTACTGTGGATTACAGTACCTCCTTTTTTTTTTTGGATTACCTTTTTCGTTTGCTTCGACAACAATTATATCTGCTATTTAGCTCCTGAACCCCCATTGCAGTCTTTTTTTGTTGTTGTATTGTTTTTTTTCTCTTTTATTACATAGTTATATATTTTTCAAAGTTTCTCGTAGGGGTATGGTTCATAATTTATTAACTCATTAGGTCCAGGTGCAATGGTAGTTTTTAATCTGTAAATCCATTTCACTCCTAGTTGGAAGGCATTTTCCGTCAAAGTTACCACCCCTGGGGTCTACATGAATCTGTTAAAGTGCTGCAAAAGATATGAAAGATGGGTTATAATGATCATATAGGGCAGTGGAGTTGATTTACTAAAACTGGAGAGTGCGCAGCTCTGCGTAGAAAACCAATCAGCTTCCAGGTTTTTTTGTCAAAGCGTAATTAACAAGCTGAATGCCCCTTTAACACAGGCTTTCCGATCAGGTCTGCCTGCCAGTTTTTCAGGTACACCTGATCGGACGCTCTATGCAGCCCTATGGGGCAGTGGATGTCAGCGGTGACATGTCCGCTGACACCCGCTGCTATCCGATCTGATCCTGTCCGTGAAATCCAGACTAATGAAACCCTATTTTCCATCCATCTGAAGGATCAGATAGGATTGGATGAAAACGGACAGGCGGTCCATTTTCATCCGATCTCCCATAGAGGAGAGTGGGGCTCTGACAGGTCTGTCTCAGCACAGTGAGTGGAGATGGACCTGTCATTCGCCTGCTCAGCAGGGATCAGCAAATCAATCCCCCGCTGAGCAAAACGGAGTCTGCCGGGCGGAAAGCCCGCGTGAAAGGGGCCTAAGTAAAAAGCTGATTGGCTACCATGCACAGCTGCACCAGATTTTTCCCTCTCCAGCTTTAGTAAATCAATCCTAGTGTGTCTGCCACTGGTAGAAGATAGATCTCTGTTCTCTATAACATATGTATGATTATAGATCCTATGCAAAAATGGGTGTTTTGTCTTTTAAACATATGTTGTAGAAAGATTCACGCAAGATGTCATATATATAACACCAGTAGTCTTGGAATCTACATAATGTTTTGAAATGTCCTCTTCACCATCTTGCAATTTGTGCTATTTTTTGACACATAAATCTTTATGTACCTTACCTGTGTGATAGTTTGTTATGATTTTGACCTTAATAGATATGGCTTGTCTATAGACAATTTATAGATTCACCCTCATTTCTTTTTTTTACTTTTGTGTCTATGTGTAATAGACGTTAATGGTTTTTAAGACCGTCAAGAACTAGTTTAGGGATTTTCATAGAATCTTGAGAGTTTGCCTAGGCTGTGTAAAGGGCTTTTTAAAAGTATTCTTACTATAGTCTCAATGCAATAATACATCACACAACAGGTCTGATTTGTGCTGAAAATAATGCTTGTAAGAGTAGTTGCCTCTAAGGCATAACTATTTACTATAGGGTATAGAGTTTACTAATTGTTCTGGGTGTGCACTGCTAGTGTGTAAGATTGTGTTACCTGCTGTGGGCTTGTAGTGCCACATGCTACCAAGGGTATCTACTTCCCAAACATTTATTTGTATGTTCAGAAAGAAGATACAGTGATTGTCACATCTCATATTGAAGGTTGAAATCATTGCAGTTAGACTAGTTAAACAATTCATACAAAAGTTGATGCTTTCTATCCCACAGGATGGACACGTTACCTATGAATGGCCTCTCCCTCTCTGGGGGGATGGCGAGTTATATACACAAAAATTGGGACCCTGTAAGTGGGATTTATGAATTGAGAATTTTAAGAAAACTCTGACAATTCTGTTCCCTGAACATATACTATATAAATTTTTAGAATCTGTTATCGGATGGAATATTAACAAATGGACACCATCTTGGCCTCTCTCTTGAAGTTGGAAATCATTGTTACATGATTTGGTAAGGGAGTGTGAACAATATGGATCATATTAGACTGGGAGGCTCTAAGTAGTCATGAATTATGAATATATTATTTAATATGAACTAGGGATAGACCGATATGGTTTTTTCAGGGCCGATACTGATACCGATATTTTGGTCACAACGTATCAGTATCGGCCGATATGGGCTGATATTTTGTACATTTAAAGTTTTGAAAAATAAGGACAATTTTTGACACAAATCTGGTACTGAACATGTTAATTTTTGTTTAATGCTTAATGGTTGTCTTGCTGGCACCCTGTGGTGGGTGGCTGGTTTCCCCCTCTGGTAGTTGGCTGGCTGGTACAGGGCCTGTGAGTGGCTGATACAGGGCCTGTGGGTGGCTGGCTGTTTGGCACCCCGTGATGGGTGGCTGGCTGGTACAGGGCCTGTGGGTGGCTGGCTGGTACAGGGCCTGTGGGTGGCTGGCTGGTACAGGGCCTGTGGGTGACTGGCTGGTACAGGGCCTGTGGGTGGCTGATACAGGGCCTGTGGGTGGCTCGCTGTCTGGCACCCCGTGGTGGGTGGCTGGCTGGTACAGGGCCTGTGGGTGGCTGGCTGGTACAGGGCCTGTGGGTGGCTGGCTGGCTCGCTGGTACAGTGCCTGTGGCTGGCTGGCTGGTACAGGGCCTGTGGATGTGGGTGGCTGGCTGGCACTGGGCTGCTGTGGGTGGGGGTATGGCTGTGATACACTCCTGCGAGACTAGTCCTGACTCCAGACGAGGCTGTCCAAGGGAGGCAGCCTAAGAAGGCAGAATGACGCCACAAAAATATCAGCAATATCGGCCAGTTCCGGGGCCGATACCGATATATCGGGGAAAGTGCATATCGGCCCCCGATATATCGGCCTTGCCGATAATCGGTCTATCCCTAATATGAACATATTATTTAATATGAGTATACACTATATTGTCAAAAGTATTGGGACACCTGCCTTTACACACACTCTCACTTCCTATTTGGCTATGGGACAGGAAGTGAAGAGAAATGTTTGCAATGGGACACAGATAGCCAAAAAATAACCTGAAAGGGGTCATACAGTATCCTTTTCTTGTTATATCCAAAATGAAAAAAAAAAAAGTGTTGTCATAGTTATTCTCTAATGGCATCCCCGTCTTAGTAATAGGGTTCAATATTGAGTTGGGAGGGCAGTCCACAAGGTTTAGGAGTGTGTCTATGGAAATGTTTGACCATTCTTCCAGAAGCACATTTGTGGGGTCAGGCACTGATGTTGGACAAGAAGACCTGGCTCAGTCCCTGCTCTAATTCACCCCAAAGGTGTTCTATCGGGTTGAGGTCAGGACTCTATGCAGGCCAGTCAAGTTCCTCCACCCCAAACTCCCTCATCCATGTCTTTATGGACCTTGCCTTGTGCACTGGTCCAAATCATTTGGAGGAGGGGGGATTATAGTGCAGGGCTGTTTTTCAGGGGTTGGGCTTGGCCCCTTAGTTCCAGTGAATAGAGCTCTTAAGGCTTCAGCATACCAAGATATTTTGGACAATTTCATGCTCCCAACTTTCTAGGAACAGTTTGGGGATGACCCCTTCCTGTTCCAACATGACTGAGCAAAAGTGCACAAAACAAGGTCCATAAAGACATGGATGAGAGAGTTTGGGATGGAGGAACTTGACTGGCCTGCACAGAATCCTGACCTCAACCCGATAAAACACCTTTAGAATGAATAAGAGCGGAGAATGCAACATCAGTGCCTGACCTCACAGTTTCGCTTCTAGAAGAATGGTCAAACATTTCAATAGACACACTCCTAAACCTTGTGGACAGCCTTCCCAGAAGAGTTGAAGCTGTTGTAGCTGGAAAGGGTGGGCCAGCTCAATATTGAACCCTATAGACTAAGACTGGGATGCCATTAAAGTTTGTGTGCGTGTAAAGGCGGTTGTCCTAACACATTTGGCACTGTAGTGTCTTAGTTAATTTACTAATTTGGTATCCACCTATATTCCTAAATATCCCTTGCCATATGTTGTTTTCCCTGCAGCCCCACCTGCTAATGCTTTTTCTATGTTCTCTGAAGGTGTATATTGTCATGAAATGTTTATTATACTGTACATATATCTTGCATATACTTTGAAGGTAATAGTGTCAATAAATGTATATTATAAAGATGTAGTTTGTATTATAATTTGGTTTGTTGGTGAATATATGTAATAATTGATGGTTGTATATACAGTAGTTGTAGAGCAATTGGTTCCATAGGGTTCTCTTGAAGAAAGGGGGCTGATGGTCAGAGAAACCATAGAGCGGGCTTATTAAACTATCACCAGGCCATGTAGACATTAATGGAATAATTATGAATAGATGTTCATTTTCTCTACAGGATCACAGCAGTGCTTTATCTATTGTGTATGCTTTTGTATATGTAAATATTTTCTATGAAAAAAAAAAAACTGATTTTTTTTTTTTTTTTTTAATGGATAATAATTGTAGGCATCCCTCTATTAAAATTGTCAGGCAGGCCTAAAGAGAAAGGCTGAGATTCTGCACCCAGAAGTAGTAGGGGGCAAGCAGGTTCTGCAGGAAAAAGTGGTGGTTGAACTGCACCATCTAGTGGCAGGGCACTTCTGCTTCTTCTATTTCACAGTGGCCATGCTATACAGCCACAGCCCAGGAGCTAGTTGAAAAGCGAACATAGTATTCCTTGTTCTTCTTCTCCCAAGCACAAAGCAGCCAGTTGTATGCAACTGCTGCTAATGTGCCCCTTTCCCCCCTCCTATTTTGCTAATACCCCTATTGTCCAGTAAACTGGCAATGAGGAGTTGGCAGAATTATTTAATCACCCAAATCAGTGACTTACTGTAGGAGAATGATCTTTTTAATGTGCATTTCTCATTTCAGATATTGAGGATGGGGACCAGGACCTTAGAGGCACAGCAAGAGGCAACAATGTTCCAGAAGCTGGGACTTAGGCAGCGAATCCGTGGATGCCAGTTACTGGAGAGGAGGAAAGTTCTGAGGGAGAAGCAGAACAGCAGTGAGGAATGATTTTGTTCAGGGGCAGGGGAAATTTGCAGAGGACTGGAGAAAGCAGCTGTAATCCATCTGTTGGAACTGCCCCACAAGTAGAGGCCACTGCTATTACCAGGGCTGGTCCACAAATTTTGCAGTGTGGGCCTTTTTAAGCAAATGGATGGATGAAAAACGGACATACGGAAGGGACCCTCCAAAAGTGCATCAGTGTCCTTTTAAAAAAAAAAAAGTCACTAAGTGGATGAAAAAACTGAACGGACCGTGTGAAAGGACCCTTAGCCTGCCTTTTGTGACTATTGAACATGCGATTGTGAATAGCCAGTTAACTGCTATAGTGGAATATGGCACAGAACATATATAGTTAAAGGGGCCAGGAAGTATAAATCAAACTATGTCAATACGGTGTAAGAAAAAAGGACATGTTTGTATTTGTAATTTTGTATGTCTGTTTGTATTTTTCTTTTCTTTTAGAACATTAATTAACCACTTCTGGACCTGAAGATTTTCCCCCTTAACCGGTTGCCGACCGCCGCACGACTATATACTGCGGCGGTCAGCCCCGGCCAGGCAGAGTGACGTATCGGTACGTCACTCGCCTGTCACTGACTTGCGAGCCTATTGCGGGCGGGCGCGCGCCCGCCGAGGCGCGTGCCCGCCGCGGCTCGTTCACAGACAAGTCAGTGCGTGTGACCGGCGGACTCGATGTCCGCCAGTCACACTGCGATCGCTCCTGTGAAGGGAGAAAGGCAGAGCGGCTTGTGTAAACAAGCTGCCTGTCAGTTCTCCCTGTGTAAAAGTGAAGATCTGTCCGTTCTACTATGTAGAACGGTTGATCTTTGCTTTTACACCAATAGGAATGTCCCTGCACAGTTAGAATCACGCCCCTAGGACACACTTAACCCCTCCCTGTCCAATAAAGTTAACCCCTTCCCTGCCAGTGTCATTTTTGCAGTAACAGTGCATATGTATAGCACTGATTACTGCAGTAATGTCACTGGTACCCCCAAAAGTGTCAAAAATGTCAGTCAAGGGTCCGATCTGTCCGCCGCAATGTCGCAGTACCGAAAAAAAAATCGCAGATCGCCGCCATTACGCGTTAAAAAAAAAACCACGAAAAATGACAAAAATCTTTCCCTTTGTTAGTAAACGTGATAACTTTTGTGCAAACCAATCAAAATACGCTTTTTGCGATTTTTTTTACCAAACATAGGTAGCATAAAACAAATTGGCCGAAAAATGTTAAAAAATTTAGATTTTTACATTTTTTTTGGGGGAATTTCATATAAAAAAATTTGAAAAATATTGTTATTTTTGCAAAATTTACGCTCTTTTTTTGTTTATAGCGCGTGATCAAAAAATCGCACAGGTGATCAAATACCACCAAAAGAAAGCTCTGTTTGTGGGAAAAAAAGGACGTCAACTTCGTTTAGGTACAGCGTCGCAAGACCGCGCAAATGTCCGTTAAAGTCACGCAGTAAAAAATCGCAAAAAAACCCCTGGTCCTTTAGCAGCCAAATCCTCCGGGGCTTAAGTGGTTAATGACCAGGCCATAATTTGCGATTCGGCACTGCGTTACTTTAACGGACAATTGCGCGCTCGTGCGACGCTGTACTTAAATAAAAATTAATGTCCTTTTTTTCCCCACAAATAGAGCTTTCTTTTGGTGGTAATTGATCACCTGTGTGCGATTTTCTTTTTTTTTTTTGCGCTATAAACAAAAAAAGAGCGATAATTCTGAAAAAAAAAAATATATATATTTTTTCACATTCTGCTATATAACATTCTCAAAAAAAAAATTAAAAAAATCAAAATTTTTTAACATTTAAGGCCAATTTGGTTTCTGCTACATATTATTGGTAAACAAAATCACAAAGAGCGTATTTTGATTGGTTTGCGCAAACGTTATAGTGTCTACTAACTACGGGAAAGATTTATGTCATTTTTATTGTTTTTTTTTTTTTTTACTAGTAATGGCAGCGTTCTGCGATTTTTAGGAGGACTGCGACATTGCTGTGGACAGATCGGACCCCTAACTGACATTTTTGACACTTTTGGGGGGACGAGTGACATTACTACAGTAATCAGTGCTAAAAATATGTACTGTTACTGTAGTAATGACACTTACAGGGAAGGGGTTAACATTGTGGGTGATCAAGGGGTTAAATGTGAGTCTAGGGGAGTGATTCTAACTGTGGAGGGTCGTGGCTTCTGAAATGACCATAGAGACCTGTGATCCTATATAGAAGGATCACAGGGGCTCTATGATCATTCCAGGGAGAAGAATGGTCAGCTGTGTTTACAACAGCCGACTGTCTTTCTCTCTCAGCGGGGAACGATTGCGTGTGTCAGGCAGCAATTGGAGCCAGCTGACCATGGCATCGGCTTCCCCGTTGCCAACTGGGGGCGGGAGCGTGCTGCTCTACCCCTAGCTCCCTGCTCGCGACCAACGTAGCCCTACATCAGTTTGCCTAGGGAAGCGACACTGCCGCAGTAAATACACGGCCTGTGGTCGGCAAAGCACTAGGGGCGTTGGTTCAAATCCCAACCATGGGACTACCTGCCTAGAGTTTACATGTCCTCCCTGTGCCTGCTTGGGTTTCCTCTCGCACTTCAAATACATACTGGTAGGTTAATTGGATCTTATTTAACCACTTTAACTCCGCTCACATTGCTGCTACTGCAGCAATGTGGCTCATTATGTCCAGCGACGTAGACCTACGTCGCTGGACTCCGCCCCTTGTGGGCGGCGTGCGCGCGCTGCCGGAGGCTCGCTCCCGCTGTGTTCAGTCACAGCGGGAGTCGGGCCAGGGGAGGAGCAGCGGCGATCGCCGCTGCTCTTTCCCGATCGTCGGGGAATCTAGTTTGGAGATCCGCCCGCTTGTGTAAACAGAGCGGACGGATCTCCTAAGTGAAAGGCAGGGACAGATAGCATGGTTCAGCATAGCTGAACATCCGATCTGTCCCTGACTCACTCAGTCACCTCACCCCCCACACGTTAGTAAGCACCAGGCATACATTAACCCCTCCCTCTCCAATAAAATGAACCCCTTCCCTGCCAGTCTCATTTTTACAGTAACAGTGCATATATATAGCACTGATTACTGCAGTAATGTCACTGGTACCCCCAAAAGTGTCAAAAATGTCAGTCAAGGGTCCGATCTGTCCGCCGCAATTTCGCAGTCCCACAAAAAAAATCGCAGATCGCCGCCATTACGCGTTTAAAAAAAAACACCAAAAATGACATAAATCTTTCCCTAGGTTAGTAAACGCAATAACTTTTGCGCAAACCAATCAAAATACGCTTATTGTGATTTTTTTTGCCAAACATAGGTAGCAGAAAATAAATTGGCCAAAAATTTAAAAACATTTTGATTTTTACATTTTTTTGGGGGGGAATTTCATATAAAAAAATGTGAAAAATATTGTTATTTTTTCAAAATAAACGCTCTTTTTTTGTTTATAGCGCAAAAAGTAAAAATCGCACAGGTGATCAAATACCACCAAAAGAAAGCTCTGTTTGTGGGAAAAAAAAGGACGTAAATTTCGTTTGGGTACGGTGTCGCACGACCGCGCAATTGTCAGTTAAATTCGCACAGCGCCGAATCGCAAAAAGTGGCCTGGACGTAAGACAGCAAAATCCTCCGGTGGTAAAGTGGTTAAATTGGCCCTAGTATGTGTATGTATGAATGTACGCCAGGGCCCTTAGAATGTAAGGACTGATGTGAATGCACAATATATACTGTATGTAAAGCACTGTATTGACAGTGCTATATAAGTACCTGTAATAAATTAAATAATTTCCAAAAATAATAAATAATAATATAGGTAGTAAATAGTTAACAAAAATAACAAGCAACTTTTAAAAATTGTGAAAGCCTTCAGCACTGATAGCTCCCATTACCAAAAATAAACTAAAAGCAAAATCATTGTTGTGAGCTTATCATTAAATGTACAGTATTGCAAAACATTTTTGACTATATAAATATATATGGCAGGAACCTTTGTAAAACACTTTATTAAAGGAAGAAGAGGTTGACTAAGGTCACATGTGACTCAGAATATAAAACTGTTTATATATGCATGCAATTATATTCATCTAAAAATATACGCTTGATACCACACACCAAATTAGTTTACATGAGTTGCAATGAAAGCAAGGCTGAGGACAGTGTTCAGTGAGAAGAGCAATCAACACATACCACCAGATTTGTTCTTTGTCTGCGAGTCTGCAATCTGATAGCAAATCTCGTTTTGCTTACTTACCCCAGAGGAAAAGTTTTGTATATCAGGTATTAAAATATTGATAGCATCATTGTCACAGCTTAATAACGCTGGTGGAAATCACAGCTGGAGATCACATTTGTTTAATTATGGATCACTGAAAAGCTGTGCATATACTTGCACAGGATGCTAACAGCACTAAGTGACATATAAATGTTTCATAAGAAAGTGTTTACAGATTTTATGAACATAATAAACAATGCATACATTTAAGTAGGGCTCTCAAGAATATGTAAAAATGCATTTGACTACAGATAATCACTGTCCAATCATGCCAGGTTTGAGAGATCGCGTGCCGGTTCACATATATGCGATGCGGGAACCCTGTGAATCCACTGTGGGTTCCCACATCGCATTCAACTCGCAGGCAGTTCACACTGCCATATGCGAATCACTGGGGGTGCCAATACAAAGTTCACGACATCCCCATATCACAGTGCGAACTGTCAGTTCGGACACGAATCACCGCATAGATGTGAACCACCATGCGATCCGATTCTGGTGCGGACCCAAAAAAGGGTGCTGTGCGAGTTGTGTCCGAATGCGATGTGAATTGCTGAATTTGCATCGCACATACATCACATGTGATTTTCAGAGCAGTGCGCGCCGAATCACATGCGACGTCATCACACATATGTGAACCGGGACTGAGATGTGTGTGAACTGTCTCAGGCTGCAGCATAATATATCCTGCTGATAGCTCTCAGGGGAAGGTAGTGCTCCTTAGATAAGATCATGGCTAGATTTTTATCAATGAAGCCTGTGCCATGGGTGCTCAACCTGTTCCAGCTGTTGTGGAACTACAAGTCCCATCGTGCCTCTGCCTTTGGGAGTCATGCTTGTAACTGTCAGCCTTGCAGTGCCTCATGGGACTTGTAGTTACGCAACAGCTGGAGGGCCACAGGTTGAGCACCCATGCATGTAGGCACACATGTGTGGTGCCCCGTGAAAATGGAAAAGCAGCCTCTTTTTTTTTTAAACACACAATTTAAAATAACTTGAATGTAAACCCCCAACCTAAAAAAACCCACTAGAATAATGTGACAGTGTTGCCACATTATATTGGCTACACAGTGGGATTCTTTTTAGGCTATGGGGTTTCAATTCAAAGTATTTTTCATTGTGTGTCTAATTTAAATATATATATTAACACCCATCTCTTATACATTTTCCTGTTTCCTATTTTTTTATTTTATTATTCTCTTGATGGTCTGGGATTTAGGAATCTCCACACTCCACATTGTAACGTGTTTTCACTGCATTTGGAGTGAGAATATTTTTATACTCTTTTTTTGCCTCTGCCACTTATAGGAACATGCCTATTGTGCCCAATGGTAAATCTGACCTTGGTAAAGATTTTCTTTGCGAAAGGTTTCTATGATCCCAAGTGCCTGTGGAGACATGGCATGGGGGACAGGGTGGTCAAAATACCAATAATACATACAAACACAAAAAAGGTGCTTTGAAAGGGCCTTCCAAATGTCCACACTAAAATGGTGTACCAGCTTTAAAGTGGAGCTGCCCATGCAGAAAAATCAATATAATAATGACCCCTTCTTTTGCTCCCATCTTAAGCTGCCAGGAGCTTGAACGATAGCCAGGAGCTTTGATGATAGCCAGTTGTTAGCAGCATATACCTACTTTCCATTCATTTCCATGCCAATGACAGCCCAATTTAAGCTTAAGTTAGATTTCCATTTAGAGCTTGAACATGGCTTATTTTTCTCCCCAAGCTGTATGACATCCTTGAGCCAATCACCAAGCGTTGGTGTTGTAACATAGAGTGAATCATACCTTAACATAGAGTGAAGAAATGGGTATTTTCTTTGCTCTCTTTGCTCTCAGCAGTTGTACAAAGCAGTGGGAAAGCGATGGAAAGGTGAGTATTTGCAGCTGGTGAACAGACTGTGCATGGACAAAGTACAGGTTTTATATAAGATCACGCTATTCCAATTTTGTAATGCTTCTTGAGAGCACTGTTTACACAGACTGAATGGATTCTACAAAACATGGGCAATGTATGGTTTTCAGTTTTGAGAAAGGGGCGGGTATAGTATTAGTATAACTAAAGGCAAAAACTTTTTTTTAGTTTTGGATAGAGTGGAGAGAGATTAGAACATCTGTCAGTTGTTATTACTGCCTGTGCCCCCATTAAGGAGATTTCCTCCCCTCTCTATTTGTCCTGTTTACCATTATCATTAAAAGTGAAAGTAAAGAAAATCCCAAGTTTTGGGTTGCCCCCAGAAAAGTAATAGAGGAGAATTCTTCCAATAGGGACTCTAGTTCTGGTGACCTGGGGGTCCCCAAGGAATTCCCTTAATTTAAAGAAATTTCCCCTTACTTCCTATTTGGCTGTGGGACAGGAAGTGAAGCAAAATCTCCGCAATGGGACACAGACGGCAAAGAAAAATATATATATAGTTGTACTTTAAGGAATAATGAAACCCAATAACAAAAACCCAATATTACAAAAAAAAACAAGATGACGTCAGATTGTGACGAAATGCATCCGGAGAAGTGACGTGCTGATGTCACTGTGTTTGTGCAAGTCTCGGAAGAACGGACTGTTGTGTATAGCCGGACAACTTTTTAATCTTTGCGTGTTTTCAAGGATAAATGTTATAAAGGATTTTATGCTATGGAAGCTTTTTTCCTTTTGGGGTTATCTATGATCGAGTCTCCTCAAGAGTGGCGGGTATCGTTTTCTTCAACTTAAGTCCCCTTGATTGAACAGAGGCCTAGGTGGAGGCTTTTTTTTTTCACATATGATCACACATCATTCGGGTGATGAAAAGTGCGCATTGCGATTATATAGACTTTGTGATAACACTCTTTGGACTGTCTTCATTTCTTTCTCTGTTTTAAGCACAGCTCTATTTGGATTACAAATTTTTTAACTTACCAGTGGCTAATACTTGCAGCAGCTGGGAAGCAAAGTTGCAGTGGCTGTTCAAATGGGCTCCTGGAAAGGTAAGTATGTAAACACTTCTTTTACAAGCAACCTCTTGGGTACAATCTTGTACATTTAGGGACAAGATTACTTGAACCTTTCTCTCCAGTTATTTGTATATGTTAAATTTCCTCTTCAGTTATATCTAGTATATACTTTAAAACTTTCTACCCATATTTATGGCATTCAGTACTCTATAGCAGTGGCCTATAGATGCATGGACAGTTTTCCATTGCAAATGGGACTTTTATTGCACTGTGTCAAAGCATGCTATGCAGAGATAATCTCATTATGATCATGATCATGAGAGTCGGCTGAGTGCCCTGGGTTTTTCCAACTTTGTTCCTCATACAGCACATTTTCCTTTGTGGTACATTCTTTTATGTGTGGTACCTGGGGAAAAACTTTGATGGGCCTAGATTTAATGAAAGAGTCAAATAGGCAATCAAAAGCATCTTGTAGATTGATGCCTATCATCTGATACTTGTATGTGCATTTCCACATTGAAGAGAAAGTTTGGCACCCTCCCTTATCAAGGGTGACCTCTCTGTATTGTATTATTAGAATTTCCTGAAACCTAGAAAAAAGCATGTGAATGTACTAAAAGACATATTAAACACACATAACATATCAATGTACATGCCCGTTTGCGCTTATTGATATTTGAGTTCTGTGTAAAAATCAGTTCTTTCCACAAACGTTTAAAGAAAATCTATGATCACAGCATATACTTTTGTTTTAGAAAATTGGCATCGTAATAGCAATACAAACAATGTTTATTGTTGACAATATAATCCATCTCTATCAAAAACGTATTTGATTCCCTGCATGCTTTTCAGCTTCTCCTTTGCTGTTTACTTTCAATTTACAAGGACTACATACCCCATTGTACCTTGCTGTCTACAAGCGGTAATTCCTCTACTGACTCCACCTCCTGATACTCCTCCTTTCAATACTTCTATAGTTCGAAAGGCAGGCTCTGTATATTCTGTCACACATCAGTGCCTACTCACAGGACATAGTGAATATAGAGCCATAGAATTCAAGGAAGTAAATGTGTTGATATCTTCACAAAGTAACTTCAAGATTGTTCAGATTAATCGGAGTAGGCTAGAAATAATTGAAACACATGTGAAATGATTTTATACTTTGACCATAGATGTGCTTTAAGTGGAAGACAAATAGCTGCATCTTCAAAATGCAACTCATTCACCATTTAAAGTAGGCCCAAGGCCCATGTGAATATTAGCCCTTAATATAGTAAACTTCAGCATGCAATGATTACTTGACCTATACAAAAGTATAATTTGGCTATAGATACACTGAAAAATCATAAAATAAATGTATTGATTAGATACAGAGCAGATACCAGAAGAGTTTATTAGAGCACAGATGGTAGGTGGGCTTTGTCATAACATAGTCTTCATTTTTGTAACAATAAGCCCCACCGTTCAGTAGGGTGCAGTAATTAATAATATATTGAGAGAGATTCTCATTTATCGTGATCACATAGTGAAACTGAGTGATCTATCAGTTTATTTATCAGTTTATTTAATGCAAGGTCCAATTACCACTTCTGGACCGGAATGATTTACCCCCTTAATGACCAGGCCATTTTTACTGCGTTACTTTAACTGACAATTATGCGGTCGTGCGATGCCGTACCTATAAACATTGATGTCCTTTTTTCCCTACAAATAGAGCTTTCTTTTGGTGGTATTTGATTACCTCTGTCATTTTTATTTTTTTGCGCTGTAAAAAAAGAGGTGACAATTCTGAAGAAAAATCTATATTTTTTACTCACTGCTATATAACATCCCCAATAAAAAAAAATAAAAAAAAAAAATGAAAAATCAAATGTTTTCAAAATTTTAGGCCTATTTGTATTTTGTAACTTTTTTTGGTAAAAAAAATCCCAATATGTGTATATTGATTGGTTTGCGCAAAAGTTTTTTGTGTTTACAAACTAGGGGAAAGAATGATGTCATTTTTATTTATTTTATTTTTTTACTAGTAATGGCAGCGATCAGCGATTTTTACCGGGACTGCCACATTGCGGCGGACAGATCAGACACCTAACTGACATTTTTGACACTTTTGGGGGGGACCAGTGACATTACGACAGTAATCAGTGCTAAAAATATGCTAAAATAGCCAAAAAGAGAAGTAAATAGGTGATGAATTGCAACTAGCATTGATTTTCCAAACTACGCTTGCCGATTAAGTTAGATTATAGTTTGGCACAGTTTTAAAGTGTATGTCTAGCCAAAAATATTTTTTTTTTAGTTTTGGACTTAGTGGGGGGGGGATTAAAACCCCTGTTGGGGTTTGTATTGGTATCCAGAATCTATTAGGAAGATTTTCTTTCACTTTTTGTATTCATGACAACAGTTTTACCAAACAGCAAGTGATGGAAAATCTTCAACGTTGACAGAAACAACGTTTTGACTGGACATAGGCCTCCTGCACACTGGTAGTTTAGCCCCTGTGCATGAGATTCCGAGCTCAAGTGACGCCACGACGTGCGTTCCACCTAACGCGTTTCGTCATTGGCTAGACGTCTTCAGAGGTGGAACTCAGATAATCAGTGCAGCTCTTGCAGTTAATGTCCCTCCAATGACGAAACGCGTTAGATGGAACGCATGTTGTGACGCCTCTTGAGCTCGTTGGAGCGCAACCCGGAAGTGCGGCTCTCCATTACCGTAGCTCACATTCAGTGACGGCGTTTTATACGGTTTTACCCGAAATTTCTTTGCAACTTGCTGGTTTTATATTGTATGCTTTTATGGACTGTATTACTGGCCCATCTGTTTTATGGAATAAACCTGTTGGAAAATAATATTACACTACCTGGACTCTCCTTTTTCCTCTCAAACACCCCTGACTGGAAGCTTGGCGGCAGGAGGAACGGTCTTAGAGGAGAAAATATCCACTTGGAGGGAACGCACCCAGACCCTGGGGGTCACTAAGCTCTGGTGGTCCTACTGTTGTAAGGCATATAGGGCCCACACAATTTGTGAGTGTGAAATCTTTCTATTTTGTCACAGAGGAGCACAAGGATGGACACCAGGGATAAAGTGGAAGATCTATTATCACAGCACTTGGCACTTTTCACTGTGCACTTGTATTTATGTTATTTAATAACATTCACTATTAAGGATTCACTTAACTTCAATAACAAACTTTTTGTATATGGACTTGATTTTTTGAACTTTTTTGCACTTGATGAATTTGCAGACCTATTGATTATTGTATACTATATTTAATTATTTATATTTTAAGTGTATTTATTTATTTATAATATATCACGGGGTTATATATGCACATTATTTTTCGAAGTTACAGTGTTACAGATCCCTAGTCAAACATTTCACCATTTTTTCTGCAAGCACTATAGGTAATCATTTATTTGATTAGTTCACTTACAATTGAGCACTCGCACTTTCACTATAGCAGCTGTAAAACATATATTTAATTATTTAATTATTTACTCATTCAGAAACAATAGGATTCTCCATTTGGCGCGGGAATATACTTTGTATATTTTCTCTCTAACACTCCCTTCTTTGCTTGTTATTACAAATGAAAATGTCACTCTCTATTCCAGCTTCTTGTCAGTATCCTCGCTATAGACTCCTATCACCCATCACTGTTCTCTTTACCTCCATCACAACCTCCGGTTCCTGTCATTGCCCTCTACTCCCATTACATTATTACATTCAATCTTTCGTATCGATCAAAACATTACACTCTGAAGCTGTGTATAGATGAGGATCCTATGATGCCCACCTCCATCACTCATCATAAATATAGGTTTAGAAATTTGTGTAACATTCTTTTTTTTTCTCTATGCTTTACATATCTATATAGCCTACACCCAGGAATGAAGAAAAAACATTCATTTTCAGGGGGTCCCCAATGTGCATCTAGAGGCCAAAAGAGAAAATGCTTCCTCCTTCCTTCTACTTTGTTTCTAAAGGGAGAAGTTTGTTTACTCCATGTACTGTACATGTCTTGGCATGCTACTGATAATGAAATATAACGCAGAAGAACAAGTTAAAGCTCACATAAATATGTACGCATAGGTGCTGATGGGCCCTTTAAATGTATCTCCAGTTAAAACTTTAGTTTTGGAAAGGGGTTAAAAGCCCTGTTGTGTTTTTCTGTCATTGGGGTCACCCTTAGGTCATTTTTCTTGGCGAAGAAAGTTTTACTAGGCAGGAAGTAAGGGAAAATCACTGACTGCATGAAAAAGCTAATTTAATGGGAGTTTCAGCCTTCCTGCTTTCCTGCTGTTGAAGATTTTCACTTACTTCCTGTCTGGTGAAACCATGATCACCAGGACAGCAAGTCAAGGAAAATTTCTCTAATAGGGTCCTGGATACCACCCCTTCCCTGCTCTATTCAAAACTGAAAATTAAATATTTAATTGTACATACAGTTTAAAGCATAACTCCACTTTTGTTGAGAAAAAAAACATTCCCCTCTGGGTGATCTATGTTCCTAACAAAGTTTTTAACAAACTTTGTTGCAGATTCCTTCTTTTTATTATTCTGAAGAAATCATTGTTTGTTCCTCTGCGCCTCTGTGCTGAGTGGGTCAAATGGGAGTGGTTTTATAATTATCTATCAGCGGTAGCAGCTGCAGGGCTCTAATGAAGAAAACTGCTGAACCTACATCCCTTTAGACGTGTTCCTATTGGGAGTGTCCCACCAAAAATGTCATTTTTGTTGCAGGGGATGGCAGAAATCTGAGGCATATAGTTCATATTTCTATCGCACACCTTCCTGGTTTGTAGGCTTGTGTATATTGAGTGCTGAAGCGATCACCAGTTGGCAACTGGATTAGTTACAAGTAAATACATATTCGCCAGCACACCAAGGCTCTTGCAAAAGCAGTCCAAAACTTTATTGAAGTTACGACCACATCAAAAAATAGTGCAACGTTTCGGAGCCGCACAGGTCCCCTTCGTCAGGCATGTGACGAAGGGGTCCTGTGCGGCTC
Source organism: Pelophylax lessonae (assembly GCF_965119305.1). Taxonomy (NCBI): domain Eukaryota; kingdom Metazoa; phylum Chordata; class Amphibia; order Anura; family Ranidae; genus Pelophylax; species Pelophylax lessonae. The sequence goes on along the minus strand of NC_138772.1, from coordinate 320,039,397 downwards.
CGAAACATTGCACTATTTTTTGATGTGATCATAACTTCAATAAAGTTTTGGACTGCTTTTGCAAGAGCCTTGGTGTGCTGGCGAATATGTATTTACTTGTATCTTAGGCAGACTTCTGGGAAAATTGGTGAGCCAATCCCACAAGCAGGAAATGATGTTTCTGGGGTGTGGTCAGTACACATTCTGTGTACAGAACACCTCCAGGTAGCCATATTGCATTGCATTTTCAGAATATTCCAACAGCTGCAGATTGAAAAGGAAAGGTCATTTTTAATAACATTCAATTACAATATGATTTGTCTTGCAATTGTATACGCTATATTGTTTTTTTTTTTTATTCGCTATTTTTTCCCCCACGAAAGTGGAGCTACCCTTTAAATATTTAATTATAAATATAAATAATATTTATTTATAAATTATAAATATAAATATAAATATATAAGATCAGCCCGATAGTTAACAACTAGAATTTCAAAATAAAGTCACCAATGTCAGCCTACATATTTTGTCAAGTTCCTGGTTTCCATTAGGAAGTAAATCTTCTTTAGAGATTGCTAGATCAAAAAATATTTAAAACCTTTGAAGGTGGACAGCATGTGCAGGTAGCCTGGAATGTAAGTTTGAAAGTTCAAGTTGAAACCACATTGATATTTGCAGCCTTTAGTAACTACCAACTATAAAAATGAATCTGTGTTTATTTAATGTTGGCAGCATTTGATTTATGAAATGCATTCTACAGCTCCCATGTTTCATTCATTAACCAGCTGCTGAGATAAAAGAATATTGCTTCTATTATTGGAGCCTTTTTCTATCACATTTAAGAAACCTTTGCTTCGTGTTTGTATGGGTGTACTCCAGCTGAAAATCATGTTTGTTCTTAGATTTTTATAGATACTTATTACATGGAAAAATTCACAATAATTAATAAATATATGCGGTCAGCATAAAATAATCAAACAAATAGGTACTTTAGCCAGCTGCATAATAAGCTCAATTTTTCTGCCCTACCTCCCTTCCTCCATCACTTTCTATATCGATATTAATTAATAAATGAAGAGGGGGCGCTACTAATTAATATTAATAACCCAACTAGTCCTAATCCCTCTACCCAAACAATATTATACAAATATCCACAAACACTATAGCCAGTACAATAAGTGAATATACCATGATACTGTGATTAATATTTAAGTGTAAAGTAAATAGCTAAATAAAGTGTCCATAATTTAGGTGTCTATAAAAACCAAATTTTTTTTTTACAATTCTCTGTGCTCCAATGATAACACTTCCACTGTGCTGTTTACTTTACACCCAAAGTGCTCATGTGAAGGGATCACTCACCAGACAAAAATGATGTCTTTTGCAAAAAAGAGCTACCTGATGACGTCAGAGCGGCAAAATGTCCGTAGAGGTGGACCATCCGGTGTGAAACTTCTGGTCCCGAACTTCAGTGGAATGACATGAGTGGAGTGGTGGCGTTCTTACTATAGTAAACAAGCTGGTTACATCTGTGCTAATGTATGGGCAATTTTTAATGTGAGCATTATTTTTTATTTGTTCCTAACATTTATAAATAAAATGACTACACTATATAATACCATCTCTTGGTTTACATGGTGGAGTGGAGGAGACATTATTGGATAGATCTGGTACCTGTGCCTAAGTAGGTTTTCTCTGAAGCAAGATCGTTTGCCCCTAAGCGGCCAGCATGGTGAAAGGAGGGGTTTAAAAGAAAAAAGTGTTTATTGATCTACTTTTTGCAAAAGGGGCCATCTTTGTCTGGTGAGTGATCCATTCACGTGAGCACTTTGGGTGTATAGTAAGCAGCACAGTGGAAGTGTTAGCATTGGAGCACAGACATCCCAAGTTGCCCGCGAGGTGCGGGAGTCTCCCCCATTTGGCCTGCGGCTCCCTGACACCCGTAAGTGCTCCGCGATATCCCAGCTGCAGTGTCAGCTGTGTCAGTGAAAATGTATCCTGTATAGTTCCAGGTCCTGTCACAGGTGGAGTGATATCAAATGCACTCAACCTGCGACAGGAGCGATAAAGGAAGCATCAGCTCTACTCTCTACTGCAGCTGCATGCTTTGCCAGCATTACCCACCAGCAGTACCCACCAGCACTACCCGCCAGCAGTACTCACCAGCATTACCCACCAGCAGTACCCACCAGCAGTATCCGCCAGCAGTACCAGCCAGCAGTAACCGCACCAGCAGTACCCGCCAGAAATAACCGCATCAGCAGTACAGCCAGCAATAACTGCACCAGCAGTACCGACCAGCAGCACTCGCCAGCAGTACCCACTATCAGTACCCACCATCAGTACCTGCCAGCAGTACCCACCAGCATTACCCACCAGCAGTACCAGCCAGCAGTAACCACCAGCATTACCCGCCAGCAGTAACTGCACCCGCAGTACAGCCAGCAGTACCCACCAGCAGTACCCACCAGCAGTACCCGCCAGCAGTAACCGCACCAGCAGCACCCGCCAGAAGTACCCGCCAGCAGTACTCACCAGCAGTACCAGCCAGCAGTACCCACCAGCAGTATCCGCCAGCAGTATCTGCCAGCAGTACCCAACAGCAGTACCCACCAGCGGTACCCGCCAGCAGTAACCACACCAGCAATACACACCAGCAGCACCCGCCAGCAGTACCAGCCAGCAGTACCAGCTAGCAGTACCCACCAGCAGTACCCACCAATGGCACCCACCAACAGTACCCGCCAGCAGTCTGCAATCAAAGTAGAAAAGGTATGTGCATTAGCGTGTGTAAATTGTTGTGTTCTGTCATAATAAAATGTCATGTCCTTCTTCATACATGTATGAAGAAGGACATGACATTTTCTGGCTGCCTAAGTCACATGTGCTAGGGGTGCAACTAGCCCCCAGCACATAACTGTAAATATCCCAGCATGTGCAGTGTTTCTGACTCCTATCCCCATGACCACTTCAAATCAATTAAGTGGTCATGGTGGTTAGAGTGTTCCTTTAATATCTCTCAGAAAAAGTAAACCTCTGTATATTGATTCAATTTCATTTGATCATCCTCTAGTTGTGTTAAATTGGTGGAGGACACGGAGTGCCACCTCCCTGAAATTAGTTTTTGCAGGTTGGGATGACTGAGAGCACATAGAAGAACTTTGTTTTTGTTTTTTTGGACACTTTATTGAGCTATTTTAAATATTAATCACAGTATCAAGTTATTGTACTGGCTATTGTGTTTGTGCATATTTGCATAATATTGTTTGGGTAGAGGGATTAGGACTAGTTGGGTTATTATTATAAATTAATAGCGCCCCCCTCTTCATTTATTATTATACTGTATAGAGTGTAGATCTACACTATAGGGTGACAGCTTGTTTGAAATTTATTGGAAAGGTTTTTATATATACATTAATATTCACATAGTTTGGCATAGGGGGTTACACATTTAATGATTGATAATATTTGCCTACAACCCTACTACTCCGAGATATTCATTGTCTGGTCTACTCAGCATTGGACAGATGTTTGTAGCAGAGGAGCATGCCCACTCTTTAACCCATTTAGTCGTACAATTTTTTAACCCCTTGTAGTCATAAACTACATGTAAATTTGTCTTTCAAAGTATGTTCTGCAAATCATAGTCACATTTGTGGGAATTGTTCTGCCAATTATAGTCACGCCAGATCTGGCACTGTTAATTGTTAAACTTGCCTAACAGAATAAAGTAAAACATATGTAGATATTCCCTCTTCGATCAAGCAGGTTGTTTAGGAGATATTTCGAGTACATGCAGCCGATGACGTGCATGCGATCTTAAAGAACAGCCGGCTGTGCCGTTTCTTCAGAGCCCTGTGCCGTGATTGGAGGCTCCCATGCGCATGTGCGGGAGTGATGTCATTGCGGTTCCAGCCACTCACAGCGCCGGAGCCTGCGAACCTGGAAGAAACACCGGAGAAGATGTCAGCTGTCTCAGTGGTGTATGCATGCTGCTGATGGGCTTTGTTTTAAGGTAAGTATTTCATAATGATATATAGTCAAATAGTCATGTCAATGTAGATTAGGATTACATAGGTTCTGCACCTGATTTTAGTCTTTCAAAATCATTTATTGACTACAGAGTTGACTGACACTCAGACTAAACCTGAATATATAATATACACCTACATTCCTGTGCAAGGTGAAGGTTCTGCTAAACCTCACTTAGAGCAGGAATATCAGGATTACTGTGCTGAGGCCTCCTGGTTGAGATTCACTTGGTAAATAGATTAGTCTAATAGGGCCAGTCCACCTGAAAGTAATATTTTAGCTATACATGGTGCCTGATGACCCACGGCTTGAATTGGATAATCTAAAATATTTTTTTTTCTTTCTAAAGTAAACAGATCCTAAATGGAAAATGTGTTCTCCTTCAGCAGCTGAAGATTTGGACCCCTAACTCTTTTGTGGGAAAGCAGTGGCCCCTGCACATCCCCTACTGAGTCAGACTTACAGACTTATAGATTTGTAGTCAGCGAAGCAAATGCTGCCTGTTGATTGGAGAACAATGGCCCTGATTTTTTCGCACATTGCGGACCGTTCAGATCCGCCTGTCAGTTTTCAGGTGGATCTGAACGGATACCCCATGCATCTCTATGGGGCATCGGATGTCAGCGGAAACATGTCTGATGACATCCGATCCAGTCCTGTCTGTCAAATCCGGACGGATGGAAACCCTATTTTCCATCCGCCTGGAGGATCGGATGAGAACGGACAGGCGGTCCATTCTCATCCGATTCCCCCATTGAGGTAAGCGGGGATCTGATACCTCAGTCTCTGCCCACAGAGCGGAGACAGAGCTGTCATCCCCTTGCTCAGCGGGGGATCGGCGGACCAATCACCCGCTGAGCAGCACGGCTCCGTCGATGGAACGGAGCCGTGTGAAAGGGGCCTTAGGCTTCATTGACACATTTTACTTGTGTTAGCACTTTGCTGTGTCATTCATTTTAAAATGCATCCTAATGCACTAAGGCAACACACCCGAACGCATTGTAACACACTACTGTACTTTGTGGTGTGCTGCATTGCCGAAAATAGAGCACATCTGTTTTTTGAAGGTTTTGGTCCATTGACAGCCCTTTCATTTAAATGGGCCGCCTTAACACAATGAACACAAAAAATGCAATGCACTAGAACTTCAAGGTCTGTAAGGGGCCTTAAGACATTGCCCACCTTTGTTGTGATGCAGCTCAAATGCATTTAGCCAATTTTAACTGAGAGTTCAATTTTTTTTTACATATGGCTAACAGCTTCAACATATCAATATCCTTGAGATTGTCATTATTTGTAATGAACATGTTAACCATCAGTCGATCATACGATACAGTACTTAGTATAAATTACATAGGGACATATTAAAGCTCCTGTTTCCTTAATTTTAAATTATATTTTATTTTTAATCTGGGCAACTCTGTGCTTATTAAAATCCACATCTACATTTCTGCTTAGTGCACACCCAGGTACATTCACTGTCTTCAGAACACAGAAACTGTTACTGTTGTGTTACAAAGCTGATAACAACGTGTTAGCCTAATCAAGGATTCCTGTGCCAGGAATATTTATAGTAATTAATGATTATAAGCCCTTTATCTCTGCACGTAAAATGTTATCAATACAGTTTAAGGTATTAGTGCTGTGACTTTTGCCAGCAATATTCAGGAAAGGCCTTGCTTACATTGTGTAAGAACTGCTTTCCTCATAAATACATCAACTTTTCTTTCCAATTGCAGAAAGTATGTATAATATAGTTCCACAGTTAGTCAGGTTGAAAAAAGACACAAGTCCATCTGGCTCAACCAATAAAAAACAAATAAGAAAATATTTAAACCATATTCACCCAGATTTAACGTGCCTATGTCCACCACCTTCGAAAATATACACTCACCAAATGGCAGTGTAGTATGAGCCTGGTCAATATGTGGGTCTTTAATCCCCTGTTTGAATCTTTCCCGTGGTCCCAGATGTATACAACGATACCTCTCATGTAGTCAGATAAATAGCCATCATTGCACAACATCCAAATGCATTTAATTAGAAAACCCATAAAAAAGATACACTCACATGTACAAGTGCCCTTAGACTGGCACTAAGTCTATCCAGCAATCCACTAAGCCTGTACGGCCACTGCTCTGTCTGATGGAGCCGGCATGTGTTCCAAGCCTCGGTTTCAGTGGGGTCACGAACCGGAAGTAGCGTCAGCGTCACTCCACTAGCTTCATTGCAGAAAAAGGCGTGCTAAGTCAGTAAGGCTCCGTTCACATCTTGGTGTTCCGGATCGTGGTTAGAATCGCAGCGATTCTGCCGTGATCCCAAATCATGGCAAATCGCGGGGCGCCTCCTGTGCGATTCCCGCCACTTCTAGTGGCACCTCAAACGTGGTGCTATTTTGCAGCGATTGACAACCAAGGAATCACGGTAAAATCGTGCAAACAGAATCGCAGGATGCCTGTCCCCCAAAATAAGTTCTTGTACTTTTTTGGGGTGACAGGCATCCCCTGGTTCTGTTTGGGCGATTTTACCGCGTTTAGTTGGGTGACATTCGTGGGAAAATCACGCCGCGTTTGGTGTGCCATTGGAAATGACGGGAATCGTAAGGACGTCCTGCGATTTGGCGTGATTCAGGATCGCAGGCAGATCCAGGACGCCAAGATGTGAACGGAGCTTTATATGGAAAGGCTCAGCTGCAGTAAAAATCAAAGACAATACTGGTGATCAGTCTTTTGTGCTCTGCCTGACTTTTTTTGGGCACAGCTTCCGCAGTTCATTTCCTCTTTTTGATTAACCATTTAAAGGAATATTTAATGAGGCAAAACACTGGTGCAAGAAGCTTTAAATTGAAGCACCCATCCCAGTGAAGATGAATAGATAAAGTATCTATGTAAAGTTAACTGGACATCAAACAAACAATAAAGCCAGAATATTGGAATTTCAACACATTACAGGAAACCTGTAATGAGAGGAACACAAAGCCTCTCCTTCTAATAAAGACAGATCCTTTGGCTTTAATACTTTGAGTATTTAATCAGAAACAAGAATTTAGATTATGCTCAACTTTCCTGCTCTGCATAATAGGTGAGTGAGAAAGTATTAAAGCCCCTGTGCCTTTAAGGAGGGGTGGGCTCCTTCCAGGCTCACCTACCCTCTGCCAATCCATTATACTGAATGTGCTTCTATTATAGAGGCTCTGATAAATGTATAGAGTTAGGACTGCAGATAATACTGGGGTGCTAATTAAACCCCTGTTTTAATGCAAACTGTTAGATGGGTTAACCGATTGCCGACCACATGGCGTGTATTTACTGCGACAGTGTGGCTCTCCCAGGCAAACCGATGAAGAGCTACATCGGTCGCGCACCTGCAGCTAGGGGGCGAGCGCGGGCCGGCGCGCTCCCGCCCCCGCTCATCAGCAGGGTAGCGGATGCACAGGTCAGGCGACTCTGATTGCCGCCTGACACCCAGGATCCTTCCCCGCTGAGAGAGAAGGACGGGCAGCTGTTGTAAACACAGCTGACCATTCTTCTTCCTGGAATGATCATAGAGCTCCTGTGATCCTTCTATATAGGATCACAGATCTCTATGGTCATTCCACAAGCCCTGCCCCCCACAGTTAGAAACGCGCCCCTAGGTACACATTTAACCCCTTAATCACCCACACTGTTAACCCCTTACCTGCCAGTGTCATTATTACAGTAACAGTGCATATTTATAGCACTGATTACTGTAGTAATGTCACGGGTGCCCCCAAAAGTGTCAAAAATGTCAGTCAGGGGTTCGATCTGTCCGCCGCAATGTTGCAGTCCCGCAAAAAATCGCAGTTTGCCGCCATTACTAGCAAAAAAAATAAATAAATAAAAATGACATAGATCTTTCCCGTAGTTAGTAAACGCAATAACTTTTGCGCAAACCAATCAAAATTTTTTTTGGGAATGTCATATAGCAGAATGTGAAAATATTTTTTTTTTCAGAATTGTCGCTCCTTTTTGTTTATAGCGCAAAAAATAAAAATCGCATAGGTGATCAAATACCACCAAAAGAAAGCTCTATTTGTTCATTTTATTTAGGTACAGCATTGCACAGCCACGCAATTGTCCGTTAAAGTAACGCAGTGCAGAATTGCAAAATACGGCCTGGTCATTAAGGGGGAAAATCTTCCCATCCGGAAGTGGTTAATTTGGTTCATTTCAGGCAGGCTGGTAAGTTGAGCTGGGAATTTTTTTTTTGGTTTTCTTTTACATGGATTGCCCTTCCCTGTGCTCCTTGCTGCGAAGGCCAGTTATAGATGGGGACAGTGGCCATTTTGTAGTACTATTAAAGTCATTCGATCAAAAAAGCGCCAGAGAACTAGTATTTTCAAAAGATCAGCAATAGCAGTCTCCTTATTTCTCTTTTACATATATGAATTGATTTCCAGATAAACAATTTCACATGAAAATGTTGCACAAAATGACAGTCACACTTTTTTTTTTATCCTTGAGTTAATCGTTTTCTTTGTATATTTTGCTTTGTCGTGGTTTTATATGTATCTGGTTTGATGTTATTTTCACCTCATGCCTGTCCTTGACATTGTAAATTATCTTTGTATAATTTCAAACGAAATACAAATATTGTGTTTAAAAACAAACAGTATGTAAGTATGAAAATGTAATCCGGGTTTTTGTTTGTTAGAGTTACTTCCAAATAAACTAGAAAAAGGGGATTTCTTTGACCCATCATGTTGAGTAGCTTTGAACTGTCCCTGAGGATTCTCATACATTTATAGGGTTTAATGTGCTTGTGGTTATGTATGTTGGATTGGAAGACAGAAACACTATTGTGCTAGTGCCCACACATTGACAGTTTTATTATTGATGTATGTACAATATTCCTTCAACTTTTAGGCAAAGCTTTCAAATATTTAAGTTAGGAAAGCTTTGATGATATAGCTTTTTGTGGAACAGTACTTATTTTTGCAGCAACTGTTTACTAAACAGTGTAAACATATAGTATTGTACAATTTAATTATATAATAAGTATCAGAAATTTGAGAGTGCTTTTGAGAAGAAGCTTCCGCTCACTCAACGAATTAAATTCAAAATACTAACAACATCTTACAAAGCCATCCACAATTTAGCCCCCAGCTACATCACTAGCCTATTTACAAAATACCAACCTAGTCACTCTTTTCGTTCCTCTCAAAACCTCCTGCCCTCTAGCTCCCTCGTTACCTCCTCCCATGCTCGCCTCCAGGACTTTTACAGAGCCTCTCCAATCCTATGAAACTCCTTACCCCAATCTGTTCAATTATCTCCTACTCTATTAGCTTTTAGACGATCCCTGAAAACCCTCCTCTTCAGAGAAGCCTATCCTACCCACACCTAACAACCGTATCTCCATTTTCTCCATCAGATCATCCCACCACAATTATTGCCTTATGTTTCACTTGACCCTCCCTTCTAGACTGTAAGCTCTAATGAGCAGGGCCCTCTAATTCCTCCTGTATTGAATTGTATTGTAACTGTATTGTCTTCCCTCATATTGTAAAGCGCTGCACAAACTGTTGGCGCTCTATAAATCCTGTATACGATTAATAATTAGACTTAGCTTCTGGAAATGTTTTGAATGTGAGAGAAATCTGATCTTGGACAATTGTGACACGAGCAAGTGTCCTATTTGAAGATATTTCCTTTATTCTTATTATGTTAGCAACTCAACATTTTGGATTCACTCTAACCTTCAATTCCGGGGACAATGGTGATCAAGGCACTTTGAGAAAGGGATTTTTCCTGCCAGAGACATAGACTTCTATGATAATCTGATCTATCCAAATAAAAAATAAAAAAATAAAATCAAAATGATAAATTAATAGATCCTCTTGGGGGGGGGGGGGGGGGTTCTTGGCAATGGCAGAGTGAGGTAATGTTTCATGTGAGCTCTGCTGAGCATCGCCTATTCTGCCTACAGTAAACAACTAAGCCAGCTCATTTTCTCTCTGTTTTGGAGAAACAACTGATAACATACCTGTGGAACTTGGTCCCAATCATTTCTGCAGGCTGAAGAAGCCAGCACAAGACATCCCTGAAGCCTTTCCTTCAGAGTTCCTCTCTGGAAGCACTCACAATAACTAACTAAGCGCCTCGCTTCTACACCAGCTTATCTCCACCACCTAAGGGGAAGGTTGCCCATACCAGGGAGGAAAAGATCTTCCTGGATGGGAATCTAGAGGTTAATAGGTCCACTGCAGAGATTTCTGAGCCACTGAGTGCCCTGTCCACTGAACAGGACCTAGAACTTCAAAAAGTGAGACTTGAGTCTGTTTTTTTTTCTGGGAACTTCGAGGACCTATGAGCCATTTTAACCCACACAGTTACCAGAGAAGAAGATCTGGAAGCAGCTAATTCCACATTACAACAGCCCAGACCTCCTTTGAACAGCAATTTGCCTCTTACCAACTAGCTCTGAAACATATGGAAAATCACAATAGGCATAACAATATTATGATCAGAGCCAATATGGAACCAGCGCCGTGTCAGGACCTGAAGGCCAAAGTAATTGCTTTTATTATTACCTTAAAGGGAAACTGGTAACCACTGATTTAACTGGATAGAGTTCAAAGAAACTATGGACCCCAGCAGACAGACCACTCTAGAGCCAGAGATGTTCTCTGCAGTAATAATTTCTCTACAGCAAAAGGAACATCGTATGTGACATGTGTGGGAGAAGGGCCACCTGGACATCAAGGGTTTGTAAATCACTACACTACCAGACCTCTATCGTAAAACTCTGTACATGAGGAACCACCTCAAAACCTTTATTGTAACTGACCAAGGAGAAGGGAGGCACATTTAAATTGGGCCACCCCTTCCACCTCATCATTAAACTGCAAAAGTCCACTTTTCGCTTACAATACCCACACCAACTAAACTCCAGACTCTACAAGTGGAACCCGTGGCCATACCAGATTAGATAAAGAACACAGCACCAGACCCAATATCATAGAAGATCCAAGGGGGCCCCTATCCGGGCCCCTAACCAGACAGTTGCCACCTAAGAGAGTAAAATTTCAATCAACAGGGCACCATTTGGAAGCAACAGCACCATAAGCATGTCTCCCTTTGCTGATTTCGATCACTGATTAGAAATATGGACTGCTTGGAAGTTTCATTCCAAATTGTTGATCTCTTTCTAAGCATACATATGGAACATTTTACTTGGCTTGACCTTCTCTCTGAATAGAATAGATCTAAAGATTCCATGTGGAGACTGACCACTGATGTGGGTCCCATCTACCTAACCTGCTCATTCTTCACATGCCAATAATCAAGAGTCATCAGTCTATGACTTCAACACTACAAGGCCTTACCTTTTGATGACTATCTCCTATACAAACAAACAATCTTTCACCAAAGATACTTTTGTCAAGAGTATAGTCAGTTTTCCAATATGGTCTTTAAACTTACACTTGGAGGGAGCTGACTTTTAGGTCAAGGGGCAGGATTATATATTATGACATAATTTCCCCGTGCATCACTTCTGGTGTGTGGAATGCACGCTGGAAGGAGGCAACAACCAGGCACCATCTTGGAAGGGATGGTTATCTGTATTGTTTTAATGCTGCAAAGGTATTTATTTATGTAAGTGCGCACTTTGGGGGATTTCGTTTTATTAACTAATATTAACTTATAAAAGGTACTGAACTATAGTATATTTTATGGTGTTTTATTCGGGGCACATAGAAAACCAGAAGTAACAGAAAGTGAGGAGATTGCCTGGAATACCTGGCATCCTGGAAGACTGGAGGCAGATTAACCACTTTACCACCGGAGGATTTTGCTGTCTTACGTCTGGGCCACTTTTTGCGATTCGGCACTGTGCGAATTTAACTGACAATTTCGTGGTCATGCAACGCCATACCCAAACAAAATTTATGTCCCTTTTTTCCCCACAAACAGAGCTTTCTTTTGTTGGTATTTGATCACCTGTGCGATTTTTACTTTTTGCGCTATAAACAAAAAAAAGCGACAATTTTGAAAAAATAACAATATTTTTCACATTTTTTATATTAAATTCCCCCCCAAAAAATGTAAAAATCAAAATTTTTTATCATTTTAGGCCAATTTGTTTTCTGCTACATATTTTTGGTAAAAAAAATCGGAATAAGCGTATTTTGATTGGTTTGCGCAAAAGTTATTGCGTTTACTAACTAAGGGAAAGATTTCTGTCGTTTTTGGTGTTTTTTTTTTTTAACGAGTAATGGCAGCGATCTGCGATTTTTTTTGCTGTACTGCGACATTGCGGCAGACAGATCGGACCCTTGACTGACATTTTTGACACTTTTGGGGGTTCCAGTGACATTACTACAGTAATCAGTGCTATAAATATGCACTGTTACTGTAAAAATGACACTGGCAGGGAAGGGGTTAAATTTTATTGGTGATCAAGGGGTTAATGTATGCCTGGTGCTTACTAACGTGTGTGCTATGCTGAACCCTGCAATCTGACCCTGCCTGTCACTTAGGAGATCCGCCCGCTTTGTTTACACATTTACATTGGTGATCACCGCCGCTCCTCCCCTGGCCCGAGTCCCGCTGTGACTGAATACATCGGGAGCGAGCCTCCGGCGGCGCGCTCGCGCCGCTGAGAGAGGGGAATGTCTGGCGACGTAGGTCTACGTCGTCAAACGTTATCAACCCTTTTTGTCGCAGTAGAGCTCTAGTGAGCAGCGGTAAAGTGGTTAAAGGGAGAGTTTGATCATATGCCTGCTTAGACTCATATATTCATTTATAGGGGTCAGCAATATCGGATGAGTGCATATAAGTGGTGGAGGCACAAGGAGCACGTGATGTGGTTTCTTGAGGTGGAGTGACATGCACATCTGATTATTATTATTATACAGGATTTATATAGCGCCAACAGTTTGCGCAGTGCTTTACAATGTGAGGGAAGACAATACAGTTACAATACAATTCAATACAGGAGGAACTAGAGGGCCCTGCTCGTTAGAGCTTACAATCTAGAAATGGACATAAGAGAGGTTTTTGGTTTTGTTCAGAGAAGTATACAAAAAAAAAATATTTTCATAAGATCAATTTATTGGGTGTATTTAAAGGCACAATACACATTTTCGTTTTTGTTTTTGATTTTGTTTTATGGTCATTTGATCACAGAGACATTTAATGAATTTTTAAATATTGCGGATAAGATGCTATTTGAGTAAGCATGGGTGAAAGCACTAATAGCACATTTTTGTTGGCTCTTGTGAATTGCATGAGAAAGCCTGGATTGGCTGGTGCTCAGACTTGTGGGCAGCTATATAAGTGATGATCGAGATGCCAAGATCTCTTCTATTATCGCTCCAGTGTTGTGCTAGCTTGTAGTTTCCTAGCAGGGAACAGATACAATTAGACTTGAACTGTGACCGGTGCTGGGATAGGTATGGTATCAACCTGCTTGGCTGCTAACACTATATTTACAAAACTACAGTGCAAATAATATGTACCAGCAATAGGCAGACTGATGCTTTTTTCCTATCCTAGCAGAGATTACAGTGTGGGGCCGACAGCATGTGTGCGCTGCAAGGATAGTTATGTCAGTTACAGAGAGTAAACTGATGACCCCCGAGTGTGGTCTAATGGACTGGAGGGGGCTGGATGTTGCAAATTCAGAGGGCATCCCAGAGAAAATAAGTTGTTAAAAAGTGAATCTAGAGTTCAGCTTTAAAGAGTGTATACTTAAAGTATAACTAAGGACATTTTTTTTTGCTTGGGATAGAGTGGAGAGGGATTGGAAGACCTGTCGGGCTTTTATTGCTGTCTGTGCCCTGTTCTTCCTCATTATGTGTCATGTTTACCAATATCACCAAACGCCTGAGAAAGGGAATGTGTGGGCAGGAGATTTGAAGTACAGCAGCCGACAGCTACATCATGGCTTAAAGTGTTACCAAACCCAGGCCCCTGCATTCACTATCTCTGGCCTCCCACAGTACACAGAACATGGAAATGCAATTATTTTATTAAATATTATCTACTACGGTAAATACATTTTCTCATCAGCAGTATATTACAGTCTTGTGACTTCTATCAGTGTCTGGCAGAGCACTGGTTAAAGCTTGTAGGAGGAGTTTTCATTCTCCCCTGACTGTCCTATGAGGCTGCATGACCCTTGACTTTGTCTGGCTTTGTCTGGACAGTGCTGATTGGCCCTGTGCTGATCAGACACACCCCCCCCAAAAAAAAAAAAAAACTCTCTAGCAATACACATTAAACTGAGCAAGTGCAGAGTTCCTGCAAGGCTCTGTTCTATCAGCAGGTAGATTGGGGACAGTAAAAGAAGGGGAGGATCACAGAAGACAGGATCAAACAGCCTTTTTACACAATACGGAGGATATGCCCTTAGGTTCCACAGTGAGTATAACAAGCATCCTTTACTGCATATACAGACTGATTTTACTGTAATGGGTTTACTAACACTTTAATGACTGATACCCCTGCTTGAGCCTGCAGAGACCAGCCTTGGGTGAGTTATCAATTCATCTGAACTTCATCACCCTCTCTTCATCTCCCATCTGTCTCCCTCCCCATCTCTGTTCTTCCAGGAACTCTACAACCTTGCCCATTCATTTCATGTCCAGTTAGCACTTAGGAACAACTGAACTCTGACGTAAGGGGGCACTCTGTCAGGCTCTGATGTAAGGGGGCACTCCTCTGGATTCTGATGTAAGGAGGCAGTCTGCTGGGTTCTGATGTAAGGGGGCACTCAACTGAATTCTAATGTAAGAGGGCACGCCGCTTGTTTGTGATGTACTGTAAGGGGGCATTCTGCCGAATTATGATGTAAGAGGGCACTCTGTCAGATTCTGATGTAAGGGGGCACTCTGCCAGATTCTGATGTAAGGGGGCACTCTGCCAGATTCTGATGTAAGGAGGGACTCTGTTGTAAGGTGGGACACTGATGTAAGGAGGCACTCTGCAGACTCTCATGTAAGGTGGTGGAACTCTGGGGACATTGATGTAAGGTGGGACTTTGGAGACACAGATGCAAAGGAGGACTTTGATATATAGGTGGATTGCTGGGGACTTTCATGTAAGGGAGAACTCTGATGTGAACGTGGCACTCATCCTGACTGTTGCACACAATATGTTGTTTGTTTTTTACATGTTCCTAACCCTTGTACTCTAAATATTATGCTGTACATAGATCTGATCAAGATTGTCTCAACAGCTGCTAATTTTAATGAAGTTCATCTTTAAGGTCGGCTCAGTAAGGCAGCCCACACATTAGTAATTGTTTTTGCTCAATCAGTAGGCTGAACGAAAATAAAATGACCCAATTACTCCATCCCCACATTTGAGTTAAATGAGGGATTCACTCACGCTGATGTATTGTGTTCTGACAATGGGGAGACTTCTCTGTCTTTAGGACACACTGATCACTGTTGCCGGCCAAAGCAGGCAGCGTGGATTGAGCGGAAATTTTCCTAGAGGCAAGTTGTACAAAAGCTGATCAGTAGATCGACTTCTGTGCAACTAGCCTGCCTATACATGGATCAAAAATATCCTGTGTTTAGTCCTAATGTTTATTTAAAAAATATGATCCTTTGTTCTTTGATTTATTTGTGGTTACTGTGAAACGGTCAGTGGCACAGTATTTTGAGGGTACAAGGACTGTGGAATATGCGTGCATTGTCTACAGCAGACACAAATTCTGTTCTATCCCCCTTTAAGACCCCCTACTGGCTAGCTGCAGAACTTTGCTGTTCTGTCCCAGGGTACTCCATGTCTTTTATAATCCTAGTCTTGCTCAGATTTTGTTTTGTGCGGTCTTGACTTTTTATTTGTAAAGTCAGGAAGATTGCTTGTAATGAGTGTTGTTATTGTTGTCAATGTTTACATATTGTTTCTACCATTTTAAAGACTAAGTTTTCCTTTAGGAACATATAATATGTCCCCTGCCCTTCTGATCCTCTGTACCCTGCCATACTGACCTTTGTACACTCCTCTGTTGACTGCCCATCCTCTGCACTGCTGGCCCCTGTTCTCTGCCCTGCTGACTTTTGTCTTCCACCCTATTAACCCCAATTCTCCACCCTGCTGACCCCTGTTTTGCACCCTACTGACCCCTGTCCCCTGCCCTACTGACCCCTGTCCTCTGCCTTGGTGGCCCCCTTTACACTGCCCTACTGATTCCTGTTTCTGTACAATGCCCTGTTGACCTCCCATCCTCTGCCCCCTGACATAACTCTCTTTTTCTTTATTCATAATGGGGGAAAAAAAAGTTTTGCCTTCCGTTCTATTTAATGTGTTATAAGAATAATATTTTAGGCTGCATTTGTACATGCAGGTCTTTTTAAATCTATATCCATGTGGCATCCCACCTAGAGTATCTACCTCTCCTACTCTTGCATCCTCTTAGTACTTCTCATCCTCTTAGTACTTCTCACCCCATCCACAATGTGACCTACCTATCCCCTCAAGTTCCCTTTTTCCATGCCCTTTACAACACATTCTCAAATGTACATTTTCCACAGGATCCTCCATCCAGTTATCCACTCTTACATATACATGTACATATAGATATCATACATACAGTACATATACATATCATGAAAATAGAATTTCCACCATTTTCACCTCTGTATTACAAAATATTATAAGCCCTTGTCTCCAACACTACCCATTAATTTACTTAGCTGTCCCCCGGTCTATTTTCCTGATTTTAATGCATTCAAATGGTTAAAATTACATGACTAGGAGATTAAATTTTACAATGAATACTTTACTTTTTAATAGCTTACATAATAATAATATTTAAATTTAGGATATGTAAAAAAACAGATTGCTGTGATGCAGAGTTGGATTATAACGAATTTGCATGATTCTATATGAGGGCGATTTTGAAGGATGACCCTGGATTCAATAACAGTGACCATCAGTACTCAGGGAGGAAAAAATCTTTTGTGTAGAAAGCCTCTGGGGAACCATGGTGTGACAGACCCAACCAAGGCAGAGGCTTTCGGAGGCGACTGCAGGCTAGCCACATACCCCATTGACTATTGGCCCTGGCTTTAAAGGGAACACTACTCTTTGGGAGGTGTATTCAAGTCCATGTCTCCCCAAAACACACAGACTCTGGGAATGTGGGGGATCTATACTTGGGGCCTAGATGCCCCATCACCAGCAATTACTACTTTAGATTGTGATATTTAGAGCAGATGTTAATATCATCAGCTCAAAGCAATCTGATTCTTCAGGTCTCCTGCTATAATCTGTTACAGGTGTTATGTGGCTTTGTGGCATTGTATCATTTCCCCATTATGTGACTCTTTGGTGTGCATTGCTATTTTTCTAATGATTCTGTCTGTTGGCTAATTTGACTAACTCTTGAAGGTTCATATGATGGAATTAGCATTGTGTCAGCTCTACCTCGTTATCTAAACCATTGTGTGAAGTTTTGGGTAATTATTTGGTTTTATTGTTTATGTGGTGACTGACCTACTGTTGACGTGTATAAAAACATGTATTTCCATTCAATAAACAGTCATTCCTTTGGTTCTATCCCAACATCTTGTCTGTGTACAATGCGTGTGGTAAAAAGGCCTGGTATTAGCTCTGATTGGTTTGCAGGGCAGGAGGCACTGTTTGTCAGAAGGAAGAACCTAATTGGGGTGCCAAGCATCTCCGTCACACATGGTTTCATGAACTGTCCTACAGGTAGTCAAAGCAGCGTGGTTGGAAGTTTTCACTTAAAGAGAAGCAGTCCAGGGGAGACTGTCACTGGTGATATTCTTGTCCTGTGTATCTAAGTACTCATGGCAACCCATGCAGAGGTAAAAGAGAAGCCTCTCATAGTGCAGTATGTACAGATATTTATTGAAAATGTTTAAAAACACACTTATAATGGGTAAGTAGCATTTAAAAAAACAGGGGACGCTGTGATGCGCTGCATAAATTGGTTTTGTGGGACTTTTTTGCACTTTATTTCATTTGCCACTTTAATTCACATATTTGTGGACAGCAATGTCCAATTTGTTAGAAACACTTGTTTATTGAGAGCATGGTTAATTTTTCTTGATTTACCTGTTAAACTTTTGCTTTATAACGTGCAGCTCTTATCACTATTTTGTATTATGTTATTTAATTTTGCTTTGTTACTTTGTATTTGGTTATTTCCGCAGGTGTTGGGGTATTTACCTATCCTTTCATAAATACCCTCCTTCATTATCAGTCCATTTTTTTCCATACGGCACTGCGTTACTTTAACTGTAAATTGCTCGGTTCTGCAACTCTGCACACAAATAAAATGTATGTATTTTTTTTCCACAAATAGAGCTTTCATTTGGTGATATTTGATCACCTCTGCGATTTTTTATTTTGTGCTATAAACAAAAAACGATCGAGAATTGTGAAAAAAAAAATATTTTTACTTTCTGCTCTAAACATATCCAATAAAAAAAAATGTAAAAAATAAAATGTCTTCCTAAATTTAGGCCAATATGTATTTTGCTACATGTTTTTGGTAAAAAAAATATCCCAAAAAGCGTATACAGATTGGTTATAGCGTCTACAAACTATGGGATATTTTTATTTATTTATTTTTTTATACAACATTTTTATTTTTTTTATATAACATTCTAATAGACACACTCCTAAACCTTGTGGACAGTCTTTCCAGTAGAGTTGAAGTGGTTAGAGCAGCAAAGGTTGGGCCAACTCAATATTGAACTCTCCGGACTAAGACTGGGATGCCATTAAAGTTCATGTGCATGTAAAGACGGGCTTCCCAATACTTTTGACAGTATAGTGTATGTCATTTAAAAGCATGGAGGTTTGGATATAGATTAGAAATATTAAAAATTAAGCATATTTCTACATAACATGTGTTATGTTATGTAGTCATTCCACATAATGCATGAAAGATATTTAATGATGCAGTTTTGCTTTATTTTGACAAAACAGAAAAGATATCAAAGTGTTGGCTACATATATGTAGACATTCATATGCATGCACACACGTTTAGCTATTATATTTCCCTTTCAATGTATCCTGCAAATGATTGAAGAATGTGATTCCTTTATGGAATCTTGGAAAGTTAGAATGTAATGT
This sequence comes from Pelophylax lessonae, assembly GCF_965119305.1. Lineage (NCBI taxonomy): Eukaryota > Metazoa > Chordata > Amphibia > Anura > Ranidae > Pelophylax > Pelophylax lessonae. Next base: position 320,020,299 of record NC_138772.1, on the reverse strand, counting down.
CAAAGTGATGAATGTATACAGCAATATTTTCTTTCTCCTGTAACTCCCTTCCAGAACACCTATCCAACACCACTGTACACATAATATTTCTTGAATACTTTTAGCAGATTTTACCTGTAAACCATCTGAGCTATATTACATACACGTAGAAAAGATACAAAAGGAACTCTGCATCAGATAACTAGGTGAAAATTACATTAAAGTGCATCCTGCCTCACTTGGATGAATCTACAGACTTAGAGCTGGACTACCCAAAAAATAATCTTGAGTTACCAGGTCAGGTTCAGTACAGCTTCCTTTGGAAATGTCTGCAGAATTATAGTTTATCTATCCTGAAAAGTTACCTTGATCTTGCTTGAAACACTATTTTTGGTTTAGCATCACCTGATTTGGAACTGTACCTGGAAGGCCTGCCTTGGTTCCTCACATGGCACCATAGCACTTTCCCCACTTCCCCTTCCCCACTCTTTGTTTTGTTTGTCTCTTTTTCTTTGTAGTTTGTCACCTGCACTATCACCTTTGTTTTCTTTATTTTGCACGACTTGTAGGGTGTGGGTCCTCGGGCCCTACCTTGAGTCTTGGGAGGGGGTGGATATGGCCTTTTGGCTAAGTCCGCCCTCTCTCACGGGGTCTCCCTTCGGGGGAGCCCCACTTAGTACTCGGTGGGGGCTGTTTCGGCAGTCCCCCTGAAGAACGGGGTCGGTCTGGTTTCGGCCAGACAGACCATGAGTACCTTAAATCCCTGTCAGGAGTCTTGCGCCCCGGGGGATCGAGGTTCGGGTCCTACCTCTTCGGAGGGAAGACCACTAGTTTCGCACACCCTGTGCACTTTTTGTGCTCTCACTTTGTGTGTGTGCACTTTTTTATGCACCGGGTGGAGTCTTTTGAGTGTGTTGCACACGCTACGGGCTTTAAAAAAAAAAAAAAAAAAACCTGTAATGGGGGTCAATACATTCTGGTGAGTGTGATGCACATATGAATGTTGGTGGAGAGGAGACACACCAGGTCACGTTTATTTGAGCGTTTGGATGAAACTGGGTGCCTATGGGACTGCAATATATGTTTTCATTCGGTTTTGTGGGACTTTCTTGCACTTTTTTTTCACTTGGCACTTTAAATCACATATTTTGTAGACAGCAATGTCCAATTTGTTGGAAATACTTGTTTATTGAGAGCGCAGTTAATTTTTCTTGATTTATTTACATGAAGGAGGGTAAACCATCCAGAGCTGATGCAGTTAAAGCATATTTTTTGGGTGCCATGTATGCACAAGTAGGCTCAGATTTTATTTAACCATGCTCCTTTAAGCTCTTCCCACACACAATTGGGCTACACTGACTGTTCACTACAATGTGGCACACTATTACTCTTCTTAGGGTTCTCAAAGGTGCCCCAGGTCTTTTACACGCTATGCCCCTGGGTATAATAATTATAATAAAACTGAATAGTGTAAGGTAGTTGATGAAAAGTTTAAAAGGTCTTCTTATCTTGCTGCTAGTTTGTGCAGACAGTCACTAAGGAGGGCTACACATTTGTTCAAGGGGAACTTCACCCTTTAAAAAAAAATCAAAAAATAAAAGTCTGAAGCTACAAAAACTGTAGCTGTTGACTTTTAAAACTGAGGTACTTGGATTTGGGAGGCAGCTGTGACTTCCTGAGGACTCACAGCTGACTCTCCACTCTGCTTGCATTCGATCATATGGCATAGAGAGACTGGTCCTGCAGCCTCCTAAGATGTGTGACATAATTCATGCCTAGGTAAGGAATAAGGAAGTGGGAGCAGGTACCTGTCAAAAAGGATTTCCTGAAGACGCTATACGGTGAAATGCATTGATGTCCGCCTGTCTACACTTCCTTATTAACCAATGACGTCACTTCCGGTGACTCAGTGGAACGCACGCCGACCTGCTTCTCGGAGCGTATAGAGAGGGGTGAGCCCATTACATGGTTGAGGAAAGGGGATGCAATTGATATGCGATCTGAGCTGGTGCCGGTCAGGGTAGATTATTTGTAAACCTAACTATTGATGTGTGTGTATGGCATTTTAATTATTAGAAAAACAGTGTTTCACTATTATGGGTGTCTCTGTTTTACCTCCATATAATCAACATCGGCCATCTGAGAGGGATAAGAGAGGTGCAGACCCATCAAGGTGTCGTGATTGCTGATAAGGCTGTATGGTCCCTGGGACCTGGGGCTTCTGGTGAGAAGATTTATGAGTCTTACCATGAGGTGTAGCACTTGAATCTAAATAAGAAGGCAAGGTGTGGGTGACAGCATTTATTGAGCACCAATTTAGGCCTCTTTCACACTTGTGAGACTTGTCCTGCGATTTGGAATTTGCAAAGTCGCATGACAAGTTGTTCTGCATAATTTCCAATGAGTACCGTTCATATCTGTACGACTTCAAGTCGTAACGACTTCAAAGTAGTTTCTGCACTACTTTTGCCTGATTTTAATGCGTTTCGAGGTACAAAGACATAGGCATTGCTTCAAGTCCAGTCAAAATCGCGGCAACAAAATTGCGGCAAAATCACGCGACTTTTAAGTCACACAAGTGTGAAAGGGGCCTTATTCCACTTAACCACTTGCCGACCGCCGCACGACTATCTACGTTGGCGGTCAGCCCCTCACAGGCAAACTAACGTAGGGCTACGTTGCTTGCTTGTGAGGGTCTAGGGAGCGAGCGCGCGCCGCCGGAGGTGCGCTCCCGCTCCCGCGTGGTCACGGACCCCCCCGCGCGTGTGACCAGCGGACCCGATGTCCGCCGGCCACTCGGCGATCGGCGGGGGAGAGGGAGAATGTCAGGCAGCTTGTGTAAACAAGCCACCTGTCATTCTCCTCGCTGTAAAGACACTGATCACATGGATCTACTATGTAGATCCATTGATCAGTGTCCTTACAGCTCAAGCCACAGCCAATCACAGTAGAAAGCACGCCCCTAGGGACACACACAGCCCCTCCCTCCCAAATAAAGTTAACCCCTTCACTACCAGTGTATTTTTACAGTAACAGTGCATATATATAGCACTGATTACTGTAGAAATGTCACTGGTAACCCCAAAAGTGTCAAAAATGTCAGTCAAGGGTCCGATCTGTCCGCCGCAATGTCGCAGTACCGCAAAAAAATCGCAGATCGCCGCCATTACGCGTTAAAAAAAAAACAACAAAAATTACAAAAATCTTTCCCTTTGTTAGTAAACGCGATAACTTTTGCGCAAACCAATCAAAATACGCTTTTTGTGATTTTTTTTTACCAAACATAGGTAGCATAAAACAAATTGGCCGAAAATGTTAAAAAATTTTGATTTTTACATTTTTTGGGGGGAATTTCATATAAAAAAATGTGAAAAATATTGCTATTTTTGCAAAATTGACGTTTTTTTTGTTTATAGCGCGTGATCAAAAAATCGCACAGGTGATCAAATACCACCAAAAGAAAGCTCTGTTTGTGGGAAAAAAAGGACGCCAAATTCTTTTAGGTACAGCGTCGCACGACCGCGCAATTGTCCGTTAAAGTCACGCAGTGCCGAATCGCAAAATACCCCCTGGTCGGAATGGGGGTAAAATCTTCCGGGGCTTAAGTGGTTAAGAAGACTTCTTTGTATATGGACTGTGAATGCTTCACATTTAATTTATGTTGGTTATATAGCAATAGCGTATTGTCGTGTTCACACTATTGGCACATATGTATGTTTTTTTCCATTATATCTACATTAGCCATCACTTAACAGCTTTATATGTATTATACCTGTCAGAAAGGTACCTGCTCCTCATAAAAAAAAAAAAATGAAATGTGTTAGGGACAGGGATGGAGAGGAGGCAATTTCACTTTTGAGTGAAGATCAGCTTTAATATATCCTGCATGTGTAGAAATGCAACAGGTCCCCACTTCTGTGTCTACTGTACAAATGTCCCAGCTGACACGTATTGCTGTTTCCATGACATCATCAAACATTATTTACAATATCTGAATGAACAGTTGCAGATTTGCTGGTAAAGTAACAAATAGGAACGGTCAAATTGGCAAAGGACACTGGCAACATACGATGATTACATCTGTGGGAATAAATAAGGACTCTGTGCTCTGGTTTTAAACCAAAATGAGACTGGTGCAGTCAAGTAAGGCTACGTGAAAGCATTTTTAAAGCCTAAAGCTGATCTCCATGTTTCTCATCACTTTAAATAGTTTGTTTGGGCCAAGCTGGTCCAAACTATCTATTTCCTTCACTAAGTGGCTCTAAGCACTATATAAACTGCATGAAGGTTCAGCCACATACAGTGCACAGTGCTGAGTTCCAGCTCAGCCATTGATAGGCAGCTTTGTATTCTGTGAATGAACACAAAGCTTCCTCTGATTGGCTGAGTCAGAGAGTATGACATCATCAGCCCGCCCCCTCCGACTCAGACGGGCAGTTATCTACAGCTCTTATAGCAAACAGCGTCTAAGGTATTTACCATTTAGGAGGCACATAAACCATTTTAAAGCAAAGCTCCCTCCAAAAGGGTAAGCTCCACTTGTTTGCCTCCTCCACCCTGCACTGCCACATTAGGCACCTTTCCAGGGAGTGGGTAGCGGGTACCTGGTTTTAACAGGTACCCGCTCCCACTTCTGGCTGCATTTACCACAAGGAACTCAACCAGGAGTTCGGCAACCCTCCTCCTTCCCCCACCGCCGGCCAATTTACTAAGCGCAGCATGCTTCATGCATGCACAGCAGGGACAGGGCCGGGACAATGGGTGGGCAGGAGGGACGGTTGCCCAGGGCGCAATGGTTTATTGCAGGGATGTGGGGGGTGCTTTGACCCTAACCCTAAGGGAAGGGGGGCGCAGTTTGGCATCCTTGCCCTGGGCGCTGGATGACCTTGTCCCAGCACTGAGTAGGGAACTGGCTTTGAAGCCGCAAGGCTTAACTGCCAGTTTCCCTTAGCTAAGAGGGTGGTGGCAGTACCCGAGAGCTGATTGAAAAATCAGCTTCCGTGAAGACAGTGCTGGATTTGTGGTCAGGTAAGTGCCCTGATATTAAACAGTGTTTGTAGCTGCTGACTTTTAGTTTTTTCTGAAAGAGCCCGGAGCTCAGCTTTAAGAAATAGAGATAATTAGTTATCAAGATTCGCCTCCCATTGACTTAACCTTAATAGGGTTCACATTAAAGTTTGCAATTTGCCTATTTTTTGAACGTGTTCGCTGATCCAGCCTGTATATCCAACCGAAGCTGATTTAATCATTAGTAGTCATCACCAACCCAAAAAGAAAACAGTAAACGTAGATCAAATTAGCCATTTATATTAACAGTGAATTTGCTGCTGTATCTATAACATGTTTAATCTGAAAATGAAATGAATGTGTGATACAACTAAGAGAAACCAATTGCATTTCAATATCACATCTAAGACATGTACAGTATATGATACATATAGGAGATGCTGTCAGATTGTATCATATTGGCTGATGTACTTTGAAAATACTACTCAAGGCGCTGCTTCTGGAATTAATCAGAAACAGATTCAAGTCTGCTACTGGAACTAATCTAATCATATCAAAATCACAGGTGTGGTTTAGAAATATCTCATAACATGCCCACATCATAAACTGTATGAAAAGCCTCTCCCTTGTAAAACAGCATAAACATATAAACTGTGCCTAAAAGACAACTGTGTTATGTATCAGTCAGTAACATGATCATGACATTAGCAGAAAGAAACAGTACAGAAATGCTTTTTCAAAAAGAGGAAATACTTTTGCCTTTCTTCATCTGTGTTCACTTCATTATAAAACGATAACAAGTTATAGGTCCTCAATAAAGTAAATCTGTGCTTTACTCGTGAAGGGCAGGGTATTTGGGTAGGTTTATTTTAAAGCTTGGCCCTCCAGCAGCCTATACTCACCTGCCTTTTACTTCGCCCACTGCTCTGTTCAGCTTCGGCAAGCTAGGAATAACAGCCCTGTTATTAACTTGTTAGGAAAGTATTATCCTGCTCTACCTTTAATTGACGCGTATGTTGTAGGTAAAACTTTTAGGGGGTGGCTCCAAAGAACCCAATTGTGTTCCCACAATGTACACTACTAAAAAACAAATCTCTTCACACTGCCTCCTGGCAGCCTTTTAAGTGGGTTTGAATGCCAGAGGGCATCACGGATTCTCTATCAAATAACTGCCGTGATTGGCTCTTACAACAGTCACATGATCTGGAGCCCATCCTCCTTGCTTCCAATGAGGAGCTGTCGGAAGCAGCTTAGTCAGTGTGCTGGGAGCACGCTTGCAGCATACAACATCAGGCCTCCATGGAAACACACTGTATGTGTGATGCATGGGCATTACAGAATATTACAAACCACTTTGCTGCCTCTGCATATATGTGTTACGTGGTTGACAGGAGAAAATCTCTAGTTCTACTTAGTGCTTACACAAGCTGACTGTCTTCCCACCTCCATGTAACAGCTCTACATCAAGCACTAGTGTATTATATGGGAAGACAGAGAATTAGTCTGAGTAACATGTGTCTTCATACCTGGGTGTAATGGGTCTTTCTATTGCTTCTAGCTGAATAGCATGTACTGTATATGTACGTAACAAGGGGTTACTTTCCCTTTTGGATTGTTTCACCCATTTGGTGGGAGCATCTTCTTTAACTTACAGTTTAAAGTGGGATAGAGAGTGGTTGATGAGGATGAGAAATATTAGGATGTAGAGCATGAAGTTCAGGAAACACACCTCCATAGAGGCACCCTAATGGTAAGGCCGGAGGCCCTCATAGCACAGCAGCAGCCATGGCGTAGTATTGCTAAGAGCACTGCAGTTCCTCCTCTTGACACCCGATATTAGGATACAACAGCCATTTAATGAGTTACCATGTACACATGGGTTGTCACCCTAATAGGGAAGATAATGTTACCATGAGCTGGAATGTGCATTCACCAAATGAAATGGGCTGAACTCTTTGGAACTATTTGAACTTTGTGTAATAAAATATAGTGTCGATATGTATTGTGTAAAGAGTTGAAGAAATTTGAGACTACCCGCATCCGTTCAATGCAATATGGAAGTATTAGCATGTAAAGTGGGCGTATATGCCAATGACTGTAGCCATTTGGATACCAGTAATACTGTATGTTGAACAGTAATAAAAGGATTTAAGAGACCTAAAGAAACAATCTTTGCCAAAGTCTTGGAGGAATTTTTTTAGCAGCCAGTTTGGGATACAAGTGGTTGTGGTTTTTTTTTGCAGTGGGTTGTTTGGCAGTGGTGACTGAATAGATTTTCTTTGATGCACCAACTGGTGATGTCTTGGCATCTCTGTTATGCTGGTCTCAGATATGGGTGGCGATCCTGCTGGAACCATGCTTGTAACCATGGTATCAAGAGGCCTCTAAAGTTACATGTACTAAATACTCCCAGCAATCTGAGAAGTAGAACCCCAATAATATTTGTCTTTGGGAACCTGTAAGACTGGTGTGGGTTTTTTCCCACTGTCCCTGAAAAGCTGTAAACTATGTGGAGCTCCCTTTAGGTCTGTGAACTGGCTTAACAACCCACAGATTCTAGCTGACCTTCCTACATGTTCAGCTGGTGGACTGAGCTTCAAAGGGGACCTGTTTTTTTTTTCCTGCATGGGGGAAGCTTGAGGCAATATTTTTATATATAGCAATCCATACTTGTAACCACTTTGCTCTGGGTCTCATTTCCTATGGTCTGTAGTGTCATGCTCACACATCGGTCTGTGAAGTGATCCCAATTCCAAGGCTCCTTTACTTTCTATGGGAAGAAGGTCAGCCACATTATCTAAACCAGGGGTCCCCAACCCTCGGGTACTGGTCTGTGGCGCATCAGATACTGGGCTGCACTGCAGGAGCTACATCAGAAACCTATGACGGGAGGGGCATTTTTGACAGGTGCCCGTCCCCCCTTCCCGGGAGACCGGGCTGCAGGGAGGTCCCCCGGATATTCGGCCCCCTTCCCTCATCACCAGGCCAGTCACAAAGCACATTGCGCTTCGCGCATGCGCAGTAGGGCACTGGCTGTGGAGCCCCTTACAGTCCCTTATAGGCAATGGCAGCGACAGCACCCGAGAGCAGATGGAAACATTGGCTGGGGTGCCGACGTCCCTGGATTCCAGAACAGGTAAGTGTCCTAATATTAAAAGTCAGCAGCTCCAGTATGTGTAGCTGCTGGCTTTTATTTTTTTTTCGTGGGGGGGGGGCTGAACCTCCTCTTTAAGATCAATGAAAGTATTCAGCATTTATAAAATTAATATGCACACAGATCAATTATCTACAAATTAGAGTGCGTATGGGAATAATGTGCTGACATGTTATAAAATCTCTATATGGATTACAGGGCACTTCTAAAATGTTACAGGTCAGGAGTAAAAAAATCTGACTGTTCTTTGAGTTTCTAAAGTTGTTGCATTAATTGCAAAATGTGAATACACGTAAGGCCAAGCTTAGAAAAAAACAATGTCCTGAGTTTTGGAACAGGGAACATAGATTTCCTTAGGCTCAATTAGAGGAAATACATTACATTATATCATACAATACTGCACATATTGTTTAGTTATCATTAATATCTGAAACTAAACCTTTCCAGTTACCAACCCCTCCTTGTGTAAACCAGAATCCAGGTGCAGCATCAAATGTTTGGATTCAGCTAAGGCTGGTTTATGACTCAAATTAACCTTACGTCATAGAGTTATCAAAGATTTAGCATGGTGTGAACTATCTCTAAGATGTTCATAGATAGAGCTTGTAATGTAAATAGTGTAGCTTACATACTGTGTGCTTTAAAGGGATGCATATATAGAATACGTGTAGCATCTACTGTTGTGGAGGTTTAGGGTTTGTATCCAAAATATAAAGTTTTGTGAATCATTCAAGAACAGTACTCAATGTTTGATCATGTTTATAAGCTCATGGTGCATATGCATGAAAAAAAAAAATGTGCAACTTATTTTGTTTGCTATGTTTGGAGAATGCAAAACCCAACTTTGTGCTTGAAAAAATACCCTTGTAGTGGCTGCTCTCATTTTGCAGGGGTTAAATGCTTAAAGTTATTGTATAGTCTTGTTTTTTTCTATAAAAATAACAAACCTGTTATATTTACCTGCCCTGTGCAGTAATTTTGCACAGAGCAGCCCAGATCCTCCTCTTCTCAGGTCCCTCTTCGGCTCTCCTGGCCCTTCCCTCCTGTTGGGTGCCCCCAAAGCAAGCAGCTTGCTATGGGGACACCCGTGCCGAGCCGCTGCTTCATGTACCCATTCAGACATGAAGCTGCAATTCGGCACTGCCCCTCTCTCTCTCCCGATTGGCTAACTGAGTTTGATTGCCAATGGCACCGCTGCTGTTTCTCAGCAAATCAGGAGGGAGGGACAACAGAGGCAGTCGTGGACATCACTGGATTGACAGGGGGCTCAGGTAAGTATAAGGGGGGCTGCTGCACACAGAAGACTTTTTATCTTATTTTTTAGTTTTATTTTTTGTATTTTTTTTTATTTTTTTTTTTATCTTATTTTTATGCATAGTGCATGAAGGTAAAAAAAAAAAAAAAAAACTTCTGCCTTTACAATCAATATGGGGTAGAGGAAGGGGACATATTTCTTACTGTACCCCTCTAAGTCCCCTCTTCTCCCTAAAGCTCTGAGTTGTGTGTGGTCCATTGGCATCATTACATACAATGTAGAATGTTGGTCCTACGTTGAATGTGGAGGTGGTAAGTGTGCAACCTTGGCTGGAAGCGCCTTAGAGAGTTGGTACTAGATCAGAAGGCTCTGGATAGAGCTATGATTGGGAGTGTGAATCTGTCAGTGCTGGAGAAAGCCACACTAAGGGGTAAGTATACCATCATTTTCAAGTATGCTGTGAATACTTACTTATTATGGCAAGTGCTCTGGGGACACACAGCAGATTTATTTTTTCTTTAATTCTTGCCAAAACAAAAAAAAAAAAAATAATAATGATAATATGTGTAAATATCCCAAATCCCAATACATCTTAACACACAGACCATACGCAAATATGCGGCGCCACTGGACTGGTCTTTTTTTCCATGGGGCCGCATATTTGCGTAACTCCCTTTGTGCTTGCCACCACAGAGACAAGGGTATTTATGGAGAGCCCCTGGCCACATACTGACCATTGGGACCCAGATCTGATTGGCTATTACAGTGATTAGTCATTGTGAAGCCCACCCCAGTGTCTTCTTTTTCTGTAAATGGAGTAGAGAGAGATACTTAATACCTCTCTCTCTCCCAGCAGAGAAAAAAACATGTGTGTAAAATAAATAAATAAATAATAATAATACAAAATAATAATAAAAAAAAAAATACCTAGATCAAAGTTTGATCTAGGTCAGTGCCAGGGTTAGTGTTTGGGTCAAGGTCAGGGTCAGTATTTTTTTTTTTTTTTTAGTATCAGTGTCAGTAAGTGTCAGTGTGTTTTAGATGGGATAAAAAAAGCAAAATGGGCACTATTGTTTTTGGACTGTACTACGGGTACACACAACAACTAGCATACACATATGTGGTATCGCTGCGATCGTCAGGAGCAGGAACATTTAATTTGGGTTATTCTTTGGGGGAAGGTTGTGGTAGTAGCAAGAAATATACAGCTCAATTTTTTAAAAAGATATATTTATTTTACTATTTTGGGCCAGTTTCTCTTCTGGAGATAGATATCCACTACCATTTACCACCAAAAGAAAGCCCAATTTGTCCTGAATAAATGCTGTATAATCCACCTGGATTCACAAAGTAGTTGTGATGATTAGTGTTGAGCGAACACGGACTGTATTATTCGTGTTCGTACCGAATAATTGGATTTTTGTTACCCGAACACGGACACGGACACTTTACTGTATATTCGGGTAAAAATCCGTGTTCGGTCGTTTTATTTCCGGGTTTTGCATGCTTTGGCGCGCTTTTCATGGCGGGCTTTCAACAGCCAATCAACAAGCGTTTAACTGGTGTGCCTAAGCCATCCCAGCCATGCCTGCAAATGTATCAGTAGCTGTGATTGGCCGTCTGAAGCATGTGACCAAGTCTTTATAAGATCGAGGCAGCGCCGCAGCGGCGTCATTCTGCTGCTTAGATCAGGGAGAGAGCACACATCAACGTGCTGGCTGCTGATTAGGGACAGACAGGCAGGAAAAAACCATTTGTGTCCAGATAGAATTGAGGGACAGGTCGGAGTGTTTTAGGCAGGGCGAGTTGTAGGCATTTTAGGGAGAGGCTGCTGCTGATTTTTAGGGAAATTGTGTTCTACAAACTACAATCGATATTGCTGTGTGGGGTGGGGTCTGCACTTAGTCCTGATCTACGATCTCTTATCAATCCTGTTAGGGATAGAGTCTGCTGAATTTTAGGGAAAGTGTGTTCTACAAACTACAATCGATATTGCTGTGTGGGGTGGGGTCTGCACTCTGCACTCAGTCCCGATCTACGATCTCTTATCAATTCTGTTAGGGATAGAGTTTGCTGATTTTTAGGGAAAGTGTGTTCTACAAACTACAATCAATATTGCTGTGTGGTGTGGGATAGGAGATAGGCAGGTGTCAGTGACCCACATCCATTTTGCTATGTGTGGGCTGCAGTGAACACAATCTTTTTGGGGTGCAGTGAACACAATCTTTGTGGGGTGCAGTGAACACAATCTTTGTGGGGGTGCAGTGAACACAATCTTTTTTGGGTGCAGTGAACACAATCTTTGTGGGGTACAGTGAACACAATCTTTGTGGGGTGCAGTGAACAAAATCCTTTTGGGGTGCAGTGAACACAATCTTTGTGGGGTGCAGTGAACAAAATCCTTTTGGGGTGCAGTGAACACAATCTTTGTGGGGTGCAGTGAACACAATCTTTGTGGGGTGCAGTGAACAAAATCCTTTTGGGGTGCAGTGAACACAATCTTTGTGGGGTGCAGTGAACACAATCTTTTTGGGGTGCAGTGAACAAAATCCTTTTGGGGTGCAGTGAACACAATCTTTGTGGGGTGCAGTGAACAAAATCCTTTTGGGGTGCAGTGAACACAATCTTTGTGGGGTGCAGTGAACACAATCTTTGTGGGGGTGCAGTGAACACAATCTTTTTTGGGTGCAGTGAACACAATCTTTGTGGGGTACAGTGAACACAATCTTTGTGGGGTGCAGTGAACAAAATCCTTTTGGGGTGCAGTGAACACAATCTTTGTGGGGTGCAGTGAACACAATCTTTGTGGGGTGCAGTGAACAAAATCCTTTTGGGGTGCAGTGAACACAATCTTTGTGGGGTGCAGTGAACACAATCTTTGTGGGGTGCAGTGAACACAATCTTTGTGGGGTGCTTTGAACAAAATCCTTTTGGGGTGCAGTGAACACAATCTTTGTGGGGTGCAGTGAACACAATCTTTTTGGGGTGCAGTGAACGAAATCCTTTTGGGGTGCAGTGAACACAATCTTTGTGGGGTGCAGTGAACACAATCTTTTTGGGGTGCAGTGAACAAAATCCTTTTGGGGTGCAGTCAACACAATCTTTGTGGGGTACAGTGAACACAATCTCATACTTCTGAAGATTTGAGGGTGTTGCCTGTTCCATACTCCTACTCCTCATCCATCCTTTTAGGGGTACAAACAATAGTAATTGGGGCCTAGTGTGGTTGTGTACGTGTGAGATACATACACTTTTTTTGATCATATTTCCTATTCTGCTATTCAATAAAAACCTTTGGGGATCAATTAAATTGCGGGATAGTCTGTGTCGGTACGTGTGAGATCAACCTTTCCAAGTTTTTGGGGTTCATCTCATACTTCGGAAGATTTGAGGGTGCTGCCTGTTCCATACTCCTCCTACACCTCATCCATCCTTTTAGGGGTACAAACAATAGTAATTGGGGCCTAGTGTGGTTGTGTACGTGTGAGATACATACACTTTTTTTGATCATATTTCCTATTCCGCTATTCAATAAAAACCTTTGGGGATCAATTAAATTGCGGGATAGTCTGTGTCGGTACGTGTGAGATCCACCTTTCCAAGTTTTTGAGGTTCATCTCATACTTCTGAAGATTTGAGGGTGCTGCCTGTTCCATACTCCTCCTACTCCTCATCCATCCTTTTAGGGGTACAAACAATAGTAATTGGGGCCTAGTGTGGTTGTGTACGTGTGAGATACATACACTTTTTTTGATCATATTTCCTATTCCGCTATTCAATAAAAACCTTTGGGGATCAATTAAATTGCGGGATAGTCTGTGTCGGTACGTGTGAGATCCACCTTTCCAAGTTTTTGAGGTTCATCTCATACTTCTGAAGATTTGAGGGTGCTGCCTGTTCCATACTCCTCCTACTCCTCATCCATCCTTTTAGGGGTACAAACAATAGTAATTGGGGCCTAGTGTGGTTGTGTACGTGTGAGATACATACACTTTTTTTGATCATATTTCCTATTCCGCTATTCAATAAAAACCTTTGGGGATCAATTAAATTGCGGGATAGTCTGTGTCGGTACGTGTGAGATCCACCTTTCCAAGTTTTTGAGGTTCATCTCATACTTCTGAAGATTTGAGGGTGCTGCCTGTTCCATACTCCTCCTACTCCTCATCCATCCTTTTAGGGGTACAAACAATAGTAATTGGGGCCTAGTGTGGTTGTGTACGTGTGAGATACATACACTTTTTTTGATCATATTTCCTATTCCGCTATTCAATAAAAACCTTTGGGGATCAATTAAATTGCGGGATAGTCTGTGTCGGTACGTGTGAGATCCACCTTTCCAAGTTTTTGAGGTTCATCTCATACTTCTGAAGATTTGAGGGTGCTGCCTGTTCCATACTCCTCCTACTCCTCATCCTGCCTTTAGGGGTACAAACAGTAGTAATTGGGGCCTAGTGTGCTTCTGTACGTGTGAGATACATACACTTTTTTTGATCATAATTCCTATTCCGCTATTCAATAAAAACCTTTGGGGATCAATTAAATAGCGGGATAGTCTGTGTCGGTACGTGTGAGATACACCTTTCCAATTTTTGGGGCGCATCTCATACTGCCGAGGTTTTGAGGGTGCTTCAGTCTGCCTCCTGCGTGCTCCTCCTACTCCTCTTCCTCATCCTGCCTTTAGGGTACAAAAAATTGTAATCGGCGGGGCCTAGTCTGTGTTTGTACGTGTGAGATACACCGTATTATAAAATGTTTCCTATTCCGCTATTCAATAGACACCCTTTTGGAGTGTAAAAAATTAAATTACGGCATAGTCTGTATCGGTACGTGTGAGATACACCTTTTAAATTTGTTTGGCGCATCTCCTTCCCCCGCCAAGGATTGCAGGGCGCTTCAGTTTGCCTCCTGTTCCCAACTCCTCCTACTCCTCTTCCTCATACTGCCTTTAGGGTACAAAAAATTGTAATCAGGGCCTAGTCTGTGTTTGTACGTGTGAGATACACCGTATTATAAAATTTTTCCTATTCCGCTATTCAATATACACCCTTTTGGAGTGTAAAAAATTAAATTACGGCATAGTCTGTATCGGTACGTGTGAGATACACCTTTTAAATTAGTTTGGCGCATCTCCTTCCCCCGCCAAGGATTGCAGGGCGCTTCAGTTTGCCTCCTGTTCCCAACTCCTCCTACTCCTCTTCCTCATCCTCCCTTTAGGGTAGAAAAAAATTTAATCGGGCCTAGTCTGTGTTTGTACGTGTGAGATACACAGTTTTTTATCCTATTCCGCTATTCAATATACACCCTTTTGGTGTAAAAAACATTAAATTGCGGCATAGTTTGCAAATTTGACTGTGAGATACACCCGTGCGATACTGTTGTTGTTTTGTTCCGCTATTCAATAAACACCTTTCTAGGGCAAGATCTTAAATTACAGAAATATGAGGAGACCGTCAAATAAGGGCCGTGGCCTGGGTCGTGGTGCTGCTGGTAGAGCTCCTGTTGCAAGGAGAGGACGTGGTCGATCTGTGCCAGCTACACGCACAAGTCAAACACCTTCCTCAAGTGTGAGTAGGCGACAGAACCTGCATCAGTATTTGGTAGGGCATCATACGCCTCTAGAAGTGATGAGGCCAGAACACAGAGAGGCGATAGTAGATTGGTTTGCTGCTGACAGTGCCTCCAGTTCCTTCACATTGTTTCCCACCCAGTCTACTGCAGAAAGGTCAGAGTTGGCACCTGCAGCCGATGTCCAACCGTCTTTCACCTCACCCCCTTGCAAATCAGGCAAGCAGTCTGAGCCCCAAGCCATACAGCAGTCTCTTCTTCTTTTTGAGGACTCTGTCAGCAGGGTTTCCCAGGGCCATCCACCTAGCCCTGCCCCAGAAGTGGAAGAGATTGAGTGCAGCGATGCCCAACCACTTATTTCTCAAGATGAGTACATGCAAGGACCATCGCAGCACGTCTCCGATGATGACGAAACGCAGGTGCCAACTGCTGCGGTGTTCAGCATTGTGGAGACCGACAAGGAGGGCAGGGGTGAAGACTGGGTGGAAGATGATGTGGAGGACGATGAGGTCCTCGACCCCACATGGAATGAACGTCATGCAGGTGACCTGAGTAGTTTGGAGGAAGAGGCGGTGGTCGCACAGAGCCACCAGCACAGCAGAAGAGGGAGCAGGGTGCAGAAGCGGAGCGGCCGTGCCCTAGACACTACGCCTGCTACTGCCCAATGCAGCAAGGGAACGAGCGCACCAAAGTCAGCTCAAAGGAGTTCTCTAGCGTAGAAGTTCTTTAGAAAATGTGCTGATGACAGGACACGAGTGGTTTGCACCCTGTGCAATCAGAGCCTGAAGCAAGGCATAAACCTTCTCAACCTGAGCACAACCTGCATGATCAGGCATCTAAGTGCAAAGCACGAGCTGCAGTGGAGTACACACCTTCAAAACCAAGAAACGTCTCTGGCTTATCCTGCTTCCTCTTCTGCTGCAGTCTCGGCCGCTCCAGCCACATCTGTAGTGATACCGGCACCTGCCACCCCGCAAACAGACGATCTGTCAGCAACACCACCACCTGGGTCACCAACAACCATCTCCACAATGTCCCGTGGAAGCGTTCAGCTTTCCATCTCCCAAACACTTAGAGAGGAAGAGGAAGTACCCCCCTACCCACCCGCGATCCCTGGCCCTGAATGCCAGCATTTCAAAATTATTGGCCTTTGAAATGCTGTCATTCCGTCTGGTGGAGACTCACAGTTTTAAAAACCTTATGTTTTTTTAGTGGCGGCTGTCCCACAGTACGTCGTGCCCAGCCGCCACTACTTTTCCAGGCAAGCCATCCCTTCCCTGCACAACCAAGTGGGGGAAAAATCAGGTGTGCACTGCGCAACGCCATCTGTGCCAAGGTCCACCTAACTACCGATACGTGGACCAGTAAGCACGGTCAGGGGCGTTATATCTCCCTAACGGCACACTGGGTAAATGCAGTGGCGGGTGGGCCTGAGGCGGATAGCAATTTGGCGCATGTCCTTCCACCACCGAGGATTGCAGGGCGCTTCAGTTTGCCTCCTGTTCCTAACTCCTCCTACTCCGCTTCCTCATCCTCTACCGCCTCCTCATCCGGACAGCGTAACACCTTCACCACCAACTTCAGCACGGCCAGGGGTAAACGACAGCAGGCAGTTTTACAACTTGCCTGTTTGGGGGACAAACCACACACCGCGCAGGAGTTGTGGAGGAGCATGGAACAGCAGACAAATGAGTGGTTGCTGCCAGCGAGCCTCAAGCCCGGCCTGGTGGTGTGCGATAACGGGCGAAATCTCATAGCAGCTCTGGGCCTAGCCGGTTTGACGCAAATCCCTTGCCTGGCGCATGTGCTGAATTTGGTGGTGCAGAGGTTCCTTAAAAACTACCCCGATATGTCAGAGCTGCTGCAGAAAGTGCGGGGCCGTCTGTGCGCACTTTCGGCGTTCTCACCCTGCTGCTGCTCGCCTGTCAGCGCTGCAGCGTAACTTCGGCCTTCCCGCTCACCGCCTCATATGTGACGTGCCCACAAGGTGGAACTCCACCTTGCACATGCTGCAAAGACTGTGCGAGCAGCAGCAGGCCATAGTGGAGTTTCAGCTGCAGCACGCACGCGTGAGTCGCTCTGCGGAACAGCACCACTTCACCACCAATAACTGGGCTTCCATGCGAGACCTGTGTGCCTTGTTGCGCTGTTTTGAGTACTCCACCAACATGGCCAGTGGCGATGACCCCGTTCTCAGCTTAACTATCCCACTTCTATGCCTCCTTGAAAAAACAATTCGGGCGATGATGGAAGAGGATGTGGCACAGGATGAGGAGGAGGAGGAGGATGAAGAGGTAACATTTCCAAGGCTTTCAGGGCAGTCATTCGCAAGGGGCTCCGAGGGTGGGTTCCTGCACACACAAACGCCAGGAACACAATTGTCCAGCAGGGGCACAGTTCTGGAGGATGAGGAGGATGAGGAGGAGGAGGAGCTGGAGGAGGAGATGGAACCATGTTCACAGCAGGGTGGCACCCAGGCCAGCTCATGGCCATCACTGGTGCGTGGCTGGGGGGATACAGAGGACACGGACGATACACCTCCCACAGAGGACAGCCTTTCGTTGCCTCTGGGCAGCCTGGCACACATGAGCGATTACATGCTGCAGTGTCTCCACCACGACCGCCGAGTTGCCCACATTCTAACTTGTGCTGATTACTGGGTGGCCACGCTGCTGGATCCCCATTACAAGGACAACATGCCGTCCTTAATTCACTCACTGGAGCGCGATCGCAAGATGTACAAGCGCACGCTGGTAGACGCGATGCTGCTGGCATTCCCATCTGACAGCGGGGCCACAGTGGAAGCACAAGGCAGAGGAGGAGGAGGAGGAGGTCGCTAACGCAACCAGGGCACCGCCAGCACCTCAGAAGGCAGGGTTAGCATGGCCGAAATGTGGAAAAGCTTTGGCAGCACGCCACAACAAACAGCAGCACCAGCAGCTCAGATGGAACGTCTTAGCAGGAGGCAGCATTTTACCAACATGGTGGAGCAGTATGTGTGCACACGCCTACATGTAGTGAATGACGGGTCTGCCCCCTTCAACTTCTGGGTCTCCAAATTTGGCACATGGCCTGAGCTTGCCCTTTACGCCTTGGAGGTGCTGGCGTGCCCTGCAGCCAGTGTATTATCTGAACGGGTATTTAGCACGGCTGGGGGCGTTATAACAGACAAGCGCAGCCGCCTGTCCAGAGACAATGTGGACAAGCTCACGTTCATTAAAATGAACCAGGCATGGATCCCACGGGACTTTTCCGTACCTTGTGCAGAATAGCAATGGATACCGACCTTACCCACCCATTGTTTCATTTTTGCTCTTTCTCACTCTTTTGGGGTGTACCCTCATTTAAAATTTGTGAAAAGAAGCAGTGTTGGCTACCTCGTCCTCCTCCTCAGGGCCAGATTAACGTAGGGGCTATTGGAGCTGCAGCTCCAGGCCCCTACCTTTTATATATGCCCCGGGCTGGCCATATTCACTGTTACCGCTCTTCTGTCACTTGTAAACACAGAAGTCTGGCTTCTATGCTCGCTTCCCCAGGCAGCACCCTCAGAACCTCCCCACACAGCGCGAAGGCCGGACAAGGAGGGACAGTTGCCGATGCATGGATGTGTTTATGGGCTTCAGAGACAGCATACCATGTTGAATTAGGCATGCATGGCTGCACCCGTCCTCCTCTGGGTGCATGCCAAGGCACGGCCCTTAAGGCCCTTCAAAATCCTCAGCACCAAGCCCATGATGCTCTTAATCCGGCCCTGGTCCTCCTCCACCGCCGCTTCCACCTACACCGCCCATAGGTGTGCACAGCCTATTGCATTAGGGTGTGCACCCCAAAGTTTAAATACACATGCATGTGTTTGCCTACATGTACATGGCCCCAATACATTACTCTCCCTGCTGGCAAAGAGAAATAGAGCAGAGCAGGTCCGAGGGAGAGCTTTTGATAATGAAAAGTGCAGCGCTAAAACAATAAGACAATAAAAACATCAATGGATAAATGAAAAGTCTATGAATGGCACACAGTAGTCTTGTAAAAAAGAGGAGAAAACAGTCCAATAAGAAATCCCAATGAAAGTGCTCAGTGCTGATCAGTAAACAGGACACAAGTGCTTTTTCAGTGCAATCCTTCACCAGAGGTGCTAGCCTCTCACCTGTAGGCTGTGAAAAGACAGCCTTAAAAGTACACTCCCAGCAATGTGAAAATCCTGACCAGGACAGCAATCACAGAGGGCATCTCTCCTTTTTGTTAAGGTGTTCACAACGATCCCCATGCAATAGAAAGGGGGCAGACCATAGTGCAATATGTTTCAAACACCACAATTTATTGATAAAACAAATGGACAGCCTCTTACTTCAAGGTAATGCAAAAACGAGCAGAACAGCAATCCAGCTGGTCTCCAGACAGAGCGGAACGCTCTGCTGACAGGGGCTACGAGTGACGTCACAATCTCCTCTCCCTTGCGCACGCGTATCGTCCGTGGGCGGGACTTCCTCAGCGTGGGAGAGCTTTCCCATCTCCTCACTGGCAAACAGAGTGATAATGCTATGTGCCCTAGGTGATTAGGGTGTGCCCAGGCACACCCGGCACACCCTGTGCGCACACCTATGACACCACCACATCCACCACCACCTCAACCTCCCTCCTACTCCATATGGGCCTCGTCCTTCAGAGATGAAGAACATTGTTTTATTTTTCTGTTTTTTTTTTTGTTGTTTTAAGTTATTTCCCTATCCACATTTGTTTGCAGAGCACTTGCCATGCTCTTAATTACGTTTTGCTGCCATTTGCAGCACTCTAGCCCTTTCTTTTGGTGTTTTAGAGCCATTTTAGTGCCCTGAAAGTTCGGGTCCCCATTGACTTCAATGAGGTTCGGTGTCCGGGAAAAGTTCGGCAAAAGTCCGGGTTGTATCAAATGGTGAATAACAACAAAATTTATAATTCAGGTATACTGGACAGCCACTGACATATCTCGTGAATATTTAGAATGAAAGCAGGCACCAAGAGCAGTTTTGATAGAAAAGCATAAAACAAAACTTAACTGGACATCATAAACACAAAGCTTCCTTAAACATCTTAAAAGTTACCATTACTGGACATCATAATACATAAAGCTTCCTTACACATAAAAGTTACCATGAACAAATACACTTTACACATATTGAAATACTTAGCTTTTGGTAGTTGTAACAGTTTCCAAAAGATCTCTGCAACAAAAAGGGGTCTTGGCCGCATGTTTCCAAACAGCCAACCTTCCAAACGAACAAACAAGCAAGGCTACATCATAATGGACGTTTTCTCTGTGTAACCCTCCAAGGAGTCAGGGTGATGGGAAAGAGGCTTTCTCATGCAAATTAAGCCTTTTTTATAGTACTGTGCACAAGAGAACGCCCACAGGATGTGGTCATACCTCTTGTCCACTCATCAGGTCACTTTGAGTGAGGTTATCCACACATGGCTGCACCCCCCCCCCTCCCCCCACAAGCACATGGTTCAATAAATATGCGGCAGCCATTTTAGAACCACCTGTAAGTGAGAGATTATTATTATTATTACACATGTATTGGGAACATGTAAAAAATCCACAACTGATACAATCCACCTGTTGATCCCATACATTTGCAATAATTACCAACATTACAAACAATTACATACATTTCTACAACATGCACAAGCTAATTATCTTAAGCATGTACAATGTGTATGCAATAAAAAAAAAAAAAACTTCTTAAAATCCTATCAAATCTAAAACCAGACTTGTTCCTTTTGCTCCTAAACCAATCAGACTGGTTTATTTGCATATCAATGGGGAGGGCCATAGCTTGCAAGAATTTATGGCCTGAAAATTGAAACTCCATATTATGGCAACAAAGTCACTACAAATAAACCATGGCAGCACATACCACCTGTTGACTATAGCATGTGAATCTTCAAACTTTAAATAGGGTTAGCAATGTCCTTGGCAGTCTGTGGAAAGAAAACCCCAAATGATGAAAGTTCCTTGTCCTCCTCCTGGTAAATGATGAAAGTTCCTTGTCCTCCTCCTGGTAAATGATGAAAGTAAGTCTACTCCAATTGAGCCACCATCAGGAAATCATCTGCATCTTCCTCAGGTTCCCATCTTCTGGTCTGTCCCATCCCATCCGGTTTGGTCCTGGTCCACCTCTCGATGCTCGGTACCTTAATAGAATTAGAGACAAAGCGGATTATATGTTCCTTCCACCTGTGCCAAAAAACATTGCTCACTGCTCACATTTAACTGCAAAACTGTTATAGGGTGCCCACTGTTGCCTGGTTACATTTTCACTGAAAGGCTTTGACTTCCAACGAAAGGAATAAACTTGCGTGTCTCTCCGTACTGTCCTGCGAATACTAGCCTGCTGTTGTCCAATCGTCACAGCATGGCAGTACCTAGCAAAGTGCCCCATTCTATGACAGCAGAAACACTTAATGTGGCTGAATAAACCATTCCCATTCACTTGTTCCCACTTCTTAAACAAAGCTGGTGTAGGGAGCCCATCTATTTTCTCTCTAGGAACCCCTGCCTTAAGTAAATCAGTCCACATGTTTCTTCTGGAGACCATAGGCCTTGTCTTCCTTGCAGGCTTAGGGCCTTTGTCCTTTGTGGCATCTCTGCCTAAAGAAGTTTGAACACACTTCAAAGCCACAGCAGGTTTAACTTTACCTAAATACTTTACCTCGCTTGCAGTGTCTTCGGTCACCACTGCAAGCTGCTCCTTGGGCTCAATTTGAGTAGGTCCCTTTTCCACTTCATTCAGTTCATCACAAGCACTATTCCGCAAACCATTCTCTCCACCATGCTCACAATTTATTTTACCTTTTCTCTGATGTGTGATTATCGGGCATGCCTGACACTCATTCAGATCACCACTACCATCAGAACAGAACACATCCTCTCTAGCAACTACTCGACATGCATTACTTTGAACCAACATCTCTTTCACTTCCTGCAACTCTTTCTCAAGCGCTTCATTCTTCTGCACCTCGCTGCAAAAGGCCTGCACGACCAACCACCCCGTAGTGGCAGCGGCTTTCCGCTCCTTTTTTGAATATACGCTCAAATCTAAACGCAAAGCCTGTGTACCCAGTTCAGTACCAAGGTCTGGATAGATTGGAGCAGCATATTTAATCAATTCCTCTGCAATGGGTTTCCAGTACCCAGAACAGACCCAGGTAGGAATCGCCCCATATTTAGAAACTGATTCCTTACCTCCTGTTTTCTTGTTTTTTTTAAAAAAGACTATGCATCTCTACTCTCAGGGGGAACAGAAATGCAAAATCAATCACAATCTTAGTGTATTGTCCTGGCTCAAGGTGACTGTGCTCAAGGCTTATTCACTAAACTGCTCACACTAGCAGCAATTTAATGAATATAACACACACACCCTCTATAACACTGTCCTTAGGGCTTATCCACTAAACTGTTCACACTAGCAGCAATTTAATGGACACTACTCATACACCCTCTTATTACACTGTTTTTCATCCAAATATTCTATATTTAGTGACCATGCAGTATCCTGCCGACTACGCCAGTTGTATCAAATGGTGAATAACAACAAAATTTATAATTCAGGTATACTGGACAGCCACTGACATATCTCGTGAATATTTAGAATGAAAGCAGGCACCAAGAGCAGTTTTGATAGAAAAGCATAAAACAAAACTTTACTGGACATCATAAACACAAAGCTTCCTTAAACATCTTAAAAGTTACCATTACTGGACATCATAATACATAAAGCTTCCTTACACATAAAAATTACCATGAACAAATACACTTTAAACATATTGAAATACTTAGCTTTTGGTAGTTGTAACAGTTTCCAAAAGATCTCTGCAACAAAAAGGGGTCTTGGCCGCATGTTTCCAAACAGCCAACCTTCCAAACGAACAAACAAGCAAGGCTACATCATAATGGACGTTTTCTCTGTGTGACCCTCCAAGGAGTCAGGGTGATGGGAAAGAGGCTTTCTCATGCAAATTAAGCCTTTTTTATAGTACTGTGCACAAGAGAACGCCCACAGGATGTGGTCATACCTCTTGTCCACTCATCAGGTCACTTTGAGTGAGGTCATCCACACATGGCTGCACCCCCCCCTCCCCCCACAAGCACATGGTTCATTAAATATGCGGCAGCCATTTTAGAACCACCTGTAAGTGAGAGATTATTATTATTATTACACATGTATTGGGAACATGTAAAAAATCCACAACTGATACACCGGGACACGGACCCGGACTTCTTTTTAAAGTTCGGCCGAACCCGTCGAACACGGACATCCAGGTGTCCGCTCAACTCTAGTGATGATATGTACAGTTTTACTAACACATGTCAAAGTTTCAAAATTGGGCTTGGGCATTTAGATTTGTTTTACCCTTAGGTGCGATTTGGGTTAAACTCTTAAAATGTTTAATGACTACACTTAGCTGAAACATATCAGCCAATAAATAACTGGAGTTGTCATTGCTGGGACATTCTACTGTTGTTTCCAGGGCTGCATCTAGGGGAATGCTGGGGTTCACTGTGCCCCCAGATTTTACTTGTGTCCCCCAGATCTTTGAGGGGGAAAACAATGTAAGGGGGTACTCTGATGGGGACACCTGATGTTAGGGGGCACTCTGATTGGGACACCTGATGTTAGGGGGCACTCTGATGGGGACACCTGATGTAAGGGGGCATTCTGATGGGGATAATTGATCATATGTAAGGGGACACTCTTTTGAGGACAATTAATGCAAGGAGGGGCTCTATTAGGGACACTGATGTAAGGGAGCATTCTGATTGGGACACCTGATGTAAGGGGGCATTCTGATGCTGACACCTGATGTACAGGTGCACACTGATGGGGACACAGATGTAAGGGGGCACTCTGATGGTGACACCTAATGTATGGGGGCACTCTGATGGGGACACTGATGTAAGGGGGCACTCTGATGGTGACACCTGATGTATGGGGGAACTCTGATGGGAACATTGATGTAAGGAGGCACTCTGATGGGGACACTTGATGTAAGGAGGCACACTGATAGTGACACCTGTTGTACAGGGCACTCTGATGAGGGACATTGATATAAGGAGGCACTCTGATGTAAAGGTGGACTATGATTAGTATAATGATGTAAAGAAGAACTCTGAAGACCCCTGGTATAAAGGGGGTCTCTGATAGGACTTCTGATATAAGGGGGCACATGTTTTGTTTAATCGCCCTAATCTAACGACAGTCTAATACATAATAGTGTTTCCCAGGTCATAACACTATATGACAGACTGTCAGTGCCTTACACACACAGTGTCAACAATATGCAAACTGGCTTTTTTTTTTTACTGCACCCCCAGATCAGATAGGCTAAGTCTGTCCCTGGTTGTTACCCTAGAAGGGTAACACCCAGCCTGGCTAGCATTTTTAATGCCTACCCAGAACTGCCTCTCTTTTCAGAATTCTGATACACAAAGGCTTTTAATGCATGATGGGAGTAAAGAGATTTGGCAGTCACTCACAATACCTCCAGCACCATGAGCTAAAATTGGACATCAAATATGTAGTTAGGAGGCAGCCTGCATATTGCAGGATAGATGACATTCTCATTATGGGTATATAATGAAGGTGCTTCATAGAAATACATAATATGGAGTCTATTTTGAAGTCCACAAACCTGGACAGTCTGATAGACATACACTGTTGAAGAGATCCAGAAAGGCACAATCACTGTGTAGCACTACTAAGCAATCCAAGCCTGCTCATGCGATAAGTAAATATGGCTACCATTATGTGAAAACATATACTGTATATTTCAAATATAGCATATAATGAAACTCTTTGTAATGCAGCTCTAAAAATGCTTCTGCATTCAAATGTGTATGCCTCTAAATGAAGTAGTGTTCATCTAAGCAAACATAATCATTCAATATTTTGAGAAAGCATGAACTGTACATTTGTTCTCATTGATCTAAGGACACCATTGAAGAACTCCACCAGCATACACCCTCAGACCACTGACTACTTTTAAATAGTCACATACAGTTCAGTGGCAAAGTACATAACACATAATTATGAACACAGCAAAACAGATCGGTTTATTATTGATGTACTGTACCTTACATAAACTATGGTTGGTGGTAATTATACACTGCAATTCAGCTTTTACTCTAATCCATGGTAGATATTTCAGTTTTACATGATAGGTAGAAAGCAACAAAAAAGATTTGAAACCAACCAGGATTCAGCCTAGATTATGAAAATCCATGGATTTTTGGTGGTTTGCACTAAAATTTTCATGTTATTTATATTTCAATATACGGTATGTAAAAAATTGCAGCGCTCCAAAAAATAGTTATAAAGGTTCTTTAACAAACATGAAATTAATATAAGTTCATCAAAGATCTACAGAGAAGGATCACAGATTGGCTTCAGCATGAAAGACCACAGTGACACTCCCAAACTGCTTACCAGATGATGTAGACCCTCAAAGTATAGAGTTGTCTAAAAGCACCTTTTAGATGTTTAATGTGGAAATAGCCACCTCCTCCACACCAGAAAGAAACCAGATTCTCTTCAAGGATCCAAGGACATCATAGTGGAAATAATCATATATGGTAGACTGTATCAATTAAATGGAATCACTATATTTTCCCCCTTCGATAACCACTATTCCTCCATAGACCAAACCAGCCCATGCATATTGGATAAATACCTTATGAGGGTTTTTAAAAAAAGTAATCATAGTATAGTAAATGTAAAACTCCAAAGAGGCTTTTAAATTAAAGGTAGCATACTCACATGTACCAGCAAGATGACTGTGGCATCCAGTGTGCTGACGTCACAAGTCCTGCCCTATGCATTTTGTCACAAGCTAATGTCTTCAGGGGCTTGACCCAAGATAGTCACTACACTATATACACACTATATACAGTATCTCACAAAAGTGAGCACACCCCTCACATTTTTATAAATATTTTATTATACCTTTTCATGTGATAATACTGAAGAAATGACACTTTGCTACGATGTAAAGTAGTGAGTGCACAGCTTGAATAACAGTGTAAATTTGCTGTCCCCTCAAAATAACTCACAGCCATTAATGTCTAAACTGCTGGCAACAAAAGTGAGTACACCCCTAAGGGAAAATTTTAAAATTGGGCCCAAAGTGTCAATATTTTGTGTGGCCACCATTACTCTGCAGTACTGCCTTAACCCTCTTGGGCATGGAGTTCACCAGAGCTTCACAGGGTGCCGCTGGAGTCATCTTCCACTCTTCCATGATGACATCATGGAGCTGATGGATGTTAGAGACCTTGCGCTCCTCCACCTACTGTTTGAGGATGCCCCACAGATGTTTAATAGAGTTTAGACATGCGTGGCCAGTCTATCGGCAGTGGTCGTCTTGGAGGTGTGTTTGGGGTTGTTATCATGTTAGAATACTACCCTGCAGCCTAGTCTCTGAAGGGAGGGGATCATGCTCTGCTTCAGTATGTCACAGTACATGTTGGCATTCATGGTTCCCTCAATGAACTGTAGCTCACCAGTGCAGGCAGCACTCATGCCCTACACCATGACACTCCCACCACCATGCTTGACTGTAGGAAAAAAACACTTGTTTTGTACTGCTCACCCGGTTGCCGCCACACACTCTTGACACTATTTGAACAAAATAAGTTTATCTTGGTCTTATCAGACCACAGGACATAGTTCCAGTAATCCATGTTCTTAGCCTGCTTCTTTTCAGCAAACTGTTTGTGGGCTTTCTTGTGCATCTTCTTTAGAAGAGGCTTTCTTCTGGGACGACAGCCATGCAGACCAATTTGATGCAGTGTGCGGCGTATGGTCTGAGCACTGACAGGCTGACCCCCCACCCCTTCAACCTCTGCAGAAGTGCTGGCAGCACTCATATGTCTATTCCCCAAAGACAACCTGTGAATATAACACTGAGCACATGCAACTTCTTTGGTCGACCATGGGGAGGCCTGTTCTGTTCTGGACCTGTCCTGTTAAACCACTGTATGGTCTTGGTCAGGGTGCTGCGACTCAGTTTCAAGGTCTTGGCAATCTTCTTATAGCCTAGGCCATCCTTATGTAGAGCAGCAATTCTTTTCCTTTCAGATCCTCAGAAAGTTCTTTGCAATGAGGTGCTATGTTGAACTTCCAGTGACCAGTATGAGAGAGTGAGAGCGATAACACCAAATTTAACACACCTGACACCTTGTAACACTAATGAGTCACGTGACACTGAGGAGGGAAAATGGCTAATTGGGCCCAGTTCAGACATTTTCACTTAGCGGTGTACTCACTTTTGTTGCCAGCAGTTTAGACATTACTGGTTGCGTGATGAGTTTTTTTGATTACCTGATTAGTGGAAAAACATCACATGATGAATATCAATCAGGCAACAACAGGGTTCAAGGCAAGATAGACCAGCTTTAAAGTAGAAGTAAACCCTCCAATCGTTTTCAGCCAAGGAAGCTGCCATCTTGGTCTCTGTTTGATCTTCATCTGCCATGATGCTGCAGCCATTGGACAGTTTGACAGTTTGACTGAGAGCACAACCAATGTGATCGTTAGCCTTCCTGGCATGCCGGGAATGTAACTGTTTTCTGAAACTGTTAAATTAATGGGTTTACCTCCGCTTTAAGGCCGTACAAATATGACTCTCTGTATAAAAAAACCCATAGTAAAACCAGCGTCATCTAGTGGAAAGAAATAAATATAACAAATATAGATTTCAAAAATTACAAACTCCAAAACAATACAGTAACAATATATACATCCAATAAAGGTAAGCATATACATACATATATTGTACATAAGAAACTGTAGAGGGAAGAAATTAATTTAACTGTTATTTAAAAAACAATTTACGTCCCATTCTATATTTACCTAAAAGGAACATATGTTTTGATGTCATGAATCAAGCTTTCTCCATTTTGGAGATTTCACGCTGGATATGCCTCCCCCTCCAATCTGGAGTAAACATCCCCAACAGTCCCATAGGGATTTTTTCTGTGACACTGTGCATAATGCTTTGAGACACTATGGCCAGGAAATCCTCTTCTGATGTTACCCATATGTTCATTCAATCTAACCTGTAATGTTCTTAATGTAAAGCCCACATATTGTAGGTCACAAGTACACTGATTTAAATAGAGAACACCAGAAGAGGAGCACATCCTAAAGAGTGCATTTAATAACTTTTAGAAGTAGTCTGTGATTGAAAATGACAGACTCGCCTATACTTAAAGAAATTAGGCCTGCAAACCCTACATTTACGACAAGGAAAATATCCTTTTAGATCTTGAAAAAAGTGGACTTCCTAGGGCAATCAATAGCACTTAACCTTAAAGGAGGAACTCCCCTATATACCACCTGAGGAAGTTCAGGGATCTGGGGGCCCAAAAGTCTATAATTTTTTAAGTGCTTGAGAAAAATCTTCTTTATTCATAATAATTATTGGAATATGAAGTGACAAAAGAAAAATGAAAATGACCTCTATCAATTTTAGGTTTATCTACCAGCTCTATTGTAATTACCAATATCATACATTATTTGTCCAGTTCTCCAGCATTATAACTTTTATCAACAAGCCTGGTTTTCAGTATTGATACTTGTCTGCAATAATCATCCTGAAGGGAACAACTACACCTTATTCAAATGAGTTGGCTATTGGGGACAGCCTGAAGTCAAGAGGGATGGTGACAACTCCCTCAGCTTATAAAACATTTTTCAGTCAGTTTTTTTTAATGAGTCGTGGTCACAATAATAACATTCCTGACCTTTATATTTAAATCCAAGAGATGGACCTCTTGTTTACTGACCAGATTTTTAATTTGATACCTAAAAAAATTATCATTGGGATAACTCATATAATTATTCAAAGATTCAACATCACCATCCCAAAGGATAAGCACATTGTCTATATACCTCCTCCAAACAACAAACGACTGGTTGAGGTCTCCAGTGGAGGACATCCTCCTCCCACTTGGTTCCCACTCCTTCCAAACAAGAAATAATTATGCCCCATAGCAAATATTAATAATTTTAACACAAAATTCATCTGTATAGGTAGTAATTCAAGGTCTCTTAAAAGAAAACTTTCAACAGCTTAAAAGCCGTGCTGATGTGAAATAATAGTATATAAAGATGTAAAGTCTGCAGTCACTAAAACATAACTATCCTTCTATTGTATACTCCTTAATAAATTGATAACTTGCAAGGAATCTCCTAAATAAGATGGGGTCTGAGTAACCAGGGCTTTGAGATACCCATATATTTCCCATTTTGGATGTAACAGAATAAAGACTTCTAATAATAAGCCTCCTAGAGTAACTAATAGGGTCCTTATGAACTTTTGGCAGGTATTAGATTACCGGAACTCACGGGGATACACTATATAGTCCTTTTCTTTTTAAGTTAAAGTTCCATCTTGGTAACCCTGATTGATAATCTTCATTCGCCCCTTTTTATATTTAACCATAGGGTTAAATTAAAGGGGTACATATGTTTCAGTGTCTGACAAAATCCTATTAATTTCATTCACATAGGCGTTCTTACCAAGAATGGCAATACCGCCCCTTGTCAGCAGGGCGGACAATGATGTAATTACAATCTTTCAAAGACTTAAGCCCATTAGCGAACAGCTTATTTTCCTTCTCTCTTTTTATCTTCAAAGACTCAACATTCTTAAATATTAGATCCCTCGATACCGAAAATAGAGGTAGCTATATTACCTGGTGGGTTAAAAAAAGATGTGATAAATAACCCAGAATGTCTAATGCCATCAGCAGCACTTCTGTTCTCCTTAATTGAGTTAAACATTAAGTATATTTTAACATTTTGTTTACGAATGTACTTATGTACATCCATAAGCAATTCAAACTATTTTCCTAGGCTCCCAAGGGGAATCATCATATCTTGAATAATAGGCATCCTTTGTCTGAACTCTAGTGGGGGTATTCAAAGGATATTGTGTAATATAGTAATCCTCATAATTGTCTACATTATCCTTTCTCCCCAAGAGCTCAAACCTGTTAAAAAATTGTATTTCGTCCCTTTGTGCTGGATAATAATTTTAATATCTGTAAATATCACTGTTTTTTTTGATAACCCGAAGATCTATTAAATTAAGAGGGCCAGACTTTTTTTGAGACCGTCTATGCTCCCATTGTTATTTCGGAGGTCCTCTTCAACCTCCTCCCCTTGAATTCTAGGGATTACTAGATGGGGAGGTGGAGGATAAAGGGCTAAACTGCTTTTAGGACCTTCTTAAGGGGCACAAGTCATTTCAATCCTATCAACACCCTTGGATTCCTCCTTTTTTCATCTGCCACTTAAATACTGTATTCCCTTTATAGTCCTCTAAATCAGCCTTTTTCAACCAGGGTACCCAGGCACCCTGGTGTACCTTGAGGTTTCTTCAGGGGTGCCTCAGCAAAATTCCCCCAACATTTCCCAAAAATTGTATACAAGGCAGCGGATGGATGAAGCCTGCCTTTTACATTACACAAAGTCACAGGTTTTCATTGTGCACCGTCACGACCCTCTAGCTGCCAACCTGCTAACGACCAATGACAATGACACAAGGAGGATGTCAGTCTTCTGCGTAGCATGCTTGTTTGACTCTTGATCTACTTCTCTCCATATGTTTTGGGGTCAAATTAGCTGAGTGATGGAGAAAACTGAGGAAAAAGAAAAACATTGGAATACTAGTCAGTACCAATTTGTACCTCTAACGTTGGGCGTCCTACGTGTGTGTATGTTTCTGCATTATGTAAAACTATTAGAATAGTTTTTACATTTTAGGATGGGGGGCCTCAAGACTGTCCGTAATTTTAAAGGGTGCCTCGAGACGGTCCATAATTTCTGGGGTGTGCCTCGACAGAAAAAAGGTTGAGAAACACTGCTCTAAATCATGAATATATTATTATTATACAGGATTTATATAGCACCAACAGTTTGCGCAGCGCTTTACAACTGATATATTCCTTTTTCACCTTTTGGTCTTGGTCCTCTTTTTCTAAAAGTTTTTTTAAGATTTGCAGACTTCAATCTATATTCCTCTAGATCTTTATATGGTAAGAATGTTCTTTGAAATGTATAATTTCCCCATCCAACTTGATACGTTTCTGTCTCTTACGTGCAATTAAAAGTTTGAGCATATCTAAACCTCTTCCATTAAAATATTGAAACCATTCAGCCAACTCGGTTTCATCCACCTGTGGACTTACTTCCCATCTAAGACTACATGGGCCCATGTTATCATCCACATATTTCTCTAAAAAAGTTCCCAGGTATCATGTAGTTCAGAGGTCATTAGATTTTAGGTCGCACAAAAATGCCTCCCAAATCTGACCTCTGTTGCTCACTGGAACCATCAAATACATCTTTAACATCGATATTATGAGTGGCTCTGAAATCAAAAATATCCATAATAACAATGGCTGAAAAAAAACAAATCTAGCAGCAGATATAAAAGATCAAAATAGTACAGAAATGAACAGATATGCTATCTGCACTCAGATACTTAAATACAACTAAGCAACTAGCAAAAATGTGTTGATTACAAAATTAAAAACATATGAAAAAAATTGCAGCTCTCCAAAATATAGTTATAAAGGTTAATCAGCAAACATGCATTTATTATTAAGTCCATCAAAAATCTGCAGTTATCAGCATTCAATATACATTTATGGTGTTCTCCTATCTTCCTCTGCCCTCCTACCCATTCGCTCAGTTAATCGGGTAAAGATTGCATCCTCAAAAATAAACCACATATAAAAATAAAAAGAATTAAAAAAAAAAAAGTATTGCGGAGCATGGTGATCAAAATTATTTCTGAGTTGCTTGGAGCTAGACATATCACTAAATGCTAACCAAATCCAAATCATTAATTCTCATTTGAGAATTAATGATTTTTGATTTCTCTCAGGAGAAATTTGAGAGCTGAACCTTCTGCCTGTATTTTTGAGCACCATGAATATAAGAACACAAAATTTATTATGGTATATTATCAGCATTATTGCTTACTTTCTACAGTTATAATTAGGGTTTGGGTTAAAGTCAGCCTTTACATAGGGAAAAGAAACACATTCCCCCATACATAGCTGCAAACTGGCGAGAACCCTATGCAGGAATCAACTTTCTGAAGCTCATTTGCCTAGAACCAGGAATTCCACAACCTGCCATATCTCTGCCTTCAATATGACAGTGGGCAGACCTAGTGATGCATTGTGCAAGGTGAGTGGAAGTGTTCATGTACTGTATACTCCATATTACATGGTTTCAGCAATGTTCAGATCTTATTGGGACGAAGAAGGTTAATGCTGTGTAAGCATGGGCAAGCATCTTTCAAAGTTGCTGTATCTTTTTGCCTAGTATGACCTGAGTGCCAGCTTTTTTTAAGACTAAGGTTATAGAGATTTTTGAGTTAAAGGGTAACTCCACTTTAGTGGGAAAAAAAAGCAAATAAAAAATAAATTATAGCATATACAATTTCATCTTAAGTCAAATTGTAATTGAATGCTATTAAAAATCACCTTTCCTTTTCAATCTGCAGTGCTGCAATTTTCTGTTAAATGCAATGCAATATGGCTACCTGGAGGCATTCTGTACACAAATTGTTTAAAGATTGCCCCCTGAAAATGTAATTTCATGCTTGTGTGATTGGCTTACTGACTTTCCCAGAATTCTGCACTAAATTACAAGCCACATTTTTGGCATCTCCTGCAACAAAAATGTAATTTTTGGTGAGATACTCCCAAAGGGAAATCACGTCTAAAGGGATGCAGATCTTGCCAATTTCCTCATTAGAGCCTTGCAGGTGCAGCAGCTGATTGATATTTAGAAAACCACTCCCATAGAGTTTCACTTTCTACATGGACACAGACAAACAAACAGCTATTTCTTCAAAATAACAAAGGGTAGCAATCTGTAACAAAGTTTGTTAAAATCCTTGCCATGTACATAATTTACCATGAGAAGAATGTTTTTTTTCTCAACAAAAGTGATGTTATTCTTTAAAGGAAGGGTTTCATATACAAATACTCTATGTTAAGGTTACGAGTTATATTAAGGTTAAGAGTACAGGCAATTTTTATGCTTAGGGCTAGTATGACTTTTTCAAGAAGGTGTGATAACTTACATTTTCAGATCCCATTATTTCGTTTTTTTTTTTTTAACTCTCAAATAATTGGCATTAAACTAGAGACTGAAGCAAAAGTCCCACCATTCCCAACTCATGGCTATGCAGGGACCCCTGAATCATGGTAAAGTGTAGGCATCGCTGACCAGGGGCATCAAAGGATAGACCTAAGGTACCTTTTGCCTGTATTTAAGTCTACAAGCTGCATTACCCTCTCCCATCCTATCCCTCTACATAACATGTAAACAAATTGTTGAGTTTTTTATGGGGAATATTGTGTACTTCTTTGCTGCTGTTTGGCACATAAGTTACAAATGGCTCAAATTTAAATGATGTATCATCTGGGAGCATCATCATAAAGCAAAGTGGCCCAATCCACCACAAGCTTTCTTGGATTGGTTTGTTAATCCCCACCATTAAGGAACTTGCCTCCTGTATAGTATATTTCCCAGGTTCTGCTTTTTCCTTACCCTCACAAGTAGTGATCCCCACTCCAATGTTATTTTCTTGCTAGTTATTCAGTACTATGTTCTAACCATTTTCTGCTAAGTCATGGGTTTTCTTTACCTTTTACTGTCCATATTTCCTAGAAACAGCTGGTAAATAAAGGGTTGCTGCATTTCTATTTGGGCGCTGTCCCAAGGACCTTGTCTTTTCTCATTAAGACAAACCATGTTTACAACAGGTCTGACATAACAGAGCAAAAAAGTGCCTGGTACTTCTACACCACAATGAAAAAAAAGGTGACATGAGCTCTATTTGAGGTGTTGTAAATGCTAATTTAATACAGCTTTGAATCTCCATTATTACAAAAAAATCTAAGTTATGTGGATAAAGAACAAAAACTGAATATATACTAAACTGATTCTGTTCACCCACCGATAATGTTTTAAGTACATAAATCAATAACTGTCTTCTAGTTTGTTGTGAATGATTGATTCCTTGTCCCTGTTGACAAAACTAAATTTAATGTAACTTGTCAAAATACAGTTGTTAAATCTGCCTATGGCCAGTCATTGCACCATTTGTACAACATTTTTATTTTGATGGACAAACACATTATCCCAAAATTGCAACTATGATGACAATTGACCTCACTTATCATTTGTAAAAGCAGAATAAACATGAGTCAGCCCAACAGACCAATATACCAGGGCACTCAAAACTCATTTCAATGCATACAATGCATCCGGAAAGTATTCATAGCGTTTCCACATTTTTTTATTTTACAGCCTTATTTCAAAATGGATTAAATTCATTATTTTCCTTAAAACTCTACGAACAATACCCCATTATAGACAGGTATGTGACTTTCCAAATCATATCCATTCAACTGATATTACCACAGGTGGAATCAAATTGTAGAAACATCTCAAGGATGATCAGTGGAAACAGGATTCACCTGAGCTCAATTTTGAGTGTCAAGTCAAAGGCTGTAAATACTTATGTACATGGGAGTTTTTCATTTTTTATATTTGTATTACATTTGCAAAGATTTCAAACAAACTTCTTTCATGTATTGTTTGTAGAATTTTGAGGAAAATAATGAATCTAATCAATTTTGGAATAAGGCAGTAAAGCCCAGTACACACGTACTGATCGTCGACGGAACGATCGGCCGTCTTTTGTCCAGGGCTGTCGTGTCTGTTGAAAACTGCAAAAGACTGCACACGAATTTTGTTGGCCAACAACAGCCAACTGCAGAAGTGATGTCATGTGATGGTTAACTTTCCTTGTCTTTTTTCTTTTCTGAGCATGCCCAGTCTTGCTAATCTGCTGTCTGTCGGCCGAAATCTGTACTGACTGGCAAACAATCGGCCGTTCTGGTGATGGCCAACAAATATTTTAAAGTCTGCACGACAGATTCTGTTCGGCCGAAAATTCACTGTCGGCTGTCGGAAGCATCATACTAACAAGCCTACAATCGGCGGATCGGTCGTCAGCTGAATATTTACGGCCGACAATCGGTACGTGTGTACGGAGCTTAACATAACAAAATGTGGAAAAAGTGAAGCGCTGTGAATACTTTCCGGATGCACTGTATAAGTCATAGATGTGTAGCACTGCCCCCTTGAGGACTGCTGGATAACACACTTTCAGGTTCCCGCTGGGTTTCCGTTAGCAACACTGGCATTTACAATTTAACACGCTACTTCTTGGCTCAGTCAATGATCAGTCCAGGGGTATGTAGTTGTTTTTGGTGTTTTATTTTAAATGGGGATGGGAGAAGGGAACAGTGGGCTACTCCAAAATAACTATTCACAAGTTGCGATGACCCCTATCTGATGATGCAGCCAGGCTGCTGATCCATCTTGGCACTTAGGTAGATTTGGGTTTAAATCTCTTGCCAGAAGACTTGGTGAACTACATTTCTCTTCGGGATACTCTCCTTAGTATCCCCTTTCTGGGCTGCTGACACCCGTCCACTGACTATCCTACTTTGGGGTAGCCCCCCTCAGTTTAGGCCCATTGACATGATCCCCTGTACTCATGATACTGTTTTTCTAGGGTCTCCAGTGTCTCCCCACTCAGTCAGCTCCTGGACCTCTGGATTCAGCTCCGTTCCTACTGGCCCTCAGGATGACCTCCTGAGGCTACAGTGGAGGAGGCAGCGGCCACCCCTCCCCCCCGCAACTCTGCTCTCCGCAACACATGTGCTCCTGGCTTTTATACAGTATCCCACAATGCACTTAGACAGCCGGTTTCTGCCAATCACCGGGACTGTATTAAAGCCTAACTCACAGATCCTGCTCTTTGGTAGGCAGAAAGCAATATAGATTTGCCTGCTGCACCTCTGATAGCAAAAACAGAGGCAAAAAATATACTCTCTCACTAGCACCTACCTAGGAGGGGTGCTACAGATGCATGTAATAAAAAAACTCTAACAATGAACTTATTTTATTAGGTCCTTTTTGGTATGTGAAATACACCATAAAAACTTTTTGTTATATCTTAAAAAAATGTCTCATGTTTATTAATTATTTTATTATCAACCTAAACAGCTTGTTTTTTTTTGGTCTTTCAACAAATACCTTATGGGAAGTTAAACATAAAAGTAGTAAAAATATTCTTTTTACATCTCAGTGCCTCTGATCTACTGAATTTTTTTCTCAGCCACCTCTTGTTTACATGCATTTGCTCCAACATTTGCTACACATCATCACTCTGAACTGGCTTCATAGAAGTGACAGTGGTGGACTGTATCTAACCAAAATGTGTCAGCATTGGTGTAATTATGATATGGCACATCAATCACACCAGATAGCACATCATCTTTTATAAAATATGCCAATACTGAAGGTCAGCAATTGTTTTAAAAATCTTTTTTATGAATTTTTTAGAGATGAGTACAAAAAAAAACTCATGCAGGGGCCAAGGCTTGACAGACTGCTGGCAACTGCCTCACAGCCGCCAATGCATAATAAAGAAAAAACAAAAAAAAACACAAGAAAGCACAAAAGAGCAGAGCATCTAACAAACTTAAGTGTGTGTGTTTGTGGCTTACTCTCGAACTTTAGTCTAAAACAGGAGGAATGTTCATCCCCTGTCTGGCCGACAAAGCCTTGTCCATCCCCCCACCATTCCCAAACCTCACAGGTATTAATCCTCATTAATCCTTTTTGGGAAGCGTCTGACATATGTCGTAGAGTCATCCTTAAGCCATTTTGGCCATACTTTGTTAAATTTCTTTGGGCACCCTTATAGTAAGTACCCTTATAGTAAGTACATAAGGGCAGAACAGGATTGACCAGCTTCCTCCAGGCTTTGACCATTGGAGGAGTGGGTTTTTACCATGCAAGGGTTATTTCCTTCCTGGCATAGAATAGGAGAAGCCCCAGCAATGTCAGTTCGGCCACCGTAGGGGCCAGATCCTCGACCAAACCCAACAAACAGACTTGTAGAGAAGGGAAAAGATCCTGTCCAGAATCTCCCCTGGGGTGAAAGCATCTCCAGCAGTCTAGTGAGGAGTTGTTGTCCTTCTTATGTACTCTTTATGAAGTATAATAGGCTCTGTGCACTATTTCTAATTGGATGAGTCTGTCCCCGAGGGAGACAAGTTGTTTAAAGGGGAGGTCCCAAATATCTGACCAGTCACCACCGTTGAGATCTTGGATGTCATTGA
Organism: Pelophylax lessonae; assembly: GCF_965119305.1. Classification (NCBI taxonomy): domain Eukaryota; kingdom Metazoa; phylum Chordata; class Amphibia; order Anura; family Ranidae; genus Pelophylax; species Pelophylax lessonae. The sequence continues at coordinate 319,983,066 of NC_138772.1, read as the reverse complement.
GCCACGTGTCCCAGAGTACAGTTGGGTTGAGCAGTCAGTCTGTATGATCTACTGAAGGATTGGCATGGAAAGAAGTACTGGAGAACAAGAGAATTGGCTACTAAAAGCATGGGATAATTGCCAATATCTGAAAAAATATGAGGTTGAGATGTTGCATGTTGAACAATTAGCAGAGAACAAAATCAATTTACATTGGTCCACTATGTGTGAGAGTAACTTAATTTGGAACTTGGTCCAGGCTTGTGGTTCTGGAAGGGAGTACAGATGAGGCAAAGTGAGGTTAATCCATAAGGAGTTAATCCATAAGGGGATGTTCGAAGAATACTGCTATGGGTTACAGGGTTCAAAATTCAAAATCACTCTCCAAGCCTTAAGGGCGGTGAGCATAGAAGGTGCCAAACTGTGGGGGGCCTTATTACAATGGAAAAGCAGTAATTGAAAGGCTTCCATAGAGGAAAGCACTGCCGCCTCTAGGCAGAGATGTATAGTAACGAAGTAGAACTACTTAAGTACTGTACTTAAGTACCGAAATGCGGTATCTGTACTTTCCTAGAGTAGAATTTTTTTTCTCCTACTTCTACTTTTACTTCACTACATTTTTCCGATGATTTTCGATACTTCTACTCAAGTATTTTTTTTTTGTGCTGCATAGTTACTAGTTACTTTTAAAAAAATTACCACTGCCAGAACAGTAGATGGCAGGTTACATAAAGCTCAAAAAAATGTGTATAATGTCATTTGTAAATCAGCGCATACGAAAATAAAGGCTGTGTATAATAAAAGCTGCTATACCAAATCTTTCCAATAAAAAGAAAATATGAAACAAACAAATAAATTGTGCTACAGCGCTTAAAGTGCATCAAGAAACTACTAACAAACACAACTTGGCTGTGCGAATAAAGTGCCTGTGCAATCGATATAATATCATTGTTGCCCCCAGTGCCCTGCCCACACTCCACACAGTATCAAAAATAAAGTGACATGAATGTGCTAAAGCCTAAATGCAGTGAAAATAATTATTCCCACAATGTAACAGTAAATTCAATTCATATAAAATATGACAATAAATCACAATAAAATAAGTTATGAAATAAGTTAGGTCAGGTGCGTGCAACAAGTTGAAGTGTGTAAACCTATCTATAACGAAAAGTCCATAAATTAATTTCAGTGTGCAAATCTAAAGTGTCACTTCACTTGTCAGATGCTTCCACCTCCTTCAGTGCTTGAGTGACCGACCAACACACTTAATGGTGGTGGCACTGGTGGATAGCGTCTGGGTGGCACTGTGGCACTGACTGCACTGGTTCAAAAAGCCATATATATTTAATTATTTCAATTCTCAAACCCATAGGTCCTCTCCTCATAAGATATTAATAATTTAAGATTAGGTGATGAACTTCTTGGCGGCCCTGGCAGGATGACGGGGACACCCGCCACTTCTGGAGCCGAGCCGCTGTGATTCCCCAACATGTGACAAAGTGACAGCCAGGAGATCTAGTGGCTAGTAGTGCTCAACAATACCACTTTTATATATAAAAATGAAATAAAATATACTGACTCACAATTTAGTAGTAGGTAGCGTGTAGCAGTAGGCAGCACAACTCAATTCAATCAATCCCACAGCCTCGCTCGCGCCGCGGCCCGCGGAATCACTGTCATGATCATCAAGTTAAGACCGCACTGGAGGAGCCGTGCTGCCGTCTTCCCGCTCGAGGTCTCCGCCTCTAGACGTGTTGTGTGTCACTCAGACTCCACCCCTTAGGGCCCTTACTGAGAGGATTTGTGACACGGGCGGCAGGATGCGGGAGCATTTTCTTCGTTATCTCACCTTTTTCTCTATGAGGTGAGTGAGGTGGACAGTGGAGAGGGCCTAATCCTTGCCATGCCAAATGTGCCATTTGAGAATCAAATAATCAATATAAAATATTAATATATTATATACACACGGGTCATGGGTGGCTTTTTTGAACCAAGAAGAGTGAGACTGACGCCTATGATGATTATCCGACCATCCATGGTCCATGGACCATAAGTGTTGTGTTGTGGTGGTGCCTGTGCTTCCTGCGGCCTGCCTCTGCCTGTGCGGCTGTGCCTGCACTGCAGTGGCCACTGGCAGTGGCACTTGACTTGAGCAAAGCAAATGAGCACTAGTAGTGTGAAGGACAGGTGGTGGAAGCATGTTCTGACAAGTTCTTATAATGAAAATAATATAGACAGCTTTTTGAACCAGTGCAGTGCCAGTGCTGCTACTAAGGTGAGACTGAGAGAGGCTATCCAGTCCACCACTTTACTTGAGTAGATCACAGAAGAAAGGTGGAAGCATCTGACAGCAAGTGACAAGCACTTCTTAGATTGCACACTGGAATTCAGTTATGGACTTTTCGTTATAAAGTTTAGTTTACACACTTAAACTTGCACCTAACTTATTCACAATCACAACTTATTTTATTGTGGTATTGTCATATATATTTTATATGAATTCAATTTAAATTGTGGGAATAATTTGCACTGCATTTAGCACAGACATGTCACTTTATTTTTGATACTGTGGGCGATGATTTTGAATACAAGAAGAATATAAATAATTGCAGGCACTTTATTAGCATTTTTAGCACAGCCACTTTGTTAGTAGTTTTTGATGCATTTTTCACTTTAAGCGTTGTAGGTTTGATGAAGCTGGCCTGGCACATCATCATCAATTGAGAGCGAATCAAATCAAACCGCGATTAAGAAGACTGCACATGCTCCTGTTCTGACTTTTGATCAGCTGAAAAGATGGACGAACCAAAAACACCACCTTCCACCCCTGGCCCTTCAACTTCAAGTGATCTGCCTGGCTGTGAGAGTGAGGAAGCTCAGGAAGGAGACCACCCCTGGCTTTAAAACGTGGATGCTTTAAAAGGGGAAGGGAGGGACATACTTTATCTGTTTTTTGTTTACAAAAAGTTACAGCCTAAGGAATTGTGATTGTCCTTTAGGTTAATCATTTGAATAAATCATTTGAAATAATAAAAAACAATCTGATGTTCAATCTTTTGACTTCTTTCTTTAATAACTACATAACACAGTACTTGCACTTCTACTTTCAGTACTTGAGTAGAAATTTTTTTCAAAACTACTGGTACTTTTTACTTTTAGTACTTAAGTAGCAAATTTTTTGAAAAAACTACTTGCAATACTTAAGTAAAAAAAATGTTGAATACTTTAGTACTTCTACTTAAGTAACTTTTTCTGCGAGCACTTCCACTTCTACTCAAGTCACTTTTTGATCGAGCACTTGTACTTTTACTCAAGTAGAAATTTGGAATACTTTATACAAGTCTGCCTCTAGGACAGTCGCAGTGTTAGAGGTATCAGGACAGACCAGTGAGCTGTGACTAATTGCCCTGGCCCCAGATTCAATGGGAAAAAGTTGAGACTTTCTCCAGTTCACCCAGAGGCCAGTGACTTCCAAAAAGTATTGAGGGTCTGGAGGATACCTTGTAGGGATGGATCACGGTCGTCGAGGAATAGCAGGTGCAGGTTATTGGTGTATAGGGCCACCCTTTCCTCCAGCTAGCCAATATGTAGACCTTTGATCTCTGGAAAAATGAGGAGAGCCTCCACTACTGGTTCCATGGCAATAGTGAAAAGAGCCTTTTCTATTCAGTGAAAAGGGTTCAGATAAGCTACCACCTAGATTATTAGATGCAGTAGGGTGTTTGTACAGGTTATAAATCCACTGAATGAAGGTTAGAACCTTCCACAGATACAATACAGATAGCAGAGGGGTCCTAGTTGTGAAGAAAGAAAGAGAAATAAAGATGACTAAAGGTATTTCAAAAGTCACTTATGATACCCTTGGAGGAGGTGATTACCAAACTGCTCCCTGTTTTTATCTCTTGGATATTGGGGAGTGGAGTGTCATGCTGCGATAACAGAGCCTGGTACCTTCCATTACGATCCCCTTGCTCAAAAAAAGTTTGTTTGCTTTTATGCAGATCCAGTCTTGTGACCTTAGACATATGTAGACAGAGATCCCTCCTAGCAGTCATAAGGGTGTCAAAATTGGTCTGAGGGTCTGTAGCATATTCCGGAACTTGGGCTGTAATCTGTGATCTTGGAGGGCTTAAAGGTCAGCAAATTTAGACTTAAAAAATAACCTTTTGGAACCCTTTCCCTTTAATTCAATTTTCAGATTTTATTTGAACTCCGGTGAATAGATTTGTAATCATTGGCTCTTCACAAATACAGATTAATGCATAGCCAGAGTCAATCAAACTGATTGAATGGTGCATTTGAAATATCAATCATTATATCATTGACAGAAAACATACAAAAGTACTTGAAGATAGAAAAATGTACACAACAAAGTTTGTAATTAAAGCATAATAAAGGTTGTTCCAAACCTAAATAAAAGTTTCTTTGCTATTTTATGTTTCATTTCCACTGTGTAGACACATAAATTCATAATTCAAAAAGTAGAACCAGAGACCAAAATGGCAAAAAGATTTTGTTATAACTGAACAGAGTACATTCATTACTTTCTTACCCAACAAAATGCTATCATATGTTGGAGAAAAGGATCTGCATGCTGCATTTGGGTACATTAACCTGCATTTTGCCATTCAAGCCTACAATCGTTTTTATATACAATATCCTTAGCTGCAAGCACCTTTTATGTGTATAGGTCAACACCATTTCAGTTACGTTCCTGGACCAAAAAGGATATTATAGATGCGGCAATTGTGTCATATGCCGCACATGCAAAAAGAACAATAAATCTAGAAAAGAAACTCATTTTAAATCCACAGTTACTGAGCGTCAATTTAAAATAGAAAAATTTATAAAATGCAGAAGCACTCATGTAACTTATTTATTGGAGTGCGAATGCGGACTCCAATATATAGGCCGCACCACCAGAGAACTAGGAATAAGATTGAGGGAGCACATTGCAAACATCAAAAAAGGCTTAAAAAACACAGCTTATCAAATCATTTCAGAATTCACCATAATAAAGACCCAAGTAAATTGAAATTCTGTGGAATAGATACAATTGAAAAGCATTGGAGGGGAACCAATATGAAAAAAGCCATCTCACAGAATGAGACCTGGTGGATTCACAAGTTAGGTAGTATGACACCCAAAGGACTGAACGTGGAAATAGATATCAACTGTTTTATTAATGATTTTTAATTTTTATAATTATTTATATTTTAATATTATATTTTAACATTGTTATTTATATATTGCTTGAAACTGTTTGTACATCCAACCAATAGTTATATGTAAGAAGCATTAATTTATATATCCAGCCTTGTATTATTTATTATAATTCAAATATTGTTAGTTATACTGATCATGCATGATTGGAACATATATGGTATAGGTCCAATTTAATCGTAAGAGATTTGTTATTACCAACCACTAGAGGGAAGCACGCAGGTGTTTAGTATTACACCTCTCCTATCATAACGGCCGTAATTAAGCTATTGTTTTTAATGACATTTTAACATATAGTAAATCACCCCACTCTAATATTTACTTAGTATTGCGTAGCAAAATTATGTTCTGAAGCGATCGTAGTGGGTCGCACTAACATAAGAAGGAAGGAGTGGCTAAGGTGTATATATATAACGCAGTGGCACGCTCAGCACGATAGCTACAGATGACGCTGTGATTGACAGCGAAATGCGTCTAGCGATTGGCCGAGCGGACTGCCACGTCACTTCCGGCCGGTGGAGCGCACGCTGCGGGAGCAGCGAACCACCGTGCCGAGCTTTGTACATGCGTGTGTTTTTACTATGTTTGTGAGTATACCCCTGTTTACCTCAATAAATGATTGTTCAAACGATCTTCACCATGATTAGTTCTTTCTTTTTATGACTAACAATCACTTTTAAGGATCTTACCGGCATTAATCCTCCCAACAGCACCAGAGAAGCTATATACAGATTATGATCAGCATTTCATGCCTGCTTGCAACTACATTGTGGTAAGTAGATAACCACGGGGGGTGACCCCACATCAAGCACGGAGTAAGCACTGAAGCACTTGCTTACTTTGGAGGACTGCATTATGGACACTATATATTTTGATATGCACATTTTATGAACTTTTCACTTTTTACTTACTTATGAATTTTGAATATAGTATATTTATCCATAAGCACATTTGCACAGTTTTCTTAAAGCAGCGCTGCAATCACCAATCGATATTTTCAAAAGAGCACCAGCACTTTTACTTGCAGCAAGCAGCTTGCACAGTATTTATTTAACAGTTTATGTGTTTGCACACAAATCAGAGCACTTTAACCACTTAGATTTTAATTACCACAAGCGCGAGGTTTCATAGTTTTACACCATTTCGCTGCTGAAATCACCGTAATAGTAATAATGTGAGTAATATTAAGTTGACAAGGGCTCTGGCTAAGAGTGCTGCCGCTCTTTCAGACAGTCTAGGGCTGCATTCACACTTGTGTGACTTGTCATGCGACTTTCAACATCAAAGTCACATGACAAGTTGTTCCCCATGTTTTCCAAAGATAACCATTCATACAGTATATACGGGACTTAAAGTTGCAGGGACTTTAAAGTAGTTCATGCACTACTTTGATCCGATGTTCATGCAACTTGAGGGACGAAGACTTCAATGTTAAACCTCAAAAGTTGGATCAAAGTTGTACCTGAATGTTATACAATGCAACAGTTGTGCAACAGTTGTCTATTATCACTGGTCAAAGTCGTATCCATGTCGCACCCATCCAATGTTTGCGTCAAAGTTCCATCAAAGTTGGATCACATTTGCATCAAATTTAAACTCCAAAGTCAGCTTTAGAGTTGTACAAGTGTGAATGGAGCCTAAATGATGCACACAAGATATTACAGGAAGCTGATATTTGGAAAGATATTCAAATTATATGAAAAAAAAAAAAGAATTGATAACAAAAAAAAAAAAAAAATAGACAGATTAGTAGTGTTGTGCGGATCAGTGCCATACTCTGGCCACTAACCTAAAGTCTATTCCTCTTTCCTAGGTCACCTTTCAAACCATGAACTTTATATGTGTGCTGCTTCTTTCTATGACTATGTATCCTTATAGATCAATAATAGACCATAATATATTAGAGAAAAATGACAAAAAAACTGTACAGTGGGCAAATATATAAAATAATGACAGATAATATACTGTATATTATTCAATATCAGCAAATTAGCAACATCAGAAATTAGCTTTTTCCTATTCTACTTTAATTAAAACAGAAATTTCATTGGTTTATTGGTTACTGCATTTTCTCAAACAATGTACATTTTCAGACTTCAGATTAAAATTGTAAATTTGAAATTATTGATACACGTTACCAGGAAACAATCTGTCTGTTCCAAAGTCATTTGTAGATGTATGTAGTATTCATGACTACTTTTTAAAGTTCAAATCTTTTGAGGATTAATTTATTTTACCACAATAACACTATACAATGGCACTCCTATTTTTCTGCAATTAGTCTTGCTAAACTGTCATTAATTACATTCCAACCCATACAATATATTATCTACATTCGGTCCTGTGCACATAGGTTATATGCATTCTTGTTTTTTTTTTTTTTTACATAAGTATCAAACATGCCTTATCTTCCTATGTTAAAGATAATATATGCAGTTACTATGAAGTTAATTAAAGAAACATTTTTACAGTCTGACAAAATCAAACACTACTGTTTTAAACTTTGGCAAAGGTTAAGGAGACCTGATTTAGCAGCAAAGCAAAATGTAATTTATTTATTTATTTTTATGTATTTGATGCAGTATTATAAGCGAAAAACTTTCAAGCCATTAAGGGAAAAAACTTAGTTTGGATTGGGGATAAGTGAATCTGCCCGAGCTTGTTTTGTGAAAGGTTTGTTGAAAACCTGCTTGAAATGAACGAACCCTGTTAAAGTCTATCGTGGGCGAATCTTGATAAACTTTAGCCTTTTTCAAGCCTAATATTGTCAGAAAAGGGCATGGGGAGATGGGCACTGTCATGTGAAACAAAACAATTTTAAAAGAAAATATACTGTACAGTCAGGATAGGGTCTTTTTAATGCAACTTTGAGGATAACAAGAAAAACACATTAGTCCTTTAAATTGTCTATTAGAAAGATGCTTTTAATCTGTATTATGGAACAGTACAATGGTCATGGACAGCATCAGTGATACCATATTTTGCCATCACAGTGTGATTGCTTTCATTAATATTTAGCTTGGCTTAAATACAACAGCACCCAAATCTGAATCATTTAAATTTGGGGAAAAAAGGGTATTTTAGGTACTTTTGGTTGCGAGTTACGACACCTGATTTTTTTTTTATCCGGCAGTAGTAACCTGGAATAGGAGGATGGAAGTATCATCCCCAACAGCCTGAAAGGTTAAAAGAAAGCTAAAGGTGACCATTTTGTACAAATTAGCAAGTGGCAAAACAATTTAGTAGTATGGTTTGCAAGCTTCTTATTTCACAGTATCGAACTATATTATTCTAAAATCTTAACAAAATGTGTGCACAAAAACATGTTAGAACCACAACCTCACATTTCAATAACCCCCTTTTGTCCCTGTATCTGCAATTATTCCCAAAATATTTAAACCACAGTTTAAGAGGGAGATACGAGACATGCTTTTTCTTGACAAAGAAATTAGAGGATTATTTGATGAGACACAATAGCTACAAATATTTTACAGTGGCTGTACAGTACAGCTGTAGATGGCAGCACCATTTAGCTGCAAAAAAAACAAAACAAAACCTACAAAAACACTTTAATCGCCCCTTTAAACAGTGGTCTGAGCTCCACTTTATCTGCGCTCTTTGTGTTTCTGTTATACCTATTAAATAAATATTTTTTTTTATTTTTGTCTTCATATGTATTTATAATTTTTTATTTTCTGTATTTTTATTATTTTTTGGTGATTGTGTTGTACACAACAAAGGCCAAGCGCAACTACATTTCCTCTGCTCTACCAGTATAAAGTTTCTTCTCCCTAGCACTCATCAGCCAGTTGTATTGTTTGTTTATTTGTATTCATTTCATTTTAGTCAGGGCCCTAGAGGCATAGCTGCAAAGGGAATACCTACAACCCACCTTTCTATAACACAGGGGAAAGGGCAGGCAGTAGCAAATGAAGGAGGTTAAGATTCTACAGCCATGAGAAAGGGAAGGCAGCAGTAATAATAAACATAGAATCCAACAACCATAGCCTGTCCACCCTTCCCCACATAAGGACTAAGAAAATGACAGGCGAGCCTAAAAGGAGAGAAAGAGGTTCTGCCACATTAAGATAATGGATGGAAAGCCTTGCTAATGTGACTCTTTCATCCTTCTCCACCCCCTCCTCCCTTTACATCTCTTCTACTTCTTCCTCCTTTCCTATTTGCTTTTGCCCTTCCTTCTTCACTTTTGCCCTCTCCAATGTGTTTGGACAGATGAGGCTCTAAGGAGATGTTTTTTTTTTCCACCCTGCCACTGGCTTGCTGCATAGAAGGAAAACCAGATGACCACATCTTTCCCTTCTGACTCCTCCCAGGTGCAGAACAGTCAGTTACAGTATTTGCAAGTGCTGCTAATATACCCTCTTTCTCCTCCTCTTTTGCTAGTCCTGTTATAGACTTGTAAACAGTTTTCGAGGAGTCAGCAAATTTACATCCCACTGCGATCCCTAGAACTTGTACTCCCATTTCTTCTTCACCTCTTCCTCCTTCACCTCCTAGCTCTAAGAGATAATAGCATGAGGAGAGGATAATTCTACCAGTCATAGCAATATTTGTTATGCATTTTGATCTTTGTTAATTATTTACAGATTTGTATTTTATTTTATTGTTTTTCCTGTAAGGCCATCACTGCCCTGGTCAAGCAAACACAGGCAGGGATGCCAATGCAAACTGGGTACAAGTTTAGCAGCTAGAAAGAGGGACCCATTTGGACTTTGTGGGGCCGATACAATTGGTGGGAGACTCATTTGAATCTCCTTTGGTTCTTGTTTGCCTGTTCTTGTGAATCTTTCCAAAGAACAATTGAGAAAGGGCAGGTAGAAGAAATGTATTGATTTATTTTATTTATTACAGGTATAACGATACGGTAAAACGAAGACAATTTATGCAGTACTTTACTTTTATATTGTTCACATCAGTTCCTGCCCTTAAGGAGCTTATTATCTAAGTCCTCTAACTCACATTCATACATACACTTACAAAGGCCAATTAAGATGGGAGCCAATTAACCTACCAGAATGTCATTGGAGTGTGGAGTACCCAGAGGAAACCCACGCAAGCACAAGGAGATAACACGCACTCTATGCAGGTAGTACCAAGCGTAAAATCCTTTCCCAGAGTAAAGCCATTAGGTTAAAAAGCAGTACTTACCCATAACCAACCCACCATCTCAATTACCAAACTTCCTATGCCAGGGTTTTGCTGGACTGAATGAAAAAATGACCCCATACCCCCCACACATCGAGGGCATGTATACCAGCTTGGCATTTAAAATGCTTCTATACAAGCTGGCAAAAGCTTCCTCAAAATGCTGTCCATGCCCTGCTCAAGCAAACATGGACACATATGGCAAGGCTGTAACTAAAATGATTAGTTCATGACAGTATCAAGTCAGAAAGTCTTCATGCAGTGTGGAAAGAGGGGTCAGAATTTGCTACTGAGAAGCTGACTTTTAATAAAATGAATCAGGCCTGGATTGCAGAGGACTATGAAACATTACCTGCAGATGTTACTGTTACTGTTTTATACATTTACCACGAAATGACCCAACACTTTTTGAGTATATGGGGATAGGATATGGGCAATGCACCTAGTGTGCAGTGTTTTGGGTGCACACAATTTTTCAAATAATGCCATGCAAAAAAATGCAGCTCTTGAAATAATTGTCAGCAAGAATTGCCTCATATACTTCAATCACCTCAACATAAAAATTTAAATCTTAAAAAAAAAAAAAGTAAAAAAAAAAAAAAGAGGGAAAAGTCATCCTCTTGTGCCCTGTAGTTTGGGAGGCAAAGTAGTTATACAGTGTTTTTTTTTATAAAGTTCAGGTATCTTTAATACATGTGCAAGCTTCGCCTTCTGCATATATCACAACAAGAATGATTATATGCCAACAAGGAATGAGCTTTCAGTGAAGTCCAAAGTCAGGTTCGGACCAAACATTGCTGGTTTGGGCATTTGTCAGAGCACCAGACATTTTGAGCTTGTATAGCTTGTGGTGTTTCTACCACTACTATGTCACAACTTTCTCTGTTAATGGTTGTTATGGAAGCAGCAAGTGCCAATGCCCGCTATGTCCTTAGCAACCCTTAATGTCAAAATGTCACCCAGTCCCAATAATTTGCTGGCCAGGAATCCTCAGCCTTGTAAAAAAAGGGGGCAGGGATAGAGGATTAGACATCAATGGCATCACTGGGTATACCGTACCCCCTTTGTTTCCATTTGGTAGACTGGTGGGATGGGACGGATGTGTCCATCGATGAGTATCATGCATCGTGTTTGAAGAGAATTTTTTTTTTTTTTTTTTATAATTGACAATTTATTTTAAATTTTTATATTTAATGATACAAAAGTAGACAAAAGTAGCAGTCATTGCAAACCACAAAGAGTTCCATTAGCAAACCAACATAGGATGTACAAAAGAAATTGCACTTTAACGTGTGTGCTAACCAATAAAGTTAATTTACATTACCATAACCTAATGTTGTTTATGACACATGTATGTTGAGTGAACCAATAGCATAGAAGAACATGGTGAGTACAAAGTGTGGTTTAGTCAGAGATTCTGAACCCAAGGGGACTTGACAAGTGTCCGTTTGGATTTATAAGTAGTGGGAGAGAGAGAAGAAGGAAAAGGAAAAAGAAAGGAAAAAATAGTAGAACATATAGGAAAAATATATAGGAAAAAATAGTAGATAAGTAAACAAGGCTTATCATTCCTGGGCCCAATGGGTTCAAACATTTCTAGCAGAGAGAAGGCTCAAGGCTTCATGGAGGGTCCTCCCTGAGACGCCAGGGTTCGATAGAAGAGGATTGTTGGATATTGTGAGCAATTATGGATTTACCTTGTGAGACCTTTTTTTTTCCTTTTTTAATAAAGGACTTGCCAAAAAGTGTGTCTTTATATACACTTCACTCTTTTTTGTAAATGAGTAAGAGAGCTATGTGCACCTTATCATTTTCTGCACACAAAAACACATTTTTTCATCATGTTTCACATTGATCCCATGTGCCAACCCAGCTCACAGCTGATGATGAAGGAAAAGGGAAGTCTGGATGGCCGTACTACTGTAGAAATCACCTTTATTTAGAAAATTAACAAACATGGTAAAAACTTCAAAGAAATAGCAGCTGAAGAGCAGGGTGAGCCGTTCACATGTTTCTCGCTACATTAGTGCTCACTCATAGCACCCCTACCTAACAGGCGCTAGACAACTGCATTTCCTATGTGTCTATCAGACAGTTCATAGATGAAAGATCAAATGTAAACTGTCTCTGTTTCAAATAGCTAGGTTTCTTAACTCTAACTAGAGATTCAGGTTGCAAATGTGCATCACTCACCCTGTGTTTCTGATTAGTATATCCCTTAATTTTATCTTGTTAATTTTCAACACTCTTAGCTACTGATGCTTTCAGAGACACTGGACTTTGTAAGTATGTCTGCAACCTGTAGTTTTTTGTGCAGTTGTCTGCTGTGTGGTAAATCTGTTCGATTTCAGTTTGAAGAGCTTTTTTTTTTTTTAAAGTTGGCTATAGATGCAAATTTAACAGGTTCAACAAGGCCTGGCCAAATTTTGATTAGCGCGTGGCTGTCCCTGCTCAACAGAAGTCGAACTTTTGATTGACTTCTGTTAAAGAACAATGTTGGAAAACCTTTCTTGATCAGATGCTGCAGCCAATCATCTGCAGCTGCTAATTAGTGTTTTCTGGACGCAGTGGGTGCATTTGTCAGAATTTAATATCCCCGGAGGCAGATTCCCCTGGCAAAGCACCTTGTCCTCATGTTGATACTTACAAGGACCTCTTCCCCACATTACCTGGACCGGTGGTTGTGGGGGTGACTTATCAGAATCTGAAAGCCTCTTTTAACAAGGGGGCCCCTCCATGTGAATGAGTATGGGATAACTCCTACTCATTAATCAAAATAATGACAAGTGTACAAACAAGATAAACATGAAACACAGTTTTTGAAGTCTTTTACTTTTAAAAAAATGTTCCCCTGATGAAGATCATGTTGTCAAGCGATGTAGCTCCAAGTCAATTAAAATGTAGGATGACCACCGACCCACATGAAAAAAAAAGCCCAACACCCGCCGATACCCAACCTCACCTGTCACTTGTCTGGCGCCAAATTACACTGCTTTCCACCGCCACTTAAGAAAACAGGGGGAGGGGTCAATGACATCACAAGGGAGTGGTGTCATCCAGTGACATCATTGGCTAGGTATGGACATGTCCATATTGGGTCAATGACATTACCTGGTGACACTGTCCCCTTATCAAGTCATTAAGCGTATATGGACATGTCTATACAAGGTCAATGACATCATCGGGTGACTCTACCCCTTGTTTACATAAGCAGCAGGGGAAGATATATATAAGTAGGAGCCGTACAAGCGATGGGTGTCAACAGGTTTTTTCCATGCGGGTCAGTGACAGCCATTCATTGTGATTGATCTGGATCTACATTGCTGGATGACATGATTAATGATGGATCTACATTGGGGAAATTTTTTTTTTTTTAATAAAGGACATGTCAAAAACTGTGTTGTGTGTTTATTTACACTAGTCATTTTCTTTGGTGTACCCTGTACTCATTTACATAAAGGGGGCAGGATCTGAGGGCCCCTTTGTTTAAAGGGGGTTTGGGATTCCCCCAGAGGCTTGGAAACCTCTAGGCCAAGGCTGTGTAGAAGAGGCCCTTGTCCTATCAACATGGGGATGAGGTGCTTGGCCAGGTGGTCCCCCCTGGCAAAGTATTCCCACATGTTGAGGGCACGTGGCCTGGTATGGTTCAGGAGGGGGGAGTTGCCCCCCCCTTCCTGGCCTACTGGGCTGCATGCTTAGATTAGGGTTTGGTATAAATTTTGGATGGGACCTCATGCAGTTTGCTTTTTATTTCTTGCCATTAGTTCCCCCCCAAAATCCATACCAGCTGCAAAGGGCCCGTCATGGGTTGGGTGGACCTGCACAACTTTGAAAAAAAAATTTAAATGTCAGCTTTTTTGTTTATATTCTGCTGTCAGTGGGAAACCCCTGCTGACAACATGGAGGAATTAATGTTGTTAAGAACCCCAGCAGGCAGATGTAAAGACAATGTAAATCTATGGAAACTGAACTGAATTGAAAACAAATGTAAAAACTGATGTAAACCAAATCCGTTTTTTAATGCATAAAAGTGACTGAATGAATGACGCCTATGTGAAAAGACCCTAAGCTTCCTCCCACCCAAATTACTTTCACTTTTACTTGAAGATAAACCTTGCATTTCCAGCTGAGCGAGAGCAGCTGTTGCTAAGGAACTTCCGGCAGGCAGATAACTGTACCTCCTAAAGGGGATCTTTCCTAAACACTCTTTAACATGGCTGAATGCAGGGCCGGTGCTAGACTATTTTGCGCCCTAGGCAAGACCAGCTACTTGCCCCCCCCCCCCAAAAAAAAAAATTAAAATTAATCCAATAATTCTACCACCAGAACTCCTGCAATACACTAAACTGATGACCTATAGGGGCTTTGCGTATTTGCACCCAAGGGTGTAGGAACCCACACAAATCTGGGGGGGACAGCATTTTTACTCGCCAGGTATATGCTTTTTCAGTAAACTGCGAGAGAGTGTGTGTGTGTGTGTGTGCAATACAAACGCATAAACATGAAATATTCCTGACAATGGATATTAAAAGCATTAACATTAAATGACAATGTGGACTGACACACTGACAGAATTTTACAGCTGGACATAGCAAACTTACAGACATGTATTATACATGTTTGCCATGTTCAACTGTAAAGTTCTGTCAGCGGGTCAGTCCACATTGTCATTTTCAGGGGTGTGAGGGTGGTACGAGAAAGGAAATGTGCAGTGGACTCACTGCTCCACTTACCTGGCACCTCTAAAACCGATGTCTCCGGGCCTGCTCCTTGTTGGTTGTGTCTGGCTGTGTCTGGCTCCTCAGCTGCGTGCTGCTGCCTCGCCTTACCGGTGACTCCACTGATGTCGTCCACACACTCTGGGCCTTCAAATGCATAAAACATGAAACATTTGTGAAACATTGGCCAAATAAAGACATAAACATGAAATATTCCTGACAATGGGCATCAGTCACAAATATTTCATGTTTATATATTTGAAGGCCCAGAGCATGCGGACAGCATTAGTGTAGTCACCTGTAAGGCGAGGCAGCAGTACGCAGCAATGGAACCAGACACAGTGAGCCAGCACACAAGGAGCAGGCCCGGGGACATCAGTTTTAGAGGTGGCACTAGTGGAGCAGTTCAGCTCAGCTGTAAAATAAATTCGGTCAGCATGTCAGCCCACATTGTCATTTTCAGGGGTGTTAGGGTGGTATGAGATGCAAATGTGCATCTCATACCACCCTCACACCCCTGAAAATGAAAATGTGGGCTGACATGCTGAGTATGCTGACAGAATTTCACAGCATTGTTCAGCTGTAAAATTCTTTCAGCTCAGCATGTCAACCACATTGACAATTGTTGGGTGTGAGGGTGGTATGATGCATTGCAAATGTGCAGTGAGTGGACTCACTGCTCCAGTGACTCACCTCCCAGGCAGGCTGAGGCTGCCACCTCTAAGCCGATGCCCCCGGCCTGCTCCTCGTGTCCTGGTGGCTGGCTCAGCCTCAGCTCCTCAGAGTCCTCGTCACACTCCTCTGTGCTGGTGCTGCTGCTTGGCTTGCTGCCAGTGCCTTGCTCTGCCGCCGGCACCTCCTCACTGTCCAGTCCCGGTCCCCGACACACAGTGGACAGACTGCTAGGTAGTCAGTCAGTACTGTCCATGTGACGCCACCCCCGCATGTGCTTTAGGCCTGGCCGCCTAGGCTGGGTGCTTGGTGCGCGCCGCACACTCTCCCTATGCTGGTGAGACGTCTTGCATGATGCCACTCCACTGTGCACAGCCCCCTCCACCCGCCTGCCAGCCTGTGTTTGTAGGACAGAACAGGACCCCCCAAAGACAGGAAAGGACCCCCCAGGATAAGACAGGACCCCCCAAGGAACAGGACCCCCAAGGACAGGACAGGACCCCCCAAGGAACAGGACCCCCAAGGACAGGACAGGACCCCCCAAGGAACAGGACCCCCAAGGAACAGGACCCCCCAAGGAACAGGACAGGACCCCCCAGGGACAGGACCCCCCAGGGACAGGACCCCCCAGGACAGGACATGACCCTCCAGGACAGGACCCCCAGGAACAGGACAGGACACCCCCCAGGAACAGGACATGACCCTCCAGGAACAGGACAGGACCCCCCAGGAACAGGACAGGACCCCCCCAGGAACAGGGCCGGACCCCCAGGACAGGACATGACCCTCCAGGACAGGACAGGACCCCCCAGGAACAGGACAGAACCCCCCAAGGAACAGGACCCCCTAAGGAACAGGAAAGGACCCCCCAAGGAACAGGACCCCCCTAAGGAACAGGAAAGGACCCCCAAGGACAGGACCCCCAAGGAACAGGACAGGACCCCCAAGGAACAGGACAGGACCCCCAAGGAACAGGACAGGACAGGACCCCCCAGGAAAAGGACAGGACCCCCCAGGAACAGGACAGGACCCCCCCCCAGTAACAGGACAGGACCCCCCCCAGGAACAGGACCGGACCCCCAGGACAGGACCCCCCAGGACAGGACATGACCCTCCAGGACAGGACCCCCAGGAACAGGACAGGACCCCCCAGGAACAGGACAGGACCCCCCCCAGGAACAGGACCGGACCCCCAGGACATGACCCTCCAGGACAGGACATGACCCTCCAGGGCAGGACCCCCCAGGAACAGGACAGGACCCCCCAGGAACAGGACAGGACCCCCCAGGACAGGACATGACCCTCCAGGACAGGACCCCCCAGGAACAGGACAGGACCCCCCAGGAACAGGACAGGACCCCCCAGGAACAGGACAGGACCCCCCAGGACAGGACATGACCCTCCAGGACAGGACCCCCAGGAACAGGACAGGACACCCAGGAACAGGACAGGACCCCCAGGAACAGGACAGGACCCCCAGGAACAGGACACCCAGGAACAGGACAGGACCCCCCAGGAACAGGACAGGACCCCCCCCAGGAACAGGGCCGGACCCCCAGGACAGGACATGACCCCCAGGAACAGGACAGGACCCCCCCCAGGAACAGGACAGGACCCCCCCAGGAACAGGACAGGACCCCCCCCAGGAACAGGACAGGACCCCCCCCCCAGGAACAGGACAGGACCCCCCAGGAACAGGACAGGACCGGACCCCCCAGGAACAGGACAGGACCCCCACTGACCTAAATGGATGTATTTGGATGATGACGGTCCCGGCCTGCAGGCTGCTCCATCCTCGACTCGTGTGTGTCCTGTGACTGTCGTGTCTTCCTCCTCTCCTCTGCTGGCGCTGGCTGACTCGGCTCCCGCTTCTTCTCCTCTGTCCTTTCACACAGCGCAGGCGCCCGCTCTCCCTCAACGTCACCCTGCGCACCGCGCTGTCTGCTGCTAGGCTGGGCAAGTGGGCGGGCCTGACACGCCTCCATGGGGAACGCCCTCCTGCTGTGTCGGTCGCCTGGCACTCAGTCCTTCCTCCTTTCTTCCTTTTAGCGCCGCTGCGCCGGCGCAAACTGGGGAGGATTTCACCATTCCTGTGCCCCCGCATTATTTCCTGGGGGGGATGTGTCCCCCCCGTCCCCCCTGGTTCCTACGCCCATGTTTGCACCCATGAAACGGTGAAAAACTTCAGGTCCCTATATTTTTTATAGACAGTGTTTCAAAAGATTAGTGTTATGCAGTAGTTCTGATGCTAGAATTATTGCTCTCACTCCGGCGTGCGCGGTGATACATAACATGTGTAGGGCAATTACATTGTTTTGTTTTTTATCTGTCTCTTTAAATGTTTAAAACTTTTTTTAATTTAATATATATATTTTTTTTACACAACTTTTATTGCCATTACAAAGGGGATCAATAGCCCCCTATGTGATAGTATATAGGTGACAGGTACTCTTTATTAGACATTCAGGGTCTATTAGACCCTGGATGTCTCCTCTGTACTCGGCTACAGCTGATGGAACACAGATGGTGTTTCATCAGCTGCTTCCCTGAGCACAGCTCCTGTAGAATGGCAGTGCCAGTCCAGTAAATGAAATCATAACATGACTTCCTGGTCTTGGCTGAGGAGGGAGGCTCAGCGGATGGATGTCCGTGAAGCTTCCGCCATCCTTCCCAGGGCCCCCCCATGACCGCACTGTGGGATAGCGGAGCCCGGTAAACAGGGGGGGGGGGGGTTAGTGCAGCCAGTTGGACTGGAGAGGGGGGTTGCAGCCATGTGGGAACAGGAGGGTGCCAGGTGGACAGGATAGGGGGGGTACAGCCAGGTGGGGAGAGGACAGAAACAGGTGGACAGGAGAGGGAAGGGTGCAGCCAGGTGGGGGGGGGGTGGGGGAGGCCAGAAATAGGTGGACAGGAGAGGGAAGGGTGCACCCAGGTAGGGGGTGGAGAACAGAGCCAGGTGAACAGGAGAGGGGGGTTGCAGCCAGGTGGGGGGGTGGAGCCAGGTGGACAGGAGAGGGGGTGCAGCTAGGGGGACAGGAGGGGGGTGCAGCCAGCTGGACGGGATGGGGGTACAGCCAGGTGGACAGGAGGGGGTGCAGCCAGGTGGACAGGAGAGGGGGGGAGCTAATTGGACAGGAGAAGGGGGTGCAGCTAGGTGGACAGGAGGGGGGGTGCAGCCAGCTGGATGGGATGGGAGTACAGCCAGGTGGACAGGAGGGGGGTGCAGCCAGGTGGACAGGAGAGGGGGGGCAGCCAGGTGGACAGGAGAGGGGGGTGCAGCCAGGTGGACAGGAGAGAGGGGTGCAGCTTGGTGGATAGGACAGGAGGGGGGTGCAGCCAGCTGGACGGGATGGGGGTACAGCCAGGTGGACAGGAGGGGGGTGCAGCCAGGTGGACAGGAGAGGGGGGGCAGCCAGGTGGACAGGAGAGGGAGGTGCAGCCAGGTGGACAGGAGAGAGGGGTGCAGCTTGGTGGATAGGAGAGAGGGGGTGCAGCCGGTGGACAGGAGAGGGGGGGTGCAGCCAGGTGGACAGGAGGGGGGGGCAGCCAGGTGGATAAGAGAGGGGGGGCAGCCAGGTGGACAGGAGGGGGGATGCAGCCAGGTAGACAGGAGAGGGGGTGCATCCAGGTGGACAGGAGAGGGGGGGAGGAGGAGGGGGGATGACATTACACATTTGAAGGAGTCTGAGGTCACATAAGTCATATACTCCAACACTATACAATTATAGTCACTGTTCTTCATTTACCAGTGGGGCTCTGCTCTGCTGCCTCTGCATCCAACGGTTCTGTCTCAGACAAAAACTGTGCCTCAACGGTGTCTCTAGTCCAAGCTCCAGTTGTCAAACCAGGCTCCGCCTCCAGAGCGCCCACTACTTGGATCGTCATGTGACTGGGCTCTGCCGCTGGACAAAGGGAGGCGATAAGGCAGAGCTGGCTGGCTTTACTGGTCTCTAGGATGGCATGGATGGGAGGGACAATAACCACTTCCGGCAACAGAGAATCTCTGAGAGAGACAGACCTGCCTGTAACTGATTCCTCATAGAAGCGCGCACAGCCTCAGCTCTGTCAGGACTGAGGAGACTGAGTTGGTGTCCGGGACATGTGTTCAGTGATCACAGCGGCGCCTAATGATACTCAGTGATCGGTCAAGAGCGGCTACACAGGCGGTGGGGGAAGATGCGATGTAGAGTATGGAAACCAGCGGCCGGGCGCCCCTAGGCGGTAGTGCGCCTGCTTAATTTGCCTTACTGGTAGCGCCGGCCCTGGCTGGATAATTGAAGTGTACATAACTTTACCATATTTACTAAGCTCAGTAAACATCTATATTGCTAAAAGAACAGTCTCTGCTCCTTTAGCAATCAACCCCAATGTGTGAAGTTAGGCAGTTGATGGAGCAGCATATGTCAGATTTCAGGTAAATTTTCACCCCAAACGTAAGCTAAAAAGTCTGAATCAACTAATAAAGGTAACTAATAAAAAAATAAGTGTTCTGTACATTATAGTACTTCAAGAATGAATAGTCAGGTTATTTCATAAGCCCTTTTCTGAGTGGTTTTCTTCAATGTAATTAACATGACAAACTACTTTAAAACACGTTACATCTCTGTTTTTGTTTTCATTTAACAACTTTCAACACATATCTCGTACTGTACTCAATATCCAGCACATGATTGTTCCAGTCATATTGTTTCAGGTAAACATTTGATCATTTTATAGTTACAGAACAATGCATGTTCACCACAGTTAATTGAAATACATCCTTAGACCATTGGACATTTTCAGTCTGTTAGCAAATAGTCTTTATAACAAGTAAAAAAATGTAATGTACTATGTACAATGGGCACCTGTTCTAATGAAAGTATTCGTAAACTTGATCATTGGTCTCCAGGTAGGGCAAAGGAGCACCAGATGTTGAGGAAACAGCTGTTTGGCTGAAATAAATTGGACATGGGCGTACAGTGAAAAGCAATAAAAATTGGATTTAATTTTCCCCCAAAAAATTAATAATTTAATGAGTGGAAAAAAAATGTTAGCCTGTGTAAGTTTTTTAAATCTCATTGTAAATTTTAGACATTAACTTGGATTGGACTGTCTGTAAATGATTACTAGGCCTTCCATGAGTACCTATTTGATTGAACTAAGCTATATGTATTGGACAGTAATGCAGAGATGGAGATGATAGTTTAGATCCTGAAGTCCCCCCATACTAAACTTCTCTGATGTCCACTCTTATTAAATGGAACAATGGTGAATAAAAAACTCCATCTCTTCAGATACCCATGCAAATTTTTTTTAAATGTGGTCACTATGGATCACATACTCTCAGCCTAACCAAAGAGCTTTGGCTCTTTGAATTCCTGAAACACCACCACAGCCCATGGGGGGAGCTGGAACTATCCTTTCTGCTCCATACTTCCTTTTCACCCTCCTTCTTAATCTTTATTTTCTCTCTTTTTTTTTCTTTTTTCCCCTCTTCTCTGTTAGAACTTACTCTTTTCTCATATTTTACAATTTAAGCATTGCCAACTCAACAAAACGAATACTGCCAAAATGGCAACACCAGGTGCCTTACAGTCAATATCAACAATACCAGATATTTGCACCCCTTTGTCACTTCACCTTATCTTTGCAAATTTGCCAGTTTTCACTTGTACATGGTAAGATAAATTGACTGTTGTTTCTAGATGTTATCAATGTTATAGTCAAACTGTGACATCTAACACATTTTCTGTATACCTTGTCATGTCAGCATAACAATGTAGAAAGATCCTTGTTACCCCCATTGCTCTTTGTATTGAAAATTTTAATAAATACAATTGAAAAAGAAGATAATTTGGATCCTGAATCTATGATGTAACTCAGATGTAGTCCAAGATATGCAATTTTGATAACATACATCTAAGCTAATCTTCAGTGGCCAGATCTCATAGATAGGAATTGGGTTTTGACTCACTGAAATCCTGGGTTCATAGTAAATCTTGCGGTTTTCATATTTCTGGTCCTGTTAAATTTATCTACAAATTTTACAGGCCGTTTTTTTAACACCATAATGCAATGCATGGGCTTTGAAGGGCAAATAAATGTTTTTTTGGACAATTTATCACCTTAAAAAGGGAAGGAGAGGGCTAAGAGAAACCCTAATGTCATTGTATTGGAAGTTGCTGTAAAGGGACGATAACCAAAGCCCACAAACTGCATGAAGAGATTAAGATCAGCTTGAAAAATGTGCTTTAATTCTGACTGCTTGTTATTTGGTCAATTACCTTATTAGCTACCTTTTGGTATTATTAGTGGCTTTTTTGTCTTGTTTAATTTGTGGTTAATTGGAGGGCAGCGGTCACTTTTAAAAACTGTCTTGTTCATAGCAAACTGCATTTCTTTCCTATAAAAAATAAATAAACTAAAAGAAAAAAAAAATGAGCTTTTGTTTAATGGAGATGGTATTTAGGGTTTAATTTTGGGGAGTTTGAATATACAGCCTGCAGCGCTGATCAAGCAGTTTTTTTCCAACAAGGTGTTTGAAGAGAAGTTGATCGGTAGATCAACTTCTCTTCAACCACGGTGGCCAACTGTCTGAATTTCGATCCATGTATGCCCAACATTAAACTATTCTACTGCTGGTGGCTAGGCTCCCGGTTTCCCCATAGTTTGTCCATTCAAAACCTGTTCAGCTGACGAAAAAAAAAAAGGTTAATTTAGGAGGTGACAGTATTAATGCTTTAGCACCTGGTCTCCTAATTCATGCAGTAGAACACCTGCCTGTGACCTGTGTCTGTAACACATTTCAGTCTAGTCTTTCCCATTAAAAAAAGTGTTTGCCAATATTCCACTGCTATATTATCTGGGGTCCGTTAATTTGTACATAGTTACATAGTTGGTAAGGTTGAACCTGAATGTGTCTGTGTGTATGTGTTTATGTCTACCATTTTTAATATCCATGTACACTGTTCACTGAAAAATATGTGCAAGAGTTTTTTGATTTTTTTCCATACCCCCTGCTGGCACCACTGACTGTGCAAGGATTTTCCACATATGTACAGCTCTAACAGTAAAGAACCACTTATGCAGTTTAAGATTGAACCGCTTCTTGTCCAATTTCATTGTATGGCTGCATGTCTTCTTTAGAGATCTTAGGTCGGTGGTGTCCAAACTTTTTTCAAAGAGGGCCAGACTTGATGAAGGGAACATGCGTGAGGGTCGACCATTTTGCCTGACATTTAAAATTAAATACAATCATTAGCGCAGTGCCCACGAATGCAGCCTCGCCAGCGCAGTGTCCTTCAATGCAGCCTCGCCAGCGCAGTGCCCATATATGCAGCCTCACTAGCGCAGTGCCTATATATGCAGCCTCGCCAGAGCAGTGCCCATAATTGCACCCTCGCCAGCGCAGTGCCCATACATGCAGCCTCGACAGCGCAGTGCCCATACATGCAGCCTCGCCAGTACAGTGCCCATAATTGCAGCCTCGCCAGTGCAGTGTCCATACATGCAGCCTCGCCAGCGCAGTGCCCATAATTTCAGCCTTGCCAGCGCCATTGACACTATCCAAATCACTTTTAAAAAAGTCCAGGAAGCAGCACCGAAAGGTAGAAGGGGGCGGGCGGGACAGAGGAGAAGGAAGGACGCGCTGTCATCGGAAGTCCTGGTGCCTATGATAGACGTTGGCATAGGAGGTGATGACAGCGCATCCTTCCTTCTCCTTGGCACTGCCCGCCGCCTTCTACCTCTCGGCGCTGCTTCCTGGACTTTTTTTTTTTACATCGGCGTATAACACGCACTGTTACTTTTTCCTAAATTTTTAGGAGGAAAAAGTGTGTGTTATACGCCGATAAATACGGCATATATATATATATACATACATATATATATATATATATATATATATATATATATATATATATGCATATATATATATATATATATATGTATGCATATATATATATATATATATATATATATATGAAATAAAAAGCATCAGTGCTTTATGCATAAAAATCACACTTACTTAGACAGGCAGTAGAAGAGATGACACCTCCTCGGTCAGCTCGGCATCGGGGCGGGGATGTGTGATGTCTCAGAGAGAGACATTGATCAGCGGTGTCTCTGGGGGCCGTACTTTGGACATGACTGTCTTAGGTTAAATAGCTTCCTTCCAATGCTATAGTTGCCATTTAGGGATTTGTATATGACAGTCCTATCCCCTCTTATGTGCTTCTTCTCCAGCGAGAATACGTATAATGTTTGTTGTCGTTCCTCATAAGTGAGGTCCTCCAGTCCCCCTATTAGCTTTGTTGCCCTTCTCTTGACACTCTCCAGTTCAAGAACATCATTCCTGAGGACCAGTGGTGAATACCGGACAGCAAGATTTGGTTGAACCAAGGTTTTGTAAAGTATATATAAAACAAATAGTGCAGCGCTAATAACAGTAAAAGAGAACCATTAATTACACATGATTATCAAAGTGATCATAGTCAATAAATTAATAAATAAATAAATAATCATATTAATAAAATGTCCATTAAAGTAGTCAGGTCCAGGAGAAAAGAAGGGTTAGATGACACCGTCGATCCCAGAGACACCACAAACAGATAATAGGAGAGGGTGACTGGAAACCCGGAAGGAAAACTTCCCACGCTATGTGATAAGGTAGTCTCCTTACCATATCTAATGGACCACTAAATTATAGGTGCTCAAACCAGGCATAACCTCTATCCATGAGAAATGGTCATCCAATGCATCAAATGGATCATAAGGTGGTGGATAATCAGGTAAGTAAACAAACTTCCAATCATAAACACTAAGGGTGGATCATAGAAGAGAGAAAGATGCTCACATAGTGTATTAAAAGATATACATTTATTTAATACAGATCAGTTGCACCAACAGCAAACTTGGCATATGCAGGCATACAAGGATGATGTTACTGCGGCGTTCCTGCAGGCTTCACTTTACTAACCCGACTTCTGGGAGGAATATCAGCAAGCCTCCAACCAGAGCCAAGAGACGTGATGTTGCCACCACCGTAGACCATGCCCTACATGTTTCATCATGCGTGATGTCGTCGGGGGTTGGTCTGGGTGGCACAGCATCATGGGCACTGCCTTAAATGGTGCACAGAGGCCATCTTAACTCCTGGCAAAGTGCCCATAATTCAGTAAGTAAGGAAACCGAAGCAGGAACATTCATAGAGCCCTAAAGATAAGCCATCTAGTGGACACAATGATGGCAGACATAAAAAACAATGATAAAAGTACCATAAGCACACATAATGACATGTGAAAAAGCCAAACTTGTTAAAAGATTTCAAAATGGGTAATATTAATATTTTTCACATGTCATTATGTATATCTAGATACACTATGTCTAAAGGCCTTCTGCTATCCAAATTACAACTTGTCTCCTCATAGAATGTAAAAATATTGATCTGGCAAGAATGGCCTATTATAAATCCATTTTGGTTACTACTAACAGTACTATTCTCATGAGAAAATTCTTGGATATGGTCTCTTATCATTCCTTCCAATAGTTTACATACTATTGGTGTTAGGATGACTGATCTAGAGTTTCCAGGTATATATCCCAGCTCTCCTTTGCATATTAGTACACATTTGCTTTTCGCCAATAGGCTGGTACCAATCCAGTCAGTCAACTGCTTTTAAAATTTAGGAACGACAGTCTGGCTATGACATGGCTAAATTCATCACCTGGTGATTTTTACACATTAAGTTTTTCTAGTCTTTTTGAACACTGGTCTGTGTCAGCCACATTGGTTCATTTAATATAATGTTATTAACCCTCTTTTCCCTTCGTATATATATACTGAAAATAAAGTATTTGATACAGTTGTCTTCTCCCTGTCATTTGTGACCAACTTTCCCTGATCATCCTTTATAGGGCTAATATGTTCTAACCTATATGTTCTAACCTATAATTATTACTGTTATTATATTTGAAATACTTTTTGAGTTTTTTTGGGGTTTTTTTGTACTCTCCTCAGCAATGTGTCTCATTTAATCTATTTTAGCTGCCCTGATCTTGCATTCTTTATAGTTTTAGAATGTCAACGGTGACTCTACGTATATTTTTAAAAGGACCCTTTTTTTTATCATTAATAGTCCTCGGCTTTTTTATGTTGGTATTTAACCAGGATAGTTTTGCCTTAGCTAGGACAGGGACAGCCACAGAGAATCACAATCAAATCAAATTTCTATTTACTGGTCAAAGCATGCCTATTATCATTTAAAACTGAACCGAACTGTATCTGAGTACCCCAAACGAAAAACACTATTTAATTAATTTTTATTATTCAAAGCAAACTTGCCCATCCAGGTCTTCATGCTTTATATTGTTGAAAGATCACTTTGAAAAACAGATCCCCTAGCATTGCAGGCCATGGCCATGTTGAGTAAATGATGCATGTAGCATTTGCTTCCTGGAAACCATCTCACCTTAGCTCAAGAATGTGGGAAGGAGGGGTTTCTTACCAGGGAAAGCCCCTTCCTCTCTTGTCAAATGGGAGAAATAAATACCCATTAGGACTCCTAGGATCTATGACATCATTTTGGTCTAGAAACCAGGAAACAACCGAAGAAATGTAAAAAAATTGCTTTAAATAGGAAAATATAATATATTTCCTATCTATTTACTAAGACCAGCGGCATAGGGATTAAAAATAGTTAAGGTTTACTGGAAGAGTTTAGTTCTTCTTTAAAAAAAAAGCATGTGTCACCACTAAAAATACCTGAAAAAAGCCTTTTTTTCAGCTGAAGTGAATCAGATCGGGCTTTTTCTGCTGTATATAAATCAAGCTAATTGTTAAAGAATACCAAAGTACAATGTTGTTGAGGCTGTCCCTAAAAAATCATACTGTTCCATAACACCATGTACAACACCTGTAATCTGAAGGGATTTTCCCGCACTCGTAATCTAAAGAATTTGTATTTTTTCAGTGTCACTCTCAAAGCTGCATAATAAAGACCTTTTCTGGTTGTATTTTTTTTTTTTTATTATTATAATTGGTGCATATCCCATGTCATTTTAACAACAGCTTGGCTATTAGCTGTAAAAGAAGGTCACAATTTACTAACAGAATTTTCCTCTCATAGACTTTAACCTCCCTGGTGGTATTTCCGAGTGTGGCTCGGGGTGGAATTTCAGTGCCATTAGCGGTAACCCCGAGCCACACTCGGGGTATCACCAGGGAGCATCGCTGGATCCTATAAGAGAGGGTACTTACCTTGTCCCGGGATCCCGCGGCGATGTGTCCCTGCAGCATACGGCGGCCGGATCTTCCGCCCGATGCTGTGAGCCCTGGCTTCCGTCTCCTGCGAGCGTCACGTCGCAGCGGAGTGGAACCTGCGGCAAATTTGAAAAGTTAAAACACAAACACACTGATATATTGTAATCCTATTGGATTACATTATTAAATAAAATAAATTGACCTTAGTTTTCCCCCCAGTGCTTTCTCCAGTGCCCTTCCTGCATTTTTCCTGTACTTAGTGTATGGAAACTGCAGAGCGACTATGGCATCAAAAAGTGCGGCGCCACCTCAAGAGCGGTATATGACCCGCTGGAAAACAGCGACAGCGATACAGAATCACTTGCAGAATGGAGTGATAGCGATTTGTGGGGAAGTTCGTAATCGGACACAGAAAGCGATTTCAGCGATGATCCTGAGACTGTGCCCAACGATGTGCGGACTTGGTGCTCGATTGACTGCGGTACAGAGCACGTAGCGCCCCCAAGGTTCCCGTTTACTGGAGCACCTGGTATCAAAGTGGATGTTGAGGATGACAACCCCTTGGCATACCTCCAACTCTTTTTGACCAATGAGGTTATTGAAAAGGTTGTTATGGAAACGAATCGGTACCAGAAGCAACAAGCTGCTGCGCATCAGAGGTTTTCAAGGAGCAGAATGTGGGAACCAGTGACCAAAGAGGACATCTGGAAGTTTCTGGGCCTAATTATTCTGCAGAGAGTGGTGGGGAAACCTCTGCAGAAGTGGTATTGGACCACCAACAAATTACTGGCCACTCCTTTTTTTGGCACGGTCATGTCGGAATACAAATTTTCGCTCATTATGAAATATTTGCACTTTGCAAATAATGAAGAATTTGATGAGACTTCTCATCCAGCTCCAAAACTCGAAAAGATTTGGGACGTTTATCAAATTATTCTGAAAAATTTCCAGCAGACCTATACACCAGATAGAGACATTTGCATCGACGAAAGTCTAATGGCCTACAAAGAAAGACTCAGCTGGATACAGTATATAGCATCAAAGAGAGCACGATTTGGCATAAAATCATTAATGCTATGTGAATCCAGCACTGGTTACATATGGAATTCGATCCTATACACCGGGAAAGGAACCTAATTCAATTAAATATTCAGCAGTTATGGAATGGCAACCGCTTCGGTTCTTACGTTGATTGAGCCATTGCTGAATCAGGAGTACTGTGTAACCACAGACAATTTTTATACGTCTCCAGAACTCTATGTGTTCCTTCTTCACAACAAGACGGATGCATATGGGACCGTTAGAGCTAACCGGCGTGACATGCCCCCAACCTTTGCCAATAAAAAGCTCAAGGCAGGAGAAATAGTTGCCTGGCAGAAAGGCAAAATTATGGCACTGAGATGGCGTGACAAAAAAGATGTCTGCCTAATGAGTACCATTCACAACACCTCTACTGTCAGAGTACACACAAAAGGTGGAAAAGACGTAATGAAACCACAACTGGTGATGGATTACAATAATACCATGGGAGGTGTGGACAGAGCTGACCAGGCCATGACTTTTTATCGGGCATTGCGGAAACAACAAAAAAAATATTACAAAAAAATCTTCAGGCATCTTCTTGAACAATGTTTGTGGAACACATTCATTCTACTAAAAAAAAAAATTGACAGGCCTGTGGTTCATGCGGTATTTGTTTGGAAAGTTGCCGAACTGATATTTCTCAGGCACCAAACACCAACAGCTGTAAATAGATCCGGACGCCGTGCTGCTGGTGTTGTGAACCCCGAACGCCTGACTGGTTGTCACTTTATGGATTACATTCCACCAACGGAAAAGAAGTCTGCACCCACAAGGATGTGTGTGGTTTGCTGCTCTATACGTGACGACACTGGAAGGAAAATCCATAAAGAAACGCGGTACTATTGTCCTGATTGTGACGTTGGACTTTGTGCTGTATCCTGTTTTAAAATTTTCCATACCCAGTACGTTTACTGAAGCAATATGACTACTAATATTGCATCGTTGTTTGGCCAAAAAAAAATGTCAGTGTTTTTGATTGTTATTTACTATAATGTATTGAATAAAAAGTATTATTATTATTATAATATTATTTGTTATTATTCATAGTTATTTATTATATTATAATTTATGATTTTGTGTTTCAAACTTTATCATACCCGAGATGTTATAAAGAAGAACGCACAGTAAAAAAAAAATCATATGTTAATAGTTGGTTTGGACTGCTCATCCTTAAGAATTACATGCAAAATAATGGTACCGCTTTCAGCACCTAAAATCTGAAATAATCATTACGCCAGGGAGGTTAATAGGATATACTGTAAGGTTCAAGTTTGTCAAATTTCAAACAGGATTCACTGAATCATACCTGGATAGATTTGCTAAACCCCACTTATGAAGAAAAATATGTCTATTAAGATCTGCTACAATATTCTTTCCCTGAGGCCCCTTTCACACTAGCGGACTGATTGGGTCAGTCTGTCTGTTTTTCACGCTGACTTGATCGGACCACCTATTGTTCTCTATGGAGTGGCAGATGTCAGCGAACATGTGTCCGCTGACACACTCTGCCATCCGGTCTGAACCGGTCCACTAAAAACATAAGGATAGGAATCAGTTTCCCATCCGTCCAGCAGATCGAATCAGATGACAGTCGGATGGAAATGGACAGGCGGTCCATTTCCATCTGTCCGCCCCATCGAAAACATGCAGAGCGGACACGGACCTGTCATCTGCCTGCTCAGAGTTCCCCCGCTGAGCAGAAGGATGCGCTTAGGTAAATAATTATTTGGCACTAGACAACAGATCTCTGAAAGGTAGGTGTGAGGTACTAGGACTGAAATGATTAAAGCACTTCTTTTATCAGGTGCCACTGGAAATCCATCACATGTTTCCATATGTGCAGCATATAGCTTTCTTGAAGTCTTTAAAGTCTAAGTAAAGTCAAAATGTAAAATTATATAATATTTTCAACATTGAATTTCAATTATTTCTAGCCTTCTTCTATTAATCCAGATGAACTTGAAGTTTGAAAACATTTTTTTTAAATCCCATAGTTACTTTCTTGAATTCTGTGACTCAAATTTACTATGTCTTGTAAATATGTACTGCTTGTGTCACACATTATACAGAACCTGCCTTCTGAACTATAGAGGCACAGTCAGTATAAGAAATATGCCACATCATCACTGCTTGCAGGCTGCAAGAATCCATGAGATATGTAGCCCTTAGAAATCAAAAGTACATTGCAGAGGATAAGCTGCAAAGCAAGCAAGAAATCCAGGAAGTTTTGAAAAGAGATGGCCGGCAGATAGACAGTACTCACAACGTGAAAGGAGACTTTTCAAGTAAGCTTATATTGGATGGAAAAAAATAAATATTGCTTGTGTTGCTATTACATTGCTGATGTTATGAGAATTAAAATGTATGCTGTGACTTTACCCTTTCACTGCCAGTTTGGTATAGCGTACGGACCTACAGCACTGCTTGCAGAAGGCCAGGCCTCATTTCTCCTCCTGCTATAAGCTCATGGTCACTTCAATGGCCATGAACATATAACGGAATCATTCAGCAGACTCTCCCCACTCTCCTTTCCTATCCCTTTCATCCCCCTTCTTCCCCCCAGAACTGATTCCCCCCCCAGCAAACCTGATTCCCTGCAGCTACTTTTAGAAGCAGGCATCTCTCCTCTGCCACTCCCTCCAGCTTCAGGTGCTGCTGGGGCCTAAAGGGAATCCAGATATGTCCCCCCTGCCAGTCCGATCACCCCCTGTACTGGCCCCTGCACTCCTGACTCATTCCTGCTTCGGTGGCATTCCTCCTTTGCCTCCTGCAGCCTGCAACCCGCACTCTGTCCGGTGAGCTTTCAGCCTGAGAGCTAAGGCTTGGGGGGCTTAGTAAACATGTGTTTACCAGCCCCTCCCTGTAGTACAGTGGACCTAGGCAGTGATCACTACCAATGGCTCCTAAGCCTACTGACAGCTGATCCGCTGATCATAGTAAACCAAGAGTTTATGAATGAATAAGGAGTCTCTATACAGAGATACATTCATAAGTACTGCAGAGAAAGGGACATTCTTAAGTCTTTTTCTTTATCTCAAAAAAAGAGATATAGGGGTCTGTTTAGACCTCTGATATCTCACCACAGACCCCCCTCGCCTGTCCATTTCCGTTCGATACAATCCAATCTGCTACATGGATGGGGAATGTTTTTTTAATGGACCGGATAATAACGGATGCAGGCCAATGTAAACGGACACATGTCCATTTTCATCAGCCTCTCCATAGAAAACAATAGGTGGTCCAATTGGGCTCACTTGAAAAACGGATAGGCAGACCCGATCGGGATGGCTTGTGTGAAAGCGGCCTAAGGCCTTGTTCACACATGGCAAACAAAGTCTACATTTGGGATTTTACTCTGATGTGCCTCAATACTGTAAAACTTGTGCCATTTTGTTTCACACGGGTTTTGCTTTTTCTATCAACTCCCATTTTTGGGAATGTTTTTAATATGTTGTGTTAATAAATTTTCAAACTTTACTCTTTTTGTATAATTGAATGATCTTTTGGGCATTGTTCAAAGTCCCTTCCCTTCCCCTCTTGGCCCTTACGGCCACCCCTACTGACGACACGCATATAGGGGAAGGAGCCTGCTGTTGGATGTCTCCCCGCTGATTATACTGATGAGGGACTGGAGTATTCCAATTGAGCTTGTCTGGCTCGGACAGCCTTGATGTGCCTTTTAATGAGACACAGCTAAGGGGATACACGATTGGAGATTGAGGGATCATCGGCTAGTCATCATCCTTAGGAATATATCCCTCTTTGGGAACAGCTATTTTTGACCCACTGGTAACACAAGGGTCAGAACGGGAGGTTAGCAGCTACTTTTTATTGGTGAAGGATTGCACCTCAGAAGATTCACTTGGCACTGGCACTTTTCTATTTTGTGATATTTTTGGTCATTTTGCAACATTTTTACTCTTATAGCACAGGACTTTTAGTGCCGGTTCACACTGATCCGACTAGCGGTGCATGCTGTGCAATGGGACTGTTCTAATCAGAGCGACTCAAGTCGCTCCGACTTAGAAAAAGGTTCCTGCACTTTTTTTTTGCAAAGTCGGAGCGACTTGCATTGACTTCCATTATGTGAAGTCGTTGCAAGCTGCGCCAAAGTCGCGGTGCACGGGCAACTTCATTAGTCGCCTGAAGTCGGGGCGACTTCGAGTCGGATCAGTGTGAACCGACACTTATATTTATATATTTGTTCTTTTTTAAAGACTTTTTCAATATTTATTCACTTTAAAAGCCTTTTTTTCACTATTTGTATTTATTCAATATGAATGAAATATTATTTATATATTTCACTTAGATTTACTTATATTTATGAAATTTATAAATAATTTATATGTATTCATTCAAGTGGTCATTCCAGTAGCTCACTGGAACATCACCTAAACAGTGCATGTTTAGGAGATATTGATTTTACCATTTTTACCTACGGGTAAGATTTATTATAAGTTTACCTGTAGAGTTTACTACCACTTTAGTAGTAGTTCTGAAGCCTACAAGGCCTAATGTTTTCTGGGAAATTTTGTTTTCATTTTTTATGGGTTTACATATTTATGAGGTGAAATTAATTTCTCTTTGTTTTGTACTACTGGGTTGAAAATAAGTAAACTTATCAAAAGATTGTACTTTTTTTTTCGTCACTGAACATAGCTATGTAACTATTGAATTCATTATTTAACAAGTGTATATATAAACATATGTTTAATTTTAAACAAAATCATGCTGCTACAAGCGGCAAACAATTTTCAATAACCTTTTTTTGTTTTTTGTGTAAAAATGGTGAATAGCAGCTTTTGTAACAAAAAAGCAAGATATATCCCGTTTCCTTGTAGCATCACTATTCTGAATCTGTGGATAAAAGGAAACAATTTAAATTGATTAAAGGCTGTTTCTGGATTAGCAAATCAACCAACCTTACAGGCACCTGTCAAAATGTCAAGCACTGGCAGATTACAGAAATGAATCCATAAATGTAAATAAGTTACCAAGTCAACATTATAAACAACTTTACTTTAATCCGAAGCCTGAAGCTGGTTTCACTGAAAAGCCATAATTACTTTTTTCACAGTCGATACCAGACACCGGTATATGAACACAAAATTGTGTGATAATAACTATACCTAAAAAGGATGAGAAAACTTCTCAAAATTCTCACCGCCAACAGTTTGCTTAGTCTACTATCACGATACTGTGTGCCAAGTTTGAAACTAACAGTGTGATCTTTTTTTTTTTTCCTCTCATAATATCAACGGGTTGACAGACCCAAGAGATTTGAGAAAAAGGAGTCAATAGTGAAGCTATTTTTCAGACAAATATAAAAGCATGTATTAATGCAGCCCTGTGTTAATTAAAACACATCCTTAACTGTATTTTTAAATGAAAGCATTACAGGAAAAGCCCAACTCGAACTATTCTTAAAAATGTTACCCCCCCTCCCCATTTCTCCTACCTTTACTGCCTAACCTGTATAATAGTGATTTTTGTACTTACCTATTTTGAATCTGCTCCAATCTAGTCATGTGATCCCAAAGGTCCAGTTTCCCCTATGTCATTGGGTGGCTGCTGCAGGGGAGAGGGGGGAGTGCCCACAACGGCTGGGCAATGGGAGTCTATGGATGATGTCACAGGGCCTGGGACTGTACAGCTGTTGTTGAGCATTCTCCTACCCAGGGGAGCCAGAACTGCTGGATCTTGACAGGCCTTTATTTAAAAAAGGTAAGTACACAGATTTATTTTCATACAGGTTATGCAGGAGAGGTAGTAAGAAGGGGAGGAAACATTTTAAGATTAGTTAGAGTTAGGATTTTTGTCCACTTTAAAATTATCTTTAGCTTTTTACCAGGAGACATTTCCTTATGAAAAGTGTTGGGCAAATGGTTTGGTACCAATATGAGTTTGGCCGAACATTGGCTGTTGGTATGTTCGGCCAACTGCGTTTGTTCAGCCAGCCGAGTGCCCCACTATGTACTACCTGCTGCACAGTGCATTGGAAGCCCTGATTGGTCGAAGCGATGAAGGATTTGTCCACTCAGGGCACAGAACACTGTCAGAGCCATGATTGGAGAAGGTAATGATGACTGTGGTCTGTGACTTTTGCTCCAATCATGGCTTATTGCTCATACACCCACCCCACACTATAAAAGGTTCCTTCCCAGAGCAGCTATTTGTAGTGTGATATTGGAGTGGAGATAGATAGAACAAAGCTCTGTTCATTGCTACTAGTGAGTTGGTGTGCTAAAGTGTGCTTTTGTGATTCTATTGTGAGTGTAAAGTATCAGTGCAGTGTGAATATAGTGATACTGCAGCATGAGTATAGTGCGACCATTCATTTTTACATTAGTGTCCGATTAGTGTTTCAGGGCAGGTTACCTGCAGTATATTGAAGTGTGTCAGTGTAGAGTGTCATGGCTGCAGTACAGTAGTGTGTCAGGGCACTTTTACTGCAGTATACGGAAGTGCACTAATGTATGTGTACTGCAGTACATTAGAGTGCATTAGTGCATGTTTACTGCAGTATATTGAAGTGCATTAGTGCACATTTTCTGCAGAAAATTGAAGTACGTTAGAGCACGTTTACTACAGTATATTAAAGTGCGTCAGTTTACTTTTACGGCAGTATATTGAAGTTCGTTAGTCCACTTTTACTGCAGTATATTGAAGTGCGTTAGTGCCCTTTACTGCAGTATATTGAAGTGCGTTAGAGCACTTTTACTGCAGCATATTGAATTGGATTAGTGCACTTTTACTGCTGTATTTTGAAATAAATCAGTGCAGTTTTCCTGCAGTATATTGTAGTGTGTCAGTGGAGTGTGTCCATATAGTGAGTACTCAAGTTAAAGCGCACCAAATACCACTTTCCATTAAATAAAGTGCATCCAAGTACACATTTACCCATTTCTATCACATTTTGGTAATAAGCCCCCCCCCCCCATAATGTCTGGGAGGCCAACAAGGATTTGCAGACATTCTCATGGTGCTGTGAGGGGACAGTAACATCTGTATTAACAGGCAAAGGTGGACGTCCACCATTTCCTCTGTTTAGTAATGTTACCCTTGCTATCCAGCCACAGGCTTACTAAACCATCCTCACCCTCCTCATCCACTATCATCATAGGTGTGCACACAGGGTGTGCAGATGTGCCTGGGCACATCCTAATCACCTTGTGTGCATTAGCATTATCACTCTGTGTGCAGGCGGGGAGATAGGAAAGATCTCCTGCCTATCGGCTCAGTCATTCTTTTTCATGGTACAAAAATATAGTACCGTGATGTACGTGCCATCATCCTCAATAGTAGAAAAACAAAAAAAGAAACCAAGGACCAAGAGAGGTCCAGGAAAGCGGGACTATATCGGCATGTGTATGGTTGGAGGGATGCAATCACAACACCACTATGTAAAAAACATGGACAACTTTATTGCCATATGGTTAAAAAAGACAGAAATAACATAACAAAGTAACAGACATATATATTAAGAATACATGGATCCGTAATTAGTATGTGCTTGTGATGGATACAATATACCACACCAACGGATCTCGATGTATGTGCAGTCTAGCGGTCCCTGAAAATCCAACATGTTTCACAATTATAGCTTTGTCAGGGCAATACAAAGACCAGATAGATGCTGCACTAAAGAGATATGAAAGAAATATTTACATTATAATCATAATTTTACATTTACATCAAATATTGCATTACTATACAGTTTCATGATTGTGTTGACCTGAAAATAAGGCAGGCAGGAGAACCACACTTCTGTGCAGGTGTTGGGAGCCCTTTAAAGTGGACCAGTATCAGTGGTGGGAAATAAATTTCATATTAAGGGCAAAACAAGCCAAAATCAGCTAGTGGGCCAGGGTTAATTGTGTTACAGAGTACCAAAAAAGGTCTCTGAATGTATATCATAGGCAATGATGAATTAGATCCTCACTGGTCACATGTGGGGAGGCGTACCAAGCGCCATGGATTCTATTTATATACTGTAAAAGCAAAATAGATATTATGAGTGTTTGTTAAATATCCCTCAAAATAAACAGAAAGGAGGGGGGGGGGGGGGGGAAGGGGTCTCCCACAGATATTTAAATCATAATAGCATACCTCTCAATCCTATATCCTTGGGACCAGAAGGACCAGAAAGCCTATTATAGTGTCCTGTTGTTAGGGACTCATAGAGCACAAAGCCCGGCAAATTAAGAGCAAAATCCCACCTAAGGACAGATCCAAAAGAGCATATACTAGTAAGTATAATTAAGGGTAGCTTGCATAGAGGGGGGAAGAACCCCATTCATTTCCCTCAGGAAGACCTTACATACCTCGCAGCACGACGTCTCCAGTGTGTACTGCTTCGCTCTTTCCGGTCATGTGACCAGCTTATAAAGGGCAAATCAAATCAGCTGCGGTAGAGACACAATTGTCAACAGCCTACAACTGTGAGATGAGCCTGTGTGTCACGTCCGCACAGCGGCGGAAGTGACGTCGGTAGAGCGGCGGAAGTCCAAAGAGTAGCCACAGAGAGGAAACCTCTCTGTAACCTCCGCAACCCGTCCGCCCCCTAGAGTGCGGAGGATGAACTTTCCACCGAACGCCTGCTAGAAGTACAGATGGTCTCATGCCTACTAAATCCATGCCTGCAGCCAAACAAACATAATGCCTCTAAAAACGATCACATTACATCACCGCTACATTACATCATTACCAATATAAATCGTTGTAAATAAGGGAAGGAACTTGTTCATAGGAGTATGCAAGAGCAAAAAACAAAAATCAAAAAACAAAAAACATATATGTATTTCACTCCCACAGCGCCCTCTGATGGGGGCTATAGGAATGACATCGTTGAGGCCTGGAGACTGAGTGGCCCTTTGCCTCCTTACACAATCCACTTTGCCTCCTTACACAATACTTTCTTATCGACATTACCCCCCCTAGAGTCCTGATGTATTACTTCCAAGACTGTGAATTTAATCACTGAATCATCAAACCTGTGCTTTAAACCTACATGCCCTCCAATTGGCGTGTTAATCTGTCCTGTAGATATATAGGAAATATGATCCGAGATACGTTTATGCAGAAATCTGATCGTTTTTCCTACATAGAATGATCCGCAACTGCAGAACATGATGTATACTACATTTTTATTTTGACAGGTTACGTGTTCATTTATGTAGTGTATACGCCCCAATGGTAGCCTATAGGATGACCCTTCCAGGATCCAGGGGCAGAAATTACAATTTCCGCACTTAAACATCCCTTTGGGTAATTGATCATTCTTATGAGGTCTAGCATAGTGACTTCTCTTTCACTGTGCCGGCAGTGAGATCAATGTAGTGAGATATACTGTATGTAGACACACACACACATGCACGTGTGTTTGAGCTTGGGGGTGCACACCCTAATGCAATAGGCTGCGCACACCTATGACTATCACCCAAGAAGAGATTAGTGCGCAGTCCACCGCAACTGTCTCCATGTCCACAGCTTCTTCTTCCATTGCCCCAGCATCATGCATGGAGGGGTCAGTTGAGTTATTTGAACACAGCGTCAGCCACTTGCTCCTTGACAATGCACAGACATTACTTGATTCTTCAACAGAACCTCTAAGGGTTACAGTGTAAAGGCACCACCAACACCCAAAGCCTAATTTTTCAGCACCTGTTACCTCTATCAAAAATCTGTGAAACAGACACCAGAATTTATCCAAAAAAATCTCTAATCTTGTTTTGAGTGAACTAAATTGTGGCCTCATCGTACAACCTGGATCTCCAAGCCGTTGTTCACAAAATAAAGAAAGCTTGCAGGGAAAATGTAATTTTTTTGCCTTTATAAATGTCTTTTTTGCTGCAGTGGGTTCTTTACATCAGTGGTCCTCAACATTGGCCTACAGGGCCCACTAACAGGCCAGATTTGCAAGATAACTGAAATACATCCCAGGTGATATCATTTGCTGCTCAGTGATTGCAGTACTCTAGTCTGCATCTCCCCAAGGTAATACTTAAAATCTGGCCTTTTAGTGGGCCCTGAGGACCGGAGTTGAGGACCACTGCTTTACATGGTACAGATGTGCCAATTTACAGGCGTAATAAGGGGACCCCCCAGGCACTATATTTAAAGGAATTTTTATTTTTTGCTTCACTTTAAGCATCAGTAAATCACTGCTCATTTCAAAATGATGTTTTTACAAACTTTTGTTTCATTGATACATGTCCCCCAGGGCAGTACCCGGACCCCCAAACCCTTTCAATGTTCAATAACTTGCACCTAAGCCCTCAAAATGGGCACTTTTTATTTTTCCAATTCGGGTCCCATGAACATCAATGGGGTTTGTTATTTGGCCTTAAACTTTTGAGATGTTCGAGAGTTTGGGTGCGAACCGAACTGGGGGGTGTTCGTTTAGTCTCTACTTGTGAAGTAACAAACAGATGCACAGCTTCAACCAATTGTGCAATCATCTGGCCTCCTGGATGATGTCATGGCTCCTGCCATTCCCAGCCATTATTGAGCACTTCTTTAAATGGAGATGCGGGATAACATGACTGGACTGGAGTGGATTAAAAATAGGTAAGTACACAGATCCTTTTTATATGGGTTAGGCAAGATAGGTAGGAGGAGAATACATTTTTGAAACTAATTAGATCCAGGCTTTTCTTCCACCTTAAATTTGACATGGCATTATTTTCTTGCAGTCTACTATACAAATGGCCAAAGGAGGGTTAGTGGGACTTTATAGGAAACGTATAGACAAATATATGTCTACATCCCTGGATCAATGTATAAAAAAAAAAGGAGAGAATTGGGACTTTGAATGAGGCATGTACAGACTAGCTGAAAATGAGGCAATGTAAATAATGTATATATTATTTGTATTGAAGAGTAAATGGCATAGCATAATTGCATTGATACCTATGTAGATCTGTGAACATACAGATAACATGTGACCAATCATATGCGTAAAAAACAGACATAGCAACATAGCACATAACATTATGTGGTAAAGGCCGTATATCCTTCATGTCATAAGATCACTTAAAAAGCAGGATAGTACAGTAAAATCAAGATGGATGAAATGCATTGAGCCGTCAATAGAATCCAAAAATGCCCGGCGTGTTTCGTGGTAACCGACCACTCTTCAGGGGTGGATGCATCCAGGTCTGCAAAATGACATAAATGAACCAATATTGTCCAACATTGTACCCATAGTTGGAAAAATAGTACATTTGGGGGGGGGGGGGGAGCCCACCCCCCTAGTATACTCAAATATCGGTAGAGTCTGGAAACTTTGAGACTGAAAACCGAGGGCTGCTCAAAATGTCCATTCCGAGAACTGTGGTATCAGGGACCCACAGGGAATCCGGGCGCATATATTGAGTTCCCAAAGAAGGAAAGAGGAAGGTATATTGGTAATAACAGTATGGGCACCAATTATGTGAAAAAAAGGTTGAATACTACTACTGTAAGTATGTACTAATGTGTGGTAGTGAACAATAAGTGGAACCCATCACCAAAGCAAAAGATGAGTGCAAAAAAAAGAAAAACAAATATATATATGGGTCTGCCATTGTTACCGGTGACACCTTCAACCGATTTAAGCTGAATACCCAAGTGTGAGAGTTGAGACAATGACCGTTCCAGCATCTTTGGTTTGTTTTATTTATTTGAAAATGGGGATGGTAGAAGGGAATGAGTGGGATACTCCTCTGGCTCAACTAGGTACAACTGGAACACTTTGCAGAAAAATTACTGTTAGCGCTGTCTTGACGCCAGCTGGATGCCGACCAACGCTTACTGGCGCTTGAAAAAAGCTTTATAACTGAACTGTGCTAGAACTTGGCTTGTAACCTTCTGGTTAACTCAAAAGATCCTGGACTGTAGTGAGACTTAACTCTTGACACTCTGTTAACCGCTTGCCGACCGCCGCAAGTAGATATACTGCGGCAGTCTGCCCCGGCCAGGCAAAGTGACGTATATATACGTCACTAGCCTGTGACCGGTTTGTGAGCCAATAGCGGGCTAGTTCACGGAGGAGTCCGCGCGTGTGAACAGCGGACCCGATGTCCGCCGGTCACACTACGATCGTCGGTAGAGCGGGAGAAAGGCGGGCGGCTTATGTAAACAAGCCGCCTGTCATTCTCCCCTGTGTAAAAATCGAGATCAGACGGTTCTACTATGTAGAACCATTGATCTCTGTTTTTACAATAGGAGACATGTCCCATCACAGTTAGAAGCACGTCCCTAGGACACACTTAACCCCTCCCTCTCCAATACAGTTAACCCCTTCCCTGTCAGTGTAATTTTTACAGTAACAGTGCATATTTATAGCACTGATTACTGCAGTAATGTCACTGGTAACCCCAAAAGTGTCAAAAATGTCAGTCAAGGGTCCGATATGTCCGCCGCAATGTCGCAGTCCCGCAAAAAAAATCGCAGATCGCCGCCATTACTCGTTAAATAAAAAAACACCAAAAATTACTAAAATCTTTCCCTTTGTTAGTAAACGCGATAACTTTTGCGCAAACCAATCAAAATATGCTTTTTGCAATTTTTTTTACTAAACATATGTAGCATAAAACAAATTGGCCGAAAATGTTAAAAAATTTAGATTTTTACATTTTTTTTGGGAATTTCATATAAAAAAATGTGAAAAATATTGTTATTTTTGCAAAATTTACGCTCTTTTTTTGTTTATATCGCATGATCAAAAAATCGCACAGGTGATCAAATACCACCAAAAGAAAGCTCTGTTTGTGGGGAAAAAAAGGACGTGAAATTCGTTTAGGTACAGCGTCGCATGACCGTGCAATTGTCCGTTAAAGTCACGCAGTAAAAAATCACAAAAAACCCCCTGGTCAGGAAGGGGGTAAAATCTTCCGGGGCTTAAGTGGTTAAGCTCAAAAGTCCTGTGAACAGCTCTCTCCAGTCCTTCACTGACCGAGGTAGCTCCTTGTAACTGTGACTTGTGCTACTGCAACTTTCAACACTGTACACTGCACGCTGTACACATTAACTCCTCAGGGCCCAACCGCTGGCACCCCCTTTACACTTTCAGGGTCCTCTACTAGGCACCCCCTCTGCACTTCAGGGTACTCTCACTAGGCACCCCCTCTGACACTTCAGGGTCCTCTCACTAGGCACCCCCTCCAACACTTCAGGGTCCTCTCACTAGGCACCCCCTCTAGGCACCCCCTTTACCGCTAGCTAGCTCCTGGATCCCTTGGACCTTCACCGGAGCGGACCCCTCCCAGCTAGGCAGACCCCAAGGGGCAGTTACAGTACTCACCAACTTGGAATGCTTTCCTGAAACTGGGCCTCCTCAACTCCGCTGGTCCTCGGCACACCGGATCCTCTTTGCAGCTCAGCTCTGCTCTCTCTGTACCCTCAGGCAAGCCGCCCGAGACCCCCGATCCTTCTGACAGGAGGAGAGACAGCCGTACTCTCCCTCCTGGGACTCTGCTTCACGCCAAAGATGCTGCGTCATGTGCTCCCCCCCCCCCAAACTTATACCCACTCCCAGAATGCTGAATCTGCCTTCCTGGGGTAGATACAAGCCTGAATGTGCCCCTGATTGGGTTTCCTCCACTGCCCAATGAGAACCCTCTCATAGAGCCAGTGGGGAGACTCCCCTCTCAATGGCAACACCTGGGAGACATGACAGCCCAGCTGAAAATCAGGGCCCTGCTGTTAGGCAGCCAAGGCCCACTATACTTTTGCCTAGCACCTACCTTGTAGGGTGCTACATATAAATGAGATGAGGATATATATAGAAAGGAAATGAGGATGATTACCTTGTGTTGCTACAGTAAGCCGTAGTCTAAAACTAAGTATGTAGTGTGCACGATGAGTATTATGACAAGAACTAACAGACACCAAGTGGGGGGGTTATATACTCTCAGCGTGCCCAACAATTCCCACCCAGCGTCACGTAGGTGTGACGGAAAAGGAGGGGCGTCCCCACCGGTCGTCATCCATAGGCTGATGCACCTCTCCCATATGTCATCCAAGATGGTACAACAAGCACACCAGCACGGATGCCCGTGGGGCGTCACGTGCATTGCGTGAGGACGTGGCGCTGATGCGAGAAGGGACATGCCCACTCAATCCCCCACATCCTGCAGATATGTAAATATACTAGGGGGGTGGGATTTTCCCTTCCCCCATGTGCTATTTTTCTAACTATGGGTACAGCATTAGATCATATTGGTTTATTTATGTCATTTTGCAGATTTGGATGCATCCGTCCCTGAAGAGTGGTCATTACCACGAAACGCATCGGCATTTTTGGATGCACTCTGATTCTATTGACGGCTCTATGCATTTCATCCATCTTGATTTTACTATACTATTCTGCTTTTTAAGTGATCTTATGACATGAAGGATATACATCCTTTACCACATAATGTTATGTGCTATGTTGCTATGTCTGTTTTTACGCATATGATTGGTTATCTGTATGTTCACAGATCTACATAGGTATCAATGTGATTATGCTATGCCATTTACTGTTCAATACAAATAATATATACATTATTTACATTGCCTCATTTTTTAGCCATGCTGTACATGCCTCATTCAAAGTCCCAATTCTCTCCTTTTTGTACTATACAAATGGTACTTTCTATACAGCAGGAGACCCAAAAGCGAATGTTAAACTGCAACAGAAGATTAGGTCTCTATCCCTGGATTTTTGTAAATCTTTGCTTTTTAGATAATATGCACTAGGTACTTTGTTTCCCCTATGTTCATTATAACTTTTAAAGCTTTTTTTTTTTTTCCGAAGTTTATTA
Organism: Pelophylax lessonae; assembly: GCF_965119305.1. Taxonomy (NCBI): domain Eukaryota; kingdom Metazoa; phylum Chordata; class Amphibia; order Anura; family Ranidae; genus Pelophylax; species Pelophylax lessonae. Next base: position 319,940,197 of record NC_138772.1, on the reverse strand, counting down.
AGGTTTTTAAAGTGTTTTTTTTTTGCAAACATTTAATTTTGCTTGTTAGCTTAAGCAAATCTAAAGACACAGCTCTGTGTATGGCATGCTATGTTTGTGCATGCTGAGAGATGTTAGGAGAGCATTTCTTATTAGGATTATGTATCTGAAAAGTTTTACCATGGCAGCATGAAAACCTGGGCTCTGGGCATAATATAGATTTTAAAAACCTATGTTTGCTGAAGTAAATTACAGATTATATCTGCCGCAAACACAAGTGGTTCTTTTTATGCCCTGTATTTTAATATGGCATTTCTAAAAATGGTGTTATTATCTGTCAGCATAACACTTTAAGCCTAAAATCATATTTTCTAACAAAATTTAAATATTTTATAACATTGTATAATAACTCTGGATCACTGTTACATAATCATTTTTTGATTATCCTTTGGTCTCAACTTTTGAGGGAGTATGTGTCTGTACAGAAATAGTGATAAAAAAGTTCATGAGAGTGCAGGTATTGATCCACTTGAAAGTGCTACCTTCCAAATTGTTCAATATGAGGGGAAGGGAAGGGCTGACTTTGTTAATATGAAATTAGATATAAATTACTTTTTACACACAATTCTTTTGCACTTTAGTATGAAAATCATATTACATTCTCTTTTCTGTTATCAACAGTCTTTTCACATTTCATCAATCTGTACTTTTCAATGTGTATACAAGGTATAATAGTTAATCCACATATTACATATTAGAATATACAATTTTCAGAACAATAACAAGGTTGGAGGATGGAAATAGGGTTGGAGGATGTACTGGAGCTGCTGTCACAGAAAATGGCTATCTGAAAGTATATGAAATTATATTACATAAAGGAATGGAAAAAAAAAACTTAGAAAAAAAATGGGTATTCACGTCCCACAATTACATTATAAAGAATAAGACAAAGAAAATTACTTTTAAGAATACCCACATGAATAAAATATTTTCATTTTATTCATTTCATAAATATATTAAAAGGGTATATAAACTAATTAACAAACCTTGTTAGATCATACACCCTGTTCCAAATTATTATGCAAATTCTATTTAAGTGTCGCAAAGATTAAATATTTAGTTTTTCAGTTTAAAGGCCCGTACACACGATAAGAAAATCTGAAGGGAAAATTCGTCCGACGACCGATCTGCCGATTTTCGGATTGTTAGTATGGTGCTATCGACAGCCGACTCCGACTTTTCGGCTGACAAAATCCTGATGTGCAGGCTATATAATGTTTGTCGTCCGTAATACAACGTCCGATTTTCGTCTCATTAGTACAGTTTTCGTCTGAAAAAAATCTTAAGAGCAAGACTAGGCATGCTCAGAGACGAAAGAACACATACAGTACAAAGCAATCCAACACATGATATCACTTCTGAAGTAGAATTCTGTCGTATGGGAAAATTCGTATGAAAATAATCTCTTCACTTTCCACATCAGACTAGCATGCCACAAAAAACGGACGACAGATCGTTCCATAATCTTATCGTGTGTACGGGCCTTAACTCATGGATGGCATTGTGTCTCAGGGCTCTTTTGATCACCGAAAACAATCTCAGACACCTGTGATAATTAGATTACCAGGTGAGCCCAAGTTAAGGAAAAACTACTAAAGGAGGGTGTTCCACATTATTAAGCAGAGCCCCATTTTCATGCAATATGGGGAAGAAAAAGGATCTCTCTGATGCCGAAAAGAGTGAAATAGTTCAATACCTTGGACGAGGTATGAAAACATTCGATATTTCACAAAAACGTAAGCGTGATCATCGCACTATTAAGAGATTTATGGCTGATTCAGAGCACAGACGGGTTTGTTCAGATAAAGGCACATTGAGAAAGATTTCTTCCAGATCCATGCATCGGATCAAGAGAGCAGCTGCTAAGATACCATTACATAGCAGCAAACTGTTATTTGAAGCTGCTGGTGCCTCTGGAGTCCCACGGACATTAAGGTGTAGAGTCCTCCAGAGTCTTGCAACTGTGCATAAACCTTCTTTTCAGCCACCACTAACCAAAGCTCACAAGCAGAAATGGATGCATTGGGCAGAAAAATACATGAAGACTAATTTTCAAACAGTCCTGTTCACTGATAAGTGCCGTGCAACCCTGGATGATCCAGATGGATGGAGTAGTGGATGGTTGGTGGACGGCCACCCTGTTCCAACAAGGCTGTGAAATCAGCAAGGCGATGGTGGAGTCATGTTTTGGGCCGTAATCATGGGAAGAGAGCTGGTCGGCCCCTTTAGGGTCCCCGAAGGTGTAAAGATGACATCTGCAAAGTATGTGGAGTTTCTGACTGACCACTTTCTTCCCTGGTACAGAAGGAAGAACTGCGCTTTCCGTAATAAAATCATTTTCATGCATGCAATGCTGCAAAGAATACCTCTGCAAAAATTGCTGCTATGGGGATAAAAGGAGAGAAAGTCATGGTGTGGCCTCCATCCTCCCCTGACCTCAATCCTATTGAGAACCTTTGGAGCATCCTCAAAAGATCTATGAGGGTGGGAGGCAGTTTACATCCAAACAGCAGCTCTGGGAGGCTATTCTGAATTTCTGACATTTTGCAAACAAATTCAAGCAGAAACTGTCCAAAAACTCACAAGTTCAATGGATGCAAGACTTGTGAAGCTGCTATCAAATAAGGGGTCCTACGTTAAAATGTAACATGACCTGTTAAAATGTTTAAAAAGTTAACATGTTGTATAAGTTTGATTGAAATAGCTTTTGATTTCAGTAAATATGCTGCAAACACAACAAATTATAATTTACAGTTCTTTACAACCTATAAAGTGTTTTGAAAATTAATGTGCGTAATAATTTGGAACAGTGCATTGTAAGTTTTTTATGTTTAAAAAAAAAAATACTGTTATCATTAGGAGGTTTGTTCAATAAAATTTGAATTGAACACTTAATAGGTGATAACATGTGAATTATGCTGACTGATATTTACATCAATTATTTAGGTAAATGAGAAAAATATAATTTGCATAATAATTTGGAACAGGGTGTATTAACAAGAACATTTTTTTAAAGCTTGTCTTTCCCAGCATTTATATTAGTGTTCAGTGTACATATTTCTTATTTATAAAAGATTCTCGTATTATCACAAAAGAAAATTATACATTTAAATAGATTATTGCTGAAATAGATGGCTGCTTCATTCATAAATGCTTCAACAAGGAATGCATTTTTTCAGATTCATCAGGAGCGGTAAATATTGTACTAAATGAATAAAGAAAACAGATATCAATAATAACATTGATTCCATTCAGATGCCCAAAAACTATTTTTACATAACTTAACCTCAAATTCAATACTCATCGATGTACAAAATACCTGGCCAACGTAACTGTCCAAGAAAAAGTGAAATACGTCCCTTTCCAATTCAGCGCTGCGTCATCCACTGGCCTGATAGCAACTCTAAGACTGTCCATAATGAAGACAATTTTTTTAGCAGGTCTATCCCACCTATTTTTTTTTTTACTTTACTTTATTTTTCCCAGTCAGAGGTGGCAATAGTCATTGTACAGGGAGAGATATTATTATATATTTAGCAAGATATGATATAATGCAGTGCACTAAGATTTTAGACAATAACCAATTCATTACCGGACACTTGCACCCCGTTCCGGCCCGGGCCAATATTCAGCTTTTAGAGCTGTCGCAATTTGAATGACAATTTCGTGCTCATGCAAAACTGTACCCGTATGAATCTTTTATAATTTTTTGAGACAGATAAAACTTTCTTTTGGTGGTAAATTGTTATGGGCTAGCGCTGAGGATTAAAATTGCTCTAAAGTTACAATAGATAAATATGGTAAGCTGCTGCTGGTATAAAAGGGGGTGCCTTTAAAATGTGTAGAGTGTAAAAATACTTGCGCTGCTTCACAGTAATATGTGGACAAATTATTATTATATATTGTGCATAAAGTGCTAGTGCTTAACTTATTATACAAAATTACTGTATCATGAGTGACAACAACCAATATACATAAATAAACGTGAGGCAAACAAATTCTGAACAAATATAAACTGTTGTCTTATTTTCTTCAATTAATCACGTGCTCAAAAAGTGACAGTCTTTGTGCAAAACATAAGTCCAAAGTGCTGCGTGCTCATATAAAAAAGTGACGGTGCTCTCTGTACACGAGTAGGTGCTCCCCTCTTGGTCCCCTACTCACCAGAAGCCAAATAATACAGCGCTTTCAGGATATCCTTTGGTGATAATAGCCTTATAGGACCGCCAAATAAACAGCCTTATGGGTGCGCTGTAGAGTGTAACCTGTATTATGTGCATCGAATAAAGTTTTGACATACTTCACGATGCCAGCATCTCTCTTTTTTATAAGCATCGCCTGGATGTTGTGATCTACAGCGCATCCATAAGGCTGTTTATTTGGTTTATTTTTACCTCTAAAATTGTACACTGTGATCCGTTCCTATAATGTTGCTGCACAATGTCAAATGTTTTTCTCAGGTTCAAGATGATCATGTTGCTGATGATGCAAATGCAAGTTTACCTAATTTAACCTATAAATTTAAAACCCCTTTTTTAGATGTATGTGTTAAAGTAAAAAAAAAAGAAAAAAAAAAAAAGGACATATGTGGGACCTTAACCACTTCTGGACCAGAAGAATTTACCTCTTTAATGACCAGGCCATTTTTTGCGATACGGCACTGCATTACTTTAACTGACAATTGCGCGGTCATGCGATGCTGTACCCAAATAAAATTGATGTCCCTTTTCCCCCACAAATAGAGCTTTATTTTGGTGGTATTTGATCACCTGTGCAAATTTTATTTTTTGCGCTTTAAACAAAAAAAAAAAAAAAGTGACAAGTCTAAAGAAAAAAAAAAACAATATTTTTTACTTTCTGCTATATAAAATTTCCAGTTAAAAAAAAAAATGTAAAATTCAATTTCTTTCAACATTTTAGGCCAATTTATATTCTGTTACATATTTTTGGTAAAAAAAAAATTCCAATAAGTGTATATTGATTGGTTTGAGCAAAAGTCATCTCATCTACAAACTAGGGGAAAGATTTATGTCATTTTTATTTATTTATTTTTTACTAGTAATGGCGGCGATCAGCGGTTTTTAGTGGGACTGCGACATGGCGGTGGACAGATCGGACCCCTAACTGACATTTTTTACACTTTTGGGGGGACCAGTGACTACAGTAGTCAGTGCTAAAAATATGCACTGTTACTGTACTAATGACACTGGCAGGGGAAGGGTTAACACCAGGGGTGATCAAAGGGTTAAATGTGTCCCTAGGGGATGCTTTCTAACTGTGGGGGGGATGGGCTTGCTGCATGAACACAGAGACCTGTGTTCCTAAATAAGAGGAACACAGGATCCCTGTGTTCATAACTGACAGAACAGTGGTCTGCAATGTTTACAATGGCAGACCGCCGTTCTGTCTCCATGGGGAGCGACCGCGGGTGCCCGGCCGCAATCGTGGCTGCCAGACCCACAAATTGGCTTCCCCTGTGGCGAACAGGCATGCATGCTCCCCTGTTAGCGGTTCGTGAAGTGACATGCAGGTACGTCGTTTTGCGGGACAGAGCCAACCTGCCGCAGTATATGTAAAGCGGCTGGTCTGCAAGTGGTTAAAAAGCATAATTAAGCATAATGTAATCTTTAAAGCCCTAATTTAGTCAGAAATCAAAAAACAAAAATCAGCACAAGGGACATTACTTACACTCAGTAGAGTGTGTCCTTTGTGCTGTCTTTTTAGCTAGAATGCTCCTCCATCAATACCCCCACCTCCACCACTGTAATCTTATAGTGTGGTGGGGGTTAACAGAGCCAACTGACCTATGAAATACACTGATCAAGAATGCTTGACTTTTCTCGCGCTCACCAACCCCCCATGCCCCCCCCCCTCCATTTATAGAAGCTGTGCTATGGTTTCTATGAATAAAACACGACCTATGAATGGAGCGGTGGACCTTTCAATCATCCACCTATCCTCCATTCATAGGTCCTGTTTTATACATAAAAGTGATGATACAGCTTTTATAAATGGAGAAGGTGGAAGAAAGAGCGGGCATAGTCAGGCACTCTTGATGAGAACCTGTAATAGCTCCATCGGCTATTACAGGTTCTCATCTATTAACCGGAAGGAGGATATCAGCTAAATGGAGAAGACAGCAGCACAAGGGACATGCCCTACTGACTGTAAATAATTTTCTTTGTGCTGATTCTTGTTTTTTGGTTTATGGCTAACCTTAGGCCTTATTTTCCATGTGAGACATGTCCGCTGACATCCAATCCGATTCGTCAAAACCAGACGGATGGAAACCCTATTTTCCATCCAATGGCGGATCGGATCGGATGAGAAACGATTCCCCCATAGAGAAGAATGGGCTCTGCACACACAGCGTGGAGACACAGCTGTCATCCACTTGAGCGGATTGATCCCCCCCCCCGCTGAGAAAAACGGAGTCCGCCTGACGGACTCCGTGTGTGAAAGGGGCCTTAAACAACCCATACTGAGGACAATTAGTGACCTGTGGGCAAAAAAGATAACTGGTAGTATGAATTGTCAGCAAAGAGAATTATAAGATATTTGCATATCTCTTAACATAACAACCATAGAATAAACTACATTTGTAAATGTGACTTATAATGATCTGTAAATAAGGGTTTTGTAGATTGATGATATTCAAGCTTGTCAGTACAACACTATTCCCCTAAGAAAACCTTAAGCTGCATGACAAAATTAAATGATATCAACTATAATAGCTTTGTTCGACAAGTAAAGTTACACACACAGGTGAAAATGCAAGTTCAAGCATGTGGCAATACTCATATTTCATTTAAACAGTATATACTCCACTGCTGTAATGATGCCAACTCTTCATAGGATCTTCCAAAGTAAATTTTCACAGCCAACGCAGATCCTGTCACATTTCAAATAACAGAAAATGCCCTTGATAAACTATTAATGGAATTTCACAGCCAAACATTCCTCAAGCTGCCCAGATATTTGTCAATTGTGGATACTTTTGAAGCCTTCTGGCAAAAATGTTGGGTTATTTATACAGTAATTAAACGGTTCAGAGCAGCTGTTTTAGTTTTTATTAACCTAATGATCAAAATGTAGTCAAAAAGCATTTTTGATTAATTTATTCATTTGAAACCATTTATGCTCAAAACAACAAAATCTCTTCTGCCCGTAAGGTAGCTGGCCCTACATACCCCAGGCAGGAGACAACTGCAATTGCCATGTCTGATGTTCGGTCTGCCCCTGGGAAGACATTACTGATGACGAAACGTGTCGGAATTGGCTGTTACTGAAGACATCACGCTTGCTTAGCCATTACTCATGGCGGTCCTTTCTCATGAGCTGACAGTCTGCTGGTTTTTGACTTGTTTGTGTCTGTTTATAACTTATCAAAGGTACTTCTTATATATTTTAAAAAAAGGACTTAAATGTTAGAAGATTTCACTATGCTTGGTCATTTTTTTAATTCCTGATCCATTTGGAGCTGCTGCTGAGCAGCCACCGCCTATCTTGCATGGTGGGTATTTTTGCTTTTATGGCCATTATAATTTATAGTCCACGCTGTCTGGTAAGAAGCGTATGCTAAGTGTTGGTGCTTGGTGGGGGATTTCATCAATCAATGTTACTTTTTTGCACTTTGTAGACATTCTTGTTTAATATTGAAAATAACTTTTTAATTGAAAGGACTTTTTTATGTTCACCTAACACTGGATTTTGTACCTATTTTATTATATCACTTTCATATGATTGATTTTTTTCTACATCTTTTTTCAGTGATATATATTTCTTATAATTTAATCCCCGCATGTTTAGTTGTTTTCATGCCACAATATCTACCATATGATTATTCATGATTGCACTATTAGTGCCGGTTCACACTAGGGCGACCTGTGAGGCGCCGCAGGTCGCCTCCCATAGGGAAGCTGCGGACCCGTTCTAATAGGAGCGACACAAGTCGCTCCGACCTAGAAAAAGGGTCCGGAGCTTCTTTGGGGCGACCAGGAGGCGACCGCCATAGACTTCAATGTTATGAAGTCCGTGGCGGCCGCTCCGAGGTCGCGGCGCGCTGCTCGCACCGCGACCTTGGAGGTCGCGGTGCGAAGTAGCGTCGCTGCAATGTGAACCGGCGCTTAGGATTTAGCGCCCTTCTTATTTATATTGATTATTTACAACTAGTATCATAGTTGGTTAAGTGACTGACCGCCTTTTTGTTCTTTTTACTTGACCTAGTGTGGATTTTTTCCTGTTTTATATTTTTATTTTTTAAATTGCTGATCTAACCCAGTCCCGTAATAAGGTCCATGTAGCTTATTTATTTGTTATTTGTTTAATCTTTGAGCATAGATCAGAGGAACTAAGTTTATATTCTCTTAAACTGAGATTAAGGGGGGGATATGATCAATATGTATAAATACATGAGGGGTCCAAATAGTGAACTTGGTATTGAGTTATTAACTTTCAGGTCATTACAGGGGGCACTCTTTACGTCTAGAGGAAAAGAGATTTTGTCTCCAAATATGGAAAGGTTTCTTGACCGTAAGAGCTGTGAAAGTGTGGAATAGACTGCCTTAACCTCCCTGGCGGTATGTTTCTTTTGGATTTTAGGTGCTGAAAGCGGTACCATTATTTTGCATGTAATTCTTGTGAATGAACAGCCCAAACCAACTGTATACATTATATATATATATATATATATATATATATATATATATAATATGTATACAGTTGGTTTGGGCTGCTCATTCACAAGAATTATGTATATATATATATACGTGTGTATATATATATATATATATATATATATATATACATATATATATATATGTATATATATATATATATACGTATATATATATATGTATATACATATATATATATATATATATATATATATATATATATATAAATATATTTACATAAAAAGTACAGTAAAACTGCAGGAAAGGGCACTGGGGGGCAATGTAATGTGATTTTTTTTATTTTGAACGGTATCAGTGTGTTTGGTGTGTTTTACATTCGAATTTGCCGCCGGTTCCACCCCCCGGTGGACGTCACGTCGCCGGAGACGGAAGCCGGGGCTCGCAGACGATCGGGAGGAAGCTCCGCCGCCGCACACCGCTCGCAGTCTTTGCTGGATCCCGGAGAAAAGGTAAGTAAAACCTCTTCCAGCATCCAGCGATCTTCCTAGCGCTACCCCGAGTGTGACTCGGGGTTACCGCTTTTTGCTCTAAAATCTTACCCCGAGTCACACTCGGGAATACCGCTAGGAAGGTTAAGAGGTAGTTCTGGTCAGCTCATTAGATTGTTTAAAAAAGGCCTGAATTCTTTCCTAAATGTACATATTAAAACTGGGTACTAACATTTTTATAGGTAAAGTTGATCTAGGGAATATCCGATTGCCTTTTAGGGGATCAGAAAGGATTTTTTTTCCCCTGATGGAGCAAATTGGATCACGCTTTGCTGGGGTGTTTCGCCTTCCTCTGGATCAACTGTGGATACAGGATTGTATACATGCAATTCTATTACTTCTTTTTTTGGTTGAACTACATGGACCTATGCCTTTTTTCAACCTGACTAACTATGTAACTATTGATTGTTTTAATGGAATGCACAGGTTTACAGATATCAAGAGAAAAAGAGTGCTTATAAACGTGGACCTTGAAAAAAATGTCAAGGCTTTTTCTCTTGAAATCTGTTAACATTTGCCTCTGATTTACCCAATAGACCTATGTTTGAGCTACGTGGACCTAATTATTTGAATATTGGGTGCATTGAGATAACACATGCACATTTTTACAATCCATCTGCTGATAGAACAGAACCTTGCAGTCACTGTGCACATTCCCAGTTTGGTGTGTATTGCTAGAGAGTTTTTTTTTTTTTCTTGGAAGGGTGCATGTGGTTGGCACAGAGCCAATCAGCATTGTCCAGACAGAGGGTCAGGGGTCCTGCAGCCTCATAGGACAATAAGAGCAGAATGAAAACTCCCACATGCTTTAACCAAACACTTATAGAAGTCATTAGACTGCTATATACTTATGATAGGAAAAGGTATTTAGCAGTTTATATTTACTAAAATAATTGCATTTCCATGTTCTGTGTACTGTGGGGGACCAGATACAGTAAATGCAGGGTCCTGGGTTTAGAAACACTTTAATGTGCACTTTTCATGCTGTAATGCTTGTCCATTGGCAAGGTGCAATGGGATGTCATTAACCAGATTTTCTGCGGCAGTAGCTGTACGTCGGTCACGCGCAGGCAATCGTTCCCCACTGAGAGAGAAGGTCGGTCAGCTGATGTAAACACAGCCGTTCGTCCTTCTCCCTGCAATGATCACAGAGACGGGATGTGATAATGCTATATAGGATCACATGTCTCTGTGATCATTTCACAAGCCCAACCCCCCCCCCCCCCCCCACAGTTAGAATCACTCCCCTAGGCTTACATTTAACCCCTTGATCAACAACAGGGTTAATCCCTTCCCTGCTAATGGCATTATTACAGTAACAGTGCATATGTTTAGCACTGATTACTGTAGTAATGTCACTGGTACCCCCAAAAGTGTAAAAAATGTCAGTTAGGGGGCCGATATGTCCGCCACAATGTCGCAGTCCCGCAAAAAATTGCAGATCGCCGCCATTACTAGTAAAAAAAAAACAATAAAAATGACATAAATCTTTTCCGTAGTTAGTAGTTACATAGTTACATAGCTATATAGTTAGTGAGATCGAAAAAAGACATCCGTCCATCCAGTTCAACCTATGATGTGTGTGTGTGTGTTTGCTGTTAACTGTACATTGCATACCCCTGTATGTTGTGGTCTTTAAGGTGCCCATCTAATAGTTTTTGAAACTATCGATGCTCCCTGCTGATACCACTGCTTGTGGAAGAGAATTCCATATCCTTACTGCTCTTACAGTGAAGAATCCCCTACGTATTTTAAAGTTAAACCGCTTTTCCTCTAGTTTTAGTGAGTGGCCACGTGTCTTATTGTATTCCCTTTCTCTGAATAGTTTCTTCCTTATGCTAGTAGACGCAATAACTTTTGTGCAAACCAATCAAAATACACTTATTGTGATTTTTTTTACCATAAATATGTAGCAGAAAACAAATTGGCCTAAAATGTTAAAAAAGTTTGATTTTTAAATTTTTTTTTATTGGGAATGTTATATAGCAGAATGTGAAAAATATTGCGCTTTTTTTTTCAGAATTGTCACTCTTTTTTTGTTCATAGCGCAAAAAATAAAAATAGCACAGGTGATCAAATACCACTAAAAGAAAGCTCTATTTGTGGGGAAAAAAGGACATCAGTTTTGTTTAGGTACAGAATCGCACGACCACGCAATTGTCCGTTAAAATAACGCAGTGCCGAATTGCAAAATAGGGCCCGGTTATTAAGGGGTAAAACCTTCTGGTCTTAAAGTGGTTAAGCACTGCAACCCACAAACATAAGCAGCGTGTGTTTTTTCACATTGTAAAAACATGCATCAAAAGCTTGCACATTTGGTGTTCCCACCAGTTTGCTATGGGGGCAACGAGCCAAACTCTGTGTGTCCATTAAGACATGGAGCCATGGTTCGGCCCCACCCCCTCTCTCTCTTCATTGGCTAACTAACTTTTATTGAAAGCAGCAGAAGCCAATAGTGCTGCTGCTGTGTCTCAGCCAATCAGGAGGGATAGTCCCGGACAGCCGAGGCACTCGTGCTCATCGCTAGATCGAGATGGGGATCAGGTAAGTATTAGGGGGGCTGAGGGGGGATGCTGCACACAGAAGGTTTTTTTTTATCTTAATGCATAGAATAGATAAAAAAAACCTTCTGCCTTTACAACCAATTTAACCACTTGCTGACTGCCGCACGACTATTTACGTCGGCAGTCAGCCCCTCACAGGCAAAGCAACGTAGGGCTACGTCGCTAGCCTGTAAGGGTTTTGGGAGCGAGCGCGCGCCGCCGGGATGCACTCGCGATCGTCCGTGACAGCGGGAAAAAGACAGGCGGCTAGTGTAAACAAAGCCGCCTGTCAGTCTCCCCTGTGTAAGAATGGTGATCAAACAGTTCTACTATGTAGGACCGTTGATCACTGTTCTTACACATCAAGCCACAGCCAATCACAGTTAGAAACACCCCCTAGGGACACACTTAACCCCTCCCTCTCAAAAAAAGTTAACCCCTTCACTGCCAGTGTCATTTTTACAGTAACAGTGCATATGTATAGCACTGATTACTGTATCAATGTCACTGGTAACCCCAAAAGTGTCAAAAATGTCAGTCAAGGGTCCGATCTGTCCGCCGCAATGTCGCAGTCCCGCAAAAAAAATTGCAGATTGCTGCCATTACGCGTTAAAAAAAAACAACAAAAATTACAAAAATCTTTCCCTTTGTTAGTAAACGCAATAACTTTTGCGCAAACCAATCAAAATACGCTTTTTGCGATTTTTTTTTACCAAACATATGGTAAAAAAAAAAATTGGCCTAAAATGTTAAAAAAATTTAGATTTTTACATTTTTTTGGGGGGGAATTTCATATAAAAAATGTGAAAGATATTGTTATTTTTGCAAAATTGACGCTATTTTTTTGTTTATAGCGCATGATCAAAAAATTGCACAGGTGATCAAATACCACCAAAAGAAAGCTCTGTTTGTGGGAAAAAAAGGACGCCAAATTTGTTTAGGTACAGCGTCACACGCACAATTGTCCGTTAAAGTCACGCAGTGCCGAATCGCAAAATAGGCCCTGGTCAGGAAGGGGGTAAAATCTTCCGGGGCTTTTGCTTCAAGCTGGTCTAGTTTTTGTTTTCTGGGGAGTGTTTGGATGAAAATAGGTGTAGTTTGATTAGCTTGGGATTTGGCTATTTTTTTTTTTAATAAATTCACAAGCATTTGGAGAAATTATAAGATTAAAATGTGAAAATGGTTCATGTCCATGCTTTTATGTACAAAATTGACGGACAAACAAAGAATGAAGAGAGTCAGCTCATATAGAGCTGAGAAATATTCCCACTGCTAAATGTAGCAGGCATAGATTACACAGTCTCACTTTTAAACACTTTAATAAGTAAATAATCCATAAACTGAGTGAAAGCTTTACTGCAAAATTGTAGAGAAAGCATTTTCAGCTACTGTAAAACTTAGTTAATCCTCTTTTGCCTCCTGGGTTTGTGAATAAAGAATTGAAAAACCACATGACAATACAAGAGGTATATGAGAAAAGAAACTCATGTCCACCTAGTTCATCAGTGCTGACAGCACAAACTGACACTTATTTTATTAAATAGTATAATTTACAACTCTTTATTTCTAACACTCCTTCCAAGACATGTCACCACAGGAGAAGGGTGAAAATAAACGTATTTCTTAAGATTTTTTGCATAAACGTTTTTTCACAAACAACTGTCAAGATCAGTTTAGAACTTTCGTTATATTGTGAAACAATGTGCCTTAAGCTGGCCGTACATGGTGGGAATTTTGGATGGCTCCTGAGGAACCAGATGAAATTTGCTTTGTGGTTGGCCTTGTGCGCCCCCCTCCTACCTGACATTCTGTCAAGGAAGAAAAATGAAAGCAATTGACTGGAAAATTGTTGGTCAAACAGCAGCTGCATGCAATTAGATACAGCCACTGTTTGGGTATTCTCACGGCAGCTGGCCATCAGAATACAAAAGCTGAGCAGGGGGATTCTTCCATCTGTTCTCTATAGCAGCCTTTTTCAACCGGGTGCCTTGAGGCTTCTTCAGGGCTGCCTTGAGGCTTCTTCAGGAGTGCCTTGACAAAATGCCTAAAAATTGCCCCAAAATTGCATACAAGCCAGTGGTTGGATTAAAGAGGTTGTAAACCCACTTTTTTTACATTTACCTATAGCAGTGATGGCGAACCTTGGCACCCCAGATGTTTTGGAACTACATTTCCCATGATGCTCATGCACGCTGCAGTGTAGTTGAGCATCATGGGAAATGTAGTTCCAAAACATCTGGGGTGCCAAGGTTCGCCATCACTGACCTATAGGTAAGCCTATATTGAGGCTTACCTAGAGATGCTATAAATATCTCCTAAACTTGTACCGTTTAGGAGATATTTACAATGCATGCAGGCGATGACGTCATCGGCGCATACGCTCTGAAGGAACGGCCACCCGTGCTGTTCCTTCAGAACCCTATGCCGTGAACGGCGGCTCCCATGCGCATGCGTGGGAGTGATGTAATCATGCCTCCGGCCAATCAGATGTCCGGAGGACGCGAACAAGGAAGCAGGGCGGCCGGACATGTCGGCCGCCCTGTTGCTGAGCGGGCGACACTTTGGAGGCTTCATTTTTAGTAAGTATTTCATAATGAGCTAGTATGTGATGCATACTAGCTCATTATGCCTTTGTCTTTACAGGTTTTTTTTTTCTCGTTTTTTTTTACGTGCATTTTCTTCCTCTTTAAACCTGCCTTTTAGTTTAGTTTTCATTGTACACAATTACAATCTTCTAGTTGCCATCCTCCTAAGGACCATCGACATCATCAGTTTAAAAGTAGGCTGTCAGTAGCCTGCATATCATCCTTGTTTGACCCACCCTTGTCTCTCTCCATCAGCTTTGGGGTCTCATTGGCTTTGGGGGTCTCAAAATTGAGGAAGATGAGAAACATTGGAATACTAGTCAGTACCAGTTTGCAAAAGTGTATTTACTTCAAAGAATAAATCACCTCTAACGTTGGGTGTTCTACGTGTATTGATGTTGCTCCATTATGTAAACTATTAGAATGGGGCACCTTAAGACTGTTCATAATTTTGGAGGGTGCCTCCTGATTGTTTATAATTTTAAAGGGTGCCTTGACTGAAAAAAGTTTGAGAAACACTGCTTTATAGCATGGATTGAGGAATCTGTTAGATTTTAAGATTTTCAGCCTGCAGATTTAGCAAGGTCAGCCTGTAAGTGTATGGCCAGCCTTAACCTACTTGCCTATCAGTTATGATGCTACATTATACATGCTACAGTGCAACCAATAAGATGAGGAATGTTACAAGTTAAGTGATGTTTTGGTTATGCATGGACATAAAATATCCTCCTTCTTGCAATATTCTCTGCTTTGAATATTGTAAAATCTGCTAGGCTGAGAATTTTCACCCTGATTAGTTTCCAAAGGGAATACATTTACTGTTAAACATACGTTTTATTAACCACTTCTGGACCGGAAACGGATTTGCCCCCTTAACCACTTAACGACCGGCGCACGACGATCTACGTCGGCGCTCAGCCCCGGCCAGGCAAACTGACGTAGGCCTACGTCAGCACTTTTTGCCGGCCCTGTGCGCGCTCCCGCGCCCCGCCGCCGCCGCCGATGACTCGATTGGGTTCAGAACCGATCAGTCATCAGGTCCAGGCCAATCATTTTTGGTCTGGACCTGTTGATCGGTCCTGCCCAATCAGATCTCCCTCTAAGCCTGTGAAATGTAAACACAGGCTTAGAGGAGATGTGCCCTCCCCTCCCAACGGTCTTTTCGGATCCAGCGTGAGAGGAGAGCACATCTTACTGTGAGTAATTGCACCAAGCACATCACACACAGCTAGATAGGCACATTTCACCCCCGATCGCCCCCCCAATTAACCCCTACAGCACCTGACACAACACACACTATATACAGCATATAGCATATACCTATATACCTGTATAAGTGTGATTTGTGAACAGGTGTAGCCCTTGCGACCCCCCCTTTTCCACTCAAATTACCCCCCACCCCCCCCTAATAAAGATTTAACCCACTGATCCCCCCTGAACCCCCCCTGATCACCGCCGTTAACCCCTACACCCTCTGTCACATCAGCACTAATACAAACGCAATATACGGTGTTATTGTATTTTTGTATTAGTGTCATTGTGATCAGAATTAGCGCAGGCGACTAAGTTTCTGTCCCAAGAAGGTTTAGGGTCCCCGCCACCCGCCCAATAAAGATTTAAGCCCCTGACCCCCCCCTGATCACCCCTACACCCCCTGCCATAACACACACCGTATACAGTATATAGCATTTTGCTATATACCCGTATAAGTGTGATTTGTGGTCAGGTCTAGCGCTTGCGACCCCCCTTTTTCCACTTGAATTACCCGCCACCCCCCCCTAATAAAGATTTGAGCCCCTGATCCCCCCTGATCCCCTCCTGATCACCGCTAGTTAACCCCTACACCCTCTGTCACATCAGCACTAATACAAACGTAATATACTGTGTTTTTGTATTTTTGTATTAGTGTGATTGTGATCAGAATTAGCGCAGGCGACTAAGTTTGTGTCCCAAGCAGGTTTAGGGTCCCCCCCACCCGCCCAATAAAGATTTAATCCCCTGATCCCCCCCTGATCACCCCTACACCCCCTGCCACAACGCACACTGTATACAGTATATAGCATTTTCTATATACCTGTATAAGTGTGACTTGTGACCAGGTTTAGCGCTTGCCACCGTTCCTTTTATCCTTAGGATACCCGCCAGCCCCTTCCAATAAAGATTTAAACCCCTGATCCCCCCCTGATCACATCCCGTTAACCCCTACACCCTCTGTCACATTAGCACTAATACACACATAATATACTGTTTTTACTGTATTTTGTATTGGTGTCATTGTGACTTGAGGTTGTGCTAGCTAGCTAGTTTCTTTCCCAAAGGAGGTTTAGGGTCCCCGCCACCCCCCCCCAGATCCCCAGATCCCCAGCGCATAGTTTAGAAGTAACCCCTTGATTGCCACACACGCACGCACGCACACACGCACGCACCTACACTTCCATTTCTAGTATAGTGTTTGAACAGATCAATATCTGATCTGATCAGAGCTATACTAGCGCCCCCATAGTTTAGGGTTCCCAAAACGCAGTGTTTGCACGATCAGCACTGATTCCTGCCAGCACCTGCGTTTAACCCTTTCACCCAGGTAAGTGTAGTAATCAACAGATTACTGTCACTTACAAAAAAACACAAGACACAAAACCGCTGTGTTAGCAGAGTCAGGCCTGATCCCTGCTAGCATTAGCAGTTTTTTTGGTAGCGCTTGAAATAGTCTTCGACAACCAGGTGCTTTTATTACCTGTGAGTCGCATCACTGTACGGGTAAATTTAGTTACCAAAATGTCTAAACGTTCGTACAGTGATGAAGCTATTTACAGTATGATGACCATGTCAGGTGAGAGCGATGGGGAAGCCTCACCGGCAGAATCAGGGTCAGTATACGAACCAAATGACAGCAGCGGCTCCCTGACAGATAGCTCCGACGACAGATGGGTCCCTGTTAGACCCAGGCGTACCCGACCCCATTCTGGTGTTGTTGAGATGCAGGAATCGCAGGGTGCTCGTATGGAGCAGAGTGTGGGTACTAGTGCCGCTCATCCTTCTGGCGACCTGGCAAGCGCCAGCGGCCTAGTACACCCTGGACCTAGTACAACCAGCACTGCAGTAAGACCTGGTGACGTGGCGAGTCCCCTA
The DNA here is from genome assembly GCF_965119305.1 of Pelophylax lessonae. Taxonomy (NCBI): domain Eukaryota; kingdom Metazoa; phylum Chordata; class Amphibia; order Anura; family Ranidae; genus Pelophylax; species Pelophylax lessonae. The sequence continues at coordinate 319,922,717 of NC_138772.1, read as the reverse complement.
AGTGCAGTTGAAGCTGGTGCGGTGGCTAGCACAAGTAGTGGCCCGCAGCCACCGCGTATTCGAAGACAGGCCCGTAGAGCCCATAGTGCCCTCCCTGATGCGCTGGCATTTCCTAATTGGCAACCCACTGATACTACAGCGCCAGTACTTCCCCCATTCACCGCCCAACCTGGAATCCACGTGGAGACAGCTGGTTTTACGCCCCTGAACTTTTATGAGCTGTTCTTCACGGAAGATCTTTTCAGATCTATTGTGGATCAATCAAATTTATATGCTCAACAATTTATCGCCGCCAACCCAAATTCGCCCCTTGCCAGACAATTCGGCTGGAAACCTTTAACGGTTTCCGAATTTAAGATCTTTCTGGGCCTTTCCCTCCACATGGGCATAACTAAACAGAGTGAATTGCGGCTATATTGGTCCACTAGCCCACTTCACCATATGCGCATGTACTCTGCCTCCATGTCCAGGGCGAGATATGAGCAAATTCTGCGATTTATGCATTTCAGCGACAATGAAATCTGTCGTCCTCGGGGAGACCCTGCATACGATCGGCTCCACAAAATTCGGCCCCTCATAGACCACTTCAATCAGCGGTTTGCAGCCTTGTTTACCCCCGAACAAGTTGTCTGCGTTGACGAGTCCCTGATTAAATTTACTGGCCGCCTTGCTATGAAACAGTACCTCCCCAGCAAGCGTGCCAGATACGGGGTCAAACTGTATAAATTGTGTGACAGGGCCACAGGCTATACAGTTAGTTTCCGGGTCTATGAGGGAAAAGATAGCTGTGTGGAGCCCCCCAACTGCCCAGACTACATAGGGAGCAGCGGTAAGATCGTTTGGGACTTGGTGTCACCCTTATCCGGAAAGGGGTACCATTTGTACGTGAACAACTTTTATACAAGCGTGCCACTATTTAGTCACCTGCTCGAATTACAAATTGGCGCATGTGGCACCGTGCGACATAATCGCCGGGGCTTCCCCCAACGGCTTGTAGATTCCCGTCTTAGTCGGGGGGCGAGAGCCTGCTTGAAAACGGACAAATTGCTTGCGGTGAAGTGGAAGGATACACGGGATGTTTATGTTCTGTCCTCCCTTCACGCAGACACGACAATCCAAATCACTACGGCAACTGGCGTTGTGGAGAAACCCCTCTGTGTCCACGAATATAACCTTAACATGGGAGGGGTGGACCTTAACGACCAGATTTTGGCGCCGTATTTAGTTGCCCGTAAAGCCAGACGCTGGTACAAAAAAGTGTCTGTTTATTTATTCCAATTGGCGATGCTGAACGCCTTTGTCCTATACAAGGCGTCAGGACGAACTGGATCTTTCCGGGAATTCCAGGAAGAGATCATCCTTGCCTACCTGTACCCAGGAGGCATGCCTGCCCAACTTCCCCTTCCAGATGCAGTGAGCCGGCTGCATGAGAGGCATTTTCCTTATGCCCTCCCGAGTACCCCTACCCAAAGATGGCCCCAAAGAAGATGTCGTGTCTGTAGCAGGCGCGGATTTAGGCGTGACACCCGTTATTATTGTCCCAAATGTCCTGACCAACCTGGTCTCTGCATCGGGGAATGTTTTGAGCGCTACCATACACTAGTGGAGTTTTAGTGTAGGGTACAGCACGACACAGTGTAGGGCACACAAACACAGGGTCTAGAAGGATGTTGGATGTCCATCGACATTTTGAGAGACCCAAGCTGGAAGAGAAGATCGCAGAAGATCGCAGTCCCTCCCAAATCAAGACATGAAGAAACAGTTAGAAAGAAAAATAAAAGGATCCAAAAACTGTTGTTGTGTCAGTCATTTTATATGTCCTTCTACTCTTCTTACTGTACATTTAAATGTCCTTTGTTTGTTTTTTCATTCTTTTGTGACCTGTTTCTCCTGCAGGTACTCGTCGGCTACCACGCATTGATTTTATATATTCTGACACAAACAGTGTTTGCGCTCAGCATATATGGATACCTTTGCTGATAGCAGCTGTGGTGATTTTCTGATTTCAGCACTGCAGTTAAAATCCTATTTTGGTATACGTGGATAGCGCCGTGTATACCCATCATTAAATTCAGTGGGTGGCTGTTTGGGCGGTTAATGATGAGAATCCAAAAACTTTTGTTGTTGTCAGTCATTTTATATGTCCTACTCTTCCTAATGTACTTTTTTTTAATGTACTTTGTTTTTTCATTCTTTTGTGACCTGTTTCTCTTGCAGGTACTTGTCGGCTACCACGCATTGATTTTATATATTCTGACACAAACAGTGTTTGCGCTCAGCATATATGGATACCTTTGCTGATAGCAGCTGTGGTGATTTTCTGATTTCAGCACTGCAGTTAAAATCCTATTTTGGTATACGTGGATAGCGCCGTGTATACCCATCATTAAATTCAGTGGGTGGTTGTTTGGGCAGTTAATGATGAGAATCCAAAAACTTTTGTTGTTGTCAGTCATTTTATATGTCCTACTCTTCCTAATGTACTTTTTTTAATGTACTTTGTTTTTTCATTCTTTTGTGACCTGTTTCTCTTGCAGGTCCCTCGTCGGCTACCACGCATTGATTTTATATATTCTGACACAAACAGCGTTTGCGCTCAGCATATATGGATACCTTTGCTGATAGCAGCTGTGGTGATTTTCTGATTTCAGCACTGCAGTTAAAATCCTATTTTGGTATACGTGGATAGTGCCGTGTATACCCATCATTAAATTCAGTGGGTGGTTGTTTGGGCGGTTAATGATGAGTAATACTACGCATTATTCTTGTGCTGATTTCTGATAGGTTCTCTTTTTTTCCGTTCAGCCCACAGGCTGCATGAAAAAAAAAAAAACCTATATGCCAAACAAGGACTAGCAATGTACTGGTACGTTGCTGGACTTTGAGTGGTTATACCAGGATGATGCCTGCAGATTTAGGCATCATCTTGGTATCGTTTTTTACAGCCAGCGGTCGGCTTACATGTAAAAGCAATCCTAGCAGGTAATTGGCCGCTAGACTGCTTTTACATGCAGTGGGAGGGGCCTCCCCCCCCCCACCGCCGCCTTCCGCAGCCTTCCGTGGTTTTTCTCGGGCTCTCCTGTCCCACCGGTTAACCCGAGAGTGCAGCCGGTGGTTCAGTTATCTAACCATAGAGCTAATTGAAGATTAGAATGGCTCCAATCATCTCTATGGCCTAAGATGCCGGAGGCTACGAGCATTTCATGACTTCTTTTTTGCCAGAAATAAACAGGGCCATTGGGAAATTGGGAAAGTATTTTATCACACCAATTTTGGCGTGGTCAGAAGCATTAAGGTCAGAGGAGAGATCTAGAGTATAAAAGACCCCAATTTTTAAAAAAAAGAGTACCTGTCACTACCGATTGCTATCATAGGGGATATCTAAATTCACTGTGATAGCAATAAAAATGATTTAAAAAAAAAAAAAATTAAAGGAAAGGTGTCAAAATAACATAAAAGAGCAAAAAAAAAAAAAAAAAAAAAAAAAAAAATCGAGCTCCGCCCCCTTTCCCCCGTGCTTGCGCGCAATGGCACACGCACGCGTTGGTCTAGTGTCATATGTAAACCGCAATTTCAGCATGCATGTGAGGTATCGCCGCGATCGCCAGATCGAGTGCAGTAATTCTTGCAGTAGACCTCCTCTGTAAGTCTAAAGTGGTAACCTGTAGAGACTTTTAAAGGTTTTTAAAAATGTACGTACGTTTTTGCCGCTGCGCAGGTGTGCGCAATTTTTAAAGCATGTCATGTCAGGTGTCTATGAACTCGGCATAAGATCATCTTTTAAATTTTACCAAACAAATTGGAATTATATAGTGTATTTGTGCAATAAATTTAAAAAAAATGTATTTTTTTCGCAAAAATTGCGTTTGGAAAATCTGTGCGCAAATACCGTGTGACAAAAAAAATTGCAACATCCACCATTTTATTCTATAGGGCCTCTGCTTTAAAGAAATATATAATGTTTGGGGGTTCAAAGTAATTTTCTAGTAAAAAAAAAATATTTTTTCATGTAAACAAAAAGGCACAGAAAAGGCTTGGTTTTCAAGTGGTTAGAAGAGTGGGTGATGTGTGGCTAAGATTGAGCGTAAAATGCCGGGACTGTTCAAACACCCCCCAAATGACCCCTTTTTGAAAAGTAGACACCCAAAGCTATTTGCTGAGAGGCATGGTGAGTCCATGGAATATTTTATATTTTGCTACAAGTGTCGGGAAAATTATTATTTCTTTTTTTTTTGTTGTTTTTTTACAGAAAGTTGTCACTAAATGATATATTGCTCACACATGCCATGTGTATATGTGAAATGACACCCCAAAATACATTCTGCTGCTTATCCTGAGTACAGGGATACCCCATGTGTGAAACTTTTTTGCAGTCTAGCCGAGTACAGGTCCCCGAAAACCAGTCCCCACTTTCAGGCTTTCCAAAGGCGTAAATTGTTGATTTCACTCCTGACTACCTATCACAGTTTCGGAGGCCCTAAAATTCTAAGATAGCACAAAACCCCCCCAAATGACCCCATTTTGGAAAGTAGACACCCCAAGCTGTTTGCTGAGAGGCATGGTGAGTCCATGGAATATTTTATATTTTGCCACAAGTTCCGGGAAATATATATATATATATATATTTTTTTTTTTTTACAAAAAGCTGTCAGTAAATGATATATTGCTCACACATGCCATGGGTATATGTGAAATGACACCCCAATATACATTCTGCTGCTTCTCCTGAGTACAGGGATACCCCATGTGTGAGACTTTTTTGCAGTCTAGCCGAGTACAGGACCCCGAAATCCAACCTCCACTTTCAGGCTTTCCAAGGGCGTAAATTGTTGATTTCACTCCTGACTACCTATCACAGTTTCGGAGGCCCTAAAATTCTAAGATAGCACAAAACCCCCCCAAATGACCCCATTTTGGAAAGTAGACACCCCAAGCTGTTTGCTGAGAGGCATGGTGAGTCCATGGAATATTTTATATTTTACCACAAGTTCCGGGAAATATATATATATATATATATTTTTTTTTTTTTTACACAAAGCTGTCAGTAAATGATATATTGCTCACACATGCCACGGGTATATGTGAAATGACACCCCAAAATACATTCTGCTGCTTCTCCTGAGTACAGGGATACCCCATGTGTGAGACTTTTTTGCAGTCTAGCCGAGTACAGGACCCCGAAATCCAACCTCCACTTTCAGGCTTTCCAAGGGCGTAAATTGTTGATTTCACTCCTGACTACCTATCACAGTTTCGGAGGCCCTAAAATTCTAAGATAGCACAAAACCCCCCCAAATGACCCCATTTTGGAAAGTAGACACCCCAAGCTGTTTGCTGAGAGGCATGGTGAGTCCATGGAATATTTTATATTTTACCACAAGTTCCGGGAAATATATATATATATATATTTTTTTTTTTTTTTACACAAAGCTGTCAGTAAATGATATATTGCTCACACATGCCACGGGTATATGTGAAATGACACCCCAAAATACATTCTGCTGCTTCTCCTGAGTACAGGGATACCCCATGTGTGAGACTTTTTTGCAGTCTAGCCGAGTACAGGACCCCGAAAACCAACCTCCACTTTCAGGCTTTCCAAGGGCGTAAATTGTTGATTTCACTCCTGACTACCTATCACAGTTTCGGAGGCCCTAAAATTCCAAGATAGCACAAAACCCCCCCAAATGACCCCATTTTGGAAAGTAGACACCCTGAGCTATTTGCAGAGAGGCATGTTGAGTGTTTTGCAGATCTCACTTTTTGTCACAAAGTTTTGGAAATTGAAAAAAGAGGGAAAAAAATGCATTTTCCTGTTTTTTCTTCATTTTCCAAAAAAAATGAGAGCTGCAAAATACTCACCATGCCTCTCAGCAAATAGATTGGAGTGTCTACTTTGCAAAATGGGGTCATTTGGGGGGGTTTTGTGCCATCTTGGCCTTTTATGGACTTCAAAAGTGTGATAGGTAGTAAGGAGTGAGATCAACAATTTACGCCCTTAGAAAGCCAGAAGGTGCAGATTGGTTTTCCGGGTCCTGTACGCGGCTAGACTGCAAAAAAGTCTTACACATGGGGTATCCTTGTACTCAGGAGAAGCAGCAGAATGTATTTTGGGGTGTCATTTCACATATACCCATGGCATGTGTGAGCAATATATCATTTACTGACAACTTTGTGTAAAAAAAAAAAAAATATATATATATATATATATTTCCCGGAACTTGTGGCAAAATATAAAATATTCCATGGACTCACCATGCCTCTCAGCAAATAGCTTGGGGTGTCTACTTTGCAAAATGGGGTCATTTGGGGGGGTTTTGTGCTATTTTGGAATTTTAGGGCCTCCGAAACTGCGACAGGTAGTGCAGAGGTGACATGAACAATTTACGCCATTAGAAAACCTGAGAGTGTTGATTGGTTTTCGCGGTCCTGTACACAGCTAGGCTCCCAAAAAGTCTCACACATGGGGCATCCCCATACTCAGGAGAAGTGGCAGAATGTATTTTGGGGTGTCATTCCACATATACCCATGGCATGTGTGAGAAATTTATCTTTTAGTGACAACGTTGTGTAAAAAAAAAAAATTAAAAAAAAAAATTGTAATTTTCCCGAAACTTGTGGCAAAATATAAAATATTCCATGGACTCACCATGCCTCTCAGCAAACAGCTTGGGGTGTCTACTTTCCAAAATGGGGTCATTTGGGGGGGTTTTGTGGTATCTTGACATTTCAGGGCCTCCAAAACCGTTATAGGTAGTGAGAAAATGCAATGAAAAATGTACGCCCTTTGAAATTCTGATGGTGGTGATTTGTTTTCCGGCTCCCGTACACAGCTACGCTCCCAAAAAGTCTCACATATGTGGTATCCCTGTACTCAGGAGAAGCAGCAGAATATATTTTGGGGTGTAATTACACATATACCCATGGCATGTGTGAGCAATATATCATTTCAATGACAACTTTGTGTAAAAAAAAAAAAAAAAATTATTTTTGTCATTTTTCAAACACCTGTGACAAAAAAATAAAATATTCAATGAGCTCAACATGCCCCTCAGAACATTCCTTAGGATGTCTACTTTCCAAAAAGTGGTAGTTTGGGGGGGTTTTGTACTGCCCCGCCATTTTAGCACTTCATGAAATGAGATAGGCAGTCAGAAATTAAAGCTTCGTAAATTTCAGTATTTACACCATAGTTTGTAGACGCTATAACTTTTGCGCAAACCAATAAAAATACGCTCATTGATTTTTTTTTTGTCAAAGACATGTAGCTAAATATATTTTGGCCAAAAAAAATGACATAAATTGAGTATATTGGATATTTTTTAAAAGACAAAGTTGAAAATGTCATTTTTTTGCAAAATTTTCGCTCTTTTTTTATTAATATCGCAAAAAATAAAAAGCGCAGAGGTGATCAAATACCACCAAAAGAAAGCTCTGTTTGTGGGAAAAAAAGGACGTAAATTTCGTTTAGGTACTGCATTGCATGACCGCGCAATTATCAGTTAAAGTCACGAAGTGCCAAGTTGAAAAAAGGGGTCTGGACCTTTAGCAGCCAAATCCTCCGGGGCTTAAGTGGTTAATGACCAGGCCACTTTTTGTGATTCACCCTGCGTTATTTTAGCGGTCGTGCGACACTATACCAAAAAAAAAAAAAAATGTATATCCTTTTTTCTCCACAGATAGAGCTTTATTTTCATGGTATTTGATCACCTCTGCAATTTTAATTTTGATCATTTCAGAGATCATTTCAGAGATAATAACGGTCAGCTGTGTTTACATCAGCTAACCGTCCTCCTCTCTCAGTGGGGAGTGATCGCGGCCGCCAGCTCCGTGCTTCGGCATCCCTGCTGCCTAGCGGGGGTGGTAGCGTGCCGGCAGCGACGCGTGCTTGCCCCTAAGCACCACATGAGCGATCAACGTAGAGCTACGTCGTTTCGTGCAGCTGAGCCAGCAGACCACAGTAAGACTGCGGTGGGCGGTCGTCAAGTGGTTAAAATTAGGTTTTATGAGGTTTAAAAAGTTCTTTTTGGGGAGGAGGACATGAAAAGTGCGTACTAAATGCTCTACAACATGGGTGCTCAACCTGTGGCCCTCCAGCTATTGCAGAACTACAAGTCCCATAAGCATTGCAAGCCACCCACAGGTACAAGCATGACTGTTTAAGGCCGAGGCATGATGGGAATTTTAATTCCACAACAGCTGGAGGGCCACAGGTTGAGCACCCATGCTTTACAATATGTATCTGTATATGCCTATCCAAACAAAATCCAGGCAGGCATTTCCTCCCAGGAGGATGGACGTGAGAGCACCTGTATTGCAAGCTGTTTTAATCTATAGTACTGAATGTTGATGAAGCTACTAATATACCTGTTTTCAACAGTGCTTACAGAGCTGTTAAGTGGTGATTACAGAGAGAGGTTAGATGCTGCTCAGACAGAATCAACTACTACATGCTACTTGTTTGGTTGAGTAACAAGCACAGTACATTACGTGAACAGTGAAATGCATTTGACATTGTGTGTGATCCTTGTCCAGGAAGCCAGCACAGTGCATTGCATTTCTTTTCACAGTTATCACATAGATGCTAATAATCCTTCTCACTTCCTCCTTAACAGCTTTTCTCCCACACTGGGTGCAAACATTAAAATGGCAATGAATTGGAATAAGAGTAGGGATGAGCTTCAAATTTGAGTCGAATGTAAGTTTGACTCGAACATCGGGCATTCGTGTGTTTGCTAAACACACGAACAAATGGGGCGCTCGGCGAGAAGTTCGCCCGCCGATGAGCGCCCCATAATGCGCTGCGCTGGTGCAGTGAATAAATTGATTGTCTTATGATTGGCCAAAGCATGCACATGACCGGTATGCTTTGGCCAATCACAGCACAATGTGCATGATTATAGAGAGGTAGAAAGATCCGCGCTTAGGATAAAGAGCTAAGAATTATCAACTATGGCTGCTGTCCACTTCAAAAAATGCAACCCTAAAAGGGATGCATCAAGTGTGTGAAAAAAAAAATATATATATTTTTTCCTTTTTTATAAGTGAGACACATTTTTCATTCATCTGTACTTATTATTGCATTTTATTTTATTTTTTAACTTTGGTATTTATATGCACATGCACACATATTATTAATTACTTATCACTACACGCTGCATACACATATGGCTATATGTACTTAGTCAGCGGATTTGCACGCATTTAGAGATATACTTATTTATTTATTCTGTTGGATTTGCACGACTTTACTGCCGGTTTTGCACATATATATTTATTTGCCAGCGGATTTGCACATATTTGGAAGTATATTTATTTATACTGCTAGATTTGCACAGGTTTATTGCTGGTTTTGCACACACTTTTATTTTTTGAAGGAACATGGGCACAGTTATCTTTGCACAACTTTTAAATTTTCTATTACACATTGGATCACTTATACCACATTTATATTTCTTAGAGTGTTTATGTTTTTACCTGATACGGATGCACATACATTTTAACTTTTATGTCCAAAAGCTATATATATTTTTTGAGTATCCACTTATGTGACATCCATTACCTTCTATACAATCCAATTACACGGTTTGGCCATTCTCAGGCAACTGTACATAAATACTTGTACATTTGAAATATACCCGATACAACTAACCAGTCATATTTTATTCCCTATGATGTGCACTTTTTAATATCACCTGGCAACACATCTGAAGAGGGACCCACCACCACTAAGTAATACAGTCTTAATGTGCGTGATTGGCCAAAGGCAGGGTGTCTTTAGCCAATCATGTTTCAGGGGCTAAGTCCATGCCCCACACTATATAAAGCTGCTGCTTATATGGCAGCAGTGTGTATAGTGTGTTAGGGGAGATAGGATGAGATTAGGCAAGTAGTTAGTGGATTGTGCACTGTATCTAGTAATAGATCAGGTAGTGTAGTATATATTTATATTTGTCAGTTATTGCAGGATATATACCAAGCATTGCAGTGTTGTGTAGGGCTGATTCTTCGGGTCTGGTATGGATTTTAAGGGGAACCCCATGCCAAAAATTAAAAAAAAAAAAAGGCGTGCCCCCCCCCCAAAATCAATACCAGACCCTTATCTGAGCAAGCAGCCTGGCTGGACAGGATAAGGGGGGGGCACTTGCCCTCAACATGGGGAGGGTGCTTCGGGGTGCCCCCCAAAGCACCTTGTCCCCATGTTGATGGAGACAAGGGTCTCTTCTCAACAACCCTGTGCTGTGGTTGTGGGGGTCTGCGGGTGGGGGGCTTATCAGAATCTGGAAGCCTCCTTTAACAAGGGGGCCCCCAGATACCACCCCCCATATGTGAATGGATATTGGGTACATCGTACCCCTACCCATTAACCAAAAAAGTGTACAAAAAATAAAGACAAAAAACTGTTTTTTGACAAATCCTTTATTAAAAAAATAAAAAAAATAGTGTCCCCCGATGTAAATCCATCGTCAATGATGTTGCCCGCTGCACCTGAAAAATAGAAAAAGAAAAACACTCCCGCCTCTTCAGACCCCTCCTGAGCTGCTGGAGCTGTGACAGCTCTTTTATAGGAAAGGGGCGGGGACACCACCTGGTGGCACTGCCCCTTCTGACATGACGTTAGTAATTTATTCACTGCACCTAAGCAGTGCATTATGGGGCGCTCGTGACGTCAGATTCCTATAAAAGAGCTGTCAAACTCAAACAGCTCATTACGTCCGAGGCGTTTTTTTTCGGGTGCTGCGGACGACGTGATTGACGACGGATTTACATCAGGGGACACTATTTTTTTATTTTTTAATAAAGGACTTGTCAAAAACTGGCTTTTGTCTTTATTTGTTCTGTACACTTTTTGGGTGAATGGGTAGGAGTACGATGTACCCGATATCCATTCACATGGGGGGGGGGGAGGGATCTGGGGGCCCCCTTGTTAAAGGTGGCTTCCAAATTCCAATAAGCCCCCCACCCACAGACCCCCAGAACTACTGCCCAGGGTTGTCGGGAAGAGACCCTCATCCCCATCAACATGGGGGCAAGGTGCTTTGGGGGGTACCCAAAAGCACCTTCCCCATGTTAAGGGCAAATGGCCTGGTATGGTTCAGGAGGGGGGGGGTGCTCGCTCGTCCCCCCCCTTATCTTATCCAGCCTGGCTGCTTGCTTGGATAAGGGTCTGGTATAGGCTGGGGGGGAGGGGGGGCTTCACAATGTTTTTTTCATGTTTTTTATCTGTATTGCTGGGAGTCGACAACACATTACAGCCGTGAGCAAGTTTAAATGACATTTTTTCCTTTAGAATTGTCAGTATTGCTGCAGCAGGCTACAACATTGCACAAATGCGTCACTTTACTGGCACATTAAGGGGTCACCCCAGGCACGATATTTAATGGAATTTTTCGTTTTTTTTGTTTCACTTTAAGCATCCTTAAAATCACTGCTCCTGTAAAAAGGATCATTTTTAAAAAATGTTTTGCATTGGTACATGTCCCCCAGGGCAGTACCCAGACCCCCATACACGTGTTTTGGGCAATAACTTGCATTTAAGCCTTTAACATGAGGACTTTTGATTTTTCATGTCTGAGTCCCATAGACTTCAATGGAGTTCACATGTTCTAACAAACTTTTGCCCTGTTCCCTAAAATTCCTGTCTCCACCCCCCAATATGTCTATTTTTTCTCTCCTGGAATCTTTTCCAGCCAGTACTCTGGAAAATAGATTATTTAGAACAAATGACTAAATTCAAATTTACTTTGGAACTATTCAGTAGAGATCATTATAAATGACAGTACTTAAAAAACCTCCAGTGTATTCATCTTATTAACTATGATCTATGCCTTGCTAGCAAAACATAAACACATTGCCAGTATAGTTTCTGGCTTTTCGAGAAGTTAATTTTGTATGCCTGTATTGTTTGAAATAGTTTTATTTATGATGCTGGCACCCAACTTTCATACAGTATATGCAAGGCTAAATTCTTCGACAGGGACCAACTCGCTCCCAAAAAACATCAACAAAAGGGGACCACTAGAATCATCACCAAATATAATGCCCACCATCAAGTAATCAGATCAGTTCTCGCTAACAACCGGCATTTCATACAAGTTGACCGAATCTTTTCCAAATATGTGCATGTACCACCGGAAATAACTTTCAGCAGATCTGGATCTATCAAGGTTGCATTAGTACATAGTAATTATTGTTCCCCTGAATTATCAACAGGGATGCTATGGGAATAATAGGGACCTTCCAATGCGGGGAATGTGACCAATGCCCCTGGATCAGAGAAGGGGATATTCTCCCTCTTCCCAGGGGAGGAATGCTAAAATATCATACCTTTGCCAATTGTCAGACAGAAGGGTGGTGTACATCGCTAACTGTCAATGCGGTGCCTTTTATGTGGGCAAGACCAAGAGGAAACTGGCAAAAAGAATACAGGAACATCTCTACTATTTGGATGTGGGTTTGATATACACACCCATATGCAAACATGTAGGTCTCTATCACGGTTTTGACCCTAATTATATTCGGTTTTCGGTTCTCGAGGTTATCCCCAAGAACCCCTGTGGGGGTGACTTCGACAACCGTATCCTCCAAAAAGAGGCAAAATGGATCTTCAACCTACAGGCAACATCGTGGCCTGGGTTGAACAGGGCTATTTTGTTTAAACCCTTTCTGTAGAGTTGGCATCTGTGTCTATGGGCTGTGGAAATTGGGCCCGGGATTTGGAAGTACCCAAAGAGAGATCTATGTTGGGGTTGTTGATCAATCTTGATCAAGTCTGTTTAGAATGTATTGTATTGTATTTGTTTTGTTTGTTGTGATTGTTTGTACCTGTGTGGGTAATATGTTAAGTACCCTATGCAATGGGTTATGGTAACTGTGTTACCTTGTAATTGAATTGGATCGAATTATTGTCATGTTTGATATATATGTATGTAATGGATCATTGTTACCATTAGTGTATTGATGTTTAATATGTTACATATTTGGGTCAGCAGGTGATCTTTGGATGTGTATCCATGCACCCTGGTTTGGTTCAGGCTCGGGCAAAAAGAAGGGACAGGATCTTCTTGGAGATCTGCGTCCCTTCCTGGTCATGTGATCGGAACCGTGGGGCATCGTAGGTGGTGTAGCATCTGCTGGCCTGCTTGCAGTGTCCTGCATGGTTAGTATGCGCCCGCACTGGAAGTGACGCCGTCGTATTCAACGGCGTGTCACTTCTGGTGGGACCGCCTTATTAGTGGTAAGCATGCAGAGGACACCGTCAGCGGCTCCTCTCAGCGCACCACTACACTAGGTGGCATTCCAGCTACAGGTACGCCATTGGATCTTCTGCACAAATGGACTCACATTTGCTACTAAGATGGCAAAAAGCATTTTGAATAACCTATCTGTGCAGAGTCCCGGCGGAGCTCTGGGAAGAATGGGGTCATCATGGACCCCCTAATGATTATATTGAGGGGATGACTATATGGGGAACATTATATATGGCAGAACCTTATTGATAAGGAAGTGATGTAGCAGGTTCATGGAGATATTGCATTGATTGGAGTAGAAGCAATGGCTCCCTAGTTTGTTTAAATATTGGTTCCTATTAGGAACCTTTTCATTTTGTATTAGTTGATCAATACTTGAATATTTCCAAGGGGATGCTTGCAAAGAGCTTGGTGATAAATAAGAGGGGGGGAAATACTCCTTTTCTTCCCCTCTTAACCCCCTGAAATATACTGTATTGTCTTGGGGAATACATCCACACAGCTATGATTATACAACACCTGTAATCATTTAGCCAATGCTTAAGCTCATCATGAAAGGAGGAACATACGGGGGTTTTGATGATACATTTAGTTCACTTGTATCCAAAAACGAGCCATATTCCATATATATATTTATTATGTCTGTCTAGATGCTGAAGTGGGGGACGATCATCATCCCAATCTAAGTGCCTTCTGTAGTGGACATTTGTTGCGTATCTAAGCACGGTCCAGTCTGTGCCGTCATACCTGTCCCCAAGTGTGGGCGCCTGCTGCCCCCTATGGGTGACGGGTAGGGTTCATGGGCCTATATGTTTCGGGGATACGCCTGTTTGGACCAATGCATAATTGATGATGGTTATGAAGTATGGTAAGCATTTATACAAGTGACAGATGTATGGTGCTATTTTTCATATGCTAATATTGATTTTATAGAATGGTGATTTGTATTTCTCTTTTCTTACTCTCTTGAAGCTTATAAAGGTGAACTGACCGCCTACTATGTTCCCGATGAAGCAGTGACTGGGTATACCAGTCTGCGAAACGCGTAGAATTGGCAGTTCATAGGACACCTCATAATAGTTATATTTCTTGACCATTATATTTTGTATGTATCTGTTGTATGATGAAATTGGTTTTAACAATATCTGTCTTTGAATAAAATATGAATTATTTTATACACGCTTGCCATTTTTACTGTAAGTACCAGACCCCTTAAAATCCCACTAACAAGCGTGACCACGTTTGGATTCTAGGACCATGTGGTCATGTCATGTGTTAACTTGTTTTCTTTTCTTATCAGTATATGCGAGGGGTCTTCAAAAAGTTTCCTCGCTTTTATATTTTTGTTGAAAATGGTGAGGGTGGGAGAGGTTTTGCTGATGGAATTAGAAAGTTGGTACAATGCTGGGGGAAAATGCATCGCAAAGGAAGGTGACAATGTAGAAAAGTGATGTAATTTGTTTTTGAAATTCTTGATAAAAAAGAGTTAAAAAAAGTGCAAAAACCTTTTGAAGAACTGTATATACACTATAGTGTCAAAAGTATTGGGACACTCGCCTTTAAGCGCACATGAACTTTAATGGCATCCCAGTGTTAGTCCATAGGGTTCAATATTGAGTTGGCAAACCCTTTGCAGCTATAACAGCTTCAACTCTTCTGGGAAGGCTGCCCACAAAGTTTAAGAGTGTTTCTATGGGAATGTTTGACCATTCTTCCAGAAGTGAATTTGTGAGGTCAGGCACTGATGTTGGAGAGAAGGCCTGGCTCACAGTCTCTGCTCTTATTCAATCCAAAGGTATTCTATCAGGTTGAAGTCAGGACTCTGTGCAGGCCAGTCAAGTTCCTCCACCCCAAACTCACTTATCCATGTCTTTAAGGACCTTACTCTGTGCACTGGTGTGCAGTCATGTTGGAAAAGGAAAGGGCCATCCCCAAACTGTTCCTGCAAAGTTGGGAGCATGAAATTGTCCAAAATGTCTTGGCTTGCTGACGCCTTAAAAGTTCTCTCTGGAACTAAGGGACCAAGCCCAACGCCTGAAAAACAACCCCACACCAGAATTCCCCCTCCACCAAATGATTTGGACCAGTGTTCAATGCAAGGTCCATAAAGACATGGAGGAGCGAGTTTGGGGTGGGGGAACTTGACTGGTCTGCACAGAGCCCTGACCTCAACATGATAGAACACCTTTAGAATGAATAAGAGCAGAAACTGCGAGCCAGTCCAACATCAGTGCCTGACCTTACAAATGTGCCTCTGGAAAAATGGTTAAACATTGTAGACAGCCTTCCCAGAAAAGTTGAAGCTGTTATAGCTGCAAAGGGTGGGCCAACTCAATATTGAACCCTATGGATTAACACTGGGAGGCCATTAAAGTTCATGTGCATGTAAAGGCAGGCATCCCAATATGTGCGTGTAAAGGCAGGCATCCCAATACTCTTGACAATATAGTGTGTATGTATGTGTGTGTATATATATATATATATATATATACATATACACATTTAGATGTCGTTATTAATAGTATAGTTTTGGATAAAGTATGGAATGGTTAAAACCCATATGAGATATGAAGATTTTACTACTATTCCCATTGGGAAGGTTCATCCCTTTATTTGTCCTGTTGTCCTGGCGACCACCATCATTGAGACAGAAAGTGGGGGCAAATCAAAAATTATGGCATTGAGGTGAGAAGAAATCTTCCAATGGGGACACCTATTTTTGTGACATTCCAGTGACATTCTCTCCAGTAAGATACAGGCATAAAAAACCTGACATTGATGTTAACCCTTCTCCTCTTTGTTCAAAACCTAAGGTAACAGTTTTAGCTATACATACACTTGGCATACTGTATATGTCATAATTTAAGAGATAAGTAGAATAACCATTTTTAAATATGTAAGTAAATCAGCAGTGCCTGTTCAGGTGCAGAATGGAATAGACGTATTACAAATACCTCAAAAGCAGAATATCATTCTAAGGTCTACTGTACAGGAAAATCTGCTAACTAATTTATATCATGTATCATTCATTCAAGGAACAACTCAGAAAAGTTAGCATGTTCATGTAACATTTTTAAACCAATTAAAAACGAGAGTCACAAGATCAGATTTACTTTTTAGCCATTTGTGGTCCCTTTTTGTTTTTTAGTGGTTAAAAGTTAAAAGAAGAAGATAGGATCCCCCTATGGTCTCCGTTGGATGAACAGTTTGTGACCCCTGTTGACCCTGCCTTTACTTAACTAGTCTCACTTTTACTAGTAAGAAAATTGTAGATATTCCCTAGCAGTTATTCCCAAATACATAATGTGAGAGCATCTCTATGCAAAAGAAAAAAACATAAATAACTATGCCAAATGTCTTCTAGAATGATGTACATGCAGGTAAAGGTAAAGCAAAAAGCATGCCCCTGTAACGCTCTGGGTTTTAGCTCAAGGATACTGGATTTGCAGCTGCAGAATTCCACTCAGTAGTCTTGTAGAGAACTTGTTAAATCACCTGATCCAACTCTCTTGACTCATCATAGTGGTTCAGCCTGATTCAGTATGCACATATACAAACACTCAGATAATGATGTTGCAGGAGTGATAGTAATTATGCAAGTAGCAGTGAGATGTTACACTGAAGGTATAGGCTCTGAGGAGTGATAGTAGATGATGATAAGCACTCAGATAGTGATGTTACAGAAATGATAGTAGATGATGATAGATAACAATCACAAGAGCTAGCAATCTAGTATAATCATCAGGTGATAGATAATAGCAAGCAAGATATACAGGTGTTGCTAAGCTTAGTTCGGTAATGCAGGTTGTAACAAATAATAGGCACAAGAGCTAGCGATCTAGGTTTAGAAATGCAGATGGTAGATACTGGAGAGCATGTATCCTAGAGCTAGCAATAGTTCTTATAATGCAGGTATAGATAGCAAGCGTTGTTGATAAGAGGGGGTCCCCTGTGGGGTACTTATCAATAGCCAGTAGTGAGGGAGTGTAGGACAAGGTAGCGAGGCTCCGGTCAATCCAGGTATAGAGTATGTAGCTGGAAGATTCGGCAGCGTCAGGTTAGGCAGGTATCAGGAGTGGTTGCACGAACAATGTGTGAGTGCAGACCGTCAGTTGAAATAGCCGCTCAGTGCAGCGCCTGATGATGACGTCAGCACTGTTAAAGGAATACACACCTTATATGCGTTCCACCTACCTGAGTGGTGGAACGCAACCCGGAAGTGAGATGATAGAAAGGCACTGAGAGTGCCAGGATCTTACAGTACCCCCCCCCCCCCCTGTATGGCCGGCTCCAGAAGGCCTATAGAACTGGTTTCTCAGGGTATTTGGTGTGGAACCTTTGTATAAGTCTGGATGCATGAACATCAGAAGCATCCAACCAGGTGTCATCTTGAGGTCCATAATTTTTCCATCTGATGAGATACTGGAGTTTTCCTCTATGGATACGAGAATCCAAAATCTCCCGAATCTCAAATTCTTCTCCCCCTTCTACTTGTACTGGAGGTGGAGGCAAGATGGTAGGTCTAATTCCCTGATTAGGTATATGTGGTTTTAGTAAGGATACGTGAAATATAGGGTGTATCTTGAGATCTGTCGGTAATGTGAGTCGAACTGCAGATGTTCCAATGACTTTCTCGATCGGGAAAGGTCCCAAAAACAGAGGTCCAAGTTTTTTGCTGGGGATTTTCAATCTCAGATTTTTCGTGGATAACCACACGAGATCTCCAACGGTATACTGAGGGGAAGGTCTTCTACGAAGATCGTAGTACCGTTTCTGTTGGCTGTGGGCATGAGAGATGGTGGTGTTCAGTAAATCCAAGGAGTCTTTTATTTGCGTAAGGTAATCAGTAGCCACCGGGTTACTTGATGGTAGGATGCGTGGAGGAAGAAATGTGGGATGAAACCCATAATTCAGAAAGAACAGACTTTGCTTAGTGGTACTGTGGGTTGCATTATTGTAAGCAAATTCCGCCAGAGGAAGAAGATCCACCCAATCATCCTGTAAATAGGAGGTGTAACAGCGCAAGTATTGTTCAATACATTGGTTGACCCGTTCAGTTTGTCCATTAGTCTGTGGGTGATAGGGGGAAGTAAGCTTCCGCTCAATACGTAATATACGACATAGAGCTTGCCAAAACTTAGAAATAAATTGTGAACCCCGGTCAGATAAAAGGGTCTTTGGAATTCCATGTAACTTGAACACATGTTTAATTAGTAGTTCCGCTGTTTCTTTAGATGATGGTAATCTGCGAATGGGAATGAAATGTGCCATCTTGGTCAGATGGTCCACTGACACTAAAATGGTAGTGAATTCCTTGGAAGGTGGTAATTCCACTATGAAATCTAGGGACACAACTTCCCATGGAACTTTGGGTATAGGTAGACTGCAAAGTAGCCCGAATGGCTTTGTAGTCTCAATTTTGGACCTAGCACAGGTGTCACATGAGGAAACGAACTTCTGTACAGACGTCTTCATTCCAGGCCACCAAAATTGCCTGGTGAGTAAATTTAATGTTTTGGTCATACCCATGTGTCCTGCCATAGGTACATCATGTGTTAGTTCCAAGATCTTAGTGCGCATGTCAGGAGGTATGTAGAGTTTGTTATCAAAGTAAAGGAAGCCTTCTGCATCAGAATTTAGATGTGGTGGTGGTGAATCCAATCCTAGACTATGCAGAATCTCTTCTTTTAAGGAACGAACAACGCCAACAATACGATCTTGTGGTATTATAGGGAGTGAAGGGATTTCTGCACAGTTATCTTCGGTTAACCGTGATAATGCATCCGCCTTCTTGTTTTTATCTGCAGGTTTGTAGGTCACTAGGTAATTAAATCTTAGGAAGAATAATGACCAACGCACTTGCCGATGGGAAAGGGTTTTGTTGGTTTGGAGGTATTGGAGGTTCTTGTGATCCGTATATATGAGTATTGGCAACCGGGTACCTTCAAGTAAATGTCGCCAATTTTCAAGTGCCAATTTTATGGCAAGTAACTCCTTTTCACCCACTGGATAGTTCACCTCTGGGGCAGTCAGTGCTTTGGAGAAAAAAGCAACTGGGTGGAGAGGAGACGTATTTGTCGGTCTTTGGGAGAGAACTGCTCCTACAGCCATATTTGATGCATCCACCTCTAGGATGTATTGTAGAGATGGGTCTGGATGGCGTAATATGGGAGCAGAAGTGAAGCTTGATTTTAGTAAGCGGAAAGCTTGATTCGCTTCTTCAGACCATTTGTACGTCTTTTTCACACTTGTGAGTTGAGTTAACGGTCTTACAATGGTAGAGAAGTTTTTTATGAATTTTCTGTAAAAGTTTGAGAACCCAAGGAATTGTTGTAATGCCTTACGTGTTGTTGGTATAGGCCAATCCTGGATACACGATATCTTGCTTTTATCCATCTTAATGCCATTCTTTGATATGATGTATCCCAGGAATAACACTTCCTCCATATGGAATAGGCATTTCTTCAATTTTACATATAAATTGTGTGAGAGCAATCTGGATAATACAAGTCGTACATGTCTTACATGTTCAGACAAGGATTGTGAGTATATCATCCACATATACCACAACACAAACATCGAGTAGATCTCTGAAGATGTCATTTATAAAACGCTGGAATGCTGCGGGAGCATTGCATAATCCGAAGGGCATCACCAGATATTCGAATAATCCATACCTAGTTCTGAATGCCGTCTTCCACTCATCCCCTTTGCGTATGCGGATGAGATTGTATGCCCCTTTTAAATCCAACTTTGAAAAGTAAGTGGCTCCACGCACCTGTTTAATGAGTTCCGGAATGAGAGGTAAAGGATAGCGATCCTTTATTGTGATGTTATTTAATTGCCTGTAGTCAATGATAGGCCTGAGACTCTGATCCTTATTGCGGACAAAGAAAAGTCCTGCAGCTGTGGAAGAAGTAGAGGGTCTAATAAACCCCTTCGCTAAATTCTCATCCAAATACTGTTTGAGATGAGAAAGTTCATCCTGAGATAGAGGATAAACATGTCCGAAAGGTAGTTTACTGTTAGGGAGTAGATCAATGGAACAATCATAGTCCCTATGGGGAGGCAACACTTGAGCATTTTTCTCAAGGAAAACTTCAGCCAGATCCTGATAGCATGGTGGTGGTGTGATTTGATCTGACACCATGGAAAGGATATTTCGGTACGATTGGATCTTACACGTGGTCTCACAGTAGTGTGAGGGGAAAGTCAGTGTTCGTGTTTTCCAATCGATGTTTGGTTGATGCATGTGTAACCAGGGAAGTCCCAGAATAATGGGAAAATGTGGTCAAGGTAACACATCAAAAGTGTTTGTCTCAACATGAGACTCGTTAGCAGTAACTAGAAGTGCTTGAGTTTGTTTAACGATTGGACCAGAAGATAAGGGAATACCATTAATTAAACTAACAGAGACAGGTTTAGATTTTGAAATAATAGGTATTTTATTTAAAGCAACAAAACTAGTGTCAATGTAGTTCCCACAAGATCCTGTGTCGATCATAGCCTTGGTAGTGATTCTATTTTGGTCCAACTATAAAATTAATTGGATGAAAAGATAGGGGTTAGAAAAAGAAGTTGTTAAACCCCCCAATAATATATGTGAAAACTCACCCTCTTTTTTGCGGACAAGGGGACAGACGCTAATTAGATGATCAGAGGAAGCACAATACATGCAAAGGTTCTGAGATTTTCTCCTGGCTCGTTCAACAGATGATAATGGGGAGCGTATGATCCCTACCTCCATGGGAGTAGAATCAGAAGACGAGAAACGAGAAGGATTGGGTGATGGTACTCCCATTTTCTCAGCCTTCCTTTCTCGTAACCGTCTGTCAATGTTGATACTGAGCTGTATTGAAGCATCCAAAGTGCCAGGTAAGTCCACTCGGGCGAGCTTGTCTTTAACGGCTTCGGATAGACCAAGCCTGAACTGGGTACGCAGAGATGCATCATTCCACCCTGCATCAAGGGTCCATCTCTTGAACTCTGCTGCAAAGTCTTCAACAGGTCTCCTTCCCTGTTTTAAAGCTCTCAGTTGGCTGTCAGCAGTACTTTGCCCATTTGGGTCTTCATATAGACGGGAGAGTTCTGCTAAAAACGCAGGATAAGAATTGAGAATAGGATCATCTTTCTCAAAGAAGGAGTCTGCCCAAGCCCGTGGATCACCTGACATATAAGAGATAGTAGTGCAGACTTTAATACGGTCTGTATTGTAAGTACGAGGTTTTAAAATGAAAAGCAATTGACATGCGTTTTTAAACTCACAAAATTTTTTCCGGTCACCTGTAAACACTTGTGGAGGGTTTATCTTGGGCTCACGGGGTTGAGCAGCAGTAAGCTGAGATACACGGCCCACCTGGTGTCTCAAGGTTTGATTTTCCTTTTGTACTTCAGTAAGAGTATGAACTAATGCTTCTACTTTTTGTGTGAGGTGCATCACATGAGTGGCCATTTCTGCTGAATCCATTTTTTAGGGTTCGTGCAATCTGTAACGCTCTGGGTTTTAGCTCAAGGATACTGGATTTGCAGCTGCAGAATTCCACTCAGTAGTCTTGTAGAGATCTTGTTAAATCACCTGATCCAACTCTCTTGACTCATCATAGTGGTTCAGCCTGATTCAGTATGCACATATACAAATACTCAGATAATGATGTTGCAGGAGTGATAGTAATTATGCAAGTAGCAGTGAGATGTTACACTGAAGGTATAGGCTCTGAGGAGTGATAGTAGATGATGATAAGCACTCAGATAGTGATGTTACAGGAATGATAGTAGATGATGATAGATAACAATCACAAGAGCTAGCTATCTAGTATAATCAACAGGTGATAGATAATAGCAAGCAAGATATACAGGTGTTGCTAAGCTTAGTTCGGTAATGCAGGTTGTAACAAATAATAGGCACAAGAGCTAGCGATCTAGGTTTAGAAATGCAGATGGTAGATACTGGAGAGCATGTATCCTAGAGCTAGCAATAGTTCTTATAATGCAGGTATAGATAGCAAGCGTTGTTGATAAGAGGGGGTCCCCTGTGGGGTACTTATCAATAGCCAGTAGTGAGGGAGTGTAGGACAAGGTAGCGAGGCTCCGGTCAATCCAGGTATAGGGTATGTAGCTGGAAGATTCGGCAGCGTCAGGTTAGGCAGGTATCAGGAGTGGTTGCACGAACAATGTGTGAGTGCAGACCGTCAGTTGAAATAGCCGCTCAGTGCAGCGCCTGATGATGACGTCAGCACTGTTAAAGGAATACACACCTTATATGCGTTCCACCTACCTGAGTGGTGGAACGCAACCCGGAAGTGAGATGATAGAAAGGCACTGAGAGTGCCAGGATCTTACAGCCCCCTCCAACTGTATGTTGTAGCATTGAATTTTACTAAAATATTTTCAAGGATGGATCTTGCAGCAAAGGGTATCATAGTTAACATGTAACTAGGGCATTATGCTATCTAAACATGGCCTGACCCAATACTGCTTCATTGGAAATAATGGGAAATCTTTCAGCACCTACATAGCAAATATCATATAAACAAAGAATCGTTCTATGTATACAGTAATTGTTAGAAATGATGACCAGACCAACTTCAAGATAAATATACTATACTCTAAAAAAAAATAGTTGTTTGGTTTATTCAGTTTAATGCAATTTATTCATATTAGGTGTTATATAAACTAAGCTTGTTAAGTTAAGTACGCTTAGCTTGTGTAACACAAAGTTTAAAGTTCATTAACTCTGACTAAGTTCTTTAGAGAACTTGTACAGAGCCCTGCATGTTCAGTAACACCCACTGATAATGTTACTTACATTGCCTTTGGGTGCTTTCTTTACTCTGGATTAGATAACCTGCTGTGTATGTATGGGTACTAGTGAGTAACAGAAAACAACGTATTGCTCATTGCAAAGTCATTCAAGTTGCTGCCAATACATTGGAGTTATCAGGCCACGATAGGTAAGACAAACAAATTATTCAGCATGTGCATGCCTGAAACGCTTGCTGGAAATTACCTTTGTTTCAGGAACATTTACCCTGCAATACTCAGCACTCTCTATCAAAGCACAAAGGCCATGCAGACTAATCTCAGCACATTGGTTAAGGTGTACAAGTTCAAGATGACCAAGGGTACCTCTATAGCCTCTATAGTTTTAAACTCGGCGTCTTTATTTTATATGGAAACCAGTAAAAAGACTGTACATATTTAACTCCACCCACATGTTTAGTTGAATAGATTTAGGAGACTAAATATTGTTGTCATTTTTTATAAATATTACACATTTTACAACTAATTCACTGCCTATGTTTAAAGAAGAACTCCAGCCAAAAATAACAAGATACAAATGAATAGCCTTCAAAATAAAAATAAGAATATATAGATAATAGTATAACAAATTCAGATGTTGCTGCAATATTCAGCTTCAATCCAGAGACTTACGCTGCAGTACTTTTTTTCTGCCACCAGATGTCCTCAGGCTGATGGTTAGCATCATTCAAACTTAGGTCATTGTGTAACTGCCCCAGCCTGTGACTAGACAGCGAATTGAGTAGCAGAACTGTGAATCTCTCTGTCACATGGCTTTCTATTCCTATTAGCATGTTTTTTGTAGGCACATGAGCTGATTCTTCCTTTCAGAATTCCTGGGCATACATTCCTGAATGCATACTGCCCTAAACATGAGTACTGTTCAGTATAGCGTCCAGCCGTATCCAGTCAATGCATATTTAAGCCTGTCATAGATTTTGGTAGACTACTGGCAGCTGGGCCGGATCCTGCACCTGTGCCTCCTGGACACCCAGAAACATGAAGCTTAATGCTGGCCTTACACTAGCCGAAAAATCGTTCGAAAATCTGTCATTTGGTCCGTTCGTTCTTTTTTTGTCCAGTTAATGGGCACAAATAGAAAATCATTTTTAGCTTTTCAGAGCCGAAAAATTGAAGGAACAGTTTGGAAAATTCCACCGAACGAACGATAAATTGAAAGGTTAATGTGTTTCTCGGCTGAACTGTTTGCACTAGGCATATGTGACAAAATGAATGAAAAACTGATTCATTTATGTCCATTGGCACGATCGTCTGCTCTCACGGCTGATTTTTGTTTTACGAAAATGAGTTTGAACGATTTTTCGGCTAGTGTATGGCCAGCTTTAGTGTTCACTAAACTCACATGTTTAATATACTATGTTTAAAGTAACTGGTGAAACAACAAAGGTATTGTTCTAAAAATCTGACCATCTCAGTGCATATAGTGATACGTGAGATTTTTAAGATCATATTCCTACTGATCTGACATCACTCTATAATGGAAGAAAGGCCACTAAAAATTTGATTTGGCCCACTTTCGGCTTTTATAGTTAATTGTTTCTTGAGAAATCAGTGCAAAATGTTCTGTTGTGAGTTCCTACAGTTGACCCTTTTATCCAAACATCTATCTAGACCAGTGTCCAGATGGATATCAAAACAGTAATATATGTACAGGCATTAAAATAAAATACTTTTTGTTTAAAGATCAGTATCACCAGTATCTTGTAACAGACATAGAAAAAGGGAATGAAAACTAATTTTTTCATTGAAAAGAAATATTTTTTTTTTTATAGGTAGCCCTACGGGACTACAACATGAAAATCCTGCCTAGGAGGACTAACACAAACTGGATTAGAGAAGCTAGCTGAACCAGCAAAAAAAAAAAAAAAAAGAAGTGGACATTGTTGCTTGAAATATGTATAAAATTGGCCCTACTATGTATGTATGAATGTGAGTTAGGGACCTTAGATTGTAAGCTCCTTGAGGGCAGGGACTGACGTGAATGTGCAATGTATATGTAAAGCGCTGCGTAAATTGACAGCACTATATAAGAACCTGAAATAAATAAATAAATAAAAAAATCTCTAAAAAAGTTGTACTGACACAGTAGGATGGAACCATGGGTTCCCAGTCTATGAGGAATATCAGCTGCTTTGTAGACTGCAATTTACAAAAAGAAAGTGCAGCACTAAGCATATAAACATATGAATAAAAATGTATACATATACATAAATCAAATACTGAACCACATAAATCTCTGTGAAAAATCAACTTATATGAATAAATAGGGATAAATGTATAACGAATAAATAAATTAATTAAAAAGAGTGTCCATAAAGAAAAATTCCCAACAAAAATCTGTGTGGAGCAGAAAGGAAATCCAAGATAGCAGATGTGACACCAAGGTGTAATCTCACAGAGGCTTACCGGAAGGCCAGCGACCACCCTTGCTCAGGGTGGTCAAAAAGCGCTTGATCAGTAGTCAGTTCCACTGGCAATAGCTGAAATGTCCTCTCTGGTGACCCCAGACAGCAAAACAGCAATGGAAGGCAAACGGATGATTCAAGAAGTCAAACCAACAGATCCACTTTTAAGTTCAGATATACGAAGCATATGCAAAAAATAAAGCTTCACATAAAGCTCTGTACAAACGTTGCATTTATAATAAAAGTAGTTAACTTACATGTAAAAGCATTAAAAAGGCATGATTCACATAATTGACCATAGATAGGTGAATTTCCCATAACAAAGATGGCCGAGCATCGGCCACATATGCGCAGTAGCGTGTGTGCGTGGCTCCAACTGACGCGTTTCATCTTAGGGGACGTCATCAAGGGTCATTTTCTTCAAGATGACGTCATCATAGGTGACGTCATCTTGTAGATTGCAAGTCAGACATTTTAACTGTGTATCCTAAGCAATCTCAGGAGCCAGTGCCTGGACATAAGCATATGAGCATATCAACAAGTATGACCATTAATAAGATGACACATCCCTGATGTATAGATGGCATATACAAATTACAGAAGGAATAGATCAATAGATCAATAATAGAAACCAATTGTTATGGCTGCAGTAGCACCGCTTTGTCATCAACATATTCCTCCTGTTTTTGGCATTTGCTTTGATAGAATTACATTGACATACATATACAGAGAAACATAGTTGGGGGGAGTACCGCGCTTTAAAGTGCTTAATGTAACATAAATTAAATCATATAAATATGTGAAAAAGTGCCTTAGTGCTTCTCAATATAATATTCTCAAATTGTGTATCTCAATGTACAAAGTAAATACAATCTGATATAAATCCTTCAATTAATAAATTAGGTGGTAAAATCTACTAAAATAAAATGAATCTTACTTAAACCAACAATATAAATACAGTATAAAGTGACAAAAATTGTATATAAAATTATTAGTCCGTGACCCTTTAATAAAATTAATTATGTGCTCTTAATTAGGTGGTTTCAAATATAAAGTGCTGAAGTGTCCTTTAAATAAATATATAAATATGTAGTGATCAACAAAGTCTTCTTATCCAAATTTGACATGCAGGTGCTCTTTTGTGTGGTGCCCACTAGGTGTCCTAAGCGCTCACCTCAATGCTCTTTAAAAAAGCCTTTAGTTGTATGCCTCAGTGTGCTGCTCCTTCCTCCTTATTGGCATATAGGTACCATTATGAATCCTCGGTTTTTTCTCCCTTATATAAACATCTATACTCCAGGGGATATATGCGGTCCTTTATATCTCAAAAAAAATCAAATCGGGCCAAACATAGTGAAGTACGTCCCGTATATTTTATTAAATAGATAAGAGTAACACTCACATTACATTCCGTCTTGTTCAGAGCATAACAAACATTCCTTCGCCGATACGTCACTTCCGGTTTGGCTATCCAACGCGTTACGCTGCGTACCCACGCAGCTTCTTCCAGGCCCCTTTCACACTTCTGTGACCTCAAAGTCACGCAATTATTTACAGCGTTTTTTGACGCAAAGCAATGCCTATTACATTTATGCATACATTTTGTACGGCCCCCGAATGATGTTACAGATGATGTTGGCAGAAAAAAAAGGTTCCCCACCCCTGGTATACACAGTGGGTATAGAAAAGAATATCCCCCTTTTAAAATATTTACATGTTGTTGCTTTACAGCCTTAAATGATGACAGACACAGTTTTTGTTTTATTCAGCTGTACTTACTCAGTGCAACTTAACATCTAATTGTAAGATAGAACACCAAAATGTCAGAAAAAAAAATCAAAAACAGAATCTCTAAGTTGGAAAAAGGATCACCCCCATGTGTCAGTATTTTGTCAAACCGCCTTTGTGCTTTAATTACAGCCTTTAGTTTGTTGAGATATGTCTCTACTAACTTTGCACATCTAGACTTTGCAATATTTGCCCACTCTTCTTTGCAAAACAACTCAAGTTCAGTAAAATTTGATGGTGGCCTTTTGTGGACTGCAGGCTTCAAGTCATTCCACAATTTTCAATGAATTTAAGTCTGGGCTCTGACTAGGCCATGCAAGGCCATTCACCTTTTTCTCCTTCAACCACTGTGTGGTCATTTTTGCTTTATGCTTTGGGTCTTTGTCATGTTGGAACATAAACCTTTTTCCTATTGACAACTTTCTGGCAGAGTGCAGCAGATTTTGCTCAAGAATTTGACGGTATGTTGCCTCATCTATTTTTCCTTCTATCCTGATAAGTGCTCCAGTCCCTGCTGCAGAGAAACACCCACATTACAGGATATTACCACCTCCATGCTTTACTGTAGGAATGGTGTTTTTTGGATGATGAGCTGCATTGGATTTCTGCCAGACATGTTGTTTGGTGTTGAGGCCAACTAATTAAATTTTAGTCTTATCTGACCATAACCCCTTTTTCCATGTGGCCTCAGAATCTTTAAGGTGAATGTTGGCAAAGCTCAGTTGTGACTGCTGTGGCTTTTATTGAGAAGTGGCTTTTTTCTTGCAACACTCCCATACATGCCATATTTGTGGAGAATTTGTGATATCGTTGTCATATGCACACAATGACCACTCTTTGCCATACACTCCTGCAACTGCTTCAGAGTTGCTGTAGGCCTCTTGGTAGCCTATATGACCAGTTTAATCCTGGCTCTTTCATCCAGTTTAAAACAAAGTCCTGATCCATGGAGGGTCTGTGTTGTACCAAATACCTTCCACTTCTTAATAATAGACGTCACTGTGCTTCTAGGCATTGAAAAACCCTTTTGAATTGTTTTTGTATCAATCTCCTGACTTTTGCCTATCCACAACTTTATCCCAGAGATCTTTTGAAAGTGGCTTACCAACCATAGTAGATTGTTTGCTTCAGTTGACTGAACTGCTCCAGGAAAGTACTTTTCCTGCTGAGCTAATCATAATGACCACAGCTGATCACAGTTGAAAGTCAAATGGCTTTGTGTGCCATTAGAAAGGTGATTAGCTATGCCTGATTGAGTTCACAAGTCATTTTTAGGAGAGGAGTGATCCCTTTTCCAACTCAGTGATTCTGTTTTTATTTTTTTTCTGGCATGTTGGTGTTATATATTTAGCTTGGATGTTATAAGTTGCACTGAGTAAATACAGCTGTATAAAACAAAAACTGTGTCTGTTCTCATTTCAGGCTACAAAGCAATAGAATATAGCAATATATTTGAAAATGTGTCTGCCTAACTCATTTATTGAGGCCCTAAAATGACAGGACAGTAAATTACCCCCTAAATGACCCCTTTTTGGAATGTTGGGAGTCCAGGGCATTTAGTAATCAGCACGGTAAGCTTATTTAAGTTGAAATAATTTTATGAAAAATAAAGAAATACAATTTTTTTTTTCCCACAAAGTTGCCCTATTAACAAGTTTTTTCTCACACACAGCGTAGGCACACTTAAAATTACACCCCATTCTGCTATGCCTCCTGAACATAAGGATACCACATATGTGAGAAGAAGCACCTTTGGGCTTTTCGAGGAGCATAAATTATGCATCTAATTTCCTGACTACGTATCATATTTTTGGAGGCCTTGGAGTACAGGGACAGTGGAAGCACCAACTGAAAATGTCATTTTTTTATGACAAGTTTTTGGAAAATGTAAAAAAAAAAAAAAAAAAAGAGAGTGAATAAGATTCTCATTTTATGGAAATGCAAGAAAAAAAATAAACTGTATTCTCATATGCTCAAGTTCTCAATTAACAAGATATTTCTCACTTACAGAAGGAGCATACTTAGAAAAACACATTTTCCTGAGTATGGCTATACCACGTGTGAGGCTTTTTACTGTCTGGACTGATTATTTACTGAACATTGTCTTTTGTGTATCATGCAAATCAACCAATTGTGTTAAAATCCATGTACTCTAATGGTCCTCGCTATATGAGTGATCAGGGAATAAAGTGTAGTGTCACCTATAGCAGTCCCTGTTCCTATACGCCAAGCAGGCCTAACCTACTTGTACATGGTTGCCCCCATAAAATGCCATGTCCACTGTCCAGGAAGTACAGGAGGCTAAAAAAATAAAGAACAAAGTTCCTGTGGTTCCTGAGAGTTCCTGAGAGTGACTAGCTGTGTTGCTTTGTGCTTTCTGAAGGTACTGAAATTGGGGTTATAGGAGGTGCAAAGGTGGAGGATTTTGGGGGATCTGAGGTGTGAAGGTGCAGGAATTGGGGTGAGCTGAGGTGTGAAGGTGCAGGAAATTGGGTGATCTGAGGTAAGAACGTGCAGGAATTGGGGGGATCTGAGGTAGGAAGGTGCAGGAATTAGGGTGATCTGAGGTGCGAAGGTGCAGCAATTTGGGTGAGCTGAGGTAAGAAGGTGCAGGAATTGGGGTGATATGAGATTGGGGCACGCAGAGTGGTCTATCCTGCTGGACATCATATGACCGCCAGTCAGGATAGAGCAACCACTTGCCGGCCATCATTTTGCTATATGACAGGCGGGAAGTGGTTAAAAGATTCCTTTTTGTGTAAAGTTGCCAGTTTCTCAATTTCTTTGAAAAAGATTTTCGGCACACTATGCCTAAAAGGTTGGCTAACCCTGGATTAGAGCAACTCTTGTGCTGCTTCATACTATTTTCAGAACTCCACCATCAAAACCAGAGTTAAAGGAAGACAAAAAACAGCATCATATGGCAGCTCTGACCTAAACGGTCCCCAATCTGTCACATTAAACAAAAAAAATAGAATCAACACATCCTAAAATCCCAAATCTTGTCACCTAATGCCCCCGCGAACGCCTCCCCTCCCCCCGCCTACTCAGTTGAAAATGCCCAGGCCTATTTTTTGGCCCAGTCTGTGCCTGGTTCCAGGAGTGCAGTTGTCTGCAGGGGATGGCTGGGACTGGTGTCTCACAGGAACATTATCAGTTGGACGCACAAATGAGTCAGTTCGGGCAGACAGAGACATGGTCATTAAACAGGCAAAAGATCGGTTCAGGCAACAGCCAGAAACATGGTCATTAAATGAGCCAGGGTTAGTACAGACTGATAATGAAGGACACCAACTGATTAGCCTCGCTATTAGGGTTCATTCACTTATGAGGATGGGGGGGGGGGGCGGGAGGGTAAAACTTTGTGGTTGGGCTGCGGTTTAACTGGCCCTCAACCGCTACTCCCTTTAGCTGCAGAGGCAGCGGCCAGGGGGGTAAACATGCCACAGTTGTGATACTTTACTTCACAGCTGTGGTGGGAATTGTACCTCCTGTACACCCACTGACTGTGATCCATTTAAGTGAATAGGGTTGCTTGTGTGAGGTCCAAGGGGTTAAAACAGGTTGTGAGGAGGCGATGCAATGCCTTCTCACTCATAGATTGAGTTGCGCTAGAAACACCAGTAAGAAATGTTAGGAAATTGAATAAATCCAATAGATAGTCCCAAATGTGATTAAAAAAGGATTCTATCAGTGGCATCCACACCATCGAACACCGAAAAGTGCGTGATACATAAACTGCCACCTCCACCATAAAGAATACTCACTTACTAGCTTGCACGGGCCTCCTATTACAGAAGGTCAGTGACACTTGTGCCTCAAAACGCAGCCAGGGCTTTTAATCATCCAGGAGAACTTAAGGGGCATGAAGATCCACCCCCAAGATGGCACGATCACAAGAAATCCAATTTTCACCGATCCCCTATTAGAGTAGGTCTGTGATAATTGCTAGGGTTGAGCGAACACCTAGATGTCCGTGTTCGACGGGTTCGGCCGAACTTTAAAAAAAAGTCCGGGTCCGTGTCCCGGACTTTTACCGAACTTTTCCCGGACACCGAACCCCATTGAAGTCAATGGGGACCCGAACTTTAAGGCACTAAAATGGCTCTAAAACACCAAAGGAAAGGGCTAGAGTGCTGCAAATGGCAGCAAAACGTAATTAAGAGCATGGCAAGTGCTCTGCAAACAAATGTGGATAGGGAAATAACTTAAAACAACAAAAAAAAAACAGAAAAATAAAACAATGTTCTTCTTCATCTCTGAAGGACGAGGCCCATATGGAGTAGGAGGGAGGTTGAGGTGGTGGTGGATGTGGCGGTGACATAGGCGTGCGCACAGGGTGTGCTGGGTGTGCCTGGGCACACCCTAATCACCTAGGGCACATAGCATTGCCAGTGAGGAGATGGGAAAGATCTCCCTGGGACCTGCTCTGCTCTATTTCTCCTTGCCTACAGGTACATGGCCCCGATACATTACTCTCCCTGCTGGCAAACACATGCATGTGTATTTCAACTTTGGGGTGCACACCTTAATGCAATAGGCTGCGCACACCTATGGGCGGTGTAGGTGGAAGCGGCGGTGGAGGAGGACCAGGGCCGGATTAACAGCATCATGGGCTTGGTGCTGAGGATTTTGAAGGGCCTTAAGGGCCGTGCCTTGCCATGCACCCAGAGGAGGAAGGGTGCAGCCATGCATGCCTAATTCAACATGGGATGCTGTCTCTGAAGCCCATAAACACATCCATGCATCGCCAACTGTCCCTCCTTGTCCGGCCTTCACGCTGTGTGGGGAGGTTCTGAGGGTGCTGCCTGGGGAAGCGAGCATAGAAGCCAGACTTCTGTGTTTACAAGTGACAGAAGAGCGGTAACAGTGAATATGGCCAACCCGGGGCCTATATAAAAGGTAGGGGCCTGGAGCTGCAGCTCCAATAGCCCCTACATTAATCTGGCCCTGAGGAGGAGGACGAGGTAGCCAACACTGCTTCTTTTCAAAAATTTTAAATGAGGGTACACCCCAAAAGAGTGAGAAAGAGCAAAAATGGAACAATGGGTGGGTAAGGTCGGTATCCATTGCTATTCTGCATAAGGTACGGAAAAGTCCCGTGGGATCCATGCCTGGTTCATTTTAATGAACGTGAGCTTGTCCACATTGTCTCTGGACAGGCGGCTGCGCTTGTCTGTTATAACGCCCCCAGCCGTGCTAAATACCCGTTCAGATAATACACTGGCTGCAGGGCACGCCAGCACCTCCAAGGCGTAAAGGGCAAGCTCAAGCCATGTGCCCAATTTGGAGACCCAGAAGTTGAAGGGGGCAGACCCGTCATTCACTACATGTAGGCGTGTGCACACATACTGCTCCACCATGTTGGTAAAATGCTGCCTCCTGCTAAGACGTTCCATCTGAGCTGCTGGTGCTGCTGTTTGTTGTGGCGTGCTGACAAAGCTTTTCCACATTTCGGCCATGCTAACCCTGCCTTCTGAGGTGCTGGCGGTGCCCTGGTTGCGTTGGCGACCTCCTCCTCCTCCTCCTCTGCCTTGTGCTTCCACTGTGGCCCCGCTGTCAGATGGGAATGCCAGCAGCATGGCGTCTACCAGCGTGCGCTTGTACTCGCGCATCTTGCGATCGCGCTCCAGTGAGTGAATTAAGGACGGTACGTTGTCCTTGTAACGGGGATCCAGCAGCGTGGCCACCCAGTAATCAGCACAAGTTAGAATGTGGGCAACTCGGCGGTCGTTGTGGAGACACTGCAGCATGTAATCGCTCATGTGTGCCAGGCTGCCCAGAGGCAACGAAAGGCTGTCCTCTGTGGGAGGTGTATCGTCCGTGTCCTCTGTATCCCCCCAGCCACGCACCAGTGATGGCCATGAGCTGGCCTGGGTGCCACCCTGCTGTGAACATGGTTCCATCTCCTCCTCCAGCTCCTCCTCCTCCTCATCCTCCTCATCCTCCAGAACTGTGCCCCTGCTGGACAATTGCGTCCCTGGCGTTTGCGTGTGCAGGAACCCACCCTCGGAGCCCCTTGCGAATGACTGCCCTGAAAGCCTTGGAAATGTTACCTCTTCATCCTCCTCCTCCTCCTCATCCTGTGCCACATCCTCTTCCATCATCGCCCGAATTGTTTTTTCAAGGAGGCATAGAAGTGGGATAGTTAAGCTAAGAACGGCGTCATTGCCACTGGCCATGTTGGTGGAGTACTCAAAACAGCGCAACAAGGCACACAGGTCTCGCATGGAGGCCCAGTTAAATTAAATAGCGGAATAGAAAATATGATCCAAAAAAAGTGTATGTATATCACACGTACACAACCACACTAGGCCCCAATTACTATTGTTTGTACCCCTAAAAGGCTAGATGAGGAGTAGGGGGAGTATGGAACAGGCAGCACCCTCAAACCTTCAGAAGTATGAGATGAACCCCAACAACTTGGAAAGGTGGATCTCTCTCACACGTACCGACACAGACTATCCCGCAATTCAATTGATCCTCAAAGGTTTTTATTCAATAGCGGAATAGGAAATATGATCAAAAAAAGTGTATGTATCTCGCACGTACACAACCACACTAGGCCCCAATTACTATTGTTTGTACCCCTAAAAGGCTAGATGAGGAGTAGGGGGAGTATGGAACAGGCAGCACCCTCAAACCTTCAGAAGTATGAGATGAACCCCAACAACTTGGAAAGGTGGATCTCTCTCACACGTACCGACACAGACTATCCCCCAATTTAACTGATCCCCAAAGGTTTTTGATTAAATAGCGGAATAGAAAATATGATCCAAAAAAAGTGTATGTATATCACACGTACACAACCACACTAGGCCCCAATTACTATTGTTTGTACCCCTAAAAGGCTAGATGAGGAGTAGGGGGGGTATGGAACAGGCAGCACCCTCAAACCTTCAGAAGTATGAGATGAACCCCAACAACTTGGAAAGGTGGATCTCTCTCACACGTACCAACACAGACTATCCCCCAATTTAACTGATCCCCAGAGGTTTTTGATTAAATAGCGGAATAGAAAATATGATCCAAAAAAAGTGTATGTATATCACACGTACACAACCACACTAGGCCCCAATTACTATTGTTTGTACCCCTAAAAGGCTAGGAGTAGGGGGAGTATGGAACAGGCAGCACCTTCAAACCTTCAGAAGTATGAGATGAACCCCAACAACTTGGAAAGGTGGATCTCTCTCACACGTACCAACACAGACTATCCCCCAATTTAACTGATCCCCAAAGGTTTTTGATTAAATAGCGGAATAGAAAATATGATCCCAAAAAAGTGTATGTATATCACACGTACACAACCACACTAGGCCCCAATTACTATTGTTTGTACCCCTAAAAGGCTAGGAGTAGGGGGAGTATGGAACAGGCAGCACCCTCAAACCTTCAGAAGTATGAGATGAACCCCAACAACTTGGAAAGGTGGATCTCTCTCACACGTACCAACACAGACTATCCCCCAATTTAACTGATCCCCAAAGGTTTTTGATTAAATAGCGGAATAGAAAATATGATCCCAAAAAAGTGTATGTATATCACACGTACACAACCACACTAGGCCCCAATTACTATTGTTTGTACCCCTAAAAGGCTAGGAGTAGGGGGAGTATGGAACAGGCAGCACCCTCAAACCTTCAGAAGTATGAGATGAACCCCAACAACTTGGAAAGGTGGATCTCTCTCACACGTACCAACACAGACTATCCCCCAATTTAACTGATCCCCAAAGGTTTTTGATTAAATAGCGGAATAGAAAATATGATCCCAAAAAAGTGTATGTATATCACACGTACACAACCACACTAGGCCCCAATTACTATTGTTTGTACCCCTAAAAGGCTAGATGAGGAGTAGGGGGAGTATGGAACAGGCAGCACCCTCAAACCTTCAGAAGTATGAGATTGTGTTCACTGTACCCCACAAAGATTGAGTTCACTGCACCCCACAATGATTGTGTTCACTGCACCCCACAAAGATTGTGTTCACTGCACCTCACAAAGATTGTGTTCACTGTACCCCCCAAAGATTGTGTTCACTGCACCCCACAAAGATTCTGTTCACTGTACCCCACAAAGATTGTGTTCACTGCACCCCAAAAAGATTGTGTTCACTGCACCCCAAAAAGGATGTTGTTCACTGCACCCCAAAAAGGATGTTGTTCACTCCACCCCAAAAAGATTGTGTTCACTGCACCCCACAAAGATTGTGTTCACTGCACCCCAAAAAGATTGTGTTCACTGCACCCCAAAAATGATTTTGTTCACTGCACCCCAAAAAGGATTTTGTTCACTGCACCCCAAAAAGGATGTTGTTCACTCCACCCCAAAAAGATTGTGTTCACTGCACCCCAAAAAGATTGTGTTCACTGCACCCCACAAAGGATTTTGTTCACTGCACCCCAAAAAGATTGTGTTCACTGCACCCCAAAAAGGATGTTGTTCACTGCACCCCAAAAAGGATTTTGTTCACTGCACCCCAAAAAGATTGTGTTCACTGCACCCCACAAAGGATTTTGTTCACTGCACCCCACAAAGATTGTGTTCACTGCACACCAAAAAGGATTGTGTTCACTGCACCCCAAAAAGATTTTGTTCACTGCACCCCAAAAAGATTGTGTTCACTGCAGCCCAAAAAGATTGTGTTCACTGCAGCCCAAAAAGATTGTGTTCACTGCAGCCCAAAAAGATTGTGCTCACTGCAGCCCAAAAAGATTGTGTTCACTGCAGCTCACACACAGAAAAATGGATGTGGATCACTGACACCTGCCTATCTCCAATCCCACACCACACAGCAATATCGATTGTAGTTTGTAGAACACAGTTTCCCTAAAATTCAGCAGACTCTGTCCCTAACAGGATTGAGAAGAGATCGTAGATCAGGATTGAGTGCAGATTCACCCCACCCCCCACACAGCAATATCGATTGTAGTTTGTAGAAGACACTGACCCTATAATTCAGCAGACTCTATCCCTAAAATGCCTACAACTCGCCCTGCCTAAACACTCCGACCTGTCCCTCAATTCTATCCGGACACAAATGGTTTTTTCCTGCCTATCTTTCCCTAATCAGCAGCCAGCACGTTGATGTGTGCTCTGTCCCTGAATCTAAGCAGCATAATGACGCCGCTGCGGCTGCCTCGAACTTATAAAGACTTGGTCACATGCTTCAGACGGCCAATCACAGCTACTGAGACATTTGCAGGCATGGCTGGGATGGCTTAAGGCACACCAGTTAAACGATTGTTGATTGGCTGTTGAAAGCCCGCCATGAAAAGAGCGCCAAAGCATGCAAAACCCGGAAATAAAACGACCGAACACGGATTTTTACCCGAACATACAGTAAAGTGTCCGTGTCCGTGTTCGGGTACAAAAAATCCAATTATTCGGTACGAACACGAATAATACAGTCCGTGTTCGCTCAACACTAATAATTGCGTACAAACCCAGCCAGGATCTTAATCAATCCGGAGAAATTACGGGGCATGGAGTTTCACCCTCAAGATGTCACAGTCACGGAAAATCCCGAAAGAAATATAAAACAATGCCATAAAGTAAAGTCCTTATAACTTTTATCATATAAAAAAAGGTTGCACTTACATCAGGAAAGCTTTAAAATTGCATTGGCACTACACAAGCCAGCCAGCTAATTCACAGCAGCCCGTCTTTCTGGGATCAGCACGTCGCTCCGCCCTGGCCACCTTTTTCCCAGCATAACATATGGTGGAGGTGTTTTGAACTTGGCAGGACTAAAACACTGCTTGAGGTAACAATGCAAAGTTAACATACATTTTAGAGCTTACTGGATTTCTGGGAGAATTAACAGGTATTAGTTTCTGTTGGGAACAGTTGTGTGTATGTATCAGTTTTATTCACAGAAAATGAATCCAACAGATTCAAAATTTCTGTTTGTTTTTTCAATATCTTTGTTTAAGAATAATAAGTGATTATCAAACCTGCTATACCCTGTTAAATATGACTCCACATGCGTTCACCTGATGATAGTCTCTTATCAGGTACCCAGGAAAGAGTCACTCTGATTATTTACAGTTATTAGCATTAAAGTCAGCTTATAAAAGTCAATCAATACAATTTCTGCTGCTTGTTAACAAATATTCTGTGCAATCTGGTGTTTGCTTTAGCCTTAAATCATTTTCTGTTATTTTCCCTTCTGTTTCCTACCCAACAGAAACAACAATTACTGTAAGTGCAAGAATATACCAGTTAATAAACAAATTAAACTGATAGTTATTAGACTTCTTTAGCTTTGTTTCATAAACTAGGCTTTTCCTGAATGGACATTGAATTCAAAATAAATATTATGTATTAAGTGTTAATTTTATTTTATTTAACAATTTCAAATTGTGTTCATTTTTTCCTATAGGATGACATTCGCGGTAACTAATTCCATTCATAAAAATAACAGTGACAGGAAGTAAAGTAAAGACAGGAAGCATGGAGGTAACTGAAATTAACTCTTAACTCCAACTGTCCTTTTTATAGATCTATCCTGGTGATCTCCTAAATCAGTGGTCTCCAACTGCAGCCCTTTGCTTGCCTTTATCCAGCTCTTGGGGCACTATTCCTCTCAATGATACAAGGCATTGATTCTCCTACTGACCCAAATGATGAAGCAGCATTCTTTCCTCTGACATCAACAGTGGAGCACAATTTCACCCACTGACACTAATGATGGAGTTCTATTTCATTCACTGGCACCAAGGATGGGGCATAATTTCCACTGATATTATTTCTGAAACACTATTCCTCTCACCAACACTAATGATGGGGCACTATTCCTCCCATCAACACCATTGATGGGGCACTATTCCATCTACTGACACCAGATGGGGCACTATTCCTCCCGCAAACACCATTGATAGGACACTATTCCATCTACTGACACCAACGATGGGGCATTATTCCTTGCACTGACACCAATGAGGGAGCACTATTCCTCTCACTGACATCAACAATGGAGCACTGTTCCTCACACTGACACAAACGATTGAGCACTATTCTTCCCACTGACACCAATATAGAGCACTATTCCTCCTATTGACACCAGCGATGGAGCACTATTCCTCTCACTGACACCAACAATGGAGCACTATTCTTCCCACTGACACCAACGATGGAGCACTATTACTCTCACTGACACCAACGATGTAGCACTATTCCTCTCACTGACACCAATGATGGGGCACTATTCCTCCCCCTGACCTCCTTGATGGGGTACTATTTCCAACACTGATCGCAATGATGGGGCCTTATTCTTCCTCTTACTGACCACAGGTGTTTTTTTTACTTCCACTAACCACCAAGCCCAAGGCATTTTGTACTTTCACTGGCCCTAAGCTGGCCATACATTATACAATTTTCTTCTTAAAGCGGAGTTCCGGCCACAGAATCTTTTTTTTTTTCTTTAATGTCCCCCAAACAGTGACCCTCCGACCTTTATATATCCGCTAATCCTGTTTTAGAGAGTGAAATAATAGTTAGGCAAGCATAAAATCTTACTTTATAAAATTTCTCCTGAGCGCCGCCATCTTTTTCCGGGTTAGCCGTGTCCGCTGTGGGGAAATGTCTGCCCTGCTTCCTGATTCTGGTGGGAGGAGGCCGGTGAATCCAGCGCGAAATCTCTTTCCTGTTTGGAAATAATGCGATGAGAGGAGCGGCCGGCCGCCTACGTCACTGCCCATTGCATCCTGGGAGCAACAAGTAAGAGCTCCCAGGACGCATTGCGGGACAGGAAGTGACGGCGCGGGCCACAGCCGAGGAAGGAGGAAGTGGATGTAAAGGTGAGTATATTATCCAATGTAATAAGGTAAGTAAAAAAAAAAAAAAAGCCGGGAATATCAAATTCTTGCTCAGGTAACGATAAGGAAGCGGATGCCATAAAATCTAGAGGCATGATTTTGTGGCCGGAACTCCGCTTTAAATTTCCTTTAGATTTACCTTCATCTATGTAGTGCAAGGTCCCGCCTGATTGTAAACAAATTTAAAGTGTTAAGGTTTGACCTCATATTATATGGTTTTGGTAAATCTAAAGGAAAATTGTCCAAGAAAATTGTATAATGTATGGCTAGCCTATGTCTGGCCCTCCTAAAGTCTGCAGGACAGTAAACTGGCCCTTTGTTTAGAAAGTTTGGAGACCCCTGTCCTAAATGATGTATCTATGGTTTTTAAAGCACTATATATCATAAATGATTGCCATTCTTTTAAATGAGATACTTATTTTCAACTATTGTTGCTTCTCAGTGATGCTAATCTTCAGCAGCCCTTTTTTCAGTAACTTTCTGTCTACATTCAAGAACTCCATTAATGGCTGTATGCCATTTCTGAGGGTGTGCTTCCTGATGGTGACAGCAATGGATCATGTCTGCATAATGTGTGTCAACATGATCACTTATGGACTTCTTTCGAAGCCTATGTAACAAGGTGGCAATCCAGAAGCAAAACTGGGAGACAGTGAGCATTTTTACCTTACAGAAAGTGCGTGAATAAGGACTTTATTGGATCATCAGGTGTTATTTTATTGAAACATGAAGATTTAAACATATTGAAAATTACTTTTGGTTTTATTTTTTGTTTTTTTTTTCTGTTTTCTGTAATTTGGATGAATTTCATTGATGAATAAAAAGTCTTCATTTTTTCACAAATGCCTAAGACTTCTACACCATTCTGTGTTAGTGTATATACTGTATATACAGTATATATACCTCACTCCAGTAACAAACAGAGATAGTATCATTGCAACGGGGTATTTTATTTAAATCATATAAATAATCCCAACCCTATTTTCCTACAATCCAGTACTGGGTGAGGCACACGTGTTATGAAACATATTCAGGTACAGTTCTAAGACAAGAATGTAAATGTTTTGCTGATTATAATCAAATTTTTATTTGGTTTAATAGCTTATATAAAAGGGAATTCTCTTTATAGGTATTAAATTGCATGGTGTTACTGTATTCTCATAGAGCCCAAGGCCATATGGAGAAATATTTTCTAAATAACTGCAACAGCTAGTTTTATGTTTGCTGCCCAGAGCTGTTTGCATTTCTGAGAACCTGTGTGACTGTCTGAAATGAGAAGGATGTTTTTTTCTGTTTTGTTGCTTAATTTTTCTTAATTCTTTTGAAAAACAAGTTTCATAACTCCAATTAAATCTCATAGAGAATGGAATACAAAAGGAAAAGAACATATAGCCATTACCAGTAAAGAAATAAAATAACACATAGATTTATAAGTTTTATAGTTTTTTTTTTCCTCCAATGAAAGCTTAAAAAATATGTTTCAGTTAATACATAATGCCAATATTTGTTTTTTTTATTGTATGACCATTACAAAGCTTAGGCACATATTTATAAAGCAGTGAATGTGACCTTCTTGGGTGATAATTTATTCCCTGTAATTCAAAACACTTGTACATGAAGATTCACCTACACCCCCTTATATTGTAAATATGCCCCATAATATGATTCTATTACTCTTCAAAATCCAATTGTTGCAATTTAGATAGAAAAAGTTAATACCAAAAAGCACATACCATTATATTTATATGAACACTTGCATTTCTGTTTTAAGCAAAACTCCAGTTTTGAGCACACAAACTCTAGCCAAAACGTTATTAAGGGTGATCTTCTAGGTATATGCACAAAAGAGCAGAAGTTCAGAAGCCTGTGTGCCCATATTCCCATAAAGATGATACAGTATACACAGGGGCGGACTGAGAACCCTCAGGGCCCCTGGGCAAAATAAATCAAGGGCCCCCTTCCAGGCCCCACCCATATTCCGCCTCCAGCCACACCCTTGCCCTGCCTCCAGCCACACCAATTTTATTTGGGTACAGTGTCGCACGACCGCGCAATTGTCCATGAAATTAACGCAGTGCCGAATCGCAAAATATGGCCTGGTCGTTAAGGGGGAAAATCTTCTGGTCCAGAAGTGGTTAACTGATGTAGTTTTAATAAAATGGTACATTATAAAGATGGGTCATATTACACTTATAAGCCATGCTGCTCCTAATCTTGTGTTTTTATATAATGTATGGCTCAACGACAAGGCCTCTATTTTAAATAATTGTGCTCTATGTGCATAAAAATATATATCTAAGTGCTTAAATTAAATGCATGAACAAGAGACAAAAGACAAACGAAAACTAAAACAAACACAGTGACAAGACAATTGGGACTTTAAATGAGACAATGTCCATCCAAGGCTAATTGTCTCCACCCCTAATTAGATATATATGAGGGGGAAGGGGAATAAAATGGGTAGTTGGAAAGGTACAATGGGATCGGCATATTGGGTATAATATGTAATAATAAATATAAATATCAATAACATAATATTTGTATTAGTTTTAGAGCCGGTTCACATTAGAGCGATCCGACTTGCAGGGGCGACCTCACAAGTCGCGGCGCCTGACAGGTCGCCCCAGTGTGAACCGGCTCTTAAAGAAGCCGATTACCCAATAGTTTTAGTAGGATAAAACGGGAAGGTGGGGAAAAGCGGGACTTTGT
This sequence comes from Pelophylax lessonae, assembly GCF_965119305.1. NCBI lineage: Eukaryota > Metazoa > Chordata > Amphibia > Anura > Ranidae > Pelophylax > Pelophylax lessonae. Next base: position 319,880,922 of record NC_138772.1, on the reverse strand, counting down.
GTGAGGTGTGTGGAGTCGGAGGGCATGATAGATGATTGCAGTCACCTGACATAGGATAAAAGATTTAATGTATAGCATATGTACATCTCATAAATTGACATGAACAGAACATGCATGATGCATAAGGTTACATACATGTGACATACAGTCAAATAAGCAATGAGAAACATCTTAGATGCAGAATCATACAAAATTGGTGAAATATACATTGGGATAGAGGTCATTGACGATATACTGTGTAAAGTCCAAATATAAAATATTATAGGGGGACACATCTATATTAGGCTCGACGGGTTTTGTGGGGATTCTCACTCATCAGGAGCAGATGCATCTCAAATTAGTATTCAAAATGGGGTCAGTCTAAAAGAGGATAGTATGGACAGTATTCCTACTGGGAGCTGTAGGGGCCCACACGACGGCCCAGGTGCGTGCCAGATAAACATTCCAGGGCGCATGTAGATAGTCAGGGTATTAAGTTGTGATGTCACAGATGTTAATCTCCAGTGATTTCTATAAGGGTAAAAATGTGGGTTAATATATAAGTGTTCACTGGTGCTACAGTGATAAAATATAAAATATGAAAATATAAAAAAATATATAAAAATAAGGAGATAAATCTGTGCCTGTGTAAATATAGTTGGTCTAAATGATGAAAAATAAGAACCCATCAATAGTGAAGGGGAGAATGGATAATTGCAGAATATTCCCCAAGGGGGATCAAGGCAGATATAACCGTGACAAAGCGTGTGAAGTTCAAACATAAAAAAACAAAAAAAGGGAAAAAAAAATATTCAAGGTGTTGAAACAAAGGAATGTTATAGGGAGGCACCTGGTAACGGCCATAAGTGGGGCTCCTAGGGTCACGTCTACGCTCAGAAAGTGGAGGTGGTGTATCCGCATCCCAGACCCCCAGACCAGAAAATTGTCCTGGGTAGTGGTACGAATCACCTCCCTTATGTTTGGGCGCGAGAATGGCAATCACGTGCCGATGCAATGACGCCACTAATTGACGTCACACGTGATGGTACGGAAGACGTGGCGCCGAGGCACAGCGGGGATCCGCCCAGATTCCCGCACCCGATCAGGGGCGAAGGGAAAAGTGGGAGGGCCCCGAAGTGTCTCGCAGCTCCCGGATAAAGGCAACAGACTATGGGATCTGTCCAATCATACAATGGCCATCTAAGTCTTCCCAATACAAATTCACCCATTGTAAAGAGAACATGGTAAGAAAAGATATAATGTTACCAGACAATGTAATGCAAGCCTAAAGGGTCTGCATAGAGACCAACCGTAAACAACCACACACCTCCATCCCATAGTCTGTTGCCTTTATCCGGGAGCTGCGAGACACTTCGGGGGCCCTCCCTCTTTTCCCTTCGCCCCTGATCGGGAGCGGGAATCTGGGCGGATCCCCACTTTGCCTCGGCGCCACGTCTTCCGTACCGTCACGTGTGACGTCAATTAGTGGCGTCATTGCGTCGGCACGTGATTGCCATTCTCGCTCCCAAACATAAGGGAGGTGATCCGTACCTCTACCCAGGACAATTTCCTGGTCTGGGATGCGGATACACCACCTCCACTTTCTGAGCGCAGACGTGACGCTAGGAGCCCCACTTATGGCCGTTACCAGGTGCCTCCCTATAACATTCCTTTGTTTCAACACCTTGAATATTTTTTTTCTTCACTTTTTTTGTTTTTTTATGTTTGAACTTCACACGCTTTGTCATGGTTATATCTGCCTTGATCCCCCTTGGGGAATAGTCTGCAATTATCCATTCTCCCCTTCACTATTGATGGGTTCTTATTTTTCATCATTTAGACCAACTATATTTACACAGGCACAGATTTATCTCCTTATTTTTATATATTTTTTTATATTTTCATATTTTATATTTTATCACTGTATCACCAGTGAACACTTATATATTAACCCACATTTTTACCCTTATAGAAATCACTGGAGATTAACATCTGTGACATCACAACTTAATACCCTGACTATCTACATGCACCCTGGAATGTTTATCTGGCACGCACCTGGGCCATCGTGTGGGCCCCTACAGCTCCCGGAGTAGACTTCTTGGCTCTTGGATTACTGTCCATACTATCCTCTTTTAGACTGACCCCATTTTGAATACTAATTTGAGATGCATCTGCTCCTGATGAGTGGGAATCCCCACGAAACGCGTCGAGACAATATAGAGGTGTCCCCCTATAATATTTTATATTTGGACTTTACACAGTATATCGTCAATGACCTCTATCCCAATTTATATTTCACCAATTTTGTATGATTCTGCATCTAAGATGTTTCTCATTGCTTCTTTGACTGTATGTCACATGTATGTAACCTTATGCATCATGCATGTTCTGTTCATGTCAATTTATGAGATGTACATATGCTATACATTAAATCTTTTATCCTATGTCAGGTGACTGCAGTCATCTATCATGCCCACCGACTCCACACACCTCACACAAAGTGCCGCTTTTCCCCCCTTCCCGTTTTATCCTACTAAAACTATTGGGTAATCGGCTTCTTTAAAACGAATACAAATATTATGTTATGGATATTTATATTTATTATTACATATTATACCCAATATGCCGATCCCATTGTACCTTTTCAACTACCCATTTTATTCCCCTTCCCCCTCATATATAAGTGCTTAAATTGGTGGAGGTGTATACTATATATCACCAACCACCTACATGAGTATGTGCCAAATACCGGTATTTATAAAGCAAAAACACTGTGCAATCACGGATCTAAATAACAATCACATAAAGTGCAAATAGCTGAACCAATATAAGGGGCCAAGTGCAAATGTGCTAATGTACAAATACAGTATATGAATCTTGTGCTCACAACAGTTCCATAAAGTTCTTGTGCAAACAATATGGTGATACTAAATCACAAAGTGCTGTTTATTCCACTGCTGAAATTATAATTCATGCGCTATCAGCAGTCTCACATAGTCCTTGTGTAAACACAGAAATGATAATGAATCTCAAAAAGTGCCCAGTGGCAAACAAGAAGTGATGATCAATCACAAAAAGTGCCCGGTGCTCCACTGTGTGCTCCCCTCTTGCTCCCTCACTCACCGGATCTGTAGAGGTATAGCGCCCATATACTCCTGGTGAAGTGCCTTAGGATGCCAGGACCTCTCTGCTAGACCCTCCGGATATCGAGCGGGTAACTGCACACTATACTGCTGCAAGGGTTGAGTGATTCCTGGTTGCGGTATCTTATCACTCAATTACATCCCCATAAAGTATGGCCATGAAAAGAAGAGATCCTCCATAGGTGTAGTAATTAATATAATCTCTTTATTAGATAAAATTACTTCACTTACACGATAAAAGCCAAACAAATTCGTATTTTCTCCTCGCTTAATTACTACTCCTCCCACCTACGCATTGCCGTCCGCCGGGCCCCGCTCCCCTCCTCCCACCTACACATCGCTGTCCGCTGGGCCCCGCTCCCCTCCTCCCACCTACGCATCGCCGTCTGCCGGGCCCCGCTCCTCTCCTCCCACCTACGCATTGCCGGCCGCCGGGCCCCGCTCCCATCCTCCTACCGATGTATCGCCGGCCCAGATAGCCCGATGTTGTCTCAGAGACAACATCGGGTGAGTTAATTCTGTACTGGGCGGTGGGCCCCCCTCAAGGCCGGGCCCCCTTCCCGGCCGGGCCCTCGGACCACGTCCGAATTGCCCGACCGTTCAGTCCGCCCCTGAGTATACAAGACGTGAAAGAGGGGAACAAGGAAAATATAATTGGGGTGGGGGGAGATTAGTGAAGGTACAAGGTAGAGGATGAAGGGATAGTGAGGAAGGATACTGGGAGCCTCCTCACCACAATTGGTATGTTTAAACAGAAGATGAATAAACTTAACCACTTGCCTACTGGGCACTTAAACCCCCCTCCTGCCCAGACCAATTTTTAGCTTTCAGTGCTCTCACACTTTGAATGACAATTACTTGGTCATGCAACACTGAACCCATATGAATTTTTTGTCCTTTTTTTCATTGAAATAGAGCTTTCTTTTGGTGGTATTTAATAACCACTGGGCTTTTTATTTTGTGCGCTATAAATGAAAAAAGACCGAAAATTAAAAAAAAAAAATATTTTTTTTTAGTTTCTGTTATAAAATTTTGCAAATTAGTAATTCGTCTTCATAAATGTTGGCCAAAATTTATACGTTTACATATCTTTGGTAAAAATAACCCAAATAAGTGTATATTATTTGGTCTGCATGAAAGTTAGAGAGTCTACAAGCTATTATGCTAATCATTGAAAATTGATCACACCTAATGTACTGACAGCCTATCTAATTTCTTGAGACCCTAACAAGCCAGGAAAGTACAAATGACCCCCAAATGACCCCTTTTTGGAAAGTAGACATTCCAAGGTATTTAATAAGAGGCATGGTGAGTTTTTTGAAGTTGTCATTTTTTCCCACAATTCTTTGCAAAATTATTATTTTTTTTTTCAAAATTGTCATTTCCAACAGGTTATTTCTCTCACATGGCATATGCATACTTGCAACTACACCCCAAAACACATTCTGCTACTCCTCCTGAGTATGGTGCTACCATATGTGTGGGACTTTTTCACAGTCTACTCATATAGAGAGCCCAACATGCAAGGAGCATCATCAGGTGTTCTAGGAGCATAAACTACACATCCAACTTGTTGACCACCTGTTACAATTTTGAAGGCCCTGGAGCACCAGGACAATGGAAACGCCCACTAAATTACCCCATTTTGGAAAGCAAACGTATAATCTATGAGGCATAATGAGTCTTTTGAACATGTTCTTTTTTTCCAGAAGTTTTTGGAAAATGTGGGGAAAAAAATGAAAATGCATTTTTTTTACACAAAGTTGTCCATTTATAGGATATTTGCAACACATAGCATGTACATAGCAAAAATGACACCCCAAAATACATTCTGCTACTCCTCCTGAGTATGGCGATACCACATTTGTGAGACTTTTGCACAGCCTGGCCACATACAGAGGCCCAACATTGAAGTAGCACCTCCAAGCGTTCTAGGAGCATAAAATACACTTTTCATTTCTCAACCACCTATTACACTTTTGAAGGCCCTGGAGCACCAGCACAATGGAAAAGCCCACTAAATGACCCCATTTTGGAAAGCAAACACCCCAACTTATAATCTATGAGGCATAATGAGTCTTTTGAACATGTCCTTTTTTTCCAGAAGTTTTTGGAAAATGTGGAAAAAAAATGAAAAAGCATTTTTTTTTACACAAAGTTGTCCATTTATAAGATATTTCTAACACATAGCATGTACATAGCAAAAATGACACCCCAAAATACATTCTGCTACTCCTCCTGAGTATGACGATACCACATGTGTGAGACTTTTACGCAGTCTGGTCACATACAGAGGCCCAACATGCAAAGAACACCATCAGGTGTTCTAGGGACACATAGCATGCACATACCATGAATTACACCCCAAAATACATTCTGCTGAGCAAAGGGTAAACAAAAGCTTACCTTTAGTTTTAGAAACGCAGTTGTCCACAGGAGTTGAGCACTGGTAGTCCAGGCAGCAGGCAGGGACTTGGTCAGCAAGAGCGAATGCAATTGTCCAGGCAACAGGTAAGGATACCAGTCCAGTGTCAGTGCAGGCTGAGATATTGTGAGCAGTGCCAAAATATTGGTCCTGGTAGTAGGCAGGAACATGGTCCACATATCAGGTAGCAGGCAGAGGTGTGGTCAGTTCATGAGGCAGGCAGAGGCATGGTGGCAGTAAGTCCTGCAGGCAGAAGTAGGGCCTCTGTCGGGATAGAAAGGGGACAGGGGTAGAGGCTTCTCTCACCCAAATCTCTTTGAAGCCTCCGGTCTCCAGACCCTAATCTAGGAAGAAGAAAAACAAAAAAATGTGTTTTCTTCTTCCAGAAAAACAATTCTGGAGCCCCTCCCATATGTGAGACCCCTGTGGTATGAATCCCACTACTCCAAGAGGCAGGCAAAAATCGTGGTCAAACAGTCCAGGGTCAGTTCAAGATCAGGCAGAGGTATGAACAGAAGCAGCAGGCAGAAGCATGGTCGAATAACAGGCCAGGGTCAGTTCCAGAGCAGGCAGAGGTATGTAAAATATCAGCAGGCAAAGGCGTGGTCAAATAACAGGCCAGGGTCAGTTCCGGAGCAGGCAGACATATGTACAAAAGCAGCAGGCAAAGGCGTAGTTGAATAACAGGCCAGGGTCAGTTCAGGAGCATACAGATGCATAAGGGGTGTGAAGGTAAATGGCAGGAATTGAGGACTACGTTTACCATACTTCACTAATAATTTAGAGAAGTATGATAACGGCAGAAACAGTCTTCTATACAGAGACCTGGTTTGGAAGGACACTGGGGACAATAAAAATGGGTGTCTCTTCTAACTCCTGCACTGGTACACACCCTACATTTTTTCTGCCGTATTTTGACTGTTTGTGTGGGAGGGATTTTACTTGGTAAATGGTGTTCAGAAACTCTACTTATTACATTGGATCGAATGTTTTCTGGTGGGCCATTTGGGAATATAAGGGCAGTGATGATTTCCTCCAGGTAATCAAGGAAGGGTTGGGGGCTTTCGGTGGACTTGCGGTAAATTATGTAGGAATTGTATGTGGCCAAATGAAAAAAATAAATTGAGACTTATTTATACCAATGGTATGTTCGTCTTGTGGCTAGAAGAAGAAGAAGTCTATCGGGGCAAAGTTCTCAGTGTTAACCTGGACTCCTGGCTGGGCAGTGAAAGGGGGGATGATGGCTTCTCCTGAGATAGGAGGAAGCCACAAGGGGTTCTGAAGGGCATAGGGAAGGCTGGCATGGGTCCTAACCCTTTGGGGGTGAGTTGACACCCCACTTGTACTTGGCCTTTCTTGCAGAGGCACTGTGGTGCTGGTGGATGGCACTGCGGAGCTGGTGGATGGCACTGCCTCCTCCTCATCAGAACGCCTTCATTTGGTAGGCACACAATATTCTTCTTCGTCGGAGTCTGTCAGCGTCCCACTGCTTATGACCAGCTCGTAATTTACTTCGGAGTCAGACTCTGAATCCGAAGAAGAATCCAAAGCAGAGAGCTCCCCGTTGCTCTCGTCGGCCACACTAAGGATAATGTACGCCTCCTCAGCTGAAAATCATTTCTTTGCAATCATTTGTGGTGATGATCCTACACTGATGGATGCTAATGAGGTTCCACTGATAGGTGGCACTGATATGCAGCACTGTGTGACACTAATGGCACGTTGACACTATGGGCACTGTGATACTATGGGCACTGACAATGAGGCACGGTGACACTGATGGCACAGCGAGGAACGGTGACACTGTAGGCACTGATGACACTGTAGCAGTGATGCTGATGGCACTTATGACACTGACAATGGCACTGTGGGCACTGGCACGGTGACACTAATGGCACTGATGACACTGATAACACTGACAGCACCGATGACACTGATTACACTGTAGGCCCTTTTGACACAGTGACACTGAGACGTGACACTGGTGGCACTGATGACTGATGGGCACAGTGGCACTGATGGGCATGGTGACACTGATAGGCACTGTGACACTGATTGGCACTGTGACACTGATTGGCACACTGATGGGCACTGTGACACTGATGGGAACTGTGACAGTGATGGGCACACTTATTGGCTCTGTGATGGGCACATTGACACTGTGGGCACACTGATTGGCACTGTGGGCACACTGATTGGCACTGTGGGCACTAAGATCGCTCAACTGCCCACTCACTATAACTCACAGATCTCTCCTTCCTCACATGCGGTCTCTGTGTGAGGAAGGAGAGCTGTTAATGAGAGATGATCTCATATGTTTACATTTGAGATCATCTCTCATTGGAAGTTCCGATCACGTGGTAAATGGCCGCTGTGATTGGCCATTCACCACGATCTGTCATTGGCTGTGTCCAAGGGACATGGCCGACACAGATTTTCCCCGATGCGCGCGTGTGGGGAGCCTGTTACTGGGAGGCCTCCCGGTAATTAGAGCCTGCGCTGTAGCCGTCTTTCGGCTATAGCGCGGGTGCGATCAGGTTAAGGGGATGATAATCTATCATAAATTTTCTGGAAATTCTGAAGTCCAGTCTAACAGCCCACATTCCAGAATATGAATCATGGTTTTTTTTGCTTTTTTTTTCCTGAGCCAGACAGAGCTCAGTATGGGAAATAGTGTCTAATTTAGTGACCCACTCTAGAAAGGTAGGTGACTGGGGTGAACGCCGGTTCAGTAGTACAGAAAGCAGAACAATATGGGGAAGGTTAGGGACAGTGGAACCTTGGTAAAGAGTTCCAGGATTACATCCCTGAATTTCTTAATAAGGGTGCAGGCCCACCAAATGGGCCTTTGGCATAGATGATATGGAACATTAAAAGGCATTGATACCAACAATGAGTGAGGATTTTGAAATTGGTATCCTGGGCTTTTTGTTGTCAAGGAGAGTTGATGGCGTGGGGTCCCCCCACCAAAATCTATACCAGACTCTTATTCAAGGCCAGGAAAGTGGGGAGGGCTAGCAAGCGCCCATCCCTCCTGAACCATACCAGACCACATACCCTCAACATGAGGGAGTTGCTTTGGGGCAGGGGGAGCTCTGCTTCCCCCACCCCAGAGCACCTTGTCCCCATGTTGATGGGGACCAGGACCTCTTCCTCACAACTCTGGTCAGTGGTTGTGAAGGTCTGCGGATGGGGGGCTTATCAGAATCTGAAAGCGCCCTTTAACAAGGGGGCCCCCGGATCCTCCCCCCATGTGAATGAGTATGGGATACATTGTACTGTACTCATTCACTAAAAAAGTGTAAAAAAATAAATAAAAACACACACGCAGTTTTTGACAATTCCTTTATTTAAAAAAAACAATAAAGTCCCAGATGCCCTCAACGAAGACTTCCTGCTGTCTGCCTGCTCTGCCGTGTGACAGTTCTTAAATAGGTAAGGGGGGGGGTCATCTGATAATGTCACCTGGTGGCACCGCCCCCATGTGACCTCACCGACTGGTGCATGCTGGGCTGGTGATGTCACAAGGGGCAGTGCTACCAGGTGACAACGCCAGGTGGCCCTGCCCCTTACTTATTTAGGAACTGTCACATGGCAGATTAGGAAAATGGCGGTAGCCTTCGTCGCGGGCGGAGTTTTTTTCTTACTTTTTTCGGGTCTGCCCATCGTGATTGACAATGGATCTACATCGGGGACATTGTTTTTTCATTTTTAATAAAGGAATTGTCAAAAACAGTGTGTGTGTGTTTTTATTTCTTTTTGACACTTTTTTTTGGTGAATGAGTAGGGGTACAATGTACCCCATACTCATTTACATGGGGGGCTGGGATGTGGGGGCCCCCTTGTTAAAGGGGGCTTGCAGATTCTGACAAGCACCCCCAACCCCAGAACCACTGCCCAGGGTTGTGGGGAAGAGGCCCTTGTCTCCATCAACATGGGGACAAGGTGCTTTGGGGCAGTGGGACAGAGCCCCCCTGCCCAAAAGCACCTCCCCCCCATGTTGAGGGCATGTGGCCTGGTGTGGTAAGAATAGGTGTCGGATAAGGGTCTGGTATGGATTTTCTTTTTTATTTTGGCTTGGGGGGACCCCACACCCTTTTGTTTTACATTTTTGTATTGCCAGCAATGGTCTGAAGGCTTGAGCCGGGAAAATCAATTTAAATGTCTTTTTTTTTTTAAATATATGTCAGTTTTGCTGCAGCAAGTTCTATACATGGTACAGATGCCCTACTTTACAGGCAGATTGGGGACCCCCCAGGCACTATATTTAAAGGAATTTTCATTTTTATTGTTTCACTTTAGGCATCATTAATATCCCTGCTCCTAAAACAATCTTTTTTTGCATTTAAACATGTGCCTCAGGGCAGTACATGGGCTCCCATACCCTTTTTATGGCAAATAACTTGCATATAAGCCTTCAAAATGCGCACTTTTAATTTTTAAAGTTCGGATCCTATAGACTTTAATAGGGCTTGCAGTTCTGGTCCGAACTTTTGCAATGTTCGAGAGTTCTGGCGTGATCCAAATTGAGGGGTATTCAGCCCAACTCTATCTGGCAGTGAGGATAGGAAAGAATTAGGCTGTTCATAAGTTAGCCAATGTAGTGTTGATGGGATAGTGCATGACAGGAGGGTCTCTAAGGGTGAAAGGGATCACAACTTTGTGATTGGAACAAGCCACGATGGCTTTGTTTGTTTCAGCTTAGAAAATGGCATAGAGTCAGGGCAGGGGGGAACACTATTTTCCCAAAAAAGTTGCTATAGGTCCTCTAATATAAGAATACCTATATAGTAGCGGAGGGCAACAAGTAAAGTGGTAAAATGTTGTGAATGGGGTTAGGGTCAATTAGGTTCCAGTTGAAGAGGTTTGGTGGAGGTTAGGCAAATTAACTATATCAAAAGTCTTGACTAGGGTAGTTCAGATCCATATTACCTGCATCAGTACCCAACACCACCCCCCTTTACCCTTAAATGACAACACTAACTCAGCATTGGGATTAAATGGCCGGCTTGGCCTTTTATTAAACAAAACCATAAATAATAGAAAAACATAAAATAGTTAAAACAATCCAGATCAAAGAATGGTTGCAGATCCTTGAAGATACAATTTCCCACAAATTTGGAGTCTGTGGTACCATTAGGTTAGGTTCTGTCCCCAGCTGCCAAAACACCGCCTCAAGGACTATCCTAACTGACCACAGACCCCTACCACCTTACACTACCCGGTATGTCTAGCCACTTAAGCCCCGGAGGATTTTCCTGCTAAAAGACCAGGGGGTATTTTGCGATTCGGCACTGCGTGACTTTAACGGACAATTGCGCGGTCGTGCGACGCTGTACCTAAACGAATTTGACATCCTTTTTTCCCACAAACAGAGCTTTCTTTTGGTGGTATTTGATCACCTGTGCGATTTTTTGATCACGCGCTATAAACAAAAAAAGAGGGACAATTTTGCAAAAATAGCAATATTTTTCACATTTTTTTATATGAAATTCCCCCCCAAAAAAATGTAAAAATCAAAATTTTTTTAAATTTTTGGCCAATTTGTTTTATCCTACCTATGTTTGGTAAAAAAAATCGCAAAAAGCGTATTTTGATTGGTTTGCGCAAAAGTTATCGCGTTTACTAACAAAGGGAAAGATTTTTGTCATTTTTGTTGTTTTTTTTTTTAACGCGTAATGGCGGCGATCTGCGATTTTTTTTGCGGTACTGCGACATTGCGGCGGACAGATCGGACCCTTGACTGACATTTTTGACACTTTTGGGGTTACCAGTGACATTTCTACAGTAATCAGTGCTATACATATGCACTGTTACTGTAAAAATACACTGGCAGTGAAGGGGTTAACTTTATTTGGGAGGGAGGGGCTGTGTGTGTCCCTAGGGGCGTGGTTTCTACTGTGATTGGCTGTGGCTCTAGCTGTAAGGACACTGATCAACGGATCTGCATACTAGATCCGTGTAATCAGTGTCTTTACAGCGAGGAGAATGACAGGCAGCTTGTTTACACAAGCTGCCTGACATTCTCCCTCTCCCCCGACGATTGCCGAGTGGCCGGCGGACATCGGGTCCGCTGGTCACACGCGCGGGGGGGTCCGTGACTGCGCGGGAGCGGGAGCGCGCCTCCGCGGGCGCGCGCTCGCTCCCCAGACCCTCCCAGGCTAGTGACGTTAATTAACGTCACTCTGCCTGGCAGGGGCTGACCGCCGCAGTAAATCTACTTGCGGCGGTCGGCAAGCGGCTACACTGAACCAGACCCACCATTTTATCGTTTGACACCATGTTTTGGACCCTCATCAAGGACCTCAACCACCACAGAGGTACAAGTGTGAAACCTTACACTTATACCCGCCGCCACACCCGGAAAGCCCTCTGGATACCATCCTGTAATGCCCACAGGTCAGTACCCACTGCATTGAGATGCACTCCATACCCTCTCAGGTACAACCATGTTTCCATCTCCAGCTCCACAAGCCAAACATCTGGCGGTCTTTGAAGCCGGGCAAATCAGTGAACCTCAGGTAAGACCTTATGTCAGAGTATCCCTATCACCCCAATCCATCTAACATTGCCCTTATCTCTTGAAACTCCCAACTGACTTCCATTGGGCCTAGCCTCCGCCCTCTTTGGCCCCCCCAGAACACACAAGAGTGCCCCAGAATCCAGATGAGACACCGGGGAAAATCTGTAAAGATGACCATACACCAATTGTACCTGAAGTTCAGGCAACAAACATAAATAATACAAAGAACGACAGGAAAAACAGACAGGAGGAAACACACCACCCATCACTAATACACTACAGCAAGTAAGGCCGCACATATATTTTGTATCTCCTGGACTCCCACCTGCCTATTAATTTAAACATTCCTTATTAAGACCCAACCATGACGCCTCAGGTGGCTACCCCTGTGTGGAAAGAATGGGAGGAACAATCTCCAGCAACCAACCCCGCCTCCGATAGACATTTACGGAAAACCACAAGGAATTGAAACTTGGACAGAAATTAACCGTCCGAGTGGATAAACTAGGCACACTCCTCTCTGGGCTGCGCATTCAGAAATTGTTCCATTGCTAAGACTGGACAAAGCTGAGTGCTATTGCCCCTAAACAAGTCAACATGCACTCCCTTGCCTCTCTAGCCAGTCTTGGATTGCCTGATCTAGAGCTTTACTGACAAGGCAAAACACATAGCATCCCCCACCAACATTCCCCCTAGAACTCTACTGGATGGGCTACCCAGCTCGCTAATCCAGAAAGCACCAAAAAAATGCCACCAAAAAAGTGTCCCAAAACAAAGTCACCTCATTAACAAACTATAGGCAAGTGGTCCAGCACCGAAGTCAGTACTGAAAAGGAAACTGGTCGCCTAGAATAACAACTACGCCTTCCCCTGACGCAACACAAAAGACTTGGTGAAATCTGTGATACCTGCCAACTTACTTAACAATAAAAATGTAAGTCCCGACAATTTTAGATCCACCATGGACACTGAGGTACCCTGCGTAAGATTATAGCAAACGAAATATAGCACCAAAGATGATAGGTCCACCCCAAAATTCTCCCCAACTACCTTCTCTAATAAAAAGAACCATTCCTTCCACGCTTTGGAGTAGGACACCCATGCTGCCACGCTGAGCGAATCCAGTATCAGTCCAGCAGCGACTCCAATTAAATCCTCCATAGACGGAGAGGACAAGGCACCCCATGCTGCTCCACCTCCGGTGCCAACACGTAAAACTTGCCCCGCTGAAAACAAGACAAAACGTCTGCTAATTTGTTGGTAGCTCCCGGGATGTGAACAGCATAAATAAACGTATTAAATAGCAAACAACTCAAAACCACGTAACGCAAGAGCCTAACCACCGATGGGGAAGAAACTGAGATGTTATTAATTGCTAAAGCCACGCCCATATTGCCACAAATGAATCACACTTTTTTGTTCTGAAGAGCCTCCCCACAAAGTTCTACTGCCAAGACAATGGGAAATAGCTTGAGTAACACCAGGTTCCTCAAAAATCCAGTGCCGTGCCACTCCTCAGGCCATGGCTCCGCACTCCAATGCCCCTGAAAATAAACCCCATATCCTGCTGAACCCGTTGCATCTGTGAACAGGACCAGATCCGCATTGCTGACCGAACCCTCCAGCCATAAAGAATGGTCATTAAAAGATTCAAGAAAAATATCCCAAATACGCAGGTTGGCCCTGAGTCCCATGGAAAGCCGCACATAATGGCCCGGGTCCTTGATACCAGATGAAGCTGCTAACAAATGCCTGCAGAAAATCCTGCCCTTGGCAATAATTCTGCAAGAAACATTTAGCTCACGTAGCAGGGATTGTAGCTTCCGCAATTTAATCCTCCGTTATCCTCATTCTTGTCCCTCTCCCATTCACAGAGACAACAATTTATCCATAGGAAATCTGTATTCCATGGCCACTGAATCGATGGTTATTCTGTTTTATCAGGTGCAAAAGGCTGAAACATTCCGCAAGATGTTGCAATGTCCTCAGCAGGATCTCCCAAGTCCTTGACTCCGGCGGTCCAATGCACAAAAAATCATTCAAATAGTGGATGACTGAGTTCACCCCCAAGACCCCCTTAACCATCCACTCAAGGAACAAACTAAATGTTTCAAACAGGGCACATGAGATAGGACAACCCATCGGCAAGCAACGATCTTCAAAGTAAGAACCTTTCCAACAGCAAGGAAAACTCTGAGGATGGACTGGGAGCAGCCAGAATGCCTATTGAACATCAGATTTAGCCATGAGCAAACCCTGGCCGTATCCATGTACCCAGGAAACAGCTACGTCGAATGATGTGTAGGTAACTGCACATTCCGGTGGGTCGATACCATCATTTTGGATACCTCCTTTTGGATACGAGAGATGATGAATCATTTGAAATTTTCCTGGCTCCTTCTTCGGAACTACGCCCAATGGGGAAACTACAAGCCAGAGGAGGGAAAGGAAATGGGCCACTCATGCGACCCAAGGTCACTTCTTTCAGCAGCTTCTTTGACTCAACCGATGGATTAAGGAGCACCGAACGTAAATTATTGGAACCGGGAGGGACCTCCCACAACGTACTTGGAATGCTTCCCTTCCAACCTCACTGACGTCGTCCCTTTTTCCAGAATTATCTCTGGCACACCCTTTTCCTTGTCTAAAATTCAAATGAGTAAATGATTTCCTCCGCAGCCTGAACATTCGTGTTTGAAGCGGCAGGCACTTCCAAACCGACACGTTCCTTCATTAAACTGCCAACAAATCCCCTTTCTTCTAGGGGCTGGTGATCCAGAGGTGGAGGCACTGCCGACCCCAGGAAAAAACTGACTCCCAGCCTTGGAAGAAGTCATCAACTTCATCCAGAGGCTGATATCTTTGTGATCTTAGCGTATGGAGGGGGGGGGGGGGTGGCTTTTCATTGACGAAACTGTTCATCACAGCGGATCCTTGCCAGCCCCTATATTCCCTGTGAGCTCACTAATGGCTTCCAAGTAGCAAAACAGGGCCAAACAATTCCCCAGTGCTTTTTCCCCGATCACGCTAACAAAAATTGCAAATGCTTGCAGCCAATTAGCAAAATTTGGAGGAATAAGCTGGTATTTCCTCTTCTCCTCATCCTCCTTCTGGCTTTCGTCCGGTCTACCGCGATCCAAGTTCCATTTTTCAAGTGGGAGCAGGGAAAATATTTCCACATACTCACCCTTCCAAATTTTTTTGCGAACTTCAGCTTTAACCCCTTCTGGACCACCCTCCGCAGTTTTACGTCGCTATTTTGACGTTAAATATCGGTATTATGGCAGCAGATAACAGCCATAACCCCAGTATTTTCTTACAGGGCGGGAGGTCCTCTTTTACAATTAAGTGGTCCCAGCTGCGGATTCGCCGCAAGATCACTTTTATGGGCGGTGGGAGAGGTGCTCCCCCCCCCCCCCAGTCGTTTTCCCCTGCTTATCGGAGCCGTTGGTAGCAGGGAAAATGATCCAGTCCATCCATGTCCCAACGGCCTTGAAGGGCCCATTTTTTTTCATGCTGAAAAAAAATTACATTTTTATTTTTTTTTTGCTTTTAGGTGTAGAACTGTAGATGTGAGAGGACCTATCCTGCCTATTTCTATTACAAGGGACGTTTATATTCCTTGTAATAAGAATAAAAGTTTTTCTTAAAGGGACAGTGTAAAAATAAAAGGTAAAATAAATAAGAAAAATACAAATTTAAAGCGCCCCATCCCTCCGAGCTCGCACACGGAAGCGAGTGCATATGCAAGTTGCACCCACATATGTAAACGATATTCAAACCACACATGTGCAAGAGCAATAATTCTAGCACTAGACCTCCTCTGTAACTCTAAACTGGTAACCTGTATAAATTTGTAAAGCATCGCCTATGGAGATTTTTAGGTACCAATGTTTGTCGCCATTCCAATTTTGAAGCATGACATGTTGGGTATCTATTTACTCAGCGCAACTTTATCTTTCAAATTATAGAAAAAAATTGGACTAACTTTACTGTTTTTTTATTTTTTAATTGAAAAAAGTGTATTTTTTAAAAAATAATTGCGTTGGTAAGACCGCTGCGCAAATACAGTGTGACATAAAGTATTGCAACAATCTTCATTTTATTTTCTAGGGTCTCTGCTAAAAAAATAAATAATGTTAGGGGGTTCTAAGTAGTTTTCTAGCAAAAAATACTGATTTTAACTTGTAAACAACAAGTGTCAGAAATAGGGCTGGTCCTTAAAACAGTAGTATACTCCGCTTTTTAACTTTTACCTACCTATAATAAGGTATTACCTGTAGGTAAAATTAATATCTTCTAAACCTGCACGGTTTAGGAGATATTCACCCTGCATGCAGCCGCTGACACCAGCGGCGCATGTGCTCTAATCCGCATGTGCATTTATATTGGTGTTATTATGAGACCTCTGGATGAGCGGTTCCTGTACTGACATCAGTTTATTTACAAATTTCATATAAAAGCTTGCTAATATTTACATATTAGTTTTTGGATCGGTGAGTCTCTATCAGAAAGTGTGTCTTTGTTCTTTGAGGTAGAGCACTAATTTGAAATGGACACTTTTGAGCTCATCTGAACAGTATACTGTTGTTGCACAGAATCTGCAATTTGAATTAAATCATGGTCGGATCGAGAGGGGTGCTGGGGTGCACCACAAATGCTCTGAATACAGCTGCACTTTCCCTCTCCTTGCAGCTTTGTAAATGTACTGGTAAACGTACTGCCCATCTGCATCAATTATCGTATAAGCAGAGGGCCCAGTGGGGCAGGGGAGGCTGAATATACCACTCCCTTGTTATCTAATTAGTTTCAATTGCGGTGGGGAGGGGGGCAGGTGTGACTGTCTCCTCTACCGGGCCCACAGACTCCTTCACTTTGGCTGACCCTGAAGTTGAAGAAGGGGAAAGGAGAGTAGTGGACACAGCAGTCGGGGGAGTCTTCATCTGCAGCCATGGGTTAAGTGACAGAGGACACTGTCACTATCACTATCACACGGTCATTGTCAAGTTGTCAACCCTGACCTGCCTGTACACTACCCTAACCTGCCACAATATTACCCTATTCTGACACTATACTACCCTAACCTGCCACTATACTACCCTAACCTGCCACAATACTACCCTAATCTGACACTATACTACCCTAATCTGACACTATACTACTCCAACCTGCCACTATATTACCCTAACATGCCACTATCCTACCCTAACCTACCACTATACTACCCCAACCTGTCACTTTACTACCCTAATCTGACACAACACTACCCTAATCTGACACCATACCATTCTAACCTGCCATTATACTACCCTAACCTGCCACTATACTACCCTAACCTTCCACTATACTACCCCAACCTGTAACTATACTACCCTAATCTGACACAACACTACCCTAATCTGACACAATACTACCCTAACCTGCCACTATACTACCCTAACCTGCCACTATACTGCCCTAATCTGATACAACACTACCCTAATCTGACACTACACTACTCTATCCTGCCACTATACTACCCTAACCTGCCACTATCCTACCATAACCTGCCGCTATACTACCCCAACCTGCCACTATACTACCCTAACCTGCCACTATCCTACCCTAACCTGTCACTGTACTACTCTAATCTGACACAACACTACCCTAATTTGACACTATGCTACTCTAACCTGCCACAATACTACCCTAACCTGCCACTATACTACCCTAATCTGCCACTATACTACCCCAACCTGCAACTATACAACCCTAACCTTCCTACTATTAGCTGAGAGCCTAATGCCAATTTGGTTTTGAAAGGGTGTTCCTTTTATGGTCCACCACCTGATTCTAGCAGATGTGCAAAATAATTGTGCCCAGAGATTGTTTTGAATAAGTGCAATAAATGTGACAATAACAAGCTAATATGGTGAATTTTACAGTAAGCACCTTTTCCTATCAGCAGCGATCAGATCCTTGATTTGGAACCATAAATGACCAAGAATTAGCTACGACCAACTTGCTAAGCCAAAACCCAAGGGAGGAATTGGTTTACCCAACCTCCATCACTACTACTGTGTCTTTTACAGCGTATCATTGACTGGCACACTCATAACCATCTGAAAGAGTGGATCACCCTTGAAAATTCCTTTTTATTGAGCCCTATTACAAATATTCCTTGGATCACTGTCAAATTCCTAACAGAAGATATCCTGGATCACCCCACCATAGGTCCCACTGTATGAATTCTAAATTCGAAATCTCTTCCATTCCGGGTCCTCTAACCCCAATATTGTCCTTGTCTGATTGGACTCCCAGGGGTGGGCTGAGGTTATGCCATCTTCTTAAAGATGGCACATTCCACTCATATGAGCATAGTAAACTTCTGTGGGATAATCCGGGGATAATCCGAAACTTACTGCATGGGAACTTATTCAGTTACACCACTTTGTCCCATCCATTCATCGTGACCAAGGTCACTCTCCACAGCTAACCCCCTTCAAGCAAATATGCTTAAACTTGAGCCTCCTAAGAAACGTGATCTCCTCCATGCATAACCTCTTATGGGACAATGTTAGGGCTGACGAATGGAAAGTATGCGAGGCATGGATCCAAGACTTACAAATAGACCTTTCTGAAACTCATTGGGAAACTATTCATCGTCACATCCTCAAAGGTTCTATTAATGTTTCTATCCAAGAAAACAATTACAAACTTCTCTCTCAATGGTACCGCACCCCATGCCCATAAATTCCACAATTACATTTCTGATCGCTGTTGGCGATGCAAAAGAGAAAAAGGGCACATTACTGCATATCTGGTATGAATGTCCTTCAATCCAAATTTTTTGGGTAAAGGTACATGTACAAATACAAAAGATATCCATCTACCCCTTGGAATAGACTGCAGCACAACTTCTTCTCCATCATAGACAGCCCTCTGGAATGCCATACTTTAAATCTCTTACCATGATGCTCATAAACGCAGCCAAAATGTGCATTCCAATATTGTGGGGTACTCCAACAATACCTACTCTGGCTGATTGGTATACACAAATAAATAAAATAGCAGAATTGGAGGAACTCATCTCAGTCTCATCAGACTCGTCTCATAAGTACTCTTTTACATGGGAATGCTGGAATAATTTCCGTACTACCAGTGACTACAAGAAAGAAATGCACTAGCCTAATAGCAAGAACTTAAACCTCCTGGGGGGCGTGACCAGATGATGGCGCCGTGAGCACGCAGCAGCATGGAGCTCTGTGAGTAGAAGCGGAGCATGTCCTCGCCAGCCAGCGTTCCCAGCCCCTGTTAGCGGGATCAGCGGGCCGAAGCCCGTGGCTCTCCCAGACACCCTCCAAGGATCAGTACAGCTACATACCTGTCGGTGTCCCGGAACGGCTCGGGTTACGTCCGGGGGTCAGCGTGCGGTGTATGCCCTTGGAGATCGGAGCTTTTGGCGCCATTCATGCGCAACAGCCTGGAGCCCCGTGAGGAGGGGAGGTGCCGGCGTGTGTCTGCTAGACGGGGATAGTTTCTCCAGGTCCCTGCAAGCGCCATATGTGGAGCGACGGTGTATTTAGCCAGTTGGTGCTTTGTGTACCTGCAGGTGCAGCATATATGCCTGCCGTACAAAGTGTGACAGACACAGAGGCCATTGGCAAACGAACAGATATCACTACTTACTTTCTAAGAAGACCTGCAGTCACACAAAGCTGTGCAGTGGCGGTTAAGATGGCGCCGACACGACCACCGACCGCAGGATCCACGGGCTCCATCCCTCAGCACAAAAAGACTTCAAAAACCAATATGGAACAGTTGGGAGAATCTCTTCTTAATGTTCAAGATCTTCCCCTTCATGACCCTGCCCCAGAAGACCAGGGAGCAATACAGATACCACCAACCTCAAAGCACCAATATTTGCCCGTCACAGAGTGGAGAGAATTCGTGTCCCGTATACCTACGAAACAGGACATAAGTGACATGGCAACTACAATCGTGAGTAACTTGAAAGACGAAATTAATTCGATTAAGGTTAAAGTGGATAAGGTGGACAACAGGGTGGGTCTGATGGAGGAGGTGCAGTCCCAAATTGATGTTAGAATTAATGAATTAGAGCACTCTCAACAAATGTTACAAAAACAGATTCTCATTCTACAACTTAAGCAAGATGACAATGAAAACCGTAACCGCAGAAATAATGTTAGACTTAGAGGTTTGCCGGAGTCAGTTACCGTCCCTGAACTTAAAGAATGTGCGGTGAAGATTATGAATGGTGTAATGGAACGCCCACTCACAGAACATATCGAAATAGATAGGGTTCATAGGGTTAAGACCCCACATACCCGTGGTCTGGATCGCCCAAGGGACGTCCTAATTAGAATCCATTATTACTCATTTAAAGAAGAGGTTGTTAGGCGGTCTTGGACTCAGGGTCCATGGGACTTTGAAGGGAATCAAATCCGCTTTTTACCGGACCTTTCCTATAATACCCTTAAGATGAGAACCCTGCTGAAACATTTGCTAGAAGAATTACACAGGATAAAAGTTACATATCATTGGGGTTATCCGTTCCATCTAGTGATTACGAGAAATAAAAAATCGTTTGTGTTAAGGTGGCATGACCAACTCTTAGACCTATTTGCCTTCCTTGAAATAGCCCCAGTGCCAATCCAGGACTGGTTAAGTGTGTTCGGAAATGGTGGGCCTCTATCTACATACAGTACATCACAGTCTCAACGTCGGCAGAGGATCCCTCCAGAGATAACGACGGATGAAATACCTGCCATACTTTAGGTCATGGGAACTTCTATGACGTGTGAAAAATAGCTTCAATTACATAAACCTGTGGACGCTTTTTTCCCTTTTTTTTTTTTTCTCATAAATTCTCTCCCTCCCAATCCTAGTAAAAGAGGGGGACGGAGGGCTTTAAATTTATAAAGGGGCGGAGAAGGGGAAAGATTCTTTTTTTTTTTTTCTTTCCCATTTGTTTTTTCCTTTTTGTTCGGGATGAGCCCTAGTTGCAAAAAATGGGGCTTTGGGTAAGGGGAGGGTGGGGGGGGGAGTGGGTGGGGTTTGGGATTGGGGAAAGGGCTGTGCCTGTTGTCTCCCTCTTTTTGGGGTTTCTCCGGCTCCACCCTCACAGACCTACCCCCCTGCCAATCGGTTTCTGGGATGGGGGAGGGGTATTGTGCCCCTTTCCCCTTTCTCTAGGTAATATAAAGCGGGGAGGGCACGCTCTCTCCATTGCTCCATGTCTTTAATGGAAGAATTTGTGTTTTTTTGTGTTGTAATTTTTTGCTTGACGTATACCAATCCTTAGGTATCATTGTCTACAAAAATTCTCATTTATTATCATTCTCACGGTGCCAGTCAAGCACACCTACCCCATAATAGGACGCGCCTGGTTGCGCAAAACTTTCCTGATTTTAGGACAATTGTACATTTATTTGGGTTGGGTTGTGGGTGGGGGGTTATTTGTAAGACCAGACAGTTAGTTAGTTGGGGGTAACTTGGGGGGGTTGTTGTTTTTTTTTTTGTGTGCTGGTGGGCGCTGTCAGCACTTAGGGCCCCGTACGGGTCTAAGATGGGGAGAGAGGGAGAAGAGGCAAAGGGGATACCTAAAATGACGAATCAGTTTAGACACGCGAAATTTGGTTGTAGTATATCGACATTTAATGTCAGAGGTTTATCCACCCCACAGAAACGTACACGCCTGTTGCAGGATCTGAAACGGTGGCATACACAAATAGCATTCTTGCAAGAGACATATTTTAGGAAAGACTCTTTGCCCAAATTAGGCAATAGGGATTTCCCTTGGGCATATCATGCCCCTTCCCCTATTGCTAGGTCAAAGGGAGTTAGTATTCTTATCTCTAAGATGATTAAGTGGACATTAAAGGACACAATGGCAGATCCCATGGGAAGATACTTGCTGGTGAAAGGGAGTATTGGCCAAACAGAACTAACACTAGTAAATGTATATCTACCCAATTCAGATTACCTGACATTCCTGCAACAATTAACACCGGCTATATTGGGATTCAGGGAAGGCCATCTAGTAGTAGGGGGGGATTTCAACTTTGTCCCAGAACCACTCATAGATACTTCAAAGAAGTCCTCCTGTATTTCTTACGCATGGATACGACGTCTTCAGCGCGAATTAGCGATTTTAAATTTGGTAGATCCATGGCGATTAATGCACCCGAAGGAACGGGATTTTACGTACTATTCTCCGATCCACAACGCCTACACTCGAATAGACCGTATTCTGATCCCACAGTCAGACATTCCGTTGGTTATGTCATCCAATATTGATTGAAAATTATTTTCTGGATAACAGAGATGATACCTTGTCTCCTTCAACAATTTGGGAAGCACACAAGTGTGTGGTGCGGGGAGAGATAATGCGTTTGGCCTCCCAACGGAAAAAATTACAGGAGAAAAAAGTAAACGAGTTGCTATCTCAAGTAGAGGATCTTAGTAGACAACATAAAAGATTGTTGGCCATGGAGCATTTGATCCCTCTTACACGGTTGAGAGAGGAACTAAATGATCTCCTCTTTTTAAAAATAAACAAGAAACTGACATGGTCAAAAAGATACTTTTTTGAGTATGCGAACAAACCAGGAGTGATGTTGGCAAGGACACTCAGGGGCCCTAGGAAACAAACACATATTCCCCGCATAAAGAAGGCAGGTGGGGGAGAAGTGTATACCTCATCGGCGATTGCAGATGAGTTCTGCACTTTTTATCGTTCTCTGTACAATTTGCAGCCCGTGGAGGAAGGAAATTTGGACAGGGAAAAAAAAAAGTTAGAAAAGATAGCGAGTTATCTACAGGACTCTGGCCTGCCTGTCCTATCAAAGGAACAATCATTAGCAATGGAAGGGGAGATTACAGAGAAGGAGTTAGTGGAGGCAATGGCTCAGACTAAAATACATAAAGCACCAGGACCAGACGGTTTTACATTGCCTTATTATCAAAATTTTAGAACACCTTTGGTACAACCTTTCCTGAGACACATGAATTCAGTTTTGAACGGGGCGATACTACCTATAGATTCTCTAGGGGCATACATTTCCCTTATACCTAAAGAGGGGAAAGACCCCCTATTGTGTGGTAGTTACCGCCCCATCTCACTCCTGAACTGTGATACTAAACTAATGGCTAAAATACTGGCTAATCGTCTCTTGCCGTATATTCCCGATCTGATACATTTTGACCAGGTGGGCTTTGTCCCATCACGTGAAGCAAGGGACAACACGACGCGGGTCGTGGATATCATCTATTCGGCACACGAATCCCATAATAAGATGGTGTTGCTCTCCACGGATGCTGAGAAAGCATTTGACAGGGTGTCCTGGCATTTTATCCAGGCCACCCTGTCACATATTGGAGTGGGGCCGCAGATGTTGACATATATTCTATCACTTTATGCTAATCCCTCAGCAGCAGTACGCGTTAATGAATGGAGATCAGACTTTTTTACGCTATCAAACGGGACTAGGCAGGGTTGTCCATTATCCCCACTTATTTTTATCTTAACACTTGAACCCCTGTTATGTATAATACGAAGGGCACCAGATATTACTGGACTAAGGGTAGGGGGCGAACAGCACAGGGTCGCTGCATTTGCAGACGACCTAGTGTTTTTCGTCACAAATCCCACCGTGTCACTTCCAAATATATTGGAGACACTCAGAATATATGGAAAGCTTGCTAACTATAAGATCAATTTGACGAAGTCAGCTGCGATGAGCATTGCTATGCCATTGCAAGAAGAACTACAATTACGGTCTAATAGTAGCGCTAGAACAATCTAAAAAAGTTCCCGGAAGAGTTCCTACTATCACCCGTGGATGATCACCAAGTTGACAGTGCGGTTGATAAACAGTCCTCACAGTCTTTTAGTCAAATGATCCCATAGGTGAAATATGAACATCAGTCCACTTTCAGATCTTCAATCACCATAAAAATTCATGTATTAATGATGACAGTGTTTGGATATATGCCAAAACTCCGTGCAATCTGATAGGATCACCACAAGTCCACCACCAAGTGCAGGGGAAGTAAGAAATGGCCACTCACCGAATGCATTTGCTCACTTACTCTCATAAATGAGCATGCTGCGCATGTAAGTAACAGATCCCAATGTTACCATAGGATAGGTCACACCACAGGTAAAGATGGTTTCCACTTCAGTGCAGTAGCCCTTTTTTCACACTCTCTCCCAACCGTATGGAAAATATAGAGATAACTTCCCTAGTGCAGTATGTCTGATAAATTTTATTCACACCAGATAATCATACATTGCACTCACTTGTATAGTAGTAAAAACACGCTCATCTCAAAATGCAAGGCAGTAGCGGAACCTCCAATCTTACTCAAATCTGGCTCCACGCCAGATCGGGTAGTCCCGGAAGTTCTTTCGCTGCCAAAGTCCACGATAGGGTGCGTCATCTGGCCACGCCCCGACGCGTATCGTCACTTCCGGACTTCAACTGGGGGTGCGGCCAGACCAACGAACCCATCCTCTTTATGCTCAGCACCATCAACATTGCAGCCAGTAGCGCAGCGAACAGGCCAACCGGAAGGACCTCATGACACCTTCCGCCGGAAGGTAAACACTGTATGGAGAGTCCGCCCGGATATCCCTCACACACCACCTCTGCAGACACAAAATCCCATGAGAACCCTGCCCATTGAACTTAGACCATCCCATTACGGAATGAGATCTGAACGGTTGACCCGTTATCTGCACTCAGGCGAATCCATCTGGGAGTAATTAAACCCCCAGTCAGTCGCCCGATCGGCAGTGTACCATACATCTGCAATTAATAATGCTGAGGTTTCAGGTGGCCTATTGCACACGATCAATCGGGACCTACTGTTAGTGGCTAAACCACCCATCAGCAACTCGATCGACAATGTGCCATACATCCACAGGGTGAAATGCTAAAAATAATACAACAATGTAAAATACATAACCCTGTGCACACCGGCACACTGTGTAAACTAACATGAATCTCATTAAAATAAGTCACATTAAAAATTATAAAAACGCATATTAAAATATACAAGGGAATGCATATTTCAATTATAAAATCACAAGTTTTAAAACAAAAGGATAAAATATGCGCTATATCTTGAAAAGGAATGATGTATATAGCAGCTCTTCACTGTATATAACTGAAGCCAGAAAATGCAGGGGTAAATATGTATAGACAAATCAAAATAAACGCAAAATCAATAATTAAACTAGGTATCACTGATGAAACAGTTGATGTCTAATTCAATGTTTAAACCCATAGGTGCAAGGGATTGGGTCAGGAAAATCCATTTTGTCTTGCATTTTGACAGTTCCCTGACCCAATTAGCCCCTCGCCAAGAAGGAGTGACTCGTTCTATGCCCCAGAACATTAGTTCACTCGGATCTCTCTGACGATGTTGTCGAAAGTGAGCTGACACATTGTGTTCCCTTTTCCCATTGATAATATTAGTGATGTGCTCTCCCACACGAATCTTCAAGGTTCGTTTTGTTCTCCCTATATATACCAACTTGCAAGGGCACATCAGCCCATACACAACGTGGGTGGTATCACACGTGATAAGGGATTTGATCTTGAATGTTTTATCAATGGTGGGGACAGAGAAGGAATCCCGTCTTCTCAAGTTGGTCGGGGCCAGAGAACAAGCCCTACACCTCCCACATGTAAACGACCCCTTCAGGTCTGGAAAGAAGGTGATTCTGGGTGGATCAATCACCTTTTTGACCACCCGATCCCCAAAATTGGGGGCCCTGCGATATATAAAAATGGATGGTTGGGTAAGGCTGAACCCAGGGTTTTATCCATCAGCAATATCGGCCAGTGTTGTTTGAAGATGTCCTCTACCTTCTTATAGTCATTAGAGAAATCAGAGAGGAAACTCCACTGTTTGGGGTCACTCTCTGATTCTCTATCTCTAATTCTAGGGTTCAGAGGCCTTGGTGCTTCAAGAATGTTGGTAATTTCTTTGTCCAGCTCCAATTCCTCATAACCCTTAGCCACAAAGCGCTCTTTCAGAATTTTAACTTGGTCACAGTAATCACTGGTAGATGTACAATTCCGTCTTACACGTAGGAATTGGCCTCTGGGAATATTTTTGAGCCAGTTAGGGTGATGTCCACTCTGGATAGCAAGGTAGCTGTTTCTATCCGTAGATTTAAAAAACACCTTAGTTATTAAGGAGTTAACCTCCCTCCTAATGGTGACATCTAAGAAGTGGATTTCACTCTGGCTATAGTTGTATTCCAGTTTGATGTTATTCTGGTTATTATTCAGATGTTGCATAAAGGTCATAAGATTTTGTTCAGATCCTTCCCAGATGAAGATGATGTCATCTATGAAGCGACGGTAATACTTCAACTCTGGTCTGTTGGTATTGAACACAAATTTGTCCTCCCACTCTGCCATAAAAATATTGGCTAGACTGGGGGCAAATTTGGCGCCCATCGCCACGCCAGTTTTCTGGCTGAAAAAATTGCTGTCGTACCAGAAATAGTTATGGCCTAAGCAGAAATCCAGGACTCTTCTTAAGAAGACCTTTTGCTCCCATGGCAAATCATCTCTCTGGCACATAGCCCAATTCAGGGCTAGCAGGGCATCATCATGCTGGATGATGGTGTAGAGGGACGACACGTCAGCCGTCACTAAGAAGGCCGACGAGTCGTCCCCCAACAACACATCATCCAGTGATAGGAGAAGGTCAGCTGTATCTTTAAGAAATGCTTTAGTTTTTATCACACTAGTTTGTAAAAACTTGTCAAGATACTCGCCCAATCTGGCGTTAACTGACCCTATCCCATTCACTATGGGCCTCGGAGGTGGATTTTCCGGATTTTTGTGAATCTTAGGTAGTGTATATAAGATAGGAATGCGACAAGCACTAGGAAGTAAATACTTCCTTTCCTTCTTAGTTAGCACTCTATCTTTCCAACCTAAGTCCACTAGGATTTCCAAATCCTTCATGAAATTGGCGGTAGGGTCTCCTGATAGTTTATAGTAAGTGAGATGATCATTCAACATAGCCTGTATTTGGCCATGATAGAATGTTTCATCCATAATTACAACACCTCCACCCTTATCCGCAGGGCGTATAATGATCCCCTTTCTGGACTCTAATGATTCTAGGCCCTCTAATATATGTTTGTACTTCCTCTCAACTTCGTATCCAGGTTGTAAAGCCTGAAGATCACGTAACACTAGGTTTTTAAATACATCCAGACACTGGTTGCTTTGAGGTGGTGGATTAAACACTGACTTGTTGCGTAATCCACTATTGACCGCCATACCTCCCCTAGTGTTACTGATGGAAGTGATCGGGTTATTTAGGAAGTGCTTTTTGATATTCAACTTCCTCATATATTTATGTGTGTCCACATACACACTAAACTTATTGATAACCCTTTTCGGGGCACATTTGAGTCCCTGGTCTAGAATATGGAGTTCATTTGGATTCAGGCTCACATTGCTGATGTTAAAGATGCCTTCGTTCACCAGTCCCTTCTTCGTTTTTTTGCGCTGTAGCCTCCGTCCGGCCCGTACTCCTCGGTATTTTCCCCGTAGGATTGCCGGTCGGGTTGATGATTCCGGTTGTATGGCCGGTGCCTCCCTCTCCCCCTGCCCCGTCCTAAAAAAGGCTGGCCAGAATGATTCTGGGGAGTTCTAGGTTCTGGGTTCTCATTTCCCCCATTGGATCTATTTGCCAAGACCGAATACTGATTATGGGTAGGTAAACCTGCTGGCTGGAGGTTTCCTCGAGTCACCCCCCTTCTATTCCTATTGTTGTTCGTCTTGTTTTCCTTATTGGCTCCTTTAATGGGTGGTCCCGTCCATTCTGTGATAGCCCTCACAGTAGGTCGGGGCATAAACACTTTTGGTCTCACGACCGGAGCCTGGGCACCGGAATTCTCTCCAGTGGAAGTCTGGGGGGCAGGTTGTGATTCACTATTCACACCACTTGTGCTCGCCTCCATAGGGGCCTCTACATCAGGAGCTGTGACTGTCGCAGCCATAGGTAAGGTGGCCTGCCAACAGAAAACTTGTCCGTTCCTGAAATCTTGTAGGTCCCTGGTGTATTTCTTTACCTTCTTTAAATGGGTTTCTTTGTCTATCTTATCTAATTTAGTTTTCGTAATGTTATTAAATTCCCTAATCTCCGGGATATCCCCTTTGGCTTCAATTTTTGTTTGTAGTTCAGAAATTTTCTTATTTAGAATCTCCATTTTATATTTCTTCCTTTTCAATATTAAAGCTTGTAACTCCAAGCCTGTCTGGTGAAAAAACCTGTACCATTCTGATATGGACAGCTCATCGTGTAGACCATCCTGCGGTGCCATGTCCCATCGGAGGCCTCTACTCACGATTCCTTCTGAGATGTACGCTTCTAATGTGGTAATGTCCCACCAGACTCTCACCTGTTTTTCAAGGGTAAATGAGAGAGTTTTAAGGATGGCATTGACATCCTCATCAACTGGTGTGACATGTTGTGTAGAAAAGATATTTTTAAGGTCAAGCTTTCTTGTGCTAAGAAACTTGATGGCTTCCATAGCAGCAGAGTAAAAGAAGTGTACAATGTAGATATTAATCCTCAGTCTCCCGCCCAAACTGTGTGATTAACTCCGCGCTCTAGGTAGCACCAGCAGACTGCTGGTAAAAAACTCTAAAACTAAAGCTGCCACTTAAACAAATATAAAATACTTGATAACAATAAAAAAGGAATAATAGTAGCGCTAGAACAATCTAAAAAAGTTCCCGGAAGAGTTCCTACTATCACCCGTGGATGATCACCAAGTTGACAGTGCGGTTGATAAACAGTCCTCACAGTCTTTTAGTCAAATGATCCCATAGGTGAAATATGAACATCAGTCCACTTTCAGATCTTCAATCACCATAAAAATTCATGTATTAATGATGACAGTGTTTGGATATATGCCAAAACTCCGTGCAATCTGATAGGATCACCACAAGTCCACCACCAAGTGTCGTCTGGCCAATAGCTGCAATGTTGATGGTGCTGAGCATAAAGAGGATGGGTTCGTTGGTCTGGCCGCGCCCCCAGTTGAAGTCCGGAAGTGACGAAACGCGTCGGGGCGTGGCCAGACGACGCACCCTATCGTGGACTTTGGCAGCGAAAGAACTTCCGGGACTACCCGACCTGGCGTGGAGCCAGATTTGAGTAAGATTGGAGGTTCCACTACTGCCTTGCATTTTGAGATGAGCGTGTTTTTACTACTATACAAGTGAGTGCAATATATGATTATTTGGTGTGAATAAAATTTATCAGACATACTGCACTAGGGAAGTTATCTCTTTATTTTCCATACGGTTGGGAGAGAGTGTGAAAAAAGGGCTACTGCACTGAAGTGGAAACCATCTTTACCTGTGGTGTGACCTATCCTATGGTAACATTGGGATCTGTTACTTACATGCGCAGCATGCTCATTTATGAGAGTAAGTGAGCAAATGCATTCGGTGAGTGGCCATTTCTTACTTCCCCTGCACTTGGTGGTGGACTTGTGGTGATCCTATCAGATTGCACGGAGTTTTGGCATATATCCAAACACTGTCATCATTAATACATGAATTTTTATGGTGATTGAAGATCTGAAAGTGGACTGATGTTCATATTTCACCTATGGGATCATTTGACTAAAAGACTGTGAGGACTGTTTATCAACCGCACTGTCAACTTGGTGATCATCCACGGGTGATAGTAGGAACTCTTCCGGGAACTTTTTTAGATTGTTCTAGCGCTACTATTATTCCTTTTTTATTGTTATCAAGTATTTTATATTTGTTTAAGTGGCAGCTTTAGTTTTAGATTTTTTTACCAGCAGTCTGCTGGTGCTACCTAGAGCGCGGAGTTAATCACACAGTTTGGGCGGGAGACTGAGGATTAATATCTACATTGTACAATTACGGTCTGCTTTTCCATTCCACTAGGCCGAGGGCTCGTTAAAATATCTGGGGATTCAAATTACTGCGGACCTGCTAGAAATATACAGGAAAATTTATATTCCTTTACTTGGAAAGATCAAAAATGATCTGAGGGCTTGGCAGCAACTAACTCTAACCTGGTTCGGTAGGTGTAACGCATTAAAAATGAATATATTGCCCAGGATTCTGTATGTAATGCAGACGCTTCCAATAACTTTACCACCGACTTTTTTTCGTCAGATGAAGGTTTTGTTCCATTCGTTTATCTGGGCCTCTAGGACACCTTGAATACGACTACAGACCCTATTCTTGCCAAAATCACAGGGCGGGATAGGGCTACCAGATGTATTCTGGTATTACAGGGCTATCCACTTAACTCGGGTAGTGGACTGGAACTGTAACAAGGCCAATAAGCGTTGGGTCGGGTTGGAAGTTGCTGAGGCGGGTCAGTTGACCCCCCCAGCACCGTGGTCAATTTACTCACCTACGGATAGGATTTTTTCTCATCTGGTTATAGGGACGACATTAAGAGAAACCCGACATATTCAGCAGTATGGGAAAATAGCCCCAGCCCCTTCTCCATTGATACCCATCATAGGCAACCCGGAATTCCCCCCAGGTTGTATGAATGGTAAAATCAGACGCCTGGCACAGATGGGAAAGACGCGCTTACATGACGTATGGCAGAGAGAACAAATTCCTTCCCAGGAAGAAATAAAATCATGGCCAGATAGTAGTCTTGACTATCTTAGTATACAGCAACTGAGACACTTTCTCAAGACATATCATCAAAGGGGGTACGTTCCGCGGAACTTAACACCCTTTGAAAAGATATGTATTTCAAATACACCACCTAAACATATGATATCTTTATTCTATTCATGGTTAATAGAAGAACAAGATAACCAGCAGTTGCCATTTATGCGCCAATGGGAACGGGAATTGGCAGTGTCTTTTACTTCTGGCCAGGTAAATCGGATTCTATCTACAGTACACAAATCCTCAATGGAGTGCAAAACGCAGGAAACGGGTTACAAAATACTAACGCGGTGGTATAGGGTCCCGGAGGTGTTACACAAAATGGACGAGAATATCTCGGAAAACTGTTGCCGTTGTGGATCGGAGGTAGGGTCCATGATGCATATTTTTTGGTCATGTCCTCGAATAGAGGAGTTCTGGACAAAAATCGCTTCGGTTATTAGACAATTAACAGCGGTAGAAATACAGGGGGACCCAGCTTTTTGTTTATTGCATCTTACAAAAATTTCTTTAAAAAGATATCGAAAATCATTGACAATTAGACTTTTGAATGCTGCAAAGGCATGTATACCTGCTCTGTGGAGACAAACCCAGTCGCCCACAGTGGAATTATGGTACTCTAAAGTAAGAGAAATCTATAAGATGGAGGAACTTACATCCTCCTTGAAAAACACAGAGGAAGAAATTAGAGCTAGATGGCTACCATGGGTTCATTTTATGGACGCAGACGCGGCGACAATATAAGAAGTGTCACATGGTCTCCTCTCCTCTCTCCCCTCTATGTTTTATTTATTTATTTATTATTTTTATTTTTTTTGGGGAAGGGATACTGGAGGATCTGACTGTTACTAACTCTCCCTTACTGATACACGGGGACAGTGGGGGTTAGTTTTTACAGGGGGCTAAAGGGATGGGGGATTCCCCTTCCCTTTTTTTTTTTTTTTTTGTGTGTGAGAAGTTAATGAGTCAAAAACTTTGTACATTGATTCATTACTGATAATGTATTCACAAGCTTGTAGGGGCGTCCACCCCTTCTTCTGCACGTTGGTTATTTTCACGAGTGTATATATATATATGTATATATTGAGTATTTGGGGGATAAACGCATACACAAGTGGGTTTTTTTTTTTTTCTCTTCTTTAACACAGGTATATTCTTAATTGATTGGAATGTGATTAGTGTGATTGGTGGTGGATTACTTAACGAGTAGGGTGAATGTTCCAGATACGGGCCCTCCTCTTATCCCTCCCCCAGGGGGGGGGGTATATTTTTTTATATTTTCTTTTTTTTTTTTTTTTTTTTATTTGTTGGGAGGGTGTGAAATGTGTGTCGGTACTTTTGTGTATTGATTTGATGTTTGTGTATGTTAATCTGTCTGGTATATGTAAAAAAAATTAATAAAAATTATCAAATTTAAAAAAAAAAAAACTTAAACCTTTCCCTAACTTTACATTGCATGACCATAGATATAATGCTACCTTCATTCCTGTGTTTTTTTTTCACTTCTCCTCTTCCTCTTCCCTCTTTCTCTCTCTCCTCCTACCCTCCAAGTGCTCTCCTCTTTACTCCCTCGCCCCCCATCCCCTTCTACACCACCCTCTCTCTCACAGATACTATACCCCCAAGGATCGGCTACTTCACTACATAGCTTAGTGCACCGCTGCCCCCACCATCAGTCTCAAAGTGAGGCAACTGTGGTTTGAACCCTCTACGGCAATAATACATCTACTCCTTTAAGGAACTCTATCATATCCTACTTCTGTACCTTACTGTCTAAGATCAATGCTCCTTCTTTTTGACCGCTATACCTGAGCACACAAGAAAAATAGAACCAAGTAATTGAACGTTATTCGCATTACCTCATACTGTCGAACTTGAAATACCTTGTATCAGGTGATGACTGCTATCGTATTTTTGCAGATCGATTTAATTATGGTTTATTTTTCTTCCAATGAGCAGGACCACTACGCTTACCAGAAATCTTCTCCACCCTCTTTCTTTTTTTTTTTTTTTTTTTTTTTATAACAGGGACCTTTTTCCACCTTCGGACACAAATTGATCCCAACTGGGGTGTCCGATAGGTGAGAACTGGCCCGCCGATTATTGTGCCAAGTTGTAGCCCCTTTTAGTGCACTCATTAACTAAGTGGTCCTAGGTTTGATGTATCATTGTTTTTAGTGCTTACTCTCCTCCATTGGAAGTTATATTGTTAAATTGCTTCTGCTATCACTTTCTTTTCTGTAGTGAATGTTTTTGAAATTCCTAATAAAAACTTATGAAAAAAAAAAAAAAAAGTAAGCACCTTTTTCTGAAAAAGAACAGTGTTGGCAATATGACTTGAGCAAACGAATGCCGAGACAATTTCAATGGTTATTTCTCTGTTTTTACTTTACTATGTAACAAAAGTATATAACACTAAACTAAAGAGGGAATTTTATGTCTGAGTACATAAAAATATATTAGGTAACCATATTGTGCATGTCTATATGTGTTATATACAGTATATACACTCACCGGCCACTTTATTAGGTACACCTGTTCAATTGCTTGGTAACACAAATTGCTAATCAACCAATCACATGGCAGCAACTCAATGCATTTAGGCATCTAAACGTGGTGAAGACAACTTGCTGAAGTTCAAACCGAGCATCAGAATGGGGAAGAAAGGGGATTTAAGTGACTTTGAACATTTATGTTGGTGCCAGGTTTGAGTATTACAAAAACTGCTGATCTACTAGGATTTTCATGCACAACAATCTGTAAGGTTTACAGAGAATGGTCAGCAAAAGAGAAAATATCCAGTGAGAGTACCTGTCTGCAGCCCATCAGAGTACCCAAGTACCTGTCACAAGCCCATCAGAGTACCCAAGTACATGTTATCAGAGTACCCGAGTGCCTGTCACCAGCCCATCAGAGTACCTGAGTATCTGTCATCAGGGTACCTGAGTACCTGTCTCCAGCCCTTCAGAGTACCTATCTGCAGCCCATCAGAATACCTGAGTACCTGCCTCCAGCCCATCAGGGTATCTGAGTACCTATCTGCATCCCAATAGAGTACCTGAGTACCTGTCTTCTGCCCATCAGAGTACCTGAATACCTCTCTGCAGCCCATCATAGTACTCGAGTACATCTCTGTAGCCCATCAGAGTACCCAAGTACCTGTCTCCAGCCCAGAGTACCCAAGTACCTGTCTCCAGCCCAGAGTACCTGAGTACCTGTCTCCAGCCCAGAGTACCCGAGTACCTGTCTCCAGCCCAGAGTGCCCGATTACCTATCTGCGGCCCATCAGATTACCCGAGTACCTGTCTCTAGCCCATCAAAATACTCAAGTACCTCTCTGAAGCTCATCAGAGTAACCGAGTACCTTTCTGAAGCCGATCAGTGTACCTGAGTACCTGTCTGCAGCCCATCAGAGTACCTGAGTACCTATCTTCAGCCCATGTCTTGTAGATTATGTGTTGGGGTGTTCGCTTTCCAAAATGGGGTAATTTTATGGGGGTTTCCATTGTCCTGGTGCTCCAGGGCCTTCAAAAGTGTGATTGGTTGTAATGAAATTATATGTGTAATTTATGCTCCTAGAACACCTGACGGTGCTCCTTGAATGTTGGGCCTCTGTATGTGGCTAGGCTGTGACAAAGTCTCACACATGTGGTATCGCCATACTCAGGAGGAGTAGCAGAATGTATTTTTGGGTGTCATTTTTGCTATGTAAATGCTATTTATTAGAAATATCTTATAAATTGACAACTTTGTGTAAAAAAAAAATGCGTTTTCATTTTCTTTCCACATTTTACAAAAACTTGTGGAAAAAAAATGACATGTTCAAAAGACTCATTGTGCCTCATAGAATATACATTGGGGTGTTTGCTTTCCAAAATGGAGTCATTTTGTGGGTAATTCCCTTGTCCTAGTGCTCCAGGGCCTTCAAAAGTGTGATAGGTTGTAATGAAATTATATGTGTAATTTATGCTCCTAGAAAACCTGACGGTGCTCCTTGCATGTTGGGCCTCTGTATTTGGCTATGCTGTGACAAAGTCCCACATATGTGGTATCGCTATACTCAGGAGGAGTAGCAGAATGTATTTTGGGGTGTAATTTTTGCTATGTACATGCTATGTGTTAGAAATATCTTATAAATTGACAACTTTGTGTAAAAAAAAAAATGTTTTCATTTTCTTTTAACATTTTCCAAAAACTTGTGGAAAAAAATGACATGTTCAAAAGACTCATTATGCCTCATATAATATACATTGGGGTGTTTGCTATCCAAAATGGG
The DNA here is from genome assembly GCF_965119305.1 of Pelophylax lessonae. Taxonomy (NCBI): domain Eukaryota; kingdom Metazoa; phylum Chordata; class Amphibia; order Anura; family Ranidae; genus Pelophylax; species Pelophylax lessonae. The sequence continues at coordinate 319,845,851 of NC_138772.1, read as the reverse complement.
GTCATTTTGTGGGTAATTCCATTGTCCTAGTGCTCCAGGGCCTTCACAAGTGTGATAGGTCGCTAGGAAATTATATGTGTAATTTATGCTCCTAGAACACCTGACGGTGCTCCTTGCATGTTGGGCCTCTGTATGTGGCCAGGCTGCGTAAATGTCCCACACATGTGGTATTGCCATACTCAGGAGGAGTAGTAGAATGTATTTTGGGGTGTAATTGCAAGTATGCATATACTGTGTGTGAGAAATAACTTGTTATTGTGACAATTTTGTGTAAAAAAAAAAATAATAATTTCTTCATTTTCCCAAGAATTGTGGGAAAAAATGACAACTTCAAAAAACTCACCATGCCTCTTACTAAATACCCTGGAATTTCTACTTTCCAAAAAGGTGTCTTTAGGGGGTATTTATACTGTTCTGACATCTCAGGGCCTTGAGAAATTAGATATGCCGTCGGTACATCAGGTGTGATTAGGTGTGATCAATTTTCAATGATTGGCACCATAGCTTGTACACTCTATAATTTTCACAATGTCAGATCTACAGCTCACGGGAAAAAAGGATCTGATCAGCAAGCTGTAGATGTATCCACAAATATTGTAGAAATAGCTTTAAATAATAGAATAAATATTAGAACTACCCTGACACCAACATTATAGTATGAACAGGTCACATTGAAATCAATTGTTTTCTTTATGTCCTCACAGAGACATACATTAGAACAAGCCCAACATTATTTAAGCAAGTCAAATTTGCACATATTTTCCATTAGTTTTATTGCAAATATGCTGTGAACGAGGCCTTACTGAACTTGAACAAAACTCCCAAGTATTGTGATTCATAAAAAGGACAGCAGACTATGGGAAGAGTTGGGCCTTGTTCACTACATAAAAGCATAAGAATTGATGGAAAATGGTGCAGATTTGACCTGCATAGAATATTTTGGTCTTGTTGACATCATACATTTTCCTAATGTGGGTCTCTGAAAGGACATAAAGAAAACAACTGATTTCTATGTGTCCTGTGCACACCACATTGTTGGTGTCTTTTGAACATTTCTCTCTGCAGAAAAATGCATACCTGTTTCATATTTCTGTGCAGAAGAAATAGGCAGATGATACCAATGTTGTTTTCAATGTGCTCTGACAGCGAATATTGTTAATGTGCATTGATACTTGGTGCCTCCTCTATAGTTCCAGCTCCTCAGAAACCTGAGAAGGTGGTGCCAGAAGGAGTGCTGACAGTGGGAGCACATGGCTGAATGTTGCAAGGGGCGAGATCCTGTGTATGTGACTGAATGCAGACTGCAGGGGGGGGGGGGGGGCAGAGTGCAGGGGCCTGTGGCTGGATCAGACTTAATGTAGCAGGAAGTGGGATCATAATAGCATTGTGTATAATTATGGCATAACATAAAGCTATTATTATATCACCTCCTGCTTCATCCAGCTGTTTGCCCCTACTCTCTGCTCCCCCCCTCTGCAGTCTGCATTCAGTGCTGTTATACACAGGATGTCACCTTCTGTTCTTTGCTCCCCCCCCCCCCATCTGTATTCACCCCTTCTGTACACAGGAACTCATCTTTAAATCCAGCCATGTGCTCCTTTTCTCTGCTCCCCCCTCCACGGTGTGCATCATTGGTAACATTCAGACAGGATCTCACCTTCTGATCTGGTACTCCCCATCTCCAGTTTTCATTCTCTGCTCCCCGCTTCCATGGTCTCTATTCTGGGCTCCCTTGACTTCATGCCTCTATTCTCAGATTCCTCTGCTCCCACAGCTCCCTGCCTCCATGGTCTCCATTCTGGGATCCCTCGGCCCCATGCCTCTATTCTTGGCTTCCTCGGCTCCCACAGCTCCCTGCCTCCATGGTCTCCATTCTGGGCTCCCTCAGCTCCATGCCTCTCTTCTTATTTTCCTTGGCTCCCACGGCTCCCTGCCTCCATTGTCTCCATTCTGGGCTCATTCAGCTCCATGCCTCTATTCTCAGCTTCCTCTGCTCCCACGGCTCCCTGCCTCTATGGTCTTCATTCTGGGCTCCCCCAGCTCCATGCATCTATTCCTGGCTTCCACGACTCCCAGTCTCCATGGTCTCCATTCTGGACTTCCTTGTCTCCCCGCCTCCATGCTTTGAATTCAGAACTCCCACTCTATGTATTCCTCCTGACTCTGCCCTCTGAGTTCTCTGAGCCGAAACTACAGAGAGGACACCGGTTATCAATGCACGCTGACAGTGCTCACTGTCAGTGCACATTGGGAACACTGGAAACAACATTGGGTGGATATACATCCACCACAATTCTGAATTGCGGAGGAACCCCTGGGGACTTCTCGCCGAACCCCGGTTGAGAAACACTGCTCTAAAGTGTAGGAGCACAGAGGACACTGGTTAGAAGCTGCCATATATTTGGGTAAGAAGATTTTTAAAAGCTGTTGTATGCATACAGTGATTATTAAAAACATTAATCATTTACATTTTAAATTTTTAGGAATTGAATATTCTTGTTTTTAGGCCCTATTACTTATAATAATAGTGATCATGTAAGTGCCATCATAAAAAAAAAAAGTATGGTTTAAATGTATGCAGAATGCATATATTTTATAATTGTGATATACTAAACTCCTTCCAGCATATCATTTCTATGGCATATATAACAACTAACTGGCTTAAACTGAATGTATGCTTTGCCCATGCAAGGAAAAGGAACAGGTGCTCTATAATGGCCTCCCCTGCAGCTCATGCTCACCTGTTCTCTGACTGTTTTACCTGTTGGAAGTGAGAAAGTGATTTCCTGTGTAAGCACCTAGTAGTTCTAGTCAAAGCTTACTCAGGACTTAGGGGGACTGGAAGCACTTTATATTTTCTCAGCAGCTGAACAAAGTAGCAGGAGAGCTAGGAGAGCCGATTTTGCTTTGCGCCCTTGCAGCTTTTGTATAAAAAATATAAAAAAATAAATAAAAACACACTTACCTGACAATTGTTTAACAACTTTTGCAATTAGTGACCCTATTTACCAAAAAAATGAAATCTAGGTAAATATGAGCAGATGTCAACAGTATTTTTTTAAACAAAAGAAATATGAATTCCTTGTATGTATATTCTTTTTTGTTGTTAGCCATTTTCCTGGTAAAATAATATAGCAAGTGGCACATGTTTTCTAACCTTTGCATTATGCTCACAAAAAAATGAAAATAAATAACAACTGCATACAAAAAAGAAAATACATCACTGCACCAAATGAAATACTTTTCTTTCATCGCCCTTACCCCGTAGCTCAAGTAGTTTTTGTTCTCTGGAAATATGTTGCTGTTGTGACTTTGTGACTATAGAAGCATGGCCTCATATGCCTGTTCCTTTATTCAAGATGCCCAGATTAAACAAAATAATTTTTTTTTTATCGGAAGAATCCTACACAGGCTGATCCTTTTTAAAGAAGAATAAGGTTTAGACACTAACCAAGTACCAACATCACATCATAGTGATTTTTTTCTCTCCAAACTTTACTAAATGGAAAACTAAATGGCTTTTTTTTTATAACAAAGGCAAACACATAGTTCTATGTCTTTTGTAGTTTATTTCTTTAAAGTGTAGCTGAAATTATAAATAACATCCTTTATTCTACCCCACTATCTCTCCTGAGAGAATGTTTCCTATACAGTAGATCTCTGTTGTAGGCAAAAAAATCTCCTTGCAGCATGGTCTGTCCACAACAGGGCAAAGCTTCCAAATTGCATCACCTTCCTCTTCCTAATGCCTATATTCACATTTGCAAGGCTAGGCACTGACCACTTATTATACGACATGGCCAGGCCCTGTGTATGCATGCCAAAATGAATATTTGTCCAAATGTACAATAGGTCACCATAAGTTGGAAATGCAGAAGAAGCAGTAAGAAGAATGTTGTGTTTATTATATTGCTCAGGAGAGAGTAGGTTAGGGACCTTCAGATATGTGTTTTGCCAACTTTTGGGGTACACAACCTCAAATGGGGTTTTATGCACAGGTAGTGACAGTCTACACTGCAGGATTTTAAACTGCCCACAACCAGCTGTATTGTGTTTCAAGCACTGGAAACTCATTAACCGCATTTCCACTAAACCCTAACCCAGGGAGGGACATTCTTACTTTTATCAACACCAAAATAAGGAGGGATGCTTGTGTAGTCTGGCCAGCAGCCCCTAAAAGGTGGGAGCTACATTGCACAGATTTTCCCACTATTGATTGACATACTTGCAACAGGGGGTACTTTTATTGGCCACATCAGTGGCAAGAAGTAACTCAATCTCCCAGCGCAGGCAGAAGAGGGACAGAGTATGATACAAGGACATGTTGGCATCAGGGTGCGAAGAATCAAAAGGCCACCATGGATTCCACTAGACATTAGGAAGATTCGCAGGATCAGGAAAAGGAGGAAATGGAGAGCAAGCAGGGGAACTGAGTAGGGCAGGGGAGGGAAAAGGACAATCTTCTCAGGGCTCCAGACTATTTACCAGCATTCCACCACCAACTGGGAACATCCCCCTAGGGAGTAGCCAGGCCCTGCTCATTATTCAGGCTGGTCATTTCAATTCATCCTCCCTAAGTTCTAGAAACGTCTTATAGAGGCAGGAGGAAGCAATCAAACTCATAGCCTGTGAAGCCATGAACAGACCAGACCACACAATTACTGCTTCTCTGGTAAAGTGGGAACTAAAAACGAAATTTACCTAGCAGCTTAACTAGGTGGGTGCTAAAATCACAATGTGTGGGACTTTTATCAGAGATATTTATGCTACATTAACTCCACCCGTTGCCTTTCTAATGACCTTTTTGGCCATCTGGTCACTTGTACTAAGGCCTAGTTCCTTTATGCCTGCCTTGCCACTACCCCCCAGCGCCTGCCTCACAGTACACCTATCTAAACAAGTCTCCATACTGCCTGTTACCTTATACTTTAGACCCCCCATCGTCATTACTGCAGCGTCCCACTCAGGACACGTGGGAACTGCAAATGTATTACTACTTTGTCATCGCTGTATTGCATGTCATTTTGCATTTGACACCTGTTTAATCCCTGTTCATAGGCTGGTCAAGCGTGCTTCATACTTCCCACCACAAGATGGGGATAGCACCACTCTGGGATATCTATCCCAGCTCAGGTTTATCTGTGGTCAGTTGTGCAGTTCAGGAAGCGAGTGTACAGGAGAGAGGCACCATGTAGAGGTTAGTGAAGGTCAGTCCTAAGAAGGGACAAATTGGAACTGCTTAAATCAAAGGGTAAAAGCCACCAAACGGCAGCAACAGACCTTTGAGAATAAAGGTGAAGGATTCCTTAGCCACTGGCAACCTCACCAAATTTCACTGGATTCTAAAGGGATCAGAAACAAGTGAGCATTATACTGAACCACAGCCTGAGTCCAGCATTACTAAAGCCTATTAACAGTGGATCAGCAGAATTCCTCTATTTACCCAGAGACTGTATTCTATCTGAATGTTTATGCTGCAATCAAAACCAGTCACAGTAAAAGTTGTGAGTTGTATCCTACCACTGTCTACCTCATTCTTCACTATTGCTATCACAACTGGTTGTACCACCATTAACGGTACTGGCGTCACGACAAATACCATCAAGGGACCCAGCCACCACAAGCACTCTAAACCCCACTGTCATCACGGGCACCTCAACCACCATCTTGGCTGGCGATTCCCTATCACAGAGCGTGCCCCGGAGGATTTCGTGCTGTCTTCCTCTTCACTGTGCGACCAGCCCAGGGAGGCTTTCTGCTAACCGTGAGTAAACCGATGAACTGTATTATTGCTGTCTCTCATCGGCCCACCGTGCACCTCATGTGTCACCCCTGCAGTTCTGGCTCGTCGCATTACTTGGTTACACTTATCATCTACCATGATAGAGTAATAAAAGAAAATAAAAAAGAATACAAATCAAATCAAAGTAAAACATATTTTAACACAATAGGAAAAGGAAAATAAACTCATACCTACAGTACTACTTACTCCTGCTACCGAATGGTCATACTACTGTTATTATAACTTCTGGTTCTTAATGCTGTCAGCAACAGATACAGTAATCTAGCATACTTTTTAGCCATAGGTAAATGCGTAGCTGTAAATCTATGTTTAACCTGCATTATTATTGACTTCTTTACTGAGTAGACTGTTTGCATTAAAAATAATCAGTAATATTCTACAACTAGTTCTACCACTAGGGGAGGTATTGAGCTAGCGCAAACTGCTACATTTACAAATATGCGCTAAAAATGCTAAAACAGCTTTTTAATTGTATAAAGCTAATAATGTATAAAGAAAAACAGCTAAAAACACTAAATGATATAGCTGGAATTGCTTACATCCACTGACACCTGGAATGTAGGTGCTTTGTCATACACCTACACAAATCACGCAGGTAAATTTTTTCTTTTGCCTCACCTTAAAAAATACATGACTCCTTTTTAATTACTTAAGTGGTCAGGTAAAAATAGCAGAATTATGGCTATAAAAGGTTTGCTGTCACTTGTGTAGCAAAATGTTTCAAAAAATAGACTTGTCTTATAAAGATGGCCCTTTTAGATTTTAAAGCTTAACTCCACTTTCTTTAGAAGCCCCCACCCCATTTCACCTCATGTATAAAAATTTTTTAAAGCACTATTCAACCTCTTCGTACTCCAGTGTTGCTCTTTCATGTCCTCCACTGCTGGTTGCCAGTCTCCTTTCTGAGAGCACAGCATGGAGATCATACTGTATATTTCTAGGAAGGGAATAGAGCGTAGTAATAATAACTACACTAACCACTTAAGGACTGGAAGGATTTACCTCCTTATTGACCAGGCCATTCTTTGAAATACGGCACTGCATTACTTTAACTGACAATTGCGTGGTCATGCAACGCTGTACCCAAATAAAATTGATGTCCTTTTTTTCCACAAATAGTGCTTTTTTTTGGTGGTATTTGATCACTTCTGTGGTTTTTATTTTTTGCGCTATAAACAAAAAAAGAGCGACTGAAAAAAAACAAAAAACAAAAAAAAAAAACAATACATTTTACTTCTGCTATAGAACATTACCAATAAAAAAAATAAATAAATAAAAATCATATTTTTTCATCAGTTTAGGCCAATATGTATTCTGCTACATGTTTTTGGTTAAAAAATCCCAATAAGTGTATATTGATTGGTTTGCGCACAAGTTATCGCGTCTACAAACTAAGGGATAGATTTATGTTATTTCTATTTATTTATTTTTTACTAGTAATGGCGGCGATCAGCGATTTTAACCGGAACTGCGACATTGCAGCGGACAGATCAGACACTTAACTGACACTTTTGGGGAGACCAGTGATATTACTACAGTAATCAGTGCTAAAAATATGCACTGTTACTGTACTAATAAAACTGGCAGGGAAGGGGTTAACACCAGGGGCGATCAAAGGGTTAAATGTGTGCCTAGGGGGTGCTTTCTAACTGTGTGGGGGTTGTACACACTGGATGAACACAGAGACCTGTGTTCCTAAACAGGAGGAACACAGGATCCATCTGTTCATCTCTGACAGAACAGCGGTCTGCCGTGTTTACATAGGCCAGGGGTCTCCAAACTATGGCCCTCCAGTTGTTCAGGAACTACAATTCCCATCATTCTTAGTCATGTTTGTAAATGTCAGAGTTTTACAATGCCTCATGGGACATGAAATTCTGCAACAGCAGCAGGGCCGTAGTTTGGGGATCCCTGACATAGGCAGACTCCATGGGGGAGCGATCGCAGGTGCCCGGCGGACGCGACCCACCGATTTTGATCCTCTCTAGCCAATCATTGTGTGTGCGCGCCTCCACTATCTGCTACACGAAGCGACATACAGGTACGTTGTTTTGTGTAACAGAGCCGACCTGCCGCCGTATAACTACGGTGGCTGGTCGGCAAGTGGATAAAGCAAGAAGAGGAATACAAAAAAATGAAAAAAACATAGTAAACTTCGCATGAACATTACAGTGTAATAAAAATAAAAAAAAACTTTAATACCTTTTAAAAAATAAAAACCTTTTAAAAATGTGTCCTCCTAATAGGTAGGGATTGTCCCCAAAATGTAATTTTGGATAGGGTCGTCTGACTTTATCTGCACTATTTATACCATATGTTGAGCTATTTTGTATATACAGCTACACACTGCGTTGGTTGATTAACGTACCCTGTTTACACATACCTTGTATTGGCGCCCGGTGCTACAGATGTAACGTAAATGTTATGTAACCTGTCGCAGTTTATGTAAAGTCTACGTTTTATTGTGTCTGTTGCACGACATTCAATAAATAAAAAAAAAGTGTCCTTTTGTGGGAAAATTCATAACATAATGCACTGCAAAATCAAATTTGTCTCTTTTGTTAATCAAATTAGCCACTCCTACTTTTTACACAATGCGGTTCACACACCACTTTGTTCTCAAACTATAAAGCTAGGTTCACACTGCTGCAATCCAATTTTGATCTGATTTTCAGTGCGGTTATACAGTGCAACGTGGATGCAACTTAGATGCTATTTGCATATTCTATGGGGCCAATATTACACGGCAATTGCATAAAAGTAGTACAGGAACCTTTTCGCTCTGTACTGAGTTACATTGATGTGAACGGGAACCATTGAAGACAATGTCATTTCCATTGTCATGTGGATCTGTGTGACTCAAGTTGTTTCTGAAATCGCACAAGTGTGAATGGAGGCTAAATGTTCTCCCTAGGTTGACATATCTGCAACCTAAACATGTACAGTCTGTATTCCTCCAGTTAATCAACCCCAACTCCAGTCAATCAGACTCAACTCTCTTAAGCTATTGGGATTGAAACTAAGGGGTTGATTTACTAAAACTGGAGAGTGCAAAATCTGGTGCAGCTCTGCATGGTAGCCAATCAGCTTCTAACTTCAGCTTGTTCAATTAACCACTTCTGGACTGGAAGGATTTGCCCCCTTAATGACCAGGCCATTTTTTGCGATTTGGCACTGTATTACTTTAACGGAAAATTGCAACGCTGTACCTTAATAAAATTTATGTCCCTTTTTTCCCACAAATAGAGCTTTCTTTTTGTGGTATTTGATCACCTGTGTCCTTTTTATTTTTTGCGCTATAAACAAAAAAAGAGCGACAACTCTGAAAAAAACAAAAACAATATTTTTCACATTCCCCCCCAAAAAATCTTAAATTTAAATGTTTTAACATTTTAGGCCAATTTGTTTTCTGCTACATATTTTTGGTAAAAAAATCGCAATAAGCGTATTTTGATTGGTTTACGCAAAAGTTATTGCGTCTACTAACTACCGGAAAGATTTATGTCATTTTTATTGTTGTTTTTTTTTTTTTTTTTTACTAGTAATGGCAGTGATCTGCGATTTTTAGCGGGACTGCGACATTGCGGCGGACAGGTCGGACCCCTAACTGACATTTATGACACTTTTGGGGGGATCAGTGACATTACTACAGTAACCAGTGCTAAAATATGCACTGTTTCTGTAATAATGACACTGGCAGGGAAGGAGTTAACACAGTGAGTGATCAAGGGTTTAAATGTTAGCCTAGGGGAGTGTTTCTAGCTGTATGGGGGTTGGGCTTTTGAAATGATCACAGAGACCTGTGATCCTACATAGTAGGATCACAGGTGCTCTGGGATCATTCCAGAGAGAAGAATGGTCAACTGTGTTTACAACAGTTCAGAACAGTTTAAAAACAGTTTTCTTCTCTCTCAGCGGGGAACAATCGTGGGTGCCTGACGGCAATTGGAGCCGCCAGCCCCGTGCATTGAAGTCCCTGCTGCTTGCCCCCTAGCTGCAGGCGCGACTGACGTACAGTTACGTCGGTTCGTGCCGGAGGGGCTGCCTGCCGCTGTAAATCTGCGACGGATGGTCGTTAAGTGGAAGCTGATTGGTTACTATGCAGAGCTGCACCAGGTTTTGCACTCTCCAGTTTTAGTAAATCTCCCCCTAAAAAAAGATGACGTGTGCTTTGTGGTACTGTAATGTTCTGTGGCAATATAGTGCCTCTGATGTGAACTTTGAAGAGGGATTTCTCCATAATACCTATAGCTACAGGGACAAATGAGGACATGTTTTAAAGGTTTTTTTCTATTTGTTTAGGATATGTAGATAAAAATCTGTCTTGGGAAAAGATTGCATTACATTTGTTAAAACTGAAGAGTGCAAAAGCTACTGCAGCTGTGCGTGGTAGTCAATTATTTTCAAACTTCAGCTTTTTCAATTAAGCTTTGACAAATAAACCTGGAAGCTGATTGATTTCTATGCAGAGCTGGAGGGAGGCTGGACCCCAGTGAAAGCCCGCGAACACCCCAGGGAAATGTGGCTAAACATTAACCCTTTCCCCTTGACCTGGGCAGCCAGGTGCTAACTAGATACACAGTAGGCTACCTGCCTACAAATGTATATAAAGGCAGGCCCTCACATTACATAATTATCAGGAAATCTAAAAGAGATTGTACAATTATTGTAATGTGTATGACTAACATGAAAATTATCCAGTAAATCCAGTAGTGATCCAAAAAAGTAAGTTTTGAAGGGACTTTAAAAGTTTCTGAAAGCTTTCTGCCATTGTTTCACCCAAAAATTCCACTACAAACTAGATGTAATCTATTATTTTAAAGTACTAATCTAAGCAGTGGGTTAGTAGCAGACATCATAGAGGGCCTATACATACCTTTTCAAAGCGCCCACATGCTTTTTTCTCTGCCAGATTTCCAAAAATTCCTTTACAAGTGTCGACTTCCTGAAATTTTAAACTTGCTAGGTTTGTGCACTTCCTTCATTTATAAGTAAAAACATTTGGGCCTGGTGATTTAAGTACAATTGTTGGAAGCAGCAGAGGAGGGTCATGTGTGCACCAATACCTAGAATATTTCTTAAGGCCCGTACACACGATACTAAAATCGGAAGGAAAATTTAGTCCGACGAACGATCTGCCGATTTTCGAATCGTTAGTATAGTGCTTTCGACAGCCGATTAACAATTTTTGGACAACAAAAACTGGATGTGTAGGCTATAAAATTTTTATTGAACGTGAACACAACGTCCGATTTTCATTTAATTAGTACAGTTTTCATCTGAAAAAAATTGTAAGAGCAAGACTAGGCATGCTCAGAAACGAAAGAACACATACAAAACAATTCAACACATGACATCACTTCTGGAGTTGAATTCTGTCGTACGGGAAGTTTCCTATGAAAGTAACCTCTTCACTTTCCATATGAGAATAGCATGTAACAAAAAACGGATGAAAGATCGTCCGATAATCTAATCGTGTGTACGAGGCTTTAGTTGCATACATGTGCAAACACATAGGGTAGCTTTCCCTGTAAAATTTGCAATCTAAAGACCTTTAAGGCTTCTGTTGAATCTCTCAATCTCTTAATTTGCTGGAGATAATAAACTGACAATTGCTTATTCAAAATATTTCTCTCTCTTAGAAAGGGTTCAAACTCTCGCACTTTAATTTTGTATACAAAGTTCTCAATAAAGGTAGGTGTCACTAAAGTTGTGAAATCTTAGGCAGGCCATACACAGTGTGAATTGAACCATGTATGGGAAGGCCGAATGTACCAAGTTAATTGATCGATCAACTTGGGTACAACCAGCAAGCCAGGTTTTACCTCTGATTATCGCTAGCAGCTGCTATAGCTGCTAGCAATAAATAATATCTTCTCCCGACAGGGACGGATTCCCCTGCCCGAAAGATATTCCCTTTGTGTATGGCCGGCCTTACACTGGTATCATAAGGGCAATGTACTAATTGTAGATTTAGTGCAGCAAAAAAATGCCTGCCTAGTATAGCACTAGCAGTGCCTTTCTTTATCAATATGGAATTCAACTTGCACAGTAGTTGACATTTTACAGTCACTGGTAGGCAACCAAGCAAAGGCATAAGGTCTCTAACTGGTTTCCAGGTAGGTGCAGTAAGTGGTTCATTTGCAAAGTTTTTTACTTCTGGTATATTTCCACAGCTAGTGTAGAGACAGAAGATCCTGTATCAAGCATTAGGATGAAGGAGTGGCCCTTGAAAGCAGAAGCTACAGTACACAAACATTTATCTGGAATGGAAACATGATATTTACTTGGTGTACTTTGTGTATTTCTTCTTTTACCTGTGCAGTGTGTCCAGACCAGTTCAATGTGAAATTCAGTCTTTGTGTAGAAGCTTTTTGTAATAAAGACCAGTCACTAATTCTCTCTCCTTGTGCAGGATGGCTGGTCCTTTATCTTCCCCGCTCCTGTCATTTTCTGCTGGCAGGCTGCAGTGGCTGCTCCTGTTGGGCCCCTCCCTCCGCTCTGTCTATGTTCAGTACAGTGATGATGTAACTGCTACTTCAAAAATGTAATGTCTGCTTTACAATGACATTTGGTGCACGCAAAGTGGTTTTATATCCTTGTGGCTATTGTGAAATATAGTTAAAGGTTTTCTGCCTGGAATTTAGCTTTAGGACAATAACCTTTGAGACAGTAACATCAGGAACCTTTCTAGCAATAGAAGTACAGCAAATTTTTTCAAAGTGCCCTATTTTCTTGCATCTTTTCACATTGGGCCTAAATACTGTATGGGCCTTATTAGAGGTGGAGCCTGTATCATGCCTGTAGTCCTGTGAATAAGGATTTTTGCCTCAGCCACAACAGTTTCACTTTGGCTTGAATTCATAATAGTCTTTACTAGAGTTAAATCATGTTCCAAGAGCAATATTTTTCAAATGCTAGTTGTTTTTTTTTTTTACTAGCTGGTCTCTATTATATTTTAGAGCACCAAACTCACAGGTTGTACTATGGGTTCGCTATTAGGCTCCATGTACACGGGATGTTGTTAAAAGTCCCTTTGAATGCTGGAATTTTTAGGACGTTTGAAACGTCCGTTCGGTCGCGTTTGTACCCGCATTTAGCGGCGTTTGCGGGCGTTTGCATTTAGAACCGTTCTAGAGGTCAAAAAAATTATTCCCCTTTAAAATGAAAAAACGCAAATGCTAAACGCGGTCACGTTCGGACGCGTTCGGTCGCTGGGAAACACATGTTCGAATGCAAATAATTGCGTTCTAAAAAAAGTCCCTGAACGCAACTGCTGCAAATGACTGTAAATGACCTGGTGTACATGGACAGATAAGATAAAATGTAGATGAGTTCAGGGGCTTCTAAAAAAAACACCCAACTGCTCCTAGACGGCCATTTCCAGCGTCCTGTGTACATGGAGCCTTACTCTGTCTATGTTTCTGCAACTTATATTCTTCTACAACCACATTTATTTTGAGTGCAAGGAAGACCTTTATTGCTGTGATAGAGTGTAGCAAATATATTGGGGGGAATTTAATGAAGCTGCTGCATCACTTGTCTGGCATTAATCCCTCTTGGTAATGGGTTGTGCCTAATTCATAAAGCGTTATCTGCAACACTTTTGGTTCAAGTTGTTTTAAGATGTGCCACTTTTACATTGTGGCTCAATGAATATGCAAAAATTCTAAATAAAATATCAATAGTTTGTTTCTTACGAAAGTGGAGCTAAATAAAGTGGTTGTAAAAGCTTAAAGTGGATGTAAACCCTGACATATACCCAGTTAAGTGAACAGCCCCAGATGATTCACAGAGATGAAGCAAATCTCCCTACATAAGTTTTATTTGCATATCTGCTGTCTTCAGCTTTCTACACTGTTTAGAATGTAAACATTGTGTTAGATTCCTTTTCTTCCTGTTCCAGCACTGGGTGTGGAATCTTGACATGCACTGTGTGACAACTGTTTGGAGGAAAGGCACACACCCCCCTCCACATAGGCAGAGGAAGGAAGAAACATGCAGAGTAGTGCTTTGAATAGACCCCCTCTCTGCTAATCTATCTCTATGCACCCACCCCGACACCAATTTCCAGCTGCTTTTATCTCCTGTGTCGGAGAGAGCTTGTCAGAAGTTATCATGCTGATAACAGAGGAATGGAGCAGCAGAAAGACATGGGACATAGGGCTTTGGAGAGAGATAAGTAAACACTACAGGTATATGTGCCCAGGTCAAATTTCATGAATGGGGTTTACATCCACTTACATCCAAACCTAAGTTTTTTTTTTCTACCTTAATGCATTCTCTGCATTAAAGACTAAGTTCACCTTTGATAAGAAAATAATAAATGCATATCTTTTTGCAGGTAAAAAAATTGTGCAATTATTATTTTCTGATCAGCATATTGTGGTGCAATGCCTAGATCCTAATAAGAGGTATTAGCCCTTGCGCTATCTGGAATAAAAGTCCACATAGAGTGATAGTTGCAGCCGCCAGTCAGCCTTACCAAAACTGAAAAAATTTAAATCAATACAAAGTGAGGCTGCACTAATCCATTGTGGAAAAAATGTGTCAACTAAAGTGCCAATGTGCTAGTAATTAAATGAAGAAGAAATAAATAAATGGAAAGGAAGTATGTGCTAATAAAAATAAATAAAATTATTACAATGGGATAAAATAAATAGAATATATAGAAATGTCTTCAAAAGTGACACACAAGCCCTGTGAAGATATATGTGACTCCAAACAATTATTGATGAATAATACAAAATGGTAGTAGTAGTGCACTAAAGTGATAAAAGTGAACAGTGCATAGTATAAAATTCATATAAATTAGATGAATAAATAAATAAATATAGTGAAAATGATCTTAAAAATAAAGTCTATTTATTTATATAGTGTATAAAACTTGAGTGATGATAAACACTTCAAAAATTGTGAACGATGTGCCAATATGGATAAAACTCCAACACCAGGTAATAAGAACAGAGGATCAAATCACTTCTCCGAGTGTGCTACACCCTTACCTTACTGCTGCAAGGCAACAGCATGAAGTAAAAATTCTGGTAGTCCTGGTGCTAAAATCTGGATGGATATAGGCGTCCTAGAGACTCCAGTCATAAATGGAACACAAACAGGGAACGCTGTATAATGTAGTAATGTTTTTTCTATTTTTTGGAAAAAAAGTAGTAACTTACATATCAGTAAAGAAAAGGCAGCAGTGACATCCGTGTAACAGCGTCTGTGTAGCCTACACAGTCCAGTTTTGGTCTATCGTCTGACGTCCCGACGTGTATCCTCGCTGTCACGTGACTTCCTCAGGAGACCCTGAGGAAGTCACATGACCGAAGAATTTATCCCCAGGACTACAAGAAAAAAAAAAGACTTTAAAAATGCTTTAAGACCAACTCTCTTTTGGTGTACAGAGAGTGAAACTGGCAGATTTTGCAAATGAGTCTTGCGTGATTTCTAAAAGTGGTGCTGCATGTGCCAAATTTAATTATAAGTTCTAGACAAGTACATGAATTTGGTATATGCTGCACCACTTTTAGAATGCATAAAAGACACTCTGGCTAAATCTGGCCAGTCTTTATAAATTCCAGGGACTGTGTAATTGCTCCAAGGCAGTGAAAAATTAAAGCAGGGTTTCTAGCAGTAAAGTTCTACTAATAAACAGCAATTCTTAAACATAAGAATCCAAGTGGTAAAATACATTGCAGGCTCCCAAGGGTGTGGAAGAAAGGTGCAGACTGCTTCAGAGATAAACCCTTGTTCCCAATCTTGTTGGGTCTTGTAGTCTGGGAGGCAGAGTAGTTATAGAGTGTTTTTGTAAACAGAGTTTAGACAGACTTTGGATAGTTATACTCCACACCGCAAAAAATATGTATAAGTTCATAGTTCTATCAGGGCTGATTATGCCACTAATGGAAGCCAAGGGGTTTCCTTTAATCCAAATTTTCTATTTACCATCTGTATTGTCTAGCCCGCTTTTAATAATGGAAACAATCAATTTTTTCCCAAACATTAAGAGCTGTAAAAAGGTGTAGAAATAAAGAAGCATCCTTTAAAATTAAATATATATCATACATCCTCTGACAACTTACACAGGTGCCTGTTCATCAGATACTCACAGCAGTGTACGCTATGAAAAAGCTACATTGTCACTTTTACAGCCCATATTACCTGGCTTGGTATATTTTTTGCAAGGTGGTGTATACCTATCCAAAGTGAGCTTGCCTCTTTCCTGACTGCATGCTAAATATCCTCCTCTGCAGTGCATGCTAAAGGAGGTAGGTCCTAATGAGCATGCCATATTACTGGTCATGTACGTAGAATTGTCCCCCAATGTTTCCTGAAGAAGTGGGCACAGACCTATAAAAGGTGATGAAATTTGATACCCCAAAATAGGTGTAATTTTTATTTAACAATAGAATAACATAATTTTCATGCTAAACTATGTTTAGCTGGTATATCTGGGGTGAAGAACATGTTGGTGTGCATATGAAAAGATCAGCAACATGATCTAAGAAACAGCATTTTACTAATGTATTTTTAATAGTATGGATACAAGTATTTAAATTTAATGTAAAACTGTCATACAGTGGTACCTTCAAAGTCTTGTAGTGTTTGTTAGGATCCTTTAATATGAGTTGAGTTTTGAGGATGTGGTATCCCTTTAAATAAATATATAAACAGTAACAAACTTGTAGAGATAACAGTGACATCTACAGGTCAGAGGTATGCACACAACAATATATTACAAAAACTCTTAAAGAGTAACTCCACTTTTGTGGGGAAAAAAATAGCAAATAAAGAAAAGAATAATATAGCGTATACAATTGAGATGCAAGTCATATTGCAATTGAATGTTATAAAAATGTACCTTTCCTTTTCAATCTGCAGCCGCTGTAATTTTCTGAAAACCTGGAGGTGTTCTGTACATAGAATGTGTACTGACCACTCCCCAGAAACATAATTTTCTGCTTGTGTGATTGACTCACCAATTCTCCCAAAAGTCTGCCTAAGATACAAGTAAGATTTCTGGCATCCCCTGCAACAAAAATGTAATTTTTGGTGAGATCCTCCCAATAGGAACAAGTATAAATGGATGCAGGCCCAGCAACTTTCCTCATTAGTGCTCTGCAGGGGCACAGCTGATTGATAATTATGAAACTGCTCCCATTAGACCCAAACACCACAGAGGCACAGAGGAACCAACAGTGATTTCTTCAGAATAACAAAAGGTAGGAATCTGCAACAAAGGTTGTTATAATCCTTGCAATGTACACAGATCACCCAGAGGGGAATGTTTTTTTTCTCAACAATAGTGGAGTTATGCTTTAATGAAGATATGCTTACCCAGGAGGTAACCCTTCATTGTGCAGGTTTAAAATATGTTTCAAATACTGTTTCTGCTGCAGGTTTAAAATATGTTTCAAATATTGTTTCTGCTACAAAATGGTTTCAATCCCTGCTGGCACCACTTTTCTCCCTTCCTCAGCTACATATCACCTTCTTCCACTCCACTCGACCACAATGTGATGGGTTTTTTACAGGACAGAAAAATAGTATATCAATTTCTGCTAAATTCAGATTAACATATTATCTACTCACAGGCATTGATCATTCATATCTCACAAATCATATAATCATAGCAAGTGCGGGGAACCTTCTGCAGAATTTCCCTGTACCGTCCCTTTAAGGGACCAGGACACCCGTTTTTTAAAGTGGAAAAAAGCTTTCCAGAAATATCCATCAAGTAGGAGCTCAATCAGAGTCCTTCTCCACATGCCCCTCTCGATGTTCAGTAATCTGCAGACACTGCTCTACAGCTCCCACAAATAAAACTCTTCACATTTGTTGTCTCAGATTCAATGCACAAAATTGAAAACTGTTGTGGTGTACTATTTGATTAAAATCATGAAGGGCTTTTATTTAAATACACTCACATATATTAAAAAATCAAAGCCCCTTTAAAAGAGGTTAAAATCACCACTTCCAGGTTCCGTGTGCGTGTGATATCACTTCCAATCTACGCATTTCGTCATGTGACTTTTTCAGGAAGAAGGGACAGTACACTGAAGGTTCTCACACTGGTGTTTGGCATTTTAAAAGGAGGGTGCATGTGGTTCCTTATGTAAAAGTATACAGTGCATGGCTTGGGAATTGGGTTCAAAACACGCTAAACAAAAATCTGTTTTCTTGCCTTGGTTTGCATACTGATCCTGAGGATAAAGTGGAGGGAAATAACTGTGGATGCTGTTGTATGTGGAAGAAATACAGTATAGAATTTGACCAAATGAGATCCGTGTAGAAACGCTACTTTGACCTGCATCTAATAGTGGGTCGTAATCATCTAGTAAGAATCCCATTTGTATATTTATATGATTATACATCTGAGGGAAGTCTGTGAGATTTGTATGAAATGGGTTATTGACCTACTCATTAAGTTCTAATTCAGGATCAGCGCAAATAAAATATAAAAGCTGCTAGCAATAAAAGGATACACCTCTCTCTCTCTCTTGCTTCAAAATAAATTTCAAATTGCAGTGCTAATAAAATTAAATGAGAGGAGCCAAATATTAAAATATGGCATCAATCCAAAAGGTCCAACAGAGTACTTAGTCTTTATAAAGAAAAAGAGTAGTTTGTGAAAATAGCATGGAAGTAGCCAGGAATCAATAAAGGTACCTGTATACCTGTCCTGATGAGGGGAAGGGGCTTGTCAAAGTTCGTAGAGATTCCTTCCAAAGCCCGGTACATGAAAATAAGCGTGAAAAAATAAAATAAGAGTATCATGGTGTAGTATACTTATATTCCATTGCAAAACAGACAGGGGAGGTGTACCTGTGATGGTTAACATAAACTTGTAGTGCTCTGCTCCTTCACCCCACATGCAATGCAAACTCACCAGATATTACTAAGTAAAGTGCCTATCATCCAAACACTGGCTATTTTCCAATGGTATCTCCACCCCAGGGTTCCCAGTCTTGGTAAGGTAGACAGATTAACACGTTATCTGTATCACATCCACATAGATTAGGCAAGATGATCAGCTTCGTTCAAGTAGTAGGGATTATTCCACACTTTTTCATCTCCACAAAGTCCAAAAGGTCAGTGCGTAATAAAAAGATATACAGTAATTTATTGTAGTAACACTCAATATAAAGCAAACTATAGCCACTCACATCAGAAATTGACCTACGCATGGTTAGTGGGTCAATGTTGTCTGCTGAGCGCTCTGCCTGCTTAATTATATAATTTGTGAGTTATAAATGATCATTGCTTGTAAAAAGATTACATAATAATCTGAATTTAGTGGAAATTGATATACTACATTATGAGAGATTTTTTTTCCTCTTGTGGGTGAGTGGGCAAGTGTGAGGGTATGACGCACCTGAGCAAGGGAATTTCTACAATCTGGGGTTGTATGGAAAAAAACTCTGTATGACTCACTGTAATAAGGAGTCAATAAATTCTGGTAAGTCTCATTTTCCATTGAGTAATGTGTGTGGTAAAGGATTATGGAATTTGAAGATTTAGGAATATGTATGAATACCGTACTTTCTATTACAGTGACACTTGGACTTGTATATCACTGGGCTTGATCGTATTAGGCTGACTTGTCATATCACTGTTACTTTTAGGAGGGCAGTTATAGTTTTCCACTTGTGGAGCACTGGTTTGTTGGTTGATTGTGAGTTTAAGCACCAGGGATGTTATTCATGAGCTGCTGGGGAGTTCATGTATATAAAGCTTAGCACAGGAATATGTGATTTGTTTAGTGGCTGCACAATTGGGACCAGTTGCAATCACAGGGCTGCAAACCGTCCAGGGCAGCATGGATCCGCTTGCTTCTGTGCTTGTTGCGGTCAGTTTGAAGCAAGAACCCACGAGAACTGGTAAGATCGTCAAAAACTTAAGAGACTACCTTAAAATAAAAAAAAATTATATGTATATACAGTGCCTTGCGAAAGTATTCGGCCCCCTTGAACTTTGCGACCTTTTGCCAAATTTCAGGCTTCAAACATAAAGATATAAAACTGTAATTTTTTGTGAAGAATCAACAACAAGTGGGACACAATCCTAAAGTGGAACGAAATTTATTGGATATTTCAAACTTTGTTAACAAATAAAAAACTGAAAAATTGGGTGTGCAAAATTATTCAGCCCCTTTACTTTCAGTGCAGCAAGCTCTCTCCAGAAGTTCAGTGAGGATCTCTGAATGATCCAATGTTGACCTAAATGACTAATGATGATAAATATAATCCACCTGTGTGTAATCAAGTCTCCGTATAAATGCACCTGCACTGTGATAGTCTCAGAGGTCCGTTTAAAGCGCAGAGAGCATCATGAAGAACAAGGAACACACCAGGCAGGTCCGAGATACTGTTGTGGAGAAGTTTAAAGCCGGATTTGGATACAAAAAGATTTCCCAAACTTTAAACATCCCAAGGAGCACTGTGCAAGCGATAATATTGAAATGGAAGGAGTATCAGACCACTGCAAATCTACGAAGACCTGGCCATCCCTCTAAACTTTCAGCTCATACAAGGAGAAGACTGATCAGAGATGCAGCCAAGAGGCCCATGATCACTCTGGATGAACTGCAGAGATCTACAGCTGAGGTGGGAGACTCTGTCCATAGGACAACAATCAGTTGTATACTGCACAAATCTGGCCTTTATGGAAGAGTGGCAAGAAGAAAGCCATTTCTTAAATATATCCATAAAAAGTGTTGTTTAAAGTTTGCCACAAGCCACCTGGGAGACACACCAAACATGTGGAAGAAGGTGCTCTGGTCAGATGAAACCAAAATCGAACCTTTTGGCAACAATCCAAAACGTTATGTTTGGCGTAAAAGCAACACAGCTTATCACCCTGAACACACCATCCCCACTGTCAAACATGGTGGTGGCAGCATCATGGTTTGGGCCTGCTTTTCTTCAGCAGGGACAGGGAAGATGGTTAAAATTGATGGGAAGATGGATGGAGCCAAATGCAGGACCATTCTGGGAGAAAACCTGATGGAGTCTGCAAAAGACCTGAGACTGGGACGGAGATTTGTATTCCAACAAGACAATGATCCAAAACATAAAGCAAAATTTACAATGGAATGGTTCACAAATAAACATATCCAGATGTTAGATTGGCCAAGTCAAAGTCCAGACCTGAATCCAATTGAGAATCTGTGGAAAGAACTGAAAACTGCTGTTCACAAACGCTCTCCATCCAACCTCACTGAGCTCGAGCTGTTTTGCAAGGAGGAATGGGCAAAAATTTCAGTCTCTCGATGTGCAAAACTGATAGAGACATACCCCGAGCGACTTACAGCTGTAATCGCAGCAAAAGGTGGCGCTACAAAGCATTAACTTAAGGGGCTGAATAATTTTGCACGCCCAATTTTTCAGTTTTTTATTTGTTAACAAAGTTTGAAATATCCAATAAATTTCGTTCCACTTCATGATTGTGTCCCACTTGTTGTTGATTCTTCACAAAAAATTACAGCTTTATATCTTTATGTTTGAAGCCTGAAATGTGGCAAAAGGTCGAAAAGTTCAAGGGGGCCAAATACTTTCGAAAGGCACTATATGCACATATATTTAATCTTATTTTGTGGGGTAACATACTTTTTAACTATACTAATTGAACAGTCTCTTATCCTTCAGTAAATCAAACCCATAGCCTAATCTTCAATTATTATACGAGGGTTCTTCAAAAAGTTTCAGCACTTTTTTTTTAGCTCTTTTTATTAAAAATTTCAAAAACAAATTATATCACTTTTTTACATAGTCACCTTCCTTTGCAATGTATTTTTCCCAGCATTGTACCAATTTTTTTAATGCCATCAGCAAAACTCTTTCCTCCCTCACCGTTTCCAACTAAAATATAAAAGTGCGGAAACTTTTTGAAGACCCCTCGTGTTTAGAACCTGTTTATTAAGAACTTTAAAACAAGCATTTCAATAGTATGTTGTATCTGATCAGTTGCAAACATAACATGGTAACCTTAGAAACATGACTATACTCAACAGTTTTCTTTCTTGACATGCTAAGACAAACAGTAATCATGAATTATGATGGGTTTGCCTCAAGGCTCAGCAATATGGCCTGTTCTAGATGGGATTTATGACTTAACAGTTTCCCCTTAGCTTGAAATGGTTAAGGGCAAGAACTATGACATCTAATTAATTCAAGGCACTAAATGCTTTATGATGTGTTCATAAAGAGCGGATGAAAATAAGCACTTTGAAAAGTGTGCACTTTGGAAAGAATATTGAATGCATTTACTCAGTGTATCTATTATTTGCTTTAAACACATATAGAGAGTTAGTGTATCCAAAACTGAAATTTTGATTGTACAGATATAACTTTGGATTTACACATTGATTAGCATGTCATATATAGCAGTGGGATATTTGTATCTAAAGGCAAAAGATCATAGTCTCCTGATCTGACCATTTTTTGGTTGGATGCAATGATGATCTCCAGTCTTTGAGTTTTCTATGAGGTATCTGCTGTTAGGGACATTGCAACTTTTTTTAGGCAGAGAAGGAAGTTTTAAAACCCTTGCCAATTTATTTTTTGCTGTATCTTTGTGTTTTCTTCTGTTTATTTCTTGTCCCAGAGGCACAACAGGAAGTTAGAGGAAATTTATTAAATCAAAAGGAAATTCCGCTTAGGTAGTTGTCTCTGAAACAAGTGACCCCATTTAATGAATTCCTCTTACCTTATTTGTGGAGGGAACTTTAACATTTTAGACTTCCCTTTACTTTCTTTTTAAGGGGGCATTGATTACAGGTACAAATAATAAGATGAATCTCTCCATTGTAAAAACTTCACAAATTGTCTAACCCTTCCCCACTCTATCCAAAATTGAGAAAAAAATGTCCACGTTGAGATCTGGAAAACCATCTGGTTTCTGATTAAGGCAGCACAAGCCTTCACTTACAGTAGAATTTACATCATGCTCAAGATTACAATACAGTTACATTTCAGCATGTTTTTTAACTTGTTTATTAAATAGGAACCTGTTGGATAGTTTGAAAATAAAAATGTTCTCAAATGTTTTATAAATGTTAAACCACTTTTGTGTTTGCAATCTAAATTTTGCACAAACCTGTGCATAAAGCGTCCTCAATTGGTAGTATGACCCACACAACCTTATTCAGTAAAGATTTCCTAATTGCTATTTCCTAAATCACTTGTACCCACATTATGGGCATTAAAGTCTGGAGGAAAGAGGGGAAAGAGGAGACATGAATAAAACCTTTAAATACATCAAGGGGGTGAATAAGGTTCAGGGGGGGGGGGGCAGTTTTTTTAGAATATGAAGTCAAAATCAAGAACACGGGTGCTATGACCTCAAACTAACTGGAGGAAAGGAAAGTTAAAAAACAAATCTTAGAAAGTATTATTTTGTTGAAAGGGTAGTTGATGTTTGCAATAAACTTCCAGCAGAGGTAGTGAGTCAGCCAATAGTATGTGGTTTCAAGCATGCTTGTGAAAAACATAGATCTAAAAGTTAACAAAAAAAACAAAACACGTAAAAAAAAAAAAAAAATGGGCAGACTTAATGGACTACTCAGTCTTTTTTCTGCGTCCCTTTCCTATGTTTCTAAAGTCTTTACATAGCTTTTATCAAGCAATAAAATAGCTTTAAAACTAACTGTCACTCACCTTTGTAGCTGCAGGTACTGTGGTAATTCAAGATAAAAACGAAGGCGCAGCCATCTAAATGTATCTCTTTAATGGTTAAAGTATACAAATAAATAAAATATTGCACTCACAGGATATTAGAAAAATCAGGCAGATCATACTCCTTCTTGGAAGGCCAGTAGCTTCAACATGGATCCAGGGGAATGGGGGAGGCATTTCCTGAAAGAACTATTGTGCCAGATGCTAATACTGGTCTCAGTGGATGCTGTACTGAATGGCTCAATTTGTAGACAGGTGTTGACAGGCAGCGGGAGAAGAAGCTGAAGGTCTGTATCAAGTGGGGCTGCAGACAGGATCAGCTTTAGAACTTAATCCAGAGACACTGGAAGCTGAGGGAGGCTGTCACCTAATAGCCCACTTGGCTGGAACACAAGCCGACACTGAAGACTGGGGCCAGACGACATCAGAGCACCATGACGTCACAGAGGGGGCAGCAACATGTTTCAGATCGGTCTTGCTCCTTCATCATACCAGTAGGAAGGGCAGATCTATAGGGGCTGAATTTATAGAGTGCAGAAGGAAGGACGCAGGGGTGGTTAGTTGTCACAGAGGCTCCACATTAAGGAGGAGCTCCACACTACAATTTTCAACATATGTCATATGGGCAGATGAAATAGCAAATAGAAATACTCATAAAATAGAAGAGAATAAAATTGAATAAATTGATGTGAAAATAAGAATAAAATAAACAATTAAAATAAAGAAATAATAAAAGTAAAAATAAAAATACAAATACATAAAACATAATAATAAATAACAATATTAATAAATAAAAATAAAACTTGAAATAAAATTTAAGTTGGAAATAAAAATGGAAAATAAATTTAAAGGGGAATTATTAGACATTCCTATTTAAATCGTAAGGGTAGTCATTGTTAACTCTATCACATAAGGTGACAAAAGATGATGGGAAAACAATAAGTTAACAATAAGAATAAAAAATAAAAATAAAAATAGATATAAAAATAAAAATTAATTCAATTTGAAATAAGCACTGGGCAACAGAAATGTATTTCACATCTGTACTAGTGCATACACTCCCAACACGTAAACAAAAAATTATGAAGGATATAAGTATAAGAATATACAAAGAAGGGGTATGGTTGGAGCGGGATGTATAGCACAGCATTCTATATCAGGGGTGAGAAGAAGGTAGATATTTAATATGATGTAATCACCTGGATTCTATATAATGGTATGTGTTTCTATTTCCTCATTCATCCCCATGGGGACTAAAGTATTCAAAGAGAAAATACAATAGGTCTCACATTCATATAACTTTTTATGAATAAAAAATCAATTGCAGTGCTCAGTGATCAATGTTAGGCAACATGATAAAAGCTAAAAGTCCAACAATTAGAATAATTAGTAAAAACAGATGAAGTGCCCCAATGCAAAGATGATACAGTTTAGTTCTGAGGAATGAAGCAACCACTGCAAGGATCTCCATAAACAAGAGAACATAATTGTTGGACTTTTACTGGACTTTTTATCATGTTTCCTAACATTGATCACTAAGCGCTGCAATTGGTTTTTTATTCATGTTTTTAAGGTGTATATATATTTTGCACTATTTTTCTTGCAGCTTTACAATTTTCAATATTACTATCATTATTTTTATTCACATCATATTTAAATTTTGAGAGCTCCGACATTCTATTTTATTTGATTTGCCCTTTTATTTTATACCTTTCCGCTATTTGGAGGGTTTTAGTAACCCATACTGTTATCCCCTCAGTGGATTTTCCATGTAGTTCTATAGAGTGTTTTGATACACTGTATTTTTTGCTTCTCTCTTTTTCACTTTGTTCTATTGCTCTCCTATGTTCACCAGATCTGGTCCTTAGGGTCCTGATGGTCCTGCCTATGTAAAGTAGGCTACAGGGACACTTGAGGGCATAAATGACAAATTCAGAGGAGCATGTAAAAAAGCTATGTATGGGATAATCCTTATCTTTACCCTTAAAAGACTGGAGGCCATTGGGGACATATGCACAAGTTAGGCATTTTTTTCTTGTGGCATTTATACATTCCCACTAGGTTGGAAAAGAAGCCTTCCATCTTAGGGCCCGATATTTTTTTATTGGTTTTCAATTTATCTGGGGCAATTTGGCTTTTGATGTTACGTGCTTTTCGATAATTATATTTTTGATTGGATGGGTAAAGTGTGTTTTAGAATAGGATTTTTTAAGAGTATCCCCCAATGTTTTTTGAAGATTTTTTCCATCCAGTTGTAACAACAATGATATTGGGTGATAAATTTGATGGGATGTTCTTTGGGTGACAGACTGTGGGTTTTCGGCATGGGATTTTTATTATAGGCAATAAGGGTATTTTCAATATGGTCAGGAGCACATCTCTTTTCCAAAAAAATTTTTAGAGAGAATTGTACTTTGTTCCAAATTATCTTTATCTAAGGTACAGTTCCTATGAAGTCTATGAAACTGACTTTTATGTATGTTGTATTTCCATCTCGGATGGTGACAACTATGAGAATGGACGTAGGAGTTTCCGGAAGTTTCCTTGAAGTGGTTTTTAGTAATGATCTCGTGTTCTTGGGACCCTAGAACCAGATGAAGGGAAATTAAAGAGTCTGAATCATGAACATGATTCAAGGATAGCCCAAATGTATTGTTGTTACAATGTTTGATAAATTCCAGAACACTAGTAGATGGACCAACCCAGATTATGACAATGTCGTCATATATCTGCCGTAATACACTATGTGCTGTGCAAAATGGTTGTGTTGATGAATGTACTGTAACTCCCATGACCCCATCGTAAGGTTATCATAGCTAGGGGCAAAGGCGGCTCCCATGGCAGTCCCATTAGTCTGAAGATAGTATTGCTCATTGAACACAAAATAATTGTGCTCAAGGCAGTACTGGGTAGTCTCGACAATGAACTGGATCGGTCTACGGTTTAGGTCTGAATGATGAACCCGAAAATATTGTATGGCTTGTAGGCCTATATGGTGAGGGATGGAGGTATATAAAGAAGTGACGTCCAGTGACAACCAACTGTAATTAGATTCCCATTTGTAATTTTTAAGGATGTCAAAAGGGAACCTGAATCTCTGATGTAAGATGCGAGTTCCTTAACTAGGGGTTGTAGAAAGTGGTCTATGTATTGTCAAAGACCATTGGTAACACTCCCCATCAAGGCAACGATGGGTCGACCAGATGGGTGAACGGGATCTTTGTGTATTTTTGGCAGATAATAAAAAAATAAAAAAATTTGATCTGGTAGAAATCTTTTAGGGGAAAGGCAATTTCTCTTTTATTGATCACTTGTTAGCAACCATTTGTTAGCATCCTGCTGCTGCTTGAATGCTGGGTGAAGAGGAAGAAAGGGGAGAATAGATGCAGCCGTGCACAGCTCTGATCTCTTCTCCCCTCTCTTCTTCTTCATACAGAGGAAGAGGGGCACAGGGAAACTGAAAAGTTTTTTATCTTAATGTAAGCAATGCACTAAAGTAAAAACATTTTTAGGTTTAGTCTCACTTTAAAGAGGAAGTAAACCCTCCTCTGACACTTTTACCTATAGGTAAGCCTATATTAAGGCTTACCTATAGGTACTGTAAATATCTCCTAAACATGTACCGTTTAGGAGATATTTACCTTACATGCAGCCAGTGACGTCACTGGCGCATGCGCTCTGAAGGAACGGCCGCTGGTGCCGTTTCTTCAGAGCCCCGTGCCGTGACCATCGGCTCCCACGCGTGTGCGCGGGAGTGACGTCACCGTGGCTCCGGCCAATCAGATGGCCGGATGCCGCGATCCCGGAAGACGGGCGACTGGACATTTTGCCCGTCATACAGGTGAGCGGGCGGCAAGGCGGGGGCTCGTTCTTAGGTAAGTATTTCATAATGAGCTAGTATGCGATGCATACTAGCTCATTATGGGTTTCTCTTTCAGGTTGCAGCAAAAAAAAAAGTTTCGAGGGTTTACAACCTCTTTAAGACAGACATGAAAAATCAACAATATGCAGCCAGTGGCACCACCACTAATTACACACTATTGATGTTTACATCTCCCCCTAAATGAGTAATTTATGTGGCACTGGTGCAAGCACAGAATGACATGATTCTGAATGACTGAAGAATCACGAATGCAGAATTTTCTGGTTTTGGTTTACATAACTAAACAATGTGCACCAAAATAGAGCACTTTGCATGGGCCCATAGCATACAGTACTGTTTTGTTCAGATCTATACAAATTATGGATCTAAAAGCAATAAATTGTACATCTGTGTAAATGAGCCCTAAGATCTTAAGATCTTAACAAACGCTCATAATGCATCCTGTCCATGGGTTACTTAAAAAGAGCTCAAGCATAAATGTACACACACTTCTTAATCTCTCCCTTCTCTCCTTTGAGTTGGCTCTCCCCTTTGTTTTAATCTGAAATATATCTGAAAAGGAATTGACTTGTACTGATCTCTATCTCTAATTTCTAAAAAAAAAAAAATTAAATTGACCAAAAGCCATTATACTTTCTTTTTAAGGGTAAGATCTTGTTATTAAATCTTTGACTTTAAAAAATGCTCAAGTAATAATTGAGTTAATATATACTCAGTATTCCTTTATGGGTACCACAATGTAAACAGCTAAAAAAAAAAAAAACAGATCGCTTCTTTTTCCTTTTGAAATTATTAAACTTTTTTGGTATTTGTTACATAACAGTATAACAGAATTTCACAAGTACAAGAAGATTCCAAGTAAAGACTTTGGCAGACATTTCACTAGCTCATAAATTTTGGATCACATGTTCTGTATATTTCGCAAAAGTTCCAAACCTTTCCCATATAGATAAGTGGTACAATATGTTCCTGGATAGGTTTGCCAATAAAAGTATATTAAGACTGTAAAACCTTCCAAATTTATAACTACTCTGCATAAATATATAATTAAAGCCCAGCACGTGCTAAGCTTTATAGAATCTTTTTATTTTATATATAACATTTGCAGTTTGTAATTTGGAGCAAAATTTAAGTCTTCCAGCAATTTTATGGCTCTAGATAAAGGAGTTACTCCTTAGAAACACTTTCTCTTTAACCATCTACTTCAGATTTATTCTACATAAAATTGTATAGTAATAAAACATTAATTGAATTCTATAGCCAAATAGGGATATCTTTCTCTGTTTTTAAAAAATACTTTCCTTTAAATTAAAATGCATAGGGTTAAAAGTTATTTTTACAGCTAGTGTTAATATATGTATACAAAAGCCCTCTGATATACTAGTGGATGTTCCTCCGTTAATCTGCCTTTTCACCATATAGGCTACCTTCAAATATAAACATTTGGAGTTCCCATTTAAAGTGGTTGTAAACATTCAATTTTTTTTTCTTAAATAACAAACATGCCTATACTTACCTGCCCTGTGTAATGGTTTTGCACAGAGCAGCCATGATCCTCTTCTTCTGGGGTCCCCCAATGGCGCTCCAGGCTCCTCCTTTTCATCGGGTGCCCCCACAGACTTTCCATGGGGGCACCAGTGACACAGACAGCAGGACTCAGCCCCATCCCCCACTCCCGTGTCGTAACTTTTCCAATGAGGAGAGGGCCAGCGACTGGGGGGGGGGGGGGGGGTCTGGGGAGGGGGAGCTGTAGCACAGAAAGTTTTTCACCTTAATGCAGAGAATGCATTACGAGGAAAAACCTTAAGGCTTTACAACCACTGAGTTGTGTACTCCACATAAGGCTGGTGATAGACATGGAAAGGCAAGGAGCCATCTGCCCTATGTTTCTATGTTTTGTTGCACTAGAATCTAATTCAAATGCAAGCTTGCCAACTAACAGAAGCATCAAATTCATAGTCAGCACTTCCCTTCCCTCTTTTTAGTGAATGTTTTCTAAACTATGGAAAGATTTCTCATCAGGCTGGAGAATAAACAAGTGTGATAAATAATACTTGTAAAACCAAAAGTATTTGTCATTGTCTCCTACGGAAGCCTTAAACAGTTTCATCCTCACCCAAGCACTGCAGGGACAAAATTGTTGGCAGTAATAATGAAGGCCTACATCAGGGGTCTCCAAACTGCGGCCCAAGAGCCAGATGTGGTCCTTTGCTTGCCTTTATCTGTCTCTTTGATCACTATTCCTTCACTGATATGAGGCACTATTCCTCCCACTGACACCGAAATGGGGCACTATTCCTCCCAATGACACCAATATTGGGGCACTATTCCTCCCACTGACACTAATGATGGGGCACTATTCCTCCCACTGACACCAATAATCGGGCACTATTCCCCCCACTGACACCAATGATGCGGTACTATTCCTTCCATTGATGCCAATGATGGGACACTAATTCTTCCACTGACACCAGTTATGGGGCACTATTCCTCCCGCTGATCCCAATGATGTAATTTCTTTTTACTCCCACTGACCACCAAACCTAGGCTATTGTTTACGCCCACTAATGTCAAGTCATTTTCTACTCCCACTGGCCAGAGTTCAGCCCCCCTTAAAGTTTTAAGGGCAGTAAACTGGCCATTTGGTTTGAAAGTTTGGTGCACCCTGGCCTATATAAATGGCCAGCAAAATCCATACAGTGTTGATGCATTTCATCCTTGTTATTAGTTGATGTTTGTATAGTTTATTTTTAGGGTTGAGCGGACACCTAGATGTCCGTGTTCGACGGGTTCGGCCGAACTTTAAAAAAAAGTCCGGGTCCGTGTCCCGGACTTTTACCGAACTTTTCCCGGACACCGAACCCCATTGAAGTCAATGGGGACCCGAACTTTAAGGCACTAAAATGGCTCTAAAACACCAAAGGAAAGGGCTAGAGTGCTGCAAATGGCAGCAAAACGTAATTAAGAGCATGGCAAGTGCTCTGCAAACAAATGTGGATAGGGAAATAACTTAAAACAACAAAAAAAAACAGAAAAATAAAACAATGTTCTTCTTCATCTCTGAAGGACGAGGCCCATATGGAGTAGGAGGGAGGTTGAGGTGGTGGTGGATGTGGCGGTGACATAGGCATGCGCACAGGGTGTGCTGGGTGTGCCTGGGCACACCCTAATCACCTAGGGCACATAGCATTGCCAGTGAGGAGATGGGAAAGATCTCCCTGGGACCTGCTCTGCTCTATTTCTCCTTGCCTACAGGTACATGGCCCCGATACATTACTCTCCCTGCTGGCAAACACATGCATGTGTATTTCAACTTTGGGGTGCACACCTTAATGCAATAGGCTGCGCACACCTATGGGCGGTGTAGGTGGAAGCGGCGGTGGAGGAGGACCAGGGCCGGATTAACAGCATCATGGGCTTGGTGCTGAGGATTTTGAAGGGCCTTAGGGCCGTGCCTTGCCATGCACCCAGAGGAGGAAGGGTGCAGCCATGCATGCCTAATTCAACATGGGATGCTGTCTCTGAAGCCCATAAACACATCCATGCATCGCCAACTGTCCCTCCTTGTCCGGCCTTCACGCTGTGTGGGGAGGTTCTGAGGGTGCTGCCTGGGGAAGCGAGCATAGAAGCCAGACTTCTGTGTTTACAAGTGACAGAAGAGCGGTAACAGTGAATATGGCCAACCCGGGGCCTATATAAAAGGTAGGGGCCTGGAGCTGCAGCTCCAATAGACCCTACATTAATCTGGCCCTGAGGAGGAGGACGAGGTAGCCAACACTGCTTCTTTTCACAAATTTTAAATGAGGGTACACCCCAAAAGAGTGAGAAAGAGCAAAAATGGAACAATGGGTGGGTAAGGTCGGTATCCATTGCTATTCTGCATAAGGTACGGAAAAGTCCCGTGGGATCCATGCCTGGTTCATTTTAATGAACGTGAGCTTGTCCACATTGTCTCTGGACAGGCGGCTGCGCTTGTCTGTTATAACGCCCCCAGCCGTGCTAAATACCCGTTCAGATAATACACTGGCTGCAGGGCACGCCAGCACCTCCAAGGCGTAAAGGGCAAGCTCAGGCCATGTGCCCAATTTGGAGACCCAGAAGTTGAAGGGGGCAGACCCGTCATTCACTACATGTAGGCGTGTGCACACATACTGCTCCACCATGTTGGTAAAATGCTGCCTCCTGCTAAGACGTTCCATCTGAGCTGCTGGTGCTGCTGTTTGTTGTGGCGTGCTGACAAAGCTTTTCCACATTTCGGCCATGCTAACCCTGCCTTCTGAGGTGCTGGCGGTGCCCTGGTTGCGTTGGCGACCTCCTCCTCCTCCTCCTCTGCCTTGTGCTTCCACTGTGGCCCCGCTGTCAGATGGGAATGCCAGCAGCATGGCGTCTACCAGCGTGCGCTTGTACTCGCGCATCTTGCGATCGCGCTCCAGTGAGTGAATTAAGGACGGTACGTTGTCCTTGTAACGGGGATCCAGCAGCGTGGCCACCCAGTAATCAGCACAAGTTAGAATGTGGGCAACTCGGCGGTCGTTGTGGAGACACTGCAGCATGTAATCGCTCATGTGTGCCAGGCTGCCCAGAGGCAACGAAAGGCTGTCCTCTGTGGGAGGTGTATGGTCCGTGTCCTCTGTATCCCCCCAGCCACGCACCAGTGATGGCCATGAGCTGGCCTGGGTGCCACCCTGCTGTGAACATGGTTCCATCTCCTCCTCCAGCTCCTCCTCCTCCTCATCCTCCTCATCCTCCAGAACTGTGCCCCTGCTGGACAATTGCGTCCCTGGCGTTTGCGTGTGCAGGAACCCACCCTCGGAGCCCCTTGCGAATGACTGCCCTGAAAGCCTTGGAAATGTTACCTCTTCATCCTCCTCCTCCTCCTCATCCTGTGCCACATCCTCTTCCATCATCGCCCGAATTGTTTTTTCAAGGAGGCATAGAAGTGGGATAGTTAAGCTGAGAACGGCGTCATTGCCACTGGCCATGTTGGTGGAGTACTCAAAACAGCGCAACAAGGCACACAGGTCTCGCATGGAGGCCCAGTTATTGGTGGTGAAGTGGTGCTGTTCCGCAGAGCGACTCACGCGTGCGTGCTGCAGCTGAAACTCCACTATGGCCTGCTGCTGCTCGCACAGTCTTTCCAGCATGTGCAAGGTGGAGTTCCACCTTGTGGGCACGTCACATATGAGGCGGTGAGCGGGAAGGCCGAAGTTACGCTGCAGCGCTGCCAGGCGAGCAGCAGCAGGGTGAGAACGCCGAAAGTGCGCACAAACGGCCCGCACTTTCTGCAGCAGCTCTGACATATCGGGGTAGTTTTTAAGGAACCTCTGCACCACCAAATTCAGCACATGCGCCAGGCAAGGGATGTGCGTCAAACCGGCTAGGCCCAGAGCTGCTATGAGATTTCGCCCGTTATCGCACACCACCAGGCCGGGCTTGAGGCTCGCTGGCAGCAACCACTCATTTGTCTGCTGTTCCATGCTCCTCCACAACTCCTGCGCGGTGTGTGGTTTGTCCCCCAAACAGGCAAGTTGTAAAACTGCCTGCTGTCGTTTACCCCTGGCCGTGCTGAAGTTGGTGGTGAAGGTGTTACGCTGTCCGGATGAGGAGGCGGTAGAGGATGAGGAAGCGGAGTAGGAGGAGTTAGGAACAGGAGGCAAACTGAAGCGCCCTGCAATCCTCGGTGGTGGAAGGACATGCGCCAAATTGCTATCCGCCTCAGGCCCATCCGCCACTGCATTTACCCAGTGTGCCGTTAGGGAGATATAACGCCCCTGACCGTGCTTACTGGTCCACGTATCCGTAGTTAGGTGGACCTTGGCACAGATGGCGTTGCGCAGTGCACACCTGATTTTTTCCCCCACTTGGTTGTGCAGGGAAGGGATGGCTTGCCTGGAAAAGTAGTGGCGGCTGGGCACGACGTACTGTGGGACAGCCACCGACATAAGGTTTTTAAAACTGTGCGTCTCCACCAGACGGAATGACAGCATTTCAAAGGCCAATAATTTTGAAATGCTGGCATTCAGGGCCAGGGATCGCGGGTGGGTAGGGGGGTACTTCCTCTTCCTCTCAAGTGTTTGGGAGATGGAAAGCTGAACGCTTCCACGGGACATTGTGGAGATGGTTGTTGGTGACCCAGGTGGTGGTGTTGCTGACAGATCGTCTGTTTGCGGGGTGGCAGGTGCCGGTATCACTACAGATGTGGCTGGAGCGGCCGAGACTGCAGCAGAAGAGGAAGCAGGATGAGCCAGAGACGTTTCTTGGTTTTGAAGGTGTGTACTCCACTGCAGCTCGTGCTTTGCACTTAGATGCCTGATCATGCAGGTTGTGCTCAGGTTGAGAAGGTTCATGCCTCGCTTCAAGCTCTGATTGCACAGGGTGCAAACCACTCGTGTCCTGTCATCAGCACATTTTCTAAAGAACTTCCACGCTAGAGAACTCCTTTGAGCTGACTTTGGTGCGCTCGTTCCCTTGCTGCGTTGGGCAGTAGCGGGCGTAGTGTCTAGGGCACGGCCGCTCCGCTTCTGCACCCTGCTCCCTCTTCTGCTGTGCTGGTGGCTCTGTGCGACCACCACCTCTTCCTCCAAACTACTCAGTTCACCTGCATGACGTTCATTCCATGTGGGGTCGAGGACCTCATCGTCCTCCACATCATCTTCCACCCAGTCTTCACCCCTGCCCTCCTTGTCGGTCTCCACAATGCTGAACGCCGCAGCAGTTGGCACCTGCGTTTCGTCATCATCGGAGACGTGCTGCGATGATCCTTGCATGTACTCATCTTGAGGAATAAGTGGTTGGGCATCGCTGCACTCAATCTCTTCCACTTCTGGGGCAGGGCTAGGTGGATGGCCCTGGGAAACCCTGCTGACAGAGTCCTCAAAAAGAATAAGAGACTGCTGTATGGCTTGGGGCTCAGACTGCTGGCCTGATTTGCAAGGGGGTGAGGTGAAAGACGGTTGGACATTGGCTGCAGGTGCCAACTCTGACCTTTCTGCAGTAGACTGGGTGGGAGACAATGTGAAGGAACTGGAGGCACTGTCAGCAGCAAACCAATCTACTATCGCCTCAACTTGTTCTGGCCTCATCACTTCTAGGGGCGTTTGATGCCCTACCAAATACTGATGCAGGTTCTGTCGCCTACTCACACTTGAGGAAGGTGTTTCACTTGTGCGTGTAGCTGGCACAGATCGACCATGTCCTCTCCTTGCAACAGGAGCTCTACCAGCAGCACCACGACCCAGGCCACGGCCCTTATTTGACGGTCTCCTCATATTTCTGTAATTTAAGATCTTGCCCTAGAAAGGTTTTTATTGAATAGCGGAATAGAAAATATGATCCAAAAAAAGTGTATGTATATCACACGTACACAACCACACTAGGCCCCAATTATTATTGTTTGTACCCCTAAAAGGCTAGATGAGGAGTAGGGGGAGTATGGAACAGGCAGCACCCTCAAACCTTCAGAAGTATGAGATGAACCCCAACAACTTGGAAAGGTGGATCTCTCTCACACGTACCGACACAGACTATCCCGCAATTCAATTGATCCTCAAAGGTTTTTATTGAATAGCGGAATAGGAAATATGATCAAAAAAAGTGTATGTATCTCGCACGTACACAACCACACTAGGCCCCAATTACTATTGTTTGTACCCCTAAAAGGCTAGATGAGGAGTAGGGGGGGTATGGAACAGGCAGCACCCTCAAACCTTCAGAAGTATGAGATGAACCCCAACAACTTGGAAAGGTGGATCTCTCTCACACGTACCGACACAGACTATCCCGCAATTCAATTGATCCCCAAAGGTTTTTATTGAATAGCGGAATAGGAAATATGATCAAAAAAAGTGTATGTATCTCGCACGTACAGAAACACACTAGGCCCCAATTACTATTGTTTGTACACCTAAAAGGATGGATGAGGAGGAGGAGGAGTATGGAACAGGCAGCACCCTCAAAGCTTCAGAAGTATGAGATGAACCCCAAAAACTTGGAAAGGTGGATCTCACACGTACCGA
Organism: Pelophylax lessonae; assembly: GCF_965119305.1. Classification (NCBI taxonomy): domain Eukaryota; kingdom Metazoa; phylum Chordata; class Amphibia; order Anura; family Ranidae; genus Pelophylax; species Pelophylax lessonae. The sequence continues at coordinate 319,810,475 of NC_138772.1, read as the reverse complement.
CACAGACTATTCCGCAATTTAATTGATCCCCAAAGGTTTTTATTGAATAGCGGAATAGGAAATATGATCAAAAAATGTGTATGTATCTCGCACGTACAGAAGCACACTAGGCCCCAATTACTATTGTTTGTACACCTAAAAGGATGGATGAGGAGGAGGAGGAGTATGGAACAGGCAGCACCCTCAAAGCTTCAGAAGTATGAGATGAACCCCAAAAACTTGGAAAGGTGGATCTCACACGTACCGACACAGACTATTCCGCAATTTAATTGATCCCCAAAGGTTTTTATTGAATAGCGGAATAGGAAATATGATCAAAAAATGTGTATGTATCTCACACGTACAGAAGCACACTAGGCCCCAATTACTATTGTTTGTACACCTAAAAGGATGGATGAGGAGGAGGAGGAGTATGGAACAGGCAGCACCCTCAAAGCTTCAGAAGTATGAGATGAACCCCAAAAACTTGGAAAGGTGGATCTCACACGTACCGACACAGACTATCCCGCAATTTAATTGATCCCCAAAGGTTTTTATTGAATAGCGGAATAGGAAATATGATCAAAAAATGTGTATGTATCTCACACGTACAGAAGCACACTAGGCCCCAATTACTATTGTTTGTACACCTAAAAGGATGGATGAGGAGGAGGAGGAGTATGGAACAGGCAGCACCCTCAAAGCTTCAGAAGTATGAGATGAACCCCAAAAACTTGGAAAGGTGGATCTCACACGTACCGACACAGACTATCCCGCAATTTAATTGATCCCCAAAGGTTTTTATTGAATAGCGGAATAGGAAATATGATCAAAAAAAGTGTATGTATCTCGCACGTACAGAAACACACTAGGCCCCAATTACTATTGTTTGTACACCTAAAAGGATGGATGAGGAGGAGGAGGAGTATGGAACAGGCAGCACCCTCAAACCTTCAGAAGTATGAGATGAACCCCAACAACTTGGAAAGGTGGATCTCACACGTACCGACACAGACTATTCCGCAATTTAATTGATCCCCAAAGGTTTTTATTGAATAGCGGAATAGGAAATATGATCAAAAAATGTGTATGTATCTCACACGTACAGAAGCACACTAGGCCCCAATTACTATTGTTTGTACACCTAAAAGGATGGATGAGGAGGAGGAGGAGTATGGAACAGGCAGCACCCTCAAAGCTTCAGAAGTATGAGATGAACCCCAAAAACTTGGAAAGGTGGATCTCACACGTACCGACACAGACTATTCCGCAATTTAATTGATCCCCAAAGGTTTTTATTGAATAGCGGAATAGGAAATATGATCAAAAAATGTGTATGTATCTCACACGTACAGAAGCACACTAGGCCCCAATTACTATTGTTTGTACACCTAAAAGGATGGATGAGGAGGAGGAGGAGTATGGAACAGGCAGCACCCTCAAAGCTTCAGAAGTATGAGATGAACCCCAAAAACTTGGAAAGGTGGATCTCACACGTACCGACACAGACTATCCCGCAATTTAATTGATCCCCAAAGGTTTTTATTGAATAGCGGAATAGGAAATATGATCAAAAAAAGTGTATGTATCTCGCACGTACAGAAACACACTAGGCCCCAATTACTATTGTTTGTACACCTAAAAGGATGGATGAGGAGGAGGAGGAGTATGGAACAGGCAGCACCCTCAAAGCTTCAGAAGTATGAGATGAACCCCAAAAACTTGGAAAGGTGGATCTCACACGTACCGACACAGACTATTCCGCAATTTAATTGATCCCCAAAGGTTTTTATTGAATAGCGGAATAGGAAATATGATCAAAAAATGTGTATGTATCTCACACGTACAGAAGCACACTAGGCCCCAATTACTATTGTTTGTACACCTAAAAGGATGGATGAGGAGGAGGAGGAGTATGGAACAGGCAGCACCCTCAAACCTTCAGAAGTATGAGATGAACCCCAACAACTTGGAAAGGTGGATCTCTCTCACACGTACCGACACAGACTATCCCGCAATTCAATTGATCCTCAAAGGTTTTTATTGAATAGCGGAATAGGAAATATGATCATAAAAAGTGTATGTATCTCGCACGTACACAACCACACTAGGCCCCAATTACTATTGTTTGTACCCCTAAAAGGCTAGATGAGGAGTAGGGGGGGTATGGAACAGGCAGCACCCTCAAACCTTCAGAAGTATGAGATGAACCCCAACAACTTGGAAAGGTGGATCTCTCTCACACGTACCAACACAGACTATCCCCCAATTTAACTGATCCCCAAAGGTTTTTGATTAAATAGCGGAATAGAAAATATGATCCCAAAAAAGTGTATGTATATCACACGTACACAACCACACTAGGCCCCAATTACTATTGTTTGTACCCCTAAAAGGCTAGGAGTAGGGGGGAGTATGGAACAGGCAGCACCCTCAAACCTTCAGAAGTATGAGATGAACCCCAACAACTTGGAAAGGTGGATCTCTCTCACACGTACCAACACAGACTATCCCCCAATTTAACTGATCCCCAGAGGTTTTTGATTAAATAGCGGAATAGAAAATATGATCCCAAAAAAGTGTATGTATATCACACGTACACAACCACACTAGGCCCCAATTACTATTGTTTGTACCCCTAAAAGGCTAGGAGTAGGGGGAGTATGGAACAGGCAGCACCCTCAAACCTTCAGAAGTATGAGATGAACCCCAACAACTTGGAAAGGTGGATCTCTCTCACACGTACCAACACAGACTATCCCCCAATTTAACTGATCCCCAAAGGTTTTTGATTAAATAGCGGAATAGAAAATATGATCCCAAAAAAGTGTATGTATATCACACGTACACAACCACACTAGGCCCCAATTACTATTGTTTGTACCCCTAAAAGGCTAGGAGTAGGGGGAGTATGGAACAGGCAGCACCCTCAAACCTTCAGAAGTATGAGATGAACCCCAACAACTTGGAAAGGTGGATCTCTCTCACACGTACCAACACAGACTATCCCCCAATTTAACTGATCCCCAAAGGTTTTTGATTAAATAGCGGAATAGAAAATATGATCCCAAAAAAGTGTATGTATATCACACGTACACAACCACACTAGGCCCCAATTACTATTGTTTGTACCCCTAAAAGGCTAGGAGTAGGGGGAGTATGGAACAGGCAGCACCCTCAAACCTTCAGAAGTATGAGATGAACCCCAACAACTTGGAAAGGTGGATCTCTCTCACACGTACCAACACAGACTATCCCCCAATTTAACTGATCCCCAAAGGTTTTTGATTAAATAGCGGAATAGAAAATATGATCCCAAAAAAGTGTATGTATATCACACGTACACAACCACACTAGGCCCCAATTACTATTGTTTGTACCCCTAAAAGGCTAGGAGTAGGGGGGAGTATGGAACAGGCAGCACCCTCAAACCTTCAGAAGTATGAGATGAACCCCAACAACTTGGAAAGGTGGATCTCTCTCACACGTACCAACACAGACTATCCCCCAATTTAACTGATCCCCAGAGGTTTTTGATTAAATAGCGGAATAGAAAATATGATCCCAAAAAAGTGTATGTATATCACACGTACACAACCACACTAGGCCCCAATTACTATTGTTTGTACCCCTAAAAGGCTAGGAGTAGGGGGAGTATGGAACAGGCAGCACCCTCAAACCTTCAGAAGTATGAGATGAACCCCAACAACTTGGAAAGGTGGATCTCTCTCACACGTACCAACACAGACTATCCCCCAATTTAACTGATCCCCAAAGGTTTTTGATTAAATAGCGGAATAGAAAATATGATCCCAAAAAAGTGTATGTATATCACACGTACACAACCACACTAGGCCCCAATTACTATTGTTTGTACCCCTAAAAGGCTAGGAGTAGGGGGAGTATGGAACAGGCAGCACCCTCAAACCTTCAGAAGTATGAGATGAACCCCAACAACTTGGAAAGGTGGATCTCTCTCACACGTACCAACACAGACTATCCCCCAATTTAACTGATCCCCAGAGGTTTTTGATTAAATAGCGGAATAGAAAATATGATCCCAAAAAAGTGTATGTATATCACACGTACACAACCACACTAGGCCCCAATTACTATTGTTTGTACCCCTAAAAGGCTAGGAGTAGGGGGAGTATGGAACAGGCAGCACCCTCAAACCTTCAGAAGTATGAGATGAACCCCAACAACTTGGAAAGGTGGATCTCTCTCACACGTACCAACACAGACTATCCCCCAATTTAACTGATCCCCAGAGGTTTTTGATTAAATAGCGGAATAGAAAATATGATCCCAAAAAAGTGTATGTATATCACACGTACACAACCACACTAGGCCCCAATTACTATTGTTTGTACCCCTAAAAGGCTAGGAGTAGGGGGAGTATGGAACAGGCAGCACCCTCAAACCTTCAGAAGTATGAGATGAACCCCAACAACTTGGAAAGGTGGATCTCTCTCACACGTACCAACACAGACTATCCCCCAATTTAACTGATCCCCAGAGGTTTTTGATTAAATAGCGGAATAGAAAATATGATCCCAAAAAAGTGTATGTATATCACACGTACACAACCACACTAGGCCCCAATTACTATTGTTTGTACCCCTAAAAGGCTAGGAGTAGGGGGAGTATGGAACAGGCAGCACCCTCAAACCTTCAGAAGTATGAGATGAACCCCAACAACTTGGAAAGGTGGATCTCTCTCACACGTACCAACACAGACTATCCCCCAATTTAACTGATCCCCAAAGGTTTTTGATTAAATAGCGGAATAGAAAATATGATCCCAAAAAAGTGTATGTATATCACACGTACACAACCACACTAGGCCCCAATTACTATTGTTTGTACCCCTAAAAGGCTAGGAGTAGGGGGAGTATGGAACAGGCAGCACCCTCAAACCTTCAGAAGTATGAGATGAACCCCAACAACTTGGAAAGGTGGATCTCTCTCACACGTACCAACACAGACTATCCCCCAATTTAACTGATCCCCAAAGGTTTTTGATTAAATAGCGGAATAGAAAATATGATCCCAAAAAAGTGTATGTATATCACACGTACACAACCACACTAGGCCCCAATTACTATTGTTTGTACCCCTAAAAGGCTAGGAGTAGGGGGAGTATGGAACAGGCAGCACCCTCAAACCTTCAGAAGTATGAGATGAACCCCAACAACTTGGAAAGGTGGATCTCTCTCACACGTACCAACACAGACTATCCCCCAATTTAACTGATCCCCAAAGGTTTTTGATTAAATAGCGGAATAGAAAATATGATCCCAAAAAAGTGTATGTATATCACACGTACACAACCACACTAGGCCCCAATTACTATTGTTTGTACCCCTAAAAGGCTAGGAGTAGGGGGGAGTATGGAACAGGCAGCACCCTCAAACCTTCAGAAGTATGAGATGAACCCCAACAACTTGGAAAGGTGGATCTCTCTCACACGTACCAACACAGACTATCCCCCAATTTAACTGATCCCCAGAGGTTTTTGATTAAATAGCGGAATAGAAAATATGATCCCAAAAAAGTGTATGTATATCACACGTACACAACCACACTAGGCCCCAATTACTATTGTTTGTACCCCTAAAAGGCTAGGAGTAGGGGGAGTATGGAACAGGCAGCACCCTCAAACCTTCAGAAGTATGAGATGAACCCCAACAACTTGGAAAGGTGGATCTCTCTCACACGTACCAACACAGACTATCCCCCAATTTAACTGATCCCCAAAGGTTTTTGATTAAATAGCGGAATAGAAAATATGATCCCAAAAAAGTGTATGTATATCACACGTACACAACCACACTAGGCCCCAATTACTATTGTTTGTACCCCTAAAAGGCTAGGAGTAGGGGGAGTATGGAACAGGCAGCACCCTCAAACCTTCAGAAGTATGAGATGAACCCCAACAACTTGGAAAGGTGGATCTCTCTCACACGTACCAACACAGACTATCCCCCAATTTAACTGATCCCCAAAGGTTTTTGATTAAATAGCGGAATAGAAAATATGATCCCAAAAAAGTGTATGTATATCACACGTACACAACCACACTAGGCCCCAATTACTATTGTTTGTACCCCTAAAAGGCTAGGAGTAGGGGGAGTATGGAACAGGCAGCACCCTCAAACCTTCAGAAGTATGAGATGAACCCCAACAACTTGGAAAGGTGGATCTCTCTCACACGTACCAACACAGACTATCCCCCAATTTAACTGATCCCCAGAGGTTTTTGATTAAATAGCGGAATAGAAAATATGATCCCAAAAAAGTGTATGTATATCACACGTACACAACCACACTAGGCCCCAATTACTATTGTTTGTACCCCTAAAAGGCTAGGAGTAGGGGGAGTATGGAACAGGCAGCACCCTCAAACCTTCAGAAGTATGAGATGAACCCCAACAACTTGGAAAGGTGGATCTCTCTCACACGTACCAACACAGACTATCCCCCAATTTAACTGATCCCCAGAGGTTTTTGATTAAATAGCGGAATAGAAAATATGATCCCAAAAAAGTGTATGTATATCACACGTACACAACCACACTAGGCCCCAATTACTATTGTTTGTACCCCTAAAAGGCTAGGAGTAGGGGGGAGTATGGAACAGGCAGCACCCTCAAACCTTCAGAAGTATGAGATGAACCCCAACAACTTGGAAAGGTGGATCTCTCTCACACGTACCAACACAGACTATCCCCCAATTTAACTGATCCCCAAAGGTTTTTGATTAAATAGCGGAATAGAAAATATGATCCCAAAAAAGTGTATGTATATCACACGTACACAACCACACTAGGCCCCAATTACTATTGTTTGTACCCCTAAAAGGCTAGATGAGGAGTAGGGGGAGTATGGAACAGGCAGCACCCTCAAACCTTCAGTATGAGATTGTGTTCACTGTACCCCACAAAGATTGAGTTCACTGCACCCCACAATGATTGTGTTCACTGCACCCCACAAAGATTGTGTTCACTGCACCTCACAAAGATTGTGTTCACTGTACCCCCCAAAGATTTTGTTCACTGCACCCCACAAAGATTCTGTTCACTGTACCCCACAAAGATTGTGTTCACTGCACCCCAAAAAGATTGTGTTCACTGCACCCCAAAAAGGATGTTGTTCACTGCACCCCAAAAAGGATGTTGTTCACTCCACCCCAAAAAGATTGTGTTCACTGCACCCCACAAAGATTGTGTTCACTGCACCCCAAAAAGATTGTGTTCACTGCACCCCAAAAATGATTTTGTTCACTGCACCCCAAAAAGGATTTTGTTCACTGCACCCCAAAAAGGATGTTGTTCACTCCACCCCAAAAAGATTGTGTTCACTGCACCCCAAAAAGATTGTGTTCACTGCACCCCACAAAGGATTTTGTTCACTGCACCCCAAAAAGATTGTGTTCACTGCACCCCAAAAAGGATGTTGTTCACTGCACCCCAAAAAGGATTTTGTTCACTGCACCCCAAAAAGATTGTGTTCACTGCACCCCACAAAGGATTTTGTTCACTGCACCCCACAAAGATTGTGTTCACTGCACACCAAAAAGGATTGTGTTCACTGCACCCCAAAAAGATTTTGTTCACTGCACCCCAAAAAGATTGTGTTCACTGCAGCCCAAAAAGATTGTGTTCACTGCAGCCCAAAAAGATTGTGTTCACTGCAGCCCAAAAAGATTGTGTTCACTGCAGCCCAAAAAGATTGTGTTCACTGCAGCCCAAAAAGATTGTGTTCACTGCAGCTCACACACAGAAAAATGGATGTGGATCACTGACACCTGCCTATCTCCAATCCCACACCACACAGCAATATCGATTGTAGTTTGTAGAACACAGTTTCCCTAAAATTCAGCAGACTCTGTCCCTAACAGGATTGAGAAGAGATCGTAGATCAGGATTGAGTGCAGATTCACCCCACCCCCCACACAGCAATATCGATTGTAGTTTGTAGAACACAGTTTCCCTAAAATTCAGCAGACTCTGTCCCTAACAGGATTGAGAAGAGATCGTAGATCAGGATTGAGTGCAGATTCACCCCACCCCCCACACAGCAATATCGATTGTAGTTTGTAGAACACAGTTTCCCTAAAATTCAGCAGACTCTGTCCCTAACAGGATTGAGAAGAGATCGTAGATCAGGATTGAGTGCAGATTCACCCCACCCCCCACACAGCAATATCGATTGTAGTTTGTAGAAGACACTGACCCTATATAATTCAGCAGACTCTATCCCTAAAATGCCTACAACTCGCCCTGCCTAAACACTCCGACCTGTCCCTCAATTCTATCCGGACACAAATGGTTTTTTCCTGCCTATCTTTCCCTAATCAGCAGCCAGCACGTTGATGTGTGCTCTCTGTCCCTGAATCTAAGCAGCATAATGACGCCGCTGCGGCTGCCTCGAACTTATAAAGACTTGGTCACATGCTTCAGACGGCCAATCACAGCTACTGAGACATTTGCAGGCATGGCTGGGATGGCTTAAGGCACACCAGTTAAACGATTGTTGATTGGCTGTTGAAAGCCCGCCATGAAAAGAGCGCCAAAGCATGCAAAACCCGGAAATAAAACGGCCGAACACGGATTTTTACCCGAACATACAGTAAAGTGTCCGTGTCCGTGTTCGGGTACAAAAAATCCAATTATTCGGTACGAACACGAATAATACAGTCCGTGTTCGCTCAACACTATTTATTTTGTATGTATAAAAAATAAATCCAAAGCATTTACATTGTTGGTGCATGTTCCCAAAAGTTCACTTTTTATGCAACTTTTTTTTTTTTTTTTTACTTTTTTTTTTTTTAGATGTTCTTTACATTTCTTTTTTCTCTCTTAATATATACAGTGTTCTGTGCATTATATCATTTACCTTTATCTATATAGCATTGGTCAACGATAATACAGAAGTCATCAGACCATTAAGATTTTATGTACATTTAATGCATGTAAGCATAAATAACTACATACTCCCAAAGAGGAGAGGGTTGTGACGTGTATGGAGGAAGGAGAGTGTGCTAGGGTATTAACTCCTGAAGTAGTCAAATTTTTAGGATTTTCAAAGGCATAGACATTTCAAAGGCACATTATCAGCAAATAAACACTTTAATACAGAAAAACAATGTAAGTAAGCATTTAAAATACTAGATTCTTTTTACTTTTCTGTGTTTTTACCCACATTTTTTTTAGATTGGTGATAATAGGTTGCTGATTGTGAACAGCTTTTTGTAATTCATTATGCCGATGGTGGCTTAAAAACAAAAACATTTTCAAATGCACAAACTAGATATATATTTGAAGATATATTTTCTTGGGACGGGTATATTTAATTATTGCATAATAATCCAATTCTTCCTCTTCAGCAATATTGCAACAGAGATTGTTTTTAATGTTCCTCTTTTGAAATGCAAGTTTGGCTTATTCAGCCTGAGACCAACACGCTGTACCCTATCCAAAATGAAAAAAAAAAAAGGTTTTCTCTTTATTTCTAATTTAACATATAATGGGTATAATTGTACTGAAAAAATATCTTGTTTATCTTTAAATTTGGGATGGTTCAGCTTGTCAGCGACATATTATTATGATTAATGGAACATTAAAGTGTATTTTAAGTAAGTGTTCATCTGCTTCAGTTTTATTTCCATGTAGTTTACTTATTTATACCAGCAGAACATGTTCCAACTAGAGAATTGTCATGTAGTTTTATATTCAGGATGCTGCAAATTTTTGTGCATTGGCATGAATTGGATGGATGTGCAGCAAAGCTGGAGTTAGGTCAGTATATATCTGAAGCACCATCCTACATAGAAGCTAAGAATGAGATACATTAGAATTAGTTGTGTTTTTGATAGGTAAATGTAGTTACCACACTGTAGTCAGTGTGGCTGTATTGGTTTGGTAGATAAAAGCATATTCTGCTCAAATAATTCAGTGAAGCTGCAATCTGCTAGTCAGGTCTGCTTAGTGTGTTCAGCCGCTGCCAGTCTGGTCTATAGCTTCCTCTGTATCCAGGAAAGTTAAAGTGGAGTTACACCCAAAAGGGGAAGCTCCGCTTGTTCCCACCCTCCCCTCCTCCACTGCCACATTTGGCACTTTTTGGTTTTGACAGGTACCCACTCCCACTTCTGGGTAAGTTGCCGGTAGGCCATCTACGACATTTACGGCCCCTCCTCCTTCCCCCTGCTGCCTTCTGGGACACACAGAGGTCCCAGAAGACGGTGGGACCATTCAGAAAGTGCAGCGCATGCCCAGTAGCAAACAGGCTGTAAAGCCACAAGGCTTCACTTCCTGTTTCCCTTACTACAGATGCCAGTTTCTGCACCCAAAGCCGATTGACGAATTGGCTAGGGGTGCTGACATCATAGGATCCTTGGACAACTAAGTATCCTTATATTAATTTTTTTTTTTTTGCAAGTGATATTAAAGTCTTGTTTGTTTTTTGTTTAAAAATAACAAACAGACCTGGACGCGGACCCCTTCCCCCTTTCCCTTTCTACCCACCGCTACCAATTTCTCCTTCTATCTCCTTCCTTGCTTGCATGGTCCCTCGTGGACCACTTGACTCCCTTCTCTCTTCCCCTTCTTTCATTCTTTGCTCCCCTTCTCCCTGCTCACTCCTACCCTTTTCTACTTTTGTTTTGTTCTTTTTTTCCCCTCGCTTTATTGTTCTTACTCAATACAGTGCACAGTCAGAGAGCCGGTGCCCCCCCTCAGTTTGGGGAGGGGGGACCAAGGCCGGGGGTCGGGGACCACTTCCCCTCCCAGGGCGCAGCATGTTCCCTTGAGGGGCGCCGGGGGGGGGGGCTCGGGCCCCTGGCCAACCTGACGGCCGATTCGGGGTTCTGATCTGACCCTGACTTGAGTGGCCATTCCTAGTATTATTCTGTTTCTGTCGCATTTATTACACTGGCTATATCTGTGTCAGTTGTGCCTTGATTTACATTTTGAGGTCGTTATGCTATCTTTGTAATATATGACCAAGCCTTATGAGCATACATTGCACTGTTGTACACTTTGTTTACTTTTTGTAAAACCTTAATAAAAACTATTGGAAAATAAAAATAACAAACATGTTATACTTACCTGCACAGAGCAGCCCAAATTCTCCTCTTCTCAGGTCCCTCGCCAGCATTCCTGGCCCCTCCCTCCTGCCCCCCACAGCAAGGGGGTACCCGAGCCAAGCTGCTGCTCTGTGTGTCTATTCCGGCTTGGCCCTGCCCCTCTCTCTCCTCATAGGCTCACTGACTTTAATTGACAGCAGATGGGGACAATAAAAAAACACAATACAACATCCCCTAAACTAGTTAATGAAGAAATCTGTGAATGAGCCTATGTGTCTGGTTGCAGGGCACAGCCTTTGGGGGAGACCTGGACAGTAATCCTGCGGTTCCTACGGGCATAGCACTAACATCCATGTAAAATTGCCAATAGATGTAAAAAACAATATAGAAAATGATATTATTACTTTAGGTACTCTACTTCTTAGCTGGTGTACGTTCTGATGCCGGAGTGCACACTGCTTTATGAACCACATTTGTTAGTGCTATATGTATACTATAAGCACATTTCTGCATCAGTTTTACAAAATTGCAAATTATAAATGCAACACCCTTACACAATATGCAAATAAAATTCCCATATAATAAATAAAACCTTCTGTATCCAAAATAAATAAATATTTTCTGATATCCTGTGAGTCTTTCTTTTCATAGCGATTCCACCAATTATTCTATTGCTACCAATGCTGCTCCTTCACCTGAAATTGGAAAATCACTCACCCCAATTGGTGACCTTTCTGTTAAAGTGTTTGTAAACCCACCTTGAGAACTTTTACCTATAGGTACTGTAAATATCTCCTAAACTTGCATCGTTTAGGAGATATTTACATCGCATGCAGCCGATGACGTCATCGGCGCATGCGCTCTGAAGAAACCGTTTCTGCAGAGCCCTGTGCCGTGCTCCAGGGCGCATGTGCAGGAGTGATGTAATACAGCCGGAGTCCGCAGACCCGGAAGGAAGACAGGTGAAGATGGATGCGGCTGCCAGTGGGGATAACGCGGGCTTCGTTTGCAGGTAAGTGTCACATAATGTGATGCGATGCATATTAGCACATTATGGTGTCCTTTTATGAAATGGAGATGAGCAGTGATCCTGCTGATCACAGCTCATTTCCGATCTTTATTGGTTTATGAAACAGAAATGATCACGGGAGAACATGTTCTCCGCTGATCATCTCTTCACATGGGAATCTGTCATTGACAGACACAGAAACAGCCAGGCTATGAAGCTGCGATCTCCGCACTTCACTGGCGATCTGTGCCAGAATTCACACTCCCGGATTCACCAGCCTGGAGCTTGTGAAGCGGGGAGTGAAGACAGAATCGGGGGAGAACTGAGGGGGAAAAAGGAAGATTATCGACTTCCTTCTTCCTCGTTCAGACCCCCCAACACAGTAATCATGTCCCCCTGCCATATTTATGTATATATATACATGTATATATATATACACACATACATGTAGATATATATTTAATGTGTATATATATAATGTATGCATGTGTGTATTCAGTGTATATATATATATATATTTATGTAAGGGGACAATTATTTATTAACCTTAGTGGGGATCGTGTACTCAGCAGTGATAATTTATCACTGCTTGTTAAAGAGCGCTAGGGATTTTCATACTACTGTAATCTCGCTTTGTCTCACGAGATTACAGACGCCCCATTCACTTGTATAGAGATCTCTGCCATTCGCCGAGGAAACCGTTCTCCTCTGATCACCCTGGGAGAACTGAAGTTCTCCGCTTCATAAAAAGGGTGCCAGATGTGATCATTTTCCCCGGAGAACTGCAGAGAAGCTAACAGAGAAAAAAATTCACCCGTTCATAAAAGTACACCTATGCATTTACTTTGCAGGGGAAAAAAAATGAAAAAAAAAAACCAGGAAGAGTTTACTTCCTCTTTAATGGAAAGACTGGCAGCAATCTATATCTCCTCCATGGCCACAATACTAAACGCCAGATCCACCACTAGTTATTCTTTCCCAGAATCGAAACGACCATTTATATAAAAAAAAGAACAGAAATCGCTAATAGGGTAAAATAATTTATCAACACAAATAAATACAAAAAAGAAGTCATGAATATGTGTCAGGTACCTACTGATGGAGCCTGACATGGAGAGGAAGGCGATCTCTTACACCTCTGGCTCAGTACCCCTGATAAGGTAACAGGAGATACAAGAGCCTGGAGCGGTAGCAGTGCCTGGCAGTTCTGGTGATGGCGGTTGCATTTGAGAGATCTGTGTGCACTTGGATGCAGGCTGGTTGATGATTTGGGCAGCAGGCACTGTAGGCTGGAAAACAGTCAGCAGGCACTTAGCGGCTGGCAGGGAATGGCAGCAAGCCAGGCCGACGGGTGGTAGACAGCAGGTACTTGGCAGGCTGCAAGGGTAGGGATGGCCAACACAGGTTGGACACAGATCAGGGTCAGTCAACCTGGGTCAATAACTAGCAGCCACCTCATGTACAGAGTAGCAGACAGAAGAATAGTTAGGTTTAGGCTGGAGTTGGCAATGGTAAGCAGATAGGCAGAAGAATCAAGCAGGGAAGTGGTCAAAGAGCAAGCCAGAGGTTGCTTCAGGCATGGTCAGACGAATAGCAGAACAGAAACAGGAGATTAAGCACAGCAGTTAATGGGTAGCAGAATATTGTAGGTCATAAGGCAAAGTCCTAGTGCAGCAGAGGTGTTTAAATAGCCCACTTTATAGGAATTCTCCATCTGTGCATAACTGTGCGCCTGGGTATTTTTTGTCTTTCCTGACAATATGTGCAATATAGCTCTTTATGGTTAGAGCTTTCCCTTAAGCATTCACTCAGCTATCTCCTTTGGTTATACTGTCCCCAGGTATATCACGTTCTGGCTCTGTTTTGTAGCTTCACCCCCTTGTGAGGTCACCAGCCTCCACTGACGGGTTTCATCTACAAAGACTTTTTCAAGGTGTATATACACTTAGTAAATACTGTGAGAATGCCATTTAGTTGCTCTGCCTGGTTAGTGGACACATTGATGTGAACGAAGGTGCAGATATTCTAGTTAATCAGACCCAAGCACTATGATAATGTATATAAAGATTATAGATTTCCTTTACATGATTGCATATGAATACACCAAATTCAGCCTGCGCCACAGTGTATACTGACCAGCTCAAAATGGCTAAATTTGCCAGTTTACCAGATTCCATGCCCCTGCTTTTTCTTATTTACCCATTTCATTTATAAATATAAACATAGAGGAATGATGGCAGAAAAAAAAACTAGTGGTCGATCGAGTCTGCCCAATTTTTGTTTTCCTTCTAAGGGGATCAAAGGGAATATGGGTTTCTGGTAAATCTATGTTATCTGCATGTTCTAAGGTGTGCAGGTTTATATTGTTCAGGTGTGCAGTGTGTGCCCTTTTCTTGCGGAGTTTGTTGTACTTATGAATATTTACTTTACAAAACTAATCACTGAAACAAAATTTTGTTTTACAAACAAACTCTTCTTTCTTTCATAGAGCAAATCCAAACAGAAACTCCCGCAGATACACATCTTGTTCAGGGATAATGGTCAGTTGGATACACAGGTGCATGGTTTCAGTGGGAAACAATAGCCAGTGAAAGGCTGCACTCCTCTAGAATAACATGCCCAAAACAAAGCAGAACGAGACATTGTTCTACAGCCATTGCCTTATTATACTCATAGCATTTTCCATGTGATTTCTGACATCACAAATTCAGCTGTGTCTTTTTGTTTGAGAACCTTTATACCAGCCATTGACTACTAAATCTAAAAAAAGACGACTAAACCTAAAATATAAAGTATTACTTATTTTAGAACAAGAGAAGAGCTATTATTAACATTTCAAAGTCCATTTCTCACATTGTTACATTTCAGCTCCACCCCAATCACACTAACATTTTTTTTTAGCAGGACACACATTAAAGTCATAGCCATTCTCATCAAAGACCTTCCATTTGGGTTCACTAACAATTGGTAATGGGATTGGAAGTCATGAAAATATGTACTGGAGTGCAAAATAAGCCCTGGTTAGAGTATTATGATAATATACATTTATATTATTTCTACCTGCATACCTACCTAATACAGGAAGGGAGGGAAAGAGAGGTGCCAAGCGGGCATAGTGTAGCACAATTTAATAAAAATGTCAATATAGACAACAATGGCACTCATAAACAGGTGGGGGTGAGGATGACAGTTCGCGGTGGATGGGATTGCCCAAGTATGAGCCGGGAGCTGGGGTCTCTGTCCAGGTTGGAAAGAAAGCAAGCTGTATGGAGGGAGCCTGGCATACCTGAAATCCGTCCTGGGGGGGGGGGGCCGGAGTCAGGTAGCCCTATGTCGCCGTGATGCTCCCTCTGGAGTTCGGATGTCCACCCAGGGAGAGTGTATCCAGCCTGATGAAGGAGGTGTGGCTTGCTTCTGAAACGCGTTCCCATTGGCTCTTACAGCAGACGGGCTGAAAGCTTCTTTCCACACTTCTGCTGAAGAGACTCTTCCTGGGTGGACATCTGAACTTTGGACGGACCATCACGGCAATACAGAGCTGCCCGACACCGGCTCCCCCTGGACGGATTCCAAGCTCACCAGGCTCCCTCCTTACAGCTTGGTTTCTTTCCACCCTGCACAGAGACCCCAGATCCTGGCTCATACTTGGACAATCCCATCGACCGCAAACTGTCATCCTCACCACCACCTGTTTGTGAGTGCCATTGTCGTCTATATTATAATATAACTGTAATAAAATACAGCACAATCTCAACTCATCTGTGAATAACCAACATTGTTTCTACATAAAAAGATCTTTAAGTATCGTGAGTAAGGATCGATACAAAGTGACTAAATATCGATCCTTACTCACTAAGTATCGATCCTTACTCATGATAATTAAAGATCTTTTTATGTAGAAACAATGTTGGTTATTCACAGATGAATTGAGATTGTGCTGTACTTTTATTACAGTTATATTTATTGAAGTGAAGTACAATCTAAATAACAGTACCTTGCCCCCCACCCCTCCCCCCTCACCCAGGGGGAGTAGCTCAGGGGGAAGGATTCCCCCATCCCCATCCAATATGTGGATGGGGAAATTGGCTCTTTTTTTTTTTTCGTTCAACACACTGATTGAATTAAAAAAAAAATGAATCATGTATGGCCAGTTTAGGAATGGCTTGATCAGGTGCATAGCTTTCCTCTTCTTATTTAATATTGTTTTACTGCTAAATGTAAATTATAGACTAAAAGACCGTTCCAGGGTCAAAACAAATCACTTTAGTCAACTCTTAACATTTTATGAACAATACCTTCATATCTATACTTGTGACATACACTCAGGCTCATCCACAGCAGAGATATTTCCAGCTTGCAGGCAATCAACCTATGGGCAGGTCAAGTGAGCAAATAACCCTTTAAATACACATAGTAACCACCATTTTTTAGGCTGGTTCACACCATGAATCGCACAGGAATGCGATTCACATGCAAACCCGGTGCAGTGCAAATTCAGCCCATTCATTGCATGCAACCTGTGTTTGGGGTGTCGTTAGGTTAACAGTGACAACCGCTGCAGTGTGTTTTGAGCACAGTGCAGGAAAGTGGGTTTTCTTAACCGTGTTCCAGTGTAAACTGGCCCTATGGAAGTTTGACATGGCACCTCATGGCAAAGAACTCTCTGGGGATCTGAAAAATAGAATTGTTGCTCTACATAAAGATGGCCTAGGCTATAAGAAGATTGCCAATACCCTGAAACTAAACTGCAGCATGGTGGCCAGGACCTTACAGCGGTTGACCAGGACAGGTTCCCCTCAGAACAGGCCTCGCCATGGTTGACCAAAGGAGCTGAGTGTGCATGCTCAGCATCATATCCAGAGGTTGTCTTTGGGAAATAGACAAATGAGTGATGCTGCCAGCATTGCTGCAGAGGTTGCAGGGGTGGGGGGTAAGCCTGTCAGTGCTCAGACCATACGCCCTATACTGCATCAAATTGGTCTGCATGGCTGTTGTCCTAGAAGGAAGCTGTGACGGTGTTAATTAATGGTTTGAATTGCTTCAGATGGGACAGTAATATTTGTCAGCAATATCTTCATATAGAAATATGAAGATTTAATCATATTTTACACTGGGAGACTTAGACTGTTATAGACCATTGCCATGAAGTGTGACTCCTAGACAATGTTTATTCTGTGTGCTTGTCTGTGAGAGAGACACACAGACTGTCATTGGCAGACTTCCCTATTGTTTGTGTATTGAAATGGAATGTGGATTGTGCCTGTCCCATTGTTAAATGTTAATGACCTCACATTGTTCTGTCCAGATGGCTAGATAATTAGTTTAGGTTAATTCTGTTCCTGTATACACTTTCATCTGCATATGATACTGTAATCAGCCAGAGGGGAGAGATTGTGTACACTGTATGAGAATGACTGAGTGTAAAACCCTGTTTCTATTGGATTGTGAATGTCATGTCCTGTTCCCAAAACGGTCCACCTGGGCGGTAACCTTGTGGGGGAAAACTGGATAAAAGAGCAGCTGTAACATTAAAGTTTGAGTTATTTTTCACCCTCAATCTAGAGTCCTGTCTCTCATTGGTGGAACCCGCTACAAGGGATTGCTATGCTCTTCATACTCCCTTGGATAATCACTAAGCTCTTGTAAGAGCTTGTGTAAGAGCTTGTTCCTGCTGCACTCTCTGGGGAAAGAGAGGTTCTCCCAAGGGAACCTGGAGCCTTGTCGTAGGTCCAGGGTGGGTAGAAGATGGCAAGACCTCAACCAAGCTGCAGTGATTCGTGGGGTCTGAGGTGTTTATGGTGTCTGGTGGAGTGCTTGGAGTCCTCGGGAAGCACTAGGAGCATCCGTCGATGGAGGTACCCAGTTGGGGTGCCGGTTAATCCGTTACAGAAGCCTCTTCTAAAGGTGATGCACAAGAAAGCCCGCAGAGTTTGCTGAAGACAAGCAGACTAAGGACATGGATTACTGGAACCATGTCCTGTGGTCTGATGAGACCAAGTTGCACTTATTTGGTTCAGATGGAGTCAAGCGGGTGTGGTGGCAACCAGGTGAGGAGTATAAAGACAAGACAGTCAAGCATGGTGGGAGTCTCATGGTCTGGGGCTGCATTAATGCTGCTGGCACTGGGGAGCTACAGCTCATTAAGGGACCCTGAATGCCAACATGTACTGTGACATACGGAAGCAGAGCATGATCCCCTCCCTTCTGAGACTGGGCCACAGGCAATATTCCAACATGATAATGAACCCAAACACACCTCCAAGAGGACCACTGCCTTGCTAAAGAAGCCGAGGGTAAAGGTGATAGACTCCAAGCATGTCTCCAGACCTAAATCCTATTAAGCATCTGTACAGCATCCTCAACTGGAAGGTGGAGAAGCGTAAGGTTTCTAACATCCACCAACTCCGTGATGTCGTCATGGAGGAGTGGAAGAGGACTCCAGTGTGCAATCTGTGAAGGTCTGGTGAACTCCATGCCCAAGAGGGTTAAGGTAGTGCTGGAAAATAATGGTGGCCACTTAAAATATTGACACTTTGGGATCAATTTGGACATTTTAGAGGTGTACTTACTTTTGTTACCAGCGGTTTAGACATTAATGGCTGTTTGTTGAGTTATTTGAGGGGACAGCAAATTGACACCGTTATACAAGCTGTACACTCACTACTTTACATTGTAGCAACGTGTCATTTCTTCAGTGTTGTCACATGAAAAGATATGATAAAATATTTACATTTTTGTGAGGGGTGTACTCACTTTTGTGAGATACTGTATATTTATATATATATATTTATATATATATATATATATATATATATATATATATATATATATAAACTGTATATTTATCCTACATGTAAGATGAATGTGGAAGAAGAGTGTTATATAGTTATACAGAAGCAGAGAACTGTGACTTCATAAGAATGGTTTAATACATATGGCTGAACTTCACATTTTATTAATATCCGCATTCTGAAAAAATATATCATTCAAACTTTGTTAAATGCTCTCTTATTTCTAAAGCAAAAATGTGTGGGGCCTTCGGGTAGGTTTAATGGAAATATAAAAAGTACATGTTTATGAACAGGAAATATCAAAGCATAATATGTTCATATTCTGCAATCACTTTTGTTTTAATTTATAAATATTGGTTTTAAGTGGTTTGGATTTTTTTTTATCCATTTATATATGTCTACTTTAAATGTATCTACAAGTTTTAATACTTTTGAAAAATTATATTATTCCCTAACTTCTGAAACTAAACTATAAGTATGTTCACAAAAACATCAATTTTATTTTATAACTTTTATTTGGCTCTGGTTTTATTTTAACACCTGTGTTATTTATTTTCTGTTCAAATATTGTGTTGGCAACACTGAATATATTTCATTTTACAAAACCCAATTTTCAAATGTTACATTCTGAATTCTGTGAAATCCCATTAGAATTTTTTTTTTTTTTAAAGAGTGCCTGTTTTTCATGCTGTTAAGCATCCAGAAATACTACAGTCCAGCATGTTCTCCTACTAGAGGTATTTTACTTTATTTGGGTTTAAATAACTCATCATGCAACATATCATTAAACTGAATCATTTTTTAGTGTGGATGGAGTATGGAGTGATTAAAGTTCCTGCCAGGGACTGCCCCAATAGAAGTTCTACCCTTTCCCACTGCAGAGACAAATTATGCAGAGACAGAATGGGGCCCTATATCATGCAGTAGCCAGTAGGTTTAATTTGAGACTCCTGATACAGTGTTAGAGGATAATAACACAGAGCAGACATCTTGGTAACAGACATTTTATTACAAAAGTAAAAATTCAAAGCTTTACTTCCAGTCCTCTGTAGGACCCAACCTGCTGTCATCTCTCGCACTACAGGTCATCTAGTTTCAGTGGTAATGATGGTTTTGCTTTTGATCTGCAAGCCCCAAAATTATTATAGTTCTGAGTTCAGGTTTAAGGTGTACAACAACTGGTCATTGTGTCAGTGCAATGTGCCATACACATTTCGGCATCTCAGGAGCTCATTATAACACTTCTGCTGACTGCTAAATATGTCTCTACATGTTGGGTTAAATGTTGTTATGTGCAATTTTATTTCTGTTGTAGTGCAGAGTAAGCTTATGATTTAAGATATATAACTTAAAAATTACCTTTAGCATTACACCAAGAGACATCAACTGCCTGCAAGTGCAGCCTACCTTACCTTGTGAGGTGAAGATTCAATAAACGGTGCAATCCCTTTGGCTTACTGACTGGAGGAACATGGAGGTTGTATCTAGGCCCCAATGGACATAAATTGGGCCCTAGATTCATGTCAAGGTAGTCTTGGAGAGGGTGTGACTTTGCCAGGGCATTTTTTCAGCTGGAACTTGGTGGAACTCAGTTCCACCACCTCTGGCTCAGGCCCTCTGTTCCCTGCTCACCACTATCACTTAAAAATACAGAAATCCAGCTTTTTACTTGTAAATACAGAAATCCAGCTTCATAAAACCCTCATCTGCCCACATCTAGAGTATTCTGTCCAGTTCTGGTCGCCAATCCTCAGAAGGGATGTGCTGGAACTGGAAAGAGTCCAAAGAGAGGCAACTAAACTAATTATTGGATTGGGGGACCTTAATTATGAGGAGCGATATACAAGTGCTTCATTTATTCTCCCTGGAGAGGAGACGCCTGATAGGGGACATGATAGCAATTTTCAAATACCTCAATGGTGATCCCAACATAGGAAAAAAAAAACGATTTAGTCTCAAGGAGTGCAAGAGGACACATGGCCACACAATGAGATTAGAGGAGAGGTGGTTTAACCTTAAGCTGCGTAAGGGGTTCTTCACTGTAAGGGCGGTGAGAATGTGGAACTCTCTTCCACAATCAATGGTATATGCAGGGAGTATGGCTACTTTTAAAAGACTCTTGTACATGCATCTTACAGATCACAACATTCAGGGTTATGGGAAATGATAACGTCACTGACACACACACACCTGCACAGGTTGAACTGGATGGACTATTGTCTTTATTCAACCTCAACCTCTATGTAACTATGTAACTATGCAACAGCTTATCTCCCAAATGGCTCCCATTGGGGACAAGGGAGATGCAGATGCCTGTGGTGCAGTGCGGATGCCGACACCCCCACTGAATGATCTCCCTGCAAATGAGAGAGGTGGAGGTACTAGAGCTGGCTGGGTGCTTCAGCTTAATGCAACAACAAAACTAAGGTGCAAGATGGTGGAGCTTTTAAGGAGGGGGGAGGCTATAGGGGCAGTGGAGGGGGGGTTGCTTGCAGAGGTCACAACTAAAGAGAGGGGTGAAAGTGAGATGTTGTTAGGGAATTCAGAGGTAAGCGGCTATGGAAGAAGGCTGAACCCTGCACCCCAAACTCTGCAAACTGTATGCAGTGAACAGCCAAACTCTGCACTCTGTACATAATGCATCCTCGAACTCTGCACGTAGCACACCCCTGAACTCTGCACTCTGTATGTAATGCACTCCTGGTATTTAATTCCCCTTTAAGACCCTTCCACTGTTAGTGAAATTTGACTTCAGCCACTATTTGATGCAGCTTTGAGGGTGTGTGTGTGTGGAGGGAGGGGGTTTTGGGGGGTGGGTTGTGGTTTAGTTCCTGAACGTATTTTCTGAGAAATAAAGTATAACAAAGCAAGTCAGGAAATAGAATGTGTCACCAAAAAAGATGAGGACATACAACAGTTTCCTAATGAACAGCTTCAATAACGAACACTTTTACCCCCTTCCTGCCCAGGACAATTTTTTGCTTTCTGCGCTGTCACACTTTGAATGGCAAATTTGCGGTTATGCAACACTGTACCCATATAAAGTTTTCATCATTTTTTTCAAACATAGTTACGTAGTTAGTCAGGTTGAAAAAAGACTCAAGTCCACCTAGCTCAACCAATATATAGAGCTTTCTTTTCGGCATTTAACAACCGCTGTTTTTTTACCTTTTTGCAAAAAAAGACAGAAAATTAAAAAAAAAAAAAAAAAAAAGAGTTTTTCTTCATTTCAGTTATAAGTTTTGCAAATAAATAATCTTTATTCATAAATTTTGGACAAAATGTATACTGCTACATTTCTTTGGTGAAAATAACCCAAATCAGTGTATTTTAAATGTAGTATTTTCAAATTTATGTCTTTTCAAATTTAGTCTGTAGGAAAGTTACAAACTATAGTAAATACCTGTACAGTATATCTGAAAATCGACAAGTCCTGATGTACAGATGGGCTATCACATTTCTCGAAGTGCAAAAAATGCCAGCATAGTACAAATATCCAACCCCCCCCCCCCCCCCCCGATTGACCCTCTTTTGGAGAGTAGACATTCCAAGGTATTTGGTAAGAGATATGGAAGTTGTAATTTTTTTGTCACAATTTTTTGGGAAAATGAAGAAATAAAAAAAATAAGTGTTTTATATACTGTCACCAGTGCAATACAGTGTCATTATACAACTGGTGTGGCGATGATCAGGGACACTGACTGGTGACAGTATGTAAATGTAGCACCCTCCTAGGTAGGTGCTAGCTAAAAGTATATAGGTGACCCTGTCTGCATATCGGAGGGGGGGGGGGGGGCTGATCATTTAGTTAGGCTGTCATATGTTTCCAGGTGTGGCCTGTTGAGCCTGGGGAGTCTCCCCACTGTTTCCAATGAGGGTTCTTATTGGACAGTGGAGAAAACCTAGCCAATAGCACACCAGGGCTTATGGCTATCTCAGTGGCCGGAGTTTGCCACAATGCACCCTAGGATGAGTTATAAGTCTGAGGGACGCATGTGACAGGGCATCTTTGGCGGGAAGCAAAGTCCCAGAAGGGGGGTGATGGCTGTCTCTCCTCCTGCCAGCGTTAGTGAAGGTGTCCTGGGCAGTCGGCCTAGAGGACGAAGGTTGAGCTGGGCTGCAGAGAGGGATCCAGAGTGCTGTGGACCGAGTGTAGCTGCTAGGCAAAAGTTTCGGGGAAAAACAGTGTCGTGAGTACTTGAAACCGCCCAGGGGTCTGCCTAGGACAGGGGACCATTCCAGAAGGTCAAAGGGATCTGGGAGCCAGCTAACCAGTAGAGGAGGCTTAGGAAAGGGGGTGCCAGTGTCTAAGCCCTGAAGATAAGAGAGTGAAAGGGGGCGCCGGTGTGGGCCCTGAAGTGTTCAGCCGTGCAGCAGAGTATACATGTAGCTACCTCAGCAAGGAGTGCTTAAGGGAGCTTAACCACTTAAGCCCCGGAAGATTTTACCCCCTTCCTGACCAGGGGGTATTTTGCGATTCGGCACTGCGTGACTTTAACGGACAATTGTGCGGTCGTGCGACGCTGTACCTAAACTAATTTGACGTCCTTTTTTCCCACAAACAGAGCTTTCTTTTGGTGGTATTTGATCACCTGTGCGATTTTTTGATCACGCGCTATAAACAAAAAAAGAGCGTCAATTTTGCAAAAATAACAATATTTTTCACATTTTTTTATATGAAATTCCCCAAAAAAAAAGTAAAAATCAAAATTTTTTAACATTTTCGGCCAATTTGTTTTATGCTACATATGTTTGGTAAAAAAAATCGCAAAAAGCGTATTTTGATTGGTTTGCGCAAAAGTTATCGTGTTTACTAACAAAGGGAAAGATTTTTGTTGTTTTTTTTTAACGCGTAATGGCGGCGATCTGCGATTTTTTTGCGGTACTGCGACATTGCGGCGGACAGATCGGACCCTTGACTGATATTTTTGACACTTTTGGGGTTACCAGTGACATTTCTACAGTAATCAGTGCTATATATATGCACTGTTACTGTAAAAATACACTGGCAGTGAAGGGGTTAACTTTATTTGAGAGGGAGGGGCTGTGTGTGTCCCTAGGGGCTTGATTCTAACTGTGATTGGTTGTGGCTTGAGGTGTAGTTACACTGATCTACGGTTCTACATAGTAGAACCGTATGATCAGTGTCTCTACACAGGGAGAACTGACAGGCAGCTTGTTTACACAAGCTGCCTGCCTTTCTCCCTCTCCCCCGACGATCGCAGAGTGACCGGCGGACATCGGGTCCGCTGGTCACACGCGCGGGGGGGGTGCGTGACCACGCGGGAGCGGGAGCGCGCCGCCGGCGGCGCGCGCTCGCTCCCCAGACCCTCCCAGGCTAGTGACGTACCGATACGTCACTCTGCCTGTAAGGGGCTGACCGCCGCAGTATATAGTCGTGCGGCGGTCGGCAAGTGGTTAAAGAGGACTTCTTCATTAAGGAAAGCAGTCGAAAGTCAGTTCAGCGTTACCAGGCAGCAGGCCAGCGTTAACCAGCGTTAATTGGCGTTGACCGGTATTCAGCCAGAGTCAAGTCAGCGCCAAATTGCATTTTTTAATTGTCCCTAGAAATAGTTGAGCCAAAGGAGTATCCCACTCATTCCCTTCTCCCATCCAAGTTCTCAATAAATATAAAAATCCAAAGATGCTGAACTGGTCATTGTCTCAGTGTTCACACTTGGAGAACATGCTTAAATGTGCTGTTGTTGCTAGTGGTAACCCAGGCGGACCCATATCAAGTAAAACGGCTGGGAATTGTGCTACATAAAAAAAAAATTCACATACAGTGAGCAGAGCAATACAGTGTTACCACAGTATACTCATAGTATGTAAAAAAAAAAAAATAGAAAATCCTGATCACTTCCACAGAGTACACTGCACTACTCTGCGGAGGTGATCAGGATTTTTAATTAGCTGTGATTGGCCACAGTTCATCACATGGTACAGATGGGCTGTAATTTGCCCTGTCTGTATCCTGTGATGACTGTGTGACCAATCACAGAGCTCATCACAATAGTAAATAATGAAATGCATGAATCAAAGCCTTTCATTGTGTACAACTGTCATGTGCTCTGCTCGGATTGGCCACAGCAATCACATGGTACCAGCAGTGGGTCGGTACAGTGATTTGTCATCGGCTGTATCCAATAGACATGGTGGGTGACAGATTGCACCAAGGCGTGGGCTGTGGGGCCCAGGCAAAGCGTGATCCTGAGAGGACGTAGTTATGAACAAGTCTGCCAAAGTCTGGAGTGATGTTACAATTAGAGATGGGCAAAGTATACTGCTTCATATAAATCAGGATTTAACCTGGATTACAACTAACCGAAGATGGATACCTGCTTCCCAGCACCCCCATCACCACCACCACCACCCCTATATTCTAAATGTTCCAATAAAAGAAACCAAAATTCACCTGTAGAGAAGTGATATAAGTGCTACTGCAGGTGGACATCTGGGTTCTGCACTTTATACCTGCATGAGCACTTGCCTTTCATATTTCTCTTTAAGACATGTTGAAACAGCATAAAGGCAAATACTTGCTTTGATCAGGCTTTAAACAACCAAATTGGTATTTCTTTGGCTTCCCAACACCTGTATTCCTCCTCCCTCCCTCTAGCTTAGATATCCACTAAAATACACATCTGAGTATATCTTTGTAAATAGTTACAGTTTATCTTGCTAGTTCTATTTATATTGCTAAGAATCCCGACTGTGAATCTCCCTGTTTTGTGATTCACACCATGTTTGTGCATTATATGAACCTCACAATATCACTGAGATTGTTTGAAGCCTGTAAATAGCAAAACATCATTCATATCTGTTTTTGATGTGAGGGCATTGTATTTTTTCTTTGCTTATCATTATCCCACGTTATCCATTCACAAACAGCAGAATAACTACTAGACTTTTCATTAACTGAACCATACAACAAAATCAAAGAAGACACATTTAAAGTTGGTTTAAAATCAGTGAATCACTACAAAAGAGCTCATAATCTGTTTTTATAAACACGATCACGAAGCACTTTGATCAGTGATTCTTACCTTTTTGTCCATTTCGTTTCTGAACAGCATATATATTGTCATGGCCTGACAAAAGGGTTCCTTTGTGTGCGTGTTTAATGTTAGTTTATTCTATGCTGTGAACCTCTCACTCTTTCATGCTTACTTTACCAGCATACAAACACTGAATTTAAGTACTCAAATTAAAACAGGAATATTCTAAACCCTGTACTTCATATGTCATATATAATTAAAATAATTGTTTTTTTAATGCAGTTAGATGGATGATATAAGTATATTACAAATATTAAATCCTTGTGACATTTAACTGTCATAAAAAATAAAAATAAAAAACTTAGGATGTCTAGGAGGAGAAGGTAAACCTGATATATAGAATATCACAAACCATGTTTTAAATCTTGGTGGAGCAACAACATTTATGTAGGAAATGATGGCCCCTAAATATCAAAATGAACAATGAGAACTGGGGGTCAGAAGTGAATGATCCTGAATATTAGAGCCTAAATGAGGCTAAATTATCCAACTAACACCAGCCCACAAATGTTTTTAAAGAGACCATCTGACAAATGCCAAACGAAGAGAAAACCCCCTAATTGGACTTTAGCAGCCGAAATCATATTATTCAATCATCATAAAATGTGAGTTGTCAACTGAGTATAAAAAAATCACTACAAATTTTATTAGACAAATTGTTAAAAAAGAACAACAATAAACAGCTGGTGTACATTCAAACCAACATGGTGCAAGGAACAGTTTTACATATTCCCTGGACTGCCGTGATGGAGGTCACCATGGCAGAATAAGCAAGGAAAACATCTGACCGTTTTCGGACTTCATTCTTTCCTCAGGGGTGTATGTTTAAATAGAATGAATCACTTATGTTGACAACAGTTGGAGCTTGCATTCAACAGCCAAAGATATTTAAAAACAGTCAGTGATGTCCATAGCATTGTCCAGGGGAAGGAGTCATTTAAGTATTGGTAGCACCCAAATGAGATCCAGCGAGACCTGCCGGCCTGCACCCCTGGAAAGGGGAAAACACAAAAGCAGAGACACAGTCGAATAGATGCAAGGTTGTTGATGCAGTCCACTCAGTGGGGGGATGCCACATGTCTTCTCTCCTGGATCGGGAGGATGTCCAAATTTCCAGTTAGGACTTGCATTGAGTGCATGCTAAGTTTATCCCTACAAAACAGGTTATTATTGTCTGTAAGGTGTTTAATAGCTGCATCTTTAATATTAGTTATAATATTGATATTTAGTAATATAGTTATATAGGTATAATATATCATATTTAGTTAGATCTATTATACATAAAGAAAGAACCCCCTAGTGGGACTTTAGCGGCCTGGGAGCTACAGTATATACGGCCTAGGAGCTATATACGGCCTAGGAGCTATATATAAGTGTATAATCAATATATCACAAATAGTAAAAAAATACAGTGTAGTTTTTATTTGAACAAAAGTTAAAAACAATAGAGGCTGGGGTGTAGTAAAACAAAGCATAAATGCCTAAGTGCCAGAGGCTCTAGATGTTCCACAATTGTCATCACCCTAGGCGACCAGGGAAAACATCCGACACGTTTCAGAAATAGTTTTCTTTCATTAGGGGTGTATACATAGACTAGACCAGAGCACTTCTAGAATGGAGAAAAAAGAGAGGTGTAAACATTTATCAGTATTTGTATTGTTGCCATACTTGTTAGAATTATCCAAAAAACACTTACATAATTTATGCAGAGGGGTGACAAGACACAGCAGCCAAGGAATTCATGAAATCCAATGAGAATTGGGGGGGCAATTGTGGTATTAGCCCCCTCCCCCAGTGAAGGGCAAGAACCGGCAATACCTGCTGGGGTGCACTGAGGGGCAGAGAAGAAGCGTGGAGGTGGATGCGGAGAATAATCTGTAGGTGTAAAGGAATATATATGTGTATATACACAATGCACACATAAACAGACTATAAAATGGAGTGACATCTTCATCCCGTGAGTCTATCTCCTGGCTTCTTTTGGTGGCAGATGCGATTTCCCCTTACTGGTGCGGTCCATGTGGAAGTTACATCTTCGCCCTGGTAAACCTTTTTAAGTCCTTTCGTTATTGATTTTGGTACCTGTATTTATACCCTACCTGGTACTGAGATATTGTTTTACTCTATATACTCTCTCATTGCAATATACTCTGTATGATGGCTACATATATACTTACATATGTGAATCTTTTATGAGCGGTTGTCTCTTTGCAGTGCAGTTGTTTGTATGCATTGAACTGGATCCTTCTTGGTGGACATGCTCTTTGAATATATGCGCATACACCCCCTTCCTTAATATTCCATATACAATATGATTCTGGTTATTATTACGGGGATATACACTTATACACATGCATTATGCATATTTGCTGTTGAATTTATTCAATTTTCATAATGAAAACATACAGTATATTCATGTGTGCATTGTGTATATACACATATATATTCCTTTATACCTTCAGATTATTTCTACATCCACATCCACGCTCCTCCTCTGCCCCTCAATGCACCCCAGCAGGTCTTGCTGGTTCTTTCCCTTTACTGGGGGAGGGGGCTAATACTACAATCCCCCCCCCCCGCTTTTGAGTTTCTGATAGACATTCTCGTTGGTTTTAATGAATACCTTGGCTGTGTCTTGTCATCCCTCTACTACATAATTTATGTAAGTGTTCTTTGGATAATTCTAACAAGTATGGCAACAATATAAATACTGATATATATTTACCTTGAATGATTAAACCTGTCTTTTTACTCCATTCTAGAAGTGCTCTCTTCTAGTCTATATATACACCTCTGATGAAAGAGAGCTATTTCTGAAAGGCGTCGGGTGTTTTCCCTGGTCGCCTAGGGTGGCGGCAATAGTGGAACATCTAGAGCCTCTGGCACTTAGGCATTTATGCTTTGTTTTACTAAACCTCAGCCTCTATTGTTTTTAACTTTTCTTCAAATAAAAATTACATTGTATTTTTAGATTGTTTGTGATATATTGATTATACATTTATTATCAGGGATGTTGGCCTGATTTTTGTGTATCGATCATTCCCCCATTCCCCAGCTCGATCTATTATTCATGAGCGTTAGTTACAAGAACAAAAGCAATTCTTTTAAAGTGGTTGTAAACCTCAGTCAAGGAATCTGAGCAAATCACATACTGTATATCTGTAGTGTTTACTTATCTAGTTTGAAAAATCCAAGTGTCGTTTCTCTCTGGTGCTTCATTCCTTTGTTATCAGTCACTTTGGCAATGTTTCACAAAACATAAGATACATTTGTGTCAGGAAGGGGGGGGGGAGCTCAGAATAGAGCTTGCCTATTCACAACACAGTTCTTGTGTTGTGTGGAGGGGGGGTGTTCCTTTTACTGATAAAATAAATATAAAATCCAAGACTTGCGTGGGTGTAAGAAAATGCCCGCCTGCTTTGTGTTCTGTCACATTAGGAAACCTATTCGAACACATAACGGCCATGTTGGAATGCATAACGCATGCACAGTAATTTGTTCTCGTCCTAACGTCACTCCCGGTTTGCAGAATCTGATGGGTAGCGGTATTCTGATAGAACACCGGCTTGCAAATGACGTCTTTAACAGAACAGAAGTCAATGCAAGACACTTCAAAGTCAACCCCAAGTAGTGCAGGAAGCTTTTTCTAAGTCAGGGAGACTTGAGTAACTCTGATTAGGACGCCCCAGTGTGAACCGAGCCTAAGGCCCCTTTCACACAGGCGGACCGTTCAGATCCGCCTGTCCGTTTTTTTGGCGGATCTGAACGGTTCCCCCATGCATCTCTATGGGGCATTGGATGTCAGCGGAGACATGTCCGCTGACATCCGATCCGTCAAATCTGGACGGATGGAAACCCTATTTTCCATCCGTCCAGCAGATCGGATGGGATCGGATGAGAACGGACCGACGGTCCGTTCCCATTCGATTCCCCCATAGAGATGTATGGGGCTCTGACAGCTGTGTCTCCGCACACAGTGCGGAGAACAGCTGTCATTCTCCTGGTCAGCAGGGGGTCGGCGGATCGATCTCCCGCTGAGAAAAACGGAGTCCGTTCGACGGACATCCTGTGTGAAAGAGCCCTAAGGCTTCATGCACACCTGAGCATATAGTTTTCAGGCTTTTTTGGGGCGTTTTTCAGGCTTTTTTGGACATATTTCAGGTGTTTTTCTTTTGGCATTTTTCAGGCATTTTTTTAGGAGTTTTTTGCAGGTGTTTGGAGGAAGGCATTGACATCTAACAAAAACGTTTGTAATCTGCCAAAAAAGAAGCTCATGTACTTTTTTGAGCTTCAAGCATTTTGCTTCAGGTGACAAAACGCCCATATGTGAATAGGGGCCATTGAAATGAATGGGATTTTGCTTGTTGCGCATTTTGAGACTTCAGAGATGAGCGTTTTATGAGTTGAAAAACTCCCAGGTGTGAACAGGGCCTAAGAACTACTTGTTTAGACTGTAAACCTAAACAAACATTTACAGGGTTGTCTATTATTTCATGCTGTACCCATAGTGAGTCACTCTAAGTTGCGTTATCACTTTTAAATTAATGAAACATTACTCTTTGCAAAAAAATAATTTATCTGTAAAAATACCAACCACAAATTATTTATTTGCAAAATAAACAGTGTTATTTTTAAAACTATAACTTGATGTGTTTACACAATGAATTCAGTTAACTAAACTAAAAACATTCCTTTTTTTAAACGTATCTGGCACATAGTACCATGGAACCACGTGTGAAATTTTATATTACTTTGGCACAGTTACATCCAATATTCTGTCAAGTTATTAAATATTATATATATTGCATGCAGAGGATAAAGATCATTTGAACAAATACAATGGGGAATATATTTGGTAGTATTGCACAGTAGAGCTGCATTTTCATTGCACCAAAAATAAAAGACAATAATATAAAACAGAAAAAAGGCATGGAAAATGAGCACGCACAACAAATAACTGTTTTAAATTGTGTTTGCACATATGGACATGTTTATCCCATGTAAATGATTCATACACTTTTGGCATTAATGTCAATGCGCCTTTTCAGTGCTCAAACTCATTACATACATAAAGCCCCCATTCACATTGGCGCAATTTGACATGCGATTTGATTGGTCACTTTGCGGCGCCGCACCGATTTTCAAAAGTAGTTTCTGCACTACTTTTGGTGATTTCGGGGGCGACTTCAATAGACATCTGTGCATGAACCCGCACAGATGTCTTTCAAGTCACCCCTAAAGTCAGACAGAAATGTGGCTTTAAAATCTTGTAAGTTCAGATGAAGTGGTACGATTTCAAAGCCGTGTTTAGTGTGAACAAGAGCTTAAACTAAGGATCACCCACAACTGCACTTTTCTGCACTTAGTGCAATTGAACAGAATGGACCCAAGCCCAGAAGATGGTAGAGGGTTGCACTGACTTTGGACTTGATAAAACACAGTGGAGCAACACCAGCAGATGAAATGGCTCCCCAAATCATCACTGACTGTGGAAAGTTTTTGCATGAGGTGCCGGCAAAACATCTGAACTTGTGTATAGTGGTGTATATACACACATACATATATTTATATACACACCTAGACATATATAGGTGTGATAGTAGCAGAAATATATGCTTGCGCTAATGAAATCATTTACAGTAATATATTTCTGCTACTATCACACCTATATATGGCTAGGTGTCTATATACATATAATTATGTGTGTATATATACCACTATACACAAGTTCAGATGTTTTGCCTGCCTCAAAAGAACCCCAAAAAATGCCAAAAAAACGCTAGCGTCAAAAAAAAATGCCCAGGTGTGTTTTTGCTGGCATTTTTTGGGAGTTTTTGGAGGCAGGCAAAACATCAGAACTTGTGCACAGTACCACTATACACAAGTTCAGATGTTTTTCCTGACTGCAAAGAACCCAAAAAAATGCCTGCTTTGAAACCGGCAAGGTGTGAAAACCGAGAAGAGAAGCTAACCCCCTGAGCTGAAAGTGTTCTAATACAAACAATCCTTTTTTTTATGGTTCTGGACATGCTACAGAGCTGAAACTTCACAGGTACATTTTTACAGGTAAAAATCAAAAAAATCTCTTTTTTTTTTAATTTTTTCAATAATTGGCTTTTTTTTATCAAAAATGACAATTTTTAAGAACTTTTTTGTGTGATTTTGTGTCTGGGGGTCTAAAAGGTGTACCTGTGAAGTTTCAGCTCTGTAGCATGTCCAGAATCATAAAAAAAAAGGATTGTTTGTATTAGAACACTTTCAGCTCAGGGGGTTAGCTTCTCTTCTCGGTTTTCACACCTTGCCGGTTTCAAAGCAGGCATTTTTTGGGGTTCTTTGCAGTCAGGAAAAACATCTGAACTTGTGTATAGTGGTACTGTGCACAAGTTCTGATGTTTTGCCTGCCTCCAAAAACTCCCAAAAAATGCCAGCAAAAACACACCTGGGCATTTTTTTTTTTGACGCTAGCGTTTTTTTGGCATTTTTTGGGGTTCTTTTGAGGCAGGCAAAACATCTGAACTTGTGTATAGTGGTATATATACACACATAATTATATGTATATAGACACCTAGCCATATATAGGTGTGATAGTAGCAGAAATATATTACTGTAAATTATTTCATTAGCGCAAGCATATATTTCTGCTACTATCACACCTATATATGTCTAGGTGTGTGTATATAAATATATGTATGTGTGTATATACACCACTATACACAAGTTCGGATGTTTTGCCTGCCTACAAAAAAACCCAAAAAATGCCAGCAAAAACACACCTGGGCATTTTTTTTTTGACGCTAGCATTTTTTTTGGCATTTTTTGGGGTTCTTTTGAGGCAGGCAAAACATCTGAACTTGTGTATAGTGGTATATATACACACATAATTATATGTATATAGACACCTAGCCATATATAGGTGTGATAGTAGCAGAAATATATTACTGTAAATTATTTCATTAGCGCAAGCATATATTTCTGCTACTATCACACCTATATATGTCTAGGTGTGTATATAAATATATGTATGTGTGTATATACACCACTATACACAAGTTCGGATGTTTTGCCTGCCTACAAAAAAACCCAAAAAATGCCAGCAAAAACACACCTGGGCATTTTTTATTTGACCCTAGCTTTTTTTTGGCATTTTTTGGGGTTCTTTTGAGGCAGGCAAAACATCTGAACTTGTGTATAGTGGTATATATACACACATAATTATATGTATATAGACACCTAGCCATATATAGGTGTGATAGTAGCAGAAATATATTACTGTAAATTATTTCATTAGCGCAAGCATATATTTCTGCTACTATCACACCTATATATGTCTAGGGGTATATATACAGACATATATGTGTATATATACCCCCTATACCCATGTTCAGATGTCATGTCTGACATCAAACATGTCCTCAAAAAAGCACTGGCAGTGGCAGCCCCTGCAGCATGAAAAATGCTTGGCTGGTGAGAAGCCATATTCCTGTCCCGAAGCAACTCAGAGAAATGATCATTTCTCTATAGCGGTCACCCTGCTATGGAAGGGTTTTGTCACCCTTCCATAGCAGTCACTGTCAGTTAACCCTACACTACACTACGGTCCCTTTACACTTAACACTTTCCCTACAGAAACTAAATTTTTGAAGCTAACTTAAGTGTAAAGGAGCACTCTAACTACACTAGATATCCCTTTCCTCACACTAAAAATAGCTAAATGACACTTTGTAACACATTAGAACAGAACAGCATTCCACTCTCTTCCATGTCCCGTACAAGAATGCTAGGAATTTGGCGGGGGCGATCTTTTATACTGGGGGGCGTATTCACTAATGATTGGTCTAGGGACCCCCTAGTCACTCCAATCACATTCCTAGCATTCTCCTGCCCCCTCAATTGGCTTTTGCTAATGGTTCTGGTCCAATCACGGGCTTTTAAAGCCCATTTCCTGAAGCATTGCATTTTGGTCCGTTCTGGTTGCCGAATTCCGAACTTTTTGGGCAAAAAGTTCTAAATTCAGCCGAACCTCGAACACCCAATGTTCGGGCCGAACCGATGGTGGACCCGAACCGTTCGATCATCCCTACTGCTGACCAGCTTCATGGAGATGCTGATTTAATTTTCCAGCAGGACTTGGCACCTGCCCACACTGCCAAAAGTACCAAGACCTGATTTAATGATCATGGTATTACTGTGCTTGATTGGCCA
Organism: Pelophylax lessonae; assembly: GCF_965119305.1. Lineage (NCBI taxonomy): Eukaryota > Metazoa > Chordata > Amphibia > Anura > Ranidae > Pelophylax > Pelophylax lessonae. The sequence continues at coordinate 319,776,347 of NC_138772.1, read as the reverse complement.
GCAAACTCGCCTGACCTAAACACCATAAAGAATCTGTGGGGCATTGTCAAGAGGAAGATAAGAGACACCAGACCCAACCATGCAGATGAGCTAAAAGCCACTATCAAAAAAACCTGGGCTTCCATAATACCGCAGCAGTGCCACGGGCTGATCACCTCCATGTCACGTGGCATTAGCTCAACGATTCATGCAAAAGGAGCCCCGGCCAAGTATTGAGTGCATACTATATTGTACATTGACATAATTTTTAGTAAGCCAACATTTCTGTATTAAAATCCTTTTTTCATATTGGTCTTATGTAATACTCTAATTTTCTGGGATACTGAATTTTGAATTTTTCCCTAGCATTAGGCCAAAGTCATCAAAATTAAAAGAAAGAAATGCTTGAAATATATTATGTGTGTGTAAAGCATCAATATTAAATATACTTTTTGAATTGAAATACTGAAATAAATTAACTTTTTGATGATATTCTAAATTTATGAAATGCACCTGTATATTGGAACTTTTTTTTATACCACTAATGGCAGTGATCAGCAACTTTAAGTGGGAGTGCGGCAGGCAATCTGACACTAACTGATGCTGGGGGGGTAACTGACTAACTGCCTCTAACATCACCAGTGACACCAATACAGTGGTCAGTGATAATACTATACACTGTACTAATGACACTGGCTGGTAAAGGGTTAACATTTAAGGCGATCAAGGGGTTAAAAGTGTACCTAAAAATGTGTAATGTGTTCGTTGTGTGCTGCTTTTTACTAAATATCTCTTTGTTTTTTATCCCTGCTTTGCAGGGAGAAGAAAGAGAGATCATTCCCACTGTACAGAGGCGTATGTTAATTGTCAACACAGGGCTCTGGGCTGTGATTGGCCATTCAGCAGGTCCTGAGTCTTGCTGACAGTGATTGTAGAGAGCGGGGTTCAGTAGGGGGGCGCGCCCTAAACTTGGAAGCAGGCAGTGACGTACCAGTATGTCGCTTTGCCTGCACAAGCCTCACGTCTGCAATACAACGCAGGCATGCTGTCCAGAAGTGATTAAAGTGGTATAGTAGTGGTGGGTAGAAAGCAGCCACTAATAATAGCGGTGGCAGAGTTGGTGAAGTGCCCATGCATTACAAAGCAGAATTGTGTCTGGAAATAAGAGAGAAGGTGGTTACCCAGAACTCATTAAAAGACATGCTTAATAGCAAGCAGGCTGCTAGCCAGTGATCATTCCACGGTTAAATATAAGATTATTCCTGTTCAAGCTTTGCCATACTGCCTTGCTCTTAATTCTTTCATGATGGTAATGAACATAAACACTACAAAGAGCCTGTGCATACTTCTAACAAGCTAGTAGAAACTTTGCTGTAGTCACCTTTATAACAAAGACACCTGTACTTAGAAGAGTTAATAAACTCTAAAACATTAATAATTTTATCCAGGTGCTACAGAAAATATATTGGAATTTACTGTAATAGAAAAAAATATGAAGGGAGTAAAATTCCACTTGTACATAAAATACTATAATAAAGAATTAAACAAAAATGAGCTTTATATTAGACTATGTAGCACTGCCCCCTAGGGAGATGCTGAAATCGGATTCCCCTGGGTTACCCATAGCAACAGTCTGTTAAATCTTGTCACTTTAACACTTGGCTCAGACAATGATCAGTCCAGGGGATGTGGGTTTTTTTTGTATTTTATTTTAGAACTTGGATAGGAGAAGGGAATGAGTGGGATACTCCAACGTTGAACTATGCACAATTTGAGGACAACTAGCTATAGTGTATGCAGCAAGGCCGCTGCTTCAAATTGTCACTGAAGTGAAAGAATATGATCCTGTGGTGATTTTTTCTTCAGGGCCTTAGCTTGGCACCCCCTTTCTTACTTTCTGTGTGCGCTAGCTCCCATCCACTGACTTTCCACTGGAGTGGTCCCCTTCCTGGGCAGACCCCTGGCAAGCTTCTTGGTATTCACGGACACTGTTTTTTCCTGGGTCGCTCTGCCTTCAGGTCCATCCATTAGCATACACTGGACCTCCTGGCTCAGCACCACACTTCTGGTCCACATGGCCGACCGCCTGTGACCACCTTCCTCAGCAACAGGAGGAGAGACAGCTGTCACCCTCCTCCTGGG